>NC_090989.1:275199342-275898342 GCF_041146395.1 Eulemur rufifrons
AAACTTGATTCTAAGCTGTTTCAAAATTTAGAACTCATACTAAAATTGCAAGTTATGTTAGAAATGGCTTTGTTAAATTGCCATTTCAAGTGGACAGCCTTTTCTGCTGGATTCTGAAAAATAGTTGTATTGTACACATTTCCCCTTTATTTAAGTGGTATAGATCTTAAAAAAACAATTTATCTTTTTTCATGTATGTTAGAGAACGTAACCTGTTCACACTGGCAGTTTGCATGTGAAGTTTTATTTCAGCAAATAGGGGAATCTTAAAAACTTAATTTTTTTATAAAATTGATGTTAAATCAGTAGGTTTTACCTTTTTAATTTTTTTTTCCAGTAGGGTTCCATCTTGTGAGGATGGAAAAGAGAAAATATCTTTTAAATTTTCTGATAATGGATAATCAAGCTGGTCTTTTAAGGACTGCAAAGACAATGCTTTTTTTTTTTTTTTTTTTTTTTTTTTGAGAGACAGAGTCTCCCTCTGCCCAGGTTAGAGTGCAATGGCATGATCATAGCTCACTGTCCCCCAGTAGCTAGGACTACAGGTGTGTGTCACCACGCCCAGCTAATTTTTAAAATTTTTTTGTAGAGATAGGGTCTCCCTGTGTTGCTCAGACTGATCTTGAACCCTTGGCCTCAAGCAATCCTCCTGCATCCGTCTGCCAAAGTACTGCGATTATAGGGATTATAAGCAAGAGCCATGAGAGCCACGGCTCCTGGGTGACAACTCTTTTAATAAGATCTTTTGTTAATAAATATTCACATTCTTTTCCTAGTACCAAATTTGAATTTTAATAGAGGCATTTTTTTCACATTAGAATCTGTATTATTGTCTCAGCTCAGAACTAACGTAGAAACTAAGCAGATAAAGTAATTTTAAAGAAAAATACAGAAACCCTTCCCCCAACTGATACAACTGATACTTGCTTAATACCAAGTATCTTTCCAGATTATCATGTCTTCATTGTGCTATATAAACTCTAAAGTTTCTTCCAGGTATCAGTTCCATTATTCTCACATTCCCTGTCTATACTGCCTTTTTATTTTATGTGTTGTTTGTGCTTCTGTTGGGGGAGAGGAGATACATCTAGATGACTGTGGCTGGGGGCATTTTCTGTGTGATATGTTTGGAAAGTTTGTGCTTAACTGATCTTTTCATCCTGGCATACTTAATGCTACATTTGATGATGTTTGGTTTAAATACAAATCTGACTAGTTCATATTAGAAAAAAGTATGTTTTTATACTCAATTACCTTGGCTTTGGCAGAATAGCTCATTTGACTTTATATGGTATGTGACTGGTAGGTATCAGAGGAAGCATATGCTTTTGGTGATTGTGCTGAAATTATTTCATAGTAAATTTTAAAATGATTATACTATTAAATAATTGCTATATTTGTAAATTAGTTTTTTGTTTGTTTGTTTGTTTGTTTTTTGAGACAGAGTCTTGCTCTGTTGCCTGGGCTAGAGTTCTCTGGTGTCAGGCTAGCTCACAGCAACCTCAAACTCCTGGGTTCAAGCAATCCTCCTGCCCCAGCCTCCCGTGTACCTGGGACTACAGGCATGCACCATCATGCCCAGCTAATTTCTTTCTCTTTTTAATAGAGACGGGAGTCTCACTCTTGCTCAGGCTGGTCTTGAACTCCTGACCTTGCGCGATCCGCCTGCCTCAGCCTCCCAGAGTGTTAGGATTACAGGCGTGAGCCGCCACGCCTGGTCAAGTTGTGTGTTTTTATGGAGTGTTTTCAGTGAAGATGTGGGGTTGTTTTCTTCCTAGAGTGGAAATGCAATTACAAATGGACTAGCATGCTCTGCTTTAATGAGAGCACTATCTTAAACTAGAATGGGTATTTGTATTTTTCATGGACCTGTTGACTGTAACCCAAAATTTCATTTTGGAAAAGGTTTTCTGTAGGCTTTAGTGCTGGATAAATTCTTTTTGAGCCTTTTATAATGACTTTTCCTTTTTACTTGAATAATGGTCTCAGTATTTTAAGGATTGGGAAAACTTGAATTTTTGTACTATAAGTATACATTGTCCACCTCTTTGAACTCGAAGATGAAACCGACAGGGTTACATACTCCCAGATGGTGGAGTGGTTTCTGGAGGGGTTTCCTCAGCTTTTCAGTTTGTTTGAAAAATCTGCACAGTGACTTTGTAGGAAATGTCTTAATTTTAGTGACTATGTGTTTTTGTATCATAAGTATTGTTATATGAACAAATTTTGGAAAGTTTAAGGGTGAGAGAATCATAGCACTAGGAGATTTTTGAAGTCTTCACAAATTATTTTGTGTGTTGATTTTTGCATGATTTCTTCATTTCAGGTTCAAGCAAAACTATGTTAAATATCCATGTTATTAACACATTAACTGCCCTGTGAGTTGTATTTAACTCATGACAGTTTTGAGCCCAGGGTCTCATGAAGCAAAACCTGGGCAAAACCCTGCAGTTGGTTCAGAAAATCTTACATATTGATGTTCTTATTGTTACAGTTAATATTGACAATGTAATTCTAAAAATGTGGATTAAATGAATAGAAGTCAATAAATTTCGTTTTTGTATTTATGTTTACCTTTAAATTATACTTAAGCCTGACGAGTCAAGAAAACACTTTACCCTTATGAACTATTTTTCAAGTTTTTATGTTACTTTTTTATTGAAGAAAACAAAATAACAAATTTTTCATTAAATTAGAAAGGATTGTTTTGTTTTCGAAGTTTTTATTCTATTTTCATAATAAAACACTTTGGCCCCAAGGAAAACTTTTCCCCCTAGTGTGGCAGTCAATGTGTTACTATTATTTTACAGACCTTGAGAATGTTGTAGACGTTGCTTATGGCTGTAAATGAATCATTTGGCTTTTCTTCAAAATTTGAATGACAAAAGGGCATCATGATATAAAAATGAACTTTGAACTGAGAATCAAAAATGTAGATTTCTGTTTCTAATTTACTAGTTTTGTAAATTAGGGCAAGATACTTCTCTAAGCACTTTTATAAATGGAGACAGTGATCCCTACATACCTCATAGGGTTACATGGAGGATTGAATTAGAAAATGATTGTGAAAGTACTTTGTAAATTGTGAAGTGCTTTGCAAATAAAAATGATTTCTGTTATTTGTATTTGCCATGCTTTTACATGTAAGGAAGCCATACATCATAATGTGCTCCCTCACATTAAGATCTTTGAAGCTCAATGCTGTATCACTCCTCCATGCTACTTAGCAATCCCCAACCTAGGAAGAGAGACAGGATAAATCCTCACCTTTCTAAAATAACAGTAGCCTTAAATTCAACATAAAACTGCTTTCCTTTACTTCCTTCACTTGTCTGCACTCTAAAGGCGAGGGACAGTGTATCAATATTTTTATCCCCAAAATGTAACATAGGACCTAGCTCAGAGCAGAAGTTTTAGTAAATTTTACAGAATTAATAAATGAAGTCAATAATTATTGCATCTATTCACCAGCCTTCTCCTTTCTGTTTGTGATTACAGGACAGTGATGTTCAAAAGGTAGTCCAGAGCTTCGTAAGCATCCTTCCATTAGGCCTAGGCCATTATAAACTTTAATAATATCTTCTTTTAGTACCAAGAGTTAATGTGGGAGTGTGAGTCTTCTATATGCTAGGCAGTTTTACTTTGGAAACCGTATTGCCTTGGCCCAGGGAGCTTCACTTCAGGCAATGCGTTCAAATTGGTAATTTCTCACAGCATGGATAAGAAATAGGTAGTTGGATAACATCTTCTTGGCTCTAGATCCAGAGGAAGGGAGGCTGTAAAATCAGTCACAAGGGAGGAGGAGCTATAGAAAGCCTTGGTGAAAGAAACTGTTGTAACTATGTGGTTTGGTTTTGTCTCCCTTTGTCTTCCCCTCCATCCTTTTCCTAACACACTATTGGTCTTGTATCCAGAAGGAAATATTTCCTTGATACTGCCATAGGGTATGGAAAATTATATTATTTAAGAGCAGTGGCTTTTGGGACAAGTGTAAGAAGCAATTAAGAAGCACTTATCTAGTGAGCTCTGCTGTGTGCCACATAGTATAGCTCAGAGAGGGATCATCAGAGAGTGATCTAAAAGAAGTATCATCCCTTTCTTGTGAACATTATAGTCTTTAGATGTTTCATGTGGAAAAATTACATGATTATTTGTCTTCTAAAGGGCCTCACAGGGTGACTTTATCTGGAGGAATTGACCAAGGCCTCCTGGTAGGACACCCAGTGGGTCTGTTTCTTTGGGTGAGATCACATGATGCTGGTGTATAAAATCGTATCACATTATTAATTTAAAATAAGAAATAGATGCAATAGGGAGCAGTCTTTCCATAATGGTAGATCTTTGTGGGAAGCCAAACCACATTCAGAAGACTGCTTAGTGAGGATGGAATATCAGATCATGGTTCTGTAATGTGAACATTACTGGTATCAGACTAAGCTTCATGTCCAGTCTCCACAATTGGGAGAGATTGTCATTGGAATCATAATAAAAGATGAAATCATCCCTACTTCTAGTACTAGCCATCCTACTTTATAATTGACATATAACTATATTTCTTTTGTTCAGTTGACTTCTTTTATTACTTGCCTTTTAGTCAAAGTCCTTGCAAGTCTTAGTAATCTGTAAGTCTGCAACTCATTCTTTATCTTTAAGTTGGTTTTATATCACTGATCTTGTCTTTTATCATAAAACACATTGTTTTATGATTTATCAAAGGGCATCTTTATTCCTTTATATTAGTTTGGGGGAGCAACTCATCTCCATTTTAATGTAGTGCCTATAAAATGTCTATAAAAATTAATGGTATCAGATAATTAGGATTGAGATATTAACTATATAGAATGTTCAATCATATCTAGTAGAGGAGGGTGGGGTGGCATGGTTGAGTTGGAAAAGATCTTAGAAATCATGTGATCTGATTCTGTCATTTTAAAGACAGGAAATCAGTTCAATGGTCACACATCTATTTATGATAATACCCAGACTTCCTGCTTCCTAATTCATTTCCCTTTTCCGGTACAACATGTTGCTTTTACAGAGGAGTTGGAATTTGGCTTGACTCAGCCATGTCTGTGGTATGCACACATGTATGTGTATGTAATGCCAGATATAAGAAGAATGAGCAACAATGTGAATGTTAATTGAGGCTCATTTTGTTTCTGGAGAATTTTATAAACTTTATTATATTTAATCCTTCCAACACTGTATCAGTAGTGACTATTATTAATTCCATTATACAGATGAGGAAACTTGAGATTTAGAGTTGCCAGAGTCACACTGCTTAGAAGTGGAAGCTCTGGGATTCAAATCCAAGTCTTTCTGACTCCAAAGCCCTTCCATTTATTTAATTTTCACTGCAGTCTATCAGGTAGTTATTTTTCATTTCCCTATTTTACAGGTGAAGAAATTTATTGAGGTTAAGAAACTTCCAAGGTTACACATATAGATAGTGAATGTTATGATTCAAATCCACTTCTTTGACTCTGAAGCTTATATCCTTTACCAGTTGATAAACTTTGTCTTGAAAAATTTGATAGTCTTCTTGCTAATACAGCAAATTGAATATGCATATTTCTGTTAACCCCATTATAAAGAATAGCAAAGATATAATAAATATGGACAAACAGAAGGAAAACAGAGATGATGGCAGATAAATGATGCCAACAAAATTTTGGAATATAGAAACCCAATGGACAAGTGATAACTTACTCAGCAGAATCTACAAAGCTGAATCCCAAAGTCGAGAAGGGAAAGAACAAAAAGAAGCAAGCTAATTTGTCCATAGAACCCAATAACTATTTGGGAATTGCATTCTCAAGATGCATCTACAAGTGTAGAGTAGTATGAAACAGAAATTTCTGAAAACAGAGTAATTGATAGTTTATATAAAGAGCATTTATTTAGACACCATCACCCTCCACCCCTCTTCCCCATCCCACCTTAATCCCTATTCCAAGTTGGCCGAAACTGGCAACTGGTTTTTTATCATCCCAGCAGAAGATGGGAGATTGACTCTGGGGGGAAGGTGAACCACTCACACTCTGGATGCCAGGCATAGCTGAGGATGGGACTAGGGTACTTTGTTGAAAACATGTGTTAAGAGATAGTCTATGTGTTAAATAATCAGCCCCTTTGTCCCACTACACTTCCAGAATGTTCTAAACAGGAGATAAGAGGAGTCCATTCTGGGGACTGACATTTGAGAGCTTGAAGATAAAGCACCACATTCCCTGCCCAATCACCTTAAGATAATGTCCATCAATCAACAAATCCCACTCATGCATGCAGAGCTTCCAATTAGTTTTTTATTGCTGCTTTTTTAATATTAACAGACAGCCAGAGATTACTAGACTTTTGAGAAAAGCTTTTCCCATAAAAAATCAGAGCCCTAAACAATCAGACAACAGAAATCAGAGGAAACAGAAATAATGCAGATTGCTAAAGAAAACATAAAAAAAAATCCAGCTATAAATAATAATCTCAGATTTTTACATCCATTAAAAGAGAACAGTGTGCCATAAAAAATGAACAAAAGAACAAGAAAGAGCTCTTAATATGTAAAGTATAAGACATTTTAAAATCAACAAGAAAGCTAGAAAATAAAGTAGGCCAAATATTGAAACAAAAGGCAGAGATGGAAAATAGTAGATGCAAAGAAAGACAATTAGAGCTTCAATCAAGGAGGCCCAATATCTAACATGATTTTCCGAAGCAAAATGGAGGAAAAGTAGGAAATTCTCAAATATCATAAGAAAATATTCCAGAACTGAAGGATATGAGTTTCCATAATGAAAAGACCCAGTTCATTGTAATAAAAAGACTCACACTATGGCAAATCATTATAAAATTTCAAAACACTGGAGATAATCCTCAAAGTTTCTTGTTCTGCGGAAGGGGTGGGAGAGTAGAAACACACAAAATATAGGGTTCTGAGTAGTGTTGGACTTTCTGCCACATTGAATGAAGCTAGAAGACAATGGGGAATAACTTCAAAGTTTTGAGGAAGAGTGATTTCCCACCCACAATTTTATGCCCAAGCTATCATTCAAGTGCGAGGGTAAAATAAACCCATTTTGAGATATGCAGGGTCTCAAAATATTCACCTGCCTTACATGCTTTCTTAGGAAGTTACTGAAGGATATGCTTCTCCAGAATGAGGGAGGAAACCCAGAAAGAGGAAGATAGAGGATCCAGGAAACAGGGTCTCCAACACAGGAGAATGGTGAAGGGAATTCCCACAGAAAGGAAGACCGTAGGAAGACAGCTGTGCAGGAAACCTAGAGAGCAGCTCATCTAATTTGGAGCAAGGAGAAGGCATGCACTGGGAGGTATGTTTCTAGGAAAAAATAATTGATCATGATGAGAGGAATTTACAGTTTTGTCAGACTTTTAGGGGAAGATTTGGTGATAGATACAGAGAAAACTGAGGAAAAGAAAAAAGTAGGTAATAACTTCAGAAAAAAATAGGTGAAGGAAATCAAATCATGATATACTCTGTGATATAGATTTAACCAAAAATGGTAGCAAAACTATGATGAGAGGATGAGGGTTGAGGAAGTATATGTGAGGTGGGTGTGGGTATGTGTGGTATGTATTAATAATAGAGCTACAGTATTCTGTACCATAAAGTCTGAAGCTAATGTCTAAAGTGGAAAAACCAAGAAAATTGCAATTTAAGCATTTTATTCAAAGATATGAAGAATAAACAGCTAAAAGAGAGAGAAGGAATAGTTGCCTCTAAGGAGCAGGGTGTAAGGAGTGATGATTATTTCATTATAAGCTTTGTACTGTTTGACACAACTATGTAAGTGCATTATTTTTTATGAAAACCATAGCCCACATTTAGGCAAACAAATTTTAGCAAAAGTAAAGGGAAACCTGGAGGATGCATAGGTTTTGAAAATATTATTGAAATAGGAAATGAGGGCATAACAGCACTGCATTGCCCGTAGCTCTTTAAAGAGCAGTTTCTTATTCATCATGTCATTTCATCCTCCTAGAAATATACGCAAAGTCAATATTATTTTGAGAATTGTGGGAACAGAATTTTGGGGCTATAAGACCCCAGAATTTTGGGCCTGTAAGTGGTTCCTAATCTATATCACTACGCCTCATAGGTATCTGTTTTCAGATTTTGTCATTTTGGTTTTTACTAAGAAGACAGCAGGTACTGGAAAGCATCCTTTTTAACATCATGACGAGGAATACACGAAAACAAATACACGTGTGTATGTGTATATATAATGAGTGTGTGTGTGTGTGTGTGTGTCCAAATTATACAAGGCCTGGCATTATGAGATGAGAGGAATGCGAAGTACTATGTAATGTTCACGGGTAAGGAGGTACATGGTAGATAGATTTCCTTAGAAGGTGGTATACGAGATGGGCTAGGCTCTGGATAGAGTAGGATTTCTGTAGTCTGATTCCCCTCCTCACTCTACCCTATTCCTTGAATGAGATTGATATAAAGTACCCAGCTGTACAGAATTAAACCCAAAGGATCAATAGGCAAAAGACCCTAATAAGGTAATCTACAAATTATCAAATAATATAACATGAGAAAGCACTTTGCAAGTATATCTTTATGTTAGATTACCATGACCATAGTCACTCAATGAAAGATTTATTGCCTTGTTACAAAAGGACTGTATTGACTTTGAACAAAATACAAAAGTAATAGTCTTTTTAAAGTAAAACTTTAAATCTATCGGCTTTCAACAAATACTTATTAAATTGGTAAGACAGCATTTTGGGGAGAAAGCAAAAGTTAACAGCGTGATTTATTTCTGAAATTTCTTCCAGAAAATGAGGTGTAACCTACATTGCCAAAGCCATTTATTTATAGCTAGACTAAAAA
Organism: Eulemur rufifrons; assembly: GCF_041146395.1. Classification (NCBI taxonomy): domain Eukaryota; kingdom Metazoa; phylum Chordata; class Mammalia; order Primates; family Lemuridae; genus Eulemur; species Eulemur rufifrons. The sequence goes on from NC_090989.1 coordinate 275,208,200, forward strand.
AAAAAAAAATTTTTTTTTTTAAAAGGCCATTTGTGGGTTTCTGTCTCATTGGCCCCTAGGGAGCAGAATCTGACTTAAGCCTTTTTCATTTTTAAAAGTTCTCCTTTATAACATGGTATTTGTAGGAACCAAACCCATTCCTGCTTAAGTTATGTTAACATTATGTATTGCTACACCATTGCATGGAGGATGTGTGTTGTAGCCTATAGAGCACTGGAAATAAGGTTAAAATTTAGATCCTAGTTCTGGCAATTAATTAGGTAATCTTAATCTGTCTGAATTTCAGAAGGATCCTCATCTTTCAATGAAGATGACACCAGCATAGCAGTAGTTCAAGATCAGATTCATGTTACATTAGTAGTAAGGCTCTTTGTTACTGCAATTGCGTCATACTCTTCAACCATTTTTTTTCTCTGAGATGAAGAGGAAGGTGGTGAAAAGAAAAACCCTCTCATAAGAATTATTGTGAAAATTACTGTCACATCTAAAGTATGTAGAATTGTGCTTGGTGGCATCATAGAAACTCAATAAAAGATGGCTGCTATTATTTCTTTGTCACACAGAGGTGAGAATCTTCCAGTGACTCCCAGGGCCTGCAAACTGGAACATACCCTCAGAGGAAAAGCCTTGGGCAAACGGAGTGGGCCAGTGTGCTTCCTTCTCTCAGGGAGCGTAAATCCCTCAAGTCCTGCCTTGATTTGCTTCGTTCTTTCCAACTGATGTTTTATGTATTTTGTCCTGCTTTTATAGTATGTTTGATAGACATACAATATTTAGATTGTTCTTCCTCAAGGAACAAATCATTGGGGCTTACAGTGAGAGATTTAATAATTTAGAAGCAGAAAGGAAATTCCAGGCTGAAGTGGTAAAGAGGGGGTCACTTTATTATAATTGAACTTTAAAAATGAGTTGGTCTTAGGAAAATAAAAGTTTGGCAGATGGTATTTTAAGCTTCAAAATCCTAATGGAAGGGGGCCATTTATATCCTTAAAGAATAAAGAGACCATGTAATGTGTAGTGATTAAAACTATGTGTTTGTGAGGCAGACAGACCTGGGTTTCAATCCTAATCCTGTTACTTAGTAGCTGTGAGACCTGGGGCAAAGTATATAATCACTCTTAATGTCAGTTGTCTTAACTAATAACACTGTCTCATTTAAGTACTGTGAGGATTAAATGAGCTAATGTATGTAAAACTCTTAGCGCAGTTCTTGGCTTGCAGTAAGCACTTAGTACATGTTAGCTGGTGCTGCTGTCTTCCTTGGAAATAGGATAGCATGGATGGAGCAGAAGTTTCAATTTGAGGTATGATGGAGAGTAAGGTCAGAAAGGTAAACTGGTGATACACTTATCTGGAGTAAATGGCTAAGGGATTTGATTCTAATTAGGAATTGAAGATAGACTTGAGATTTTTGAGCAGGTGAATGACATAAATGTAGAACCCTAAAGTGACAGAACTAGAAGATCCCTTAGGGATCATAATCTGGACTCCCGCTTTCATAAATGGGGGAAAGGAGACCCAGAGTACTAACAGAATTAATTAGTTGCAAAACTAGTACTAAATCTAGGTCTTAGACCTCCCTTGGACTCAGTCATGCCACAAGAATAAGTCCAAAGGGTTATTTGAGATTTGTTAAGTGCTTAGAAAATAGGAGTTTCCAGCAGATTTGGAAAAAAGGAAACAAGTGTTCAGGTTTTGGTTTGTGTTATATAAAATAAGTAAAAAGTCTTTCCATTGCTATTTTCAGCCAAACAAATTGAGGTTTGAAAAATCTTAATTAGTTAAAAAGTTCTTTTTTTAATCACTGGTAACAACCTCAGAAATGTTTGTTACGGAAAGTTAAAAAAAAAAAGTGAGTGATTCTGTTATAGAATGCCTTCATTGGCACTTCATAGTATTCGTACTGCTAGTGAGATGGAAGGGTGAAGTTTTTGCTTAAATAAAATTGAAGATCATAGGTTGTATATATAAACTTTTAAAGTTGCTATTTCCCAAGAATTTTAAATGAAAAAATATAAAAAGAGTTTAATACTGGGAGAGCCCTTTAGACATTACTGCGTAGATACTGATAGATGTTGGTTGGGATTATTTCCTGTGTACCAATAAGTTTTAAGATTTTAGGTTAATAGAAAAAGATCTAATTTACTTACAGCATTATACATTAATGATGAAATAAGATAGCTTATTTCTTGATGAATATTTCTTGATAATTATTTCTTAAGATTAATTCTTCAGTAGAAAAATTTAAATCTTAAACATGATATTTCTTATGTATTTGGGCTCAAGAAAACATTTTTGCCTGAAGACTGTATAGAAATAAGTAATTAAAGTAAATGTTGAAACCCAGAATATATACCTATAGCCTGTGAGTATGTATATTCTGCATGCAGTTCAGCAGTTCACTGATGGAAATGTTTTGTGACCAGTATCATTCACACACAGATTCTCATTTGTTATAAGAGCAAGAAATCTTAGAATTTTAAAGTTATGTTTTAATATATCTAGCCATTTTTGCTACTCAGTAGTCACACTTAAATTTCTGACTTAAGACTTGTTATTTTCAGAAGAAACTAACTTTTCAAAATAAAATTGAGTCTCTGTTAAGCATTTTGAAACGTTCATAAGCATTTTCTTGGAAATAATTTAATTGATTTGGGTATGTAAAAATATAACTTCAGGAATATAGGACTTGACTGTGTGTGTGTGTATGTGTGTGTTGTGTATTATTAGTGGGTGATTTTGAGAAGGTTTTATTGTTAGCATATAATGTTTTACAAAATCTTTAAGCAAATAATAATCCAAGTCAAACAATACAATCCATTAAGCTGTACTGAGAGAGCATTTAATATGCAGTTTACTCAATAATATAAATAATACAATTGAAATAAGTATTTGGACGTTCTCACAGTTATCAGAACCATTTGTTTAGAATATGACTTTATATATAATAATTTCACGTGTTCTGATTTAGCTAACCCATAAATTACCTCCTTCCTCCAACCATCACCACCTTTTTACTCAAAATGATACTTTTTATGTTCACTTTGTCAAGTAACAGTTCTTGAGTATTTCCTGCTTCTTGGGCCTCTCCATGGTGGATTGCTGTGAAGAAGAATCAACAATAGCAAACGGGGAGAGGTTGACAGTACAGTTAGCATTTATGCCTTATCTATACATGATTTGGGACAGTTTTGCCAAACATTGAATAATTTTCCTGTGGGAAACTTGAGCCCTAAAAGGAAATGAACATAGCTAAAGTGCTGCATATCACATGGGACTTAGATTTATTTTTAGAATGGCACTATAATGCCATATTTGGATTGAAACAATGTGATAGCAGTACATGATTTTATTAAATAGAGGGCCATCTTTTTTGAGGAAGTCATCTACTTTTCTGTTACATTATATGCTATAGATTGAATCTGATACTTATATAACCATTCAACCCATATAGTTTTAAAGTATATGGTAAAGTTGGAGGCACTTATTTGGCAAACATTTTTAGAGCCAGCATACTAAGTTTGATTTCTTTAATAAAGATTCTGTGGCAGTTCAGTGATTACAGTGCGTGGTTGTCCTTTTGTTTTGCATATTTGGGGTAAGTTGTTTTCTTTATTGGGAAAGGAAAAGAAAAAGAGTAAATGAGGGGAGTTATTTGGAGTTGTTGTAATTATTTGACTTTCTTGAAATGGAAGAACTCTGTCTTCTTTATAATTTCATTTGGTTAAAATGAATTATGATGTTGATAACATATAATACATTTCTGAATTGCATGCTGTCTAAGTGCAGATCCCCCTCAGGGCACTAGTTCCCAAACAGGAAAACCTGCCAAGTACACATTTCGTCCCTTGGCTTCTTTCCCAAGGTTGGAAATATGCCAGCATCATAAATCTCAAATCTGATGAGAAAGAGCTACCACTGATACACCAGGCCTTATGCCACCTGCTTTCCATGCAGTATAAACTCTGTGAGCCATAGGTTGCGTAGATTTTATAGATGGGGATATTAAGGTTTAGATTAGTAGAGTGACTTGCCCAGGATCACACAAACTAGTAAGTGGGAGATGCCATATTCAGAGACAGGCCTTCCCAACCCTTGAGTTTGTGTTCTGTTGATTACATTGTGATTGAAGCAGAATACCTAAATTCCATCTTCTCCATTCTTTGTCAGAAGTTCAACTGTAGCCTCTGTGGCCAGATTCTGAAATGCCTTCATTTACCTCCATGTTCTTGGATATCTAATTCATCTGCTCTGTTTGATGTCTTAGAGCTTTGGAATGGAAAATTTAAGACATTAATTACTGAATACCAATATAATATTTTATTTATTTAAATATATAGAGATCAATTTCTGTCTCTTTTTGGTCCAGCTTTTGAATTCTGTTATTTTGTTAACCAGTGGCAGTTTTACTGTAATTATAGTTTTTGCCTTCAAGAGCAAATCACCAAGATAAATATACAAAGCAATATCTACTCACAAATCCAGTTTCTACTGAAATCCCTGCTGTCGGATTGGTGTGGAAGAATAGCATTGCAAGACAGAGATCCCATGGTTCCTAGTTATAAGGAAAATACTGACTTGAAGAGCAGTGTTGCTAGTCACATAGGGATAAGTAAAAATGTGTTTGCATGGGTACACATGTATTATATTCTTGAAAGCTAAATTTAAGATAAGGATGTTTTTGTGTTGTCAGTGTTAAGTGAGCCTATCAATCAGATATTTATTTGTTAAATTCTTATTGGTTTGACAATGAAATTGACTTGAGGAGTTTTAATATGTTCTAGCTATACCTCATATTACACCTCATATATGAGGTATGAACACTATACCTCATGTTACTGAAGTAGTGTGGTATCTTATTAGAATATTTATAATTCAACAAAATAGAAAAATGTATATAAAAATGGATTTAGAAAATAGAGGTAAACAGGAAGATGATAATACATACATAGATATACAGGCTATGAGATCCTATGTTGTGTAAGGTTGAGCTACAGATTGGATTCTGAGCTTCCTGGGGGCTAAAGCAGAAATAGGCGTTGGATCATAGTTCATGGGGAAAAAATATGTGTTATTTTTTAAGAGAAACCATTTTTGATGGTGATACTGCATAATGTGGTAGGAGGTGTCCTCACCACCATGAAGTACAAGGTTTCTGTAGCAGTTTTTTTTGTTTGTTTTTTTTTAAACAAGGTCTCAGAACATGCTGTTAACCACAACTTAGTGAAGGTGGTTCCGTGAGAGGCTAAGATATTGTTGTCTAAAAATACATCTATCTAGTGGTCAGCTCTAATCAAAGAATAAAACCCAGAATATTTAAAAGAATTTTTTTCTCAGCTCTGAAATTGACTAAGATACATGTTGAGGGTCCCCTAGTATCTAAGGAAAATGCCTTTTCTTTGTCTAACTTATAGAAGAGCCACATCTGAGATTTTATTTACATTTTTTTAATGTTTAAGAGCATTATATATTTCTCTGTCTACATGTTGTTAGGGCCTTATTTATTTCTGCTTTTTCATAAATACTGAGCAACCTTCATCCAAGAAAGCACTCTAATATGCATAAAAAGAAAACAGCTTATCTTCAAAGTCTGTGTGTGGCAATTTCAGTTATAAGAGTCTGGAAAAGCTTTTTTAAAAATATATATTTAAAATGAGAAGAACATGTTTTTACTTTTACAGTATATTCATTTGGGTCAAGAATGTGGGTTAGAAATCCAGACCAGTTGGGCTTCAGGCCCAGCTCCCCACTTTGTAGCCAAGTGATTTGACTTTTTTCTTCATTTGTCAAATGGGGGAAAATAGTACCTACCTCAAAGGGTGGTTAAGATAGATCTACATATTATTGTTACTTAAATAATTATTATTTTTAAGTCTGTGAAAGCGCATTTGACAATAGGAAATTTTTTTTAGATAAGTGGCTCTGAATTTATTCAACAAGTATTCGTTGAGTGCCTGCTGTGTGTCAGGCACTCTCCTCTGTGCTAGAGATACACGTAAACAAAACAAATCTCTGCCCTCATGGAGTTTAACATTCTAGTGAATCTGTTACAGGCCCTAAACACTCTTAGAAAATGCACACAAAACTTTGCATACAGTGTCATTAAGTCTCAGGCTAAGAATACTATACATACCTTCTTTTTATTTTGTCAGAATTCTTATGAGGCATTCCTGAAGATGTGTACATTATTTGATTTTAGTAGATAAAGCTATTAAGGGATAAAGTAATGTCATTGTTTTTCTTTATCACATTTTTTGGCTCTATCTAATTAGAAATGCTATGAGATATGATATAACCAATTGAAAGAAAATTTTCAGATTTTGCAGATTTTTGTGGGACTATCTTGGTCTTCCTCAAACATAGGAACATCTGTTTTCATAGACTTAACAATCTTACTCTCATTCTTTATTTTGTTCACTTAATCATTTCTACTTCCAAGCATATGAAATGAAATTACAAATGACAAGAGTGACATGTAATTGAGAAAGAATAATTTTGGCCCAGAGAGTTTTCAGTCCTCATTTATTTGTAGTATAGTACCCCTTCAATTCAACTGTCCTTTAGAGTTTTTGTCCTGTCTTTTATTTATTTATTTATGTTTGTTTTGCTTACAACTTCAGCATGTATTGCAGGTCCTGTCTTTTAAAAACCAGGTCTTTAAACTCACTTCTGACAAGCTGTAGCTGACTTTTAAAAAAGAAAATAAAGCCAAAAATTGTTGTCTTATTCCTGTGATATATATTGTAAAGATAGGATGTGATATGTATTGGACTTGAATTTTGGTGTTGTTTTTGTTTTATTCTGTTTTCGTAAGTATTACATGATGGCTTTTCTAACATTCCAAATATTTATAACATTCCAAATTAGTCTTAATAGGAACTAACTTTTTCTTTGGGCAGCAAGCTACTTTCGAAATAGTAATCTTCTCTGTGCTGGTTATTTCTCATGGCAGCCTTCCACTGCATTTTCTTTGTTTGGGTACTTTCTTTTTCTTCCTGCCATTCTTAGCTTTCTATTTTTCAGCTTCAGTTTACAAAGGGTGTGTATTCAAAGGGTTTCCTCCAGTTCCCAGTACCTTGTTAATCCTGAGAAGTTACCCAGTGGGCCAATTCTCACAGTAAGGTATAAAAATAGTCGTCCAGAAAGATTACACAATGTGGTATGACTGATTTGAACAAATGGATGACTTTTAAAACCAAGCTGGGGAGAAGAAAACAACACAAATGCTATTTCCTTAGATTTTTATCTGCACAAACTATTTTAGGAGAGCCTTAAAATTTTAAAAAGTAACAGAACCTCACCATTGCTTTATCATGTACACTCAAAGAGCATCATAATTAGGGCTAAAAAAGAAATCACCTACGGATCAGTCACATTTGGAATTCTTCTGCATGAGAGATTTGTCTGTTCTCTTCCATTTATGTAAGTATAGACTCACAGATATTTCTTTCCTACTTTAAGTTATAACCCAGTACTACCTGATTTATTTTTTTGTTCAAATTGCTGCAACTTTGACCATTGGGAACTCTTTCAGGTGGCTCCTATATCCCTATGACATACCCCCATCAAAACAGGTTTTCTTTGTGGTGGGAGCAAAGGGAAGTACTTCCTTATTTTTTGGCACCACAAGATGTTCCAGGTTCGTCTTGTGTACTTACTACCCTAGTCCTACAATCAACTGTTTCTCAGAGGAGGATTGGCTCCTTTTATTAGCAAATGGTATTAGATACCAAGATTTAGACACTACGTGTGCTCATTGCTACTGTATGTTACTGCTTCTAGGCCCTCTCAACTGGCAGAGCAAGCAAATGTGTGTCTGTTGTACTGACTTTTTTTTATCACTTGACATGTGGGTTCAGTAAACCATGTACTGTAGTTAGAATTGGGGATAGAGTCAACAAACTTTATTTGCAATACTTTGCAACTTTAGATTCAGTTCTTAGTTATATACAGGCAAGAAGGAGGATAGGACAAGTACATAAATAATTATTACAAAACAGAGCAGAATAATTAAGAGTGGTCCCAATGTGGTTTACATATTGTCATAACTTTTCTGGAAGAGAAATTGGCAGTGTAACTCAAAATCCAAAAACAAGGATTAGGCTGAATCTTTGGGGGAATGGAGTGATTGTGGAAACTGTTTTCTCTCCCTTAAGAATCATTGCTCTACTTTATAGCTTTGTTTATAGCAAAAGGAGAGTAATAGCCTGAATATACTAAAGCTGGAGATTTAGCAGAGTAAATTATGGTTTAACCATGTAACAGTTTATTCTCATTAAAAATGGTAGGGCAGGGCTTGGCATGGTGGCTCACACCTATAATTCCAGCACTTTGGGAGGCTGAAGCATAAGGATTGCTTGAGCCTAGGAGTTCAGGGCTTCGGTGAGCTATGATCGTGCCACTGCACTCCAGCTTGGGTGACAAAGCAAGAGCTTGTCTCTAAAAAAAAAAAAAAAAAGTAATTTTAAAAAGTCTGAACTCGGCCAGGTGTGGTGGCTCATGCCTGTAATCCCAGCACTTTCGGAGGCTGAGGAAAGAGGATCACTTGAGACCAGGAGTTTGAGACCAGCCTGGGCAACATAGCAAGACCCTGTCTCTACCAAAAAAATTAAAAATTAGCAGGGTGTGGTGGCACGTGCCTGTAGTCCCAGCTACTCAGGAGACCAAAGCGGGAGGATCACTTGAGCCCAGGAATTTGAGACTGCAGTGTGCTATGATGACGCCACTGTACTCCAGCCTGGGCAGTGGAGCAAAACCCTGTCTCAAAAAAAAAAAGTCTAAACTCATTTTATGAAAATAATTATGTAAAAAGTAGGCATATGTCTACCAAATAACTAGCCACAGTTATATCTGAGTGGTGAAATTCTTTATTTCCCCATCCTCAGTATTATTATTATGAGGAAGCAAAAAAATTCCCAGCCTACAGAACTGTGAGAAATAAGTTGCTGTTGCTTATAACCTACCCAGTTCTTGATATTTTGTTATAGTAGCCCAAACTGACTATGACAGTCATTTAGGCTGTTATTAATTTTGGTAAGATGAAACATAGGTCTGACCTTGGATAATATACTAGAAGTGAATGGAAGAAACTGAATTCACACTCTGCAAAGAGAAGATCTCCAGCTTAGTGATCATTTGTGGAAGCTAAAATCGGAAATCTGTTTGGTTCTGGGACCATATAATAGAGAAGGTGCTAAAACCTACTGCCATTCACAAAAATAAGGAAGTCTTAAGAAACATTGGTGGGGGCAGGTGGAGAATGAGATTAGTATTTTGTAAGTGCAGCATAATTGACATACAGTAAAATGTACACCTCTTAAGTGTTCGTCTTGATGCATTTTGACAGTTGTATATGTCTGTGTAGCCACCAGCCAAAGATGATAATAACATTTCTGGCATCTCAGAAAGTTTACTCATGCCCCTTTCCAATTGATTTCCTACCCTACCTCCCACCCCACCCCCTGTCAAATAACCACTTTCTGATTTTTGTCACCATAGGCTTTTTGCTCAACGTAATGTTTTTAAGATTCATCTAAGTTGTTGCAGGTGTTAGAGTTTCATTTTTATTGCTGGGTAGTATTTCATTATATGAATATACCATAATTTATCTCTTTTTCTGTAGATGGACATGTGGTGTTTCTAATTTTGGGCTATTACAAAGTTATTAGGAATTGAATTGCTGGGTCATGGTAGTTAACTATATATTTAACTTTACAAGAAACTGCTGTGTAGTTTATCCAAGTGGTTATATCATTTTGCACGCCCATTAGCAATAATTGAGAGTTTCATTCATTTCATATCCTCACCAACATTTGGTATTTTTATTTTAGCCAGTCTAATGTGTGTCAATGTGTTTGTTTATCATTTCTGAGCTACGTATACTGTTTATTTTGCTGGTTGAAATATAATGGATATGGCATGCCACTATAATTACAGGGTTTCATTTAAACGTTTACTACATTGCATATACAGACTTCTGGAGAATTGACTTTTTCAAAGTGCAGTGAACATTTTTAGCATTTGTTATTACATGAAAAAAGCAAGTATTCAAAGAGGTATACATTTCAAGTTATAATAGGTTGTTTGTGACAGAATTTTGTGGGCAAAGCATATATAAAATTAATCAATGGTAATGTGTCAATATATTTAAAATCATAATAAAAATCTCTTGTCTGGTCATGTTGCCCATAGCAAATTACCGTGTTGTGTATTTAGAGCAGGGGTTGGCAAACTGCCACCTGGGGGCCAAATTCAGCATGCCTCTTGTTTTTGTAAATAAAGTTTTATTAGAACACTGCAGTGCTCGCTTATTTACATATTGTCTTTAGCTGTTCTACAAAGGGAGAGTTGAATAATTGAGACACTGAATGGCCCCCAAAACCAAACATTCTTGTTATCTGACCTTTTACACAAAACGTTTACAAGATGTCGGTCCTGCATAATCCTATGGCATCTTAGTTTTCTTCTGGAGATTAAAGCTTTTTTTCTTGGGATAAAGGAAGCAGCCAAAACACAAAACCATTTGATCAAAAAATACCACTGCCATAACATAATTTTCAGGACATATCAACTGACAGTACATTGATTCTCTATTCTTTTAAGGTTTCCATCTCTGCACTGTTGCCTTAAGTACATTTGTAAAAGCTTGTTATCTGTGAAGCCATTTTTACTAACTACAGCCTGGTTGAGAGATTGTATTTGGTTGATTTGATCAATTTGGCCATGAATAGTGTTATCCAATGTGAGATGCAGCAGCAAGCTCTCTGCATCATCTACATCTATGTTTAACTCATTAGAAATAAAAGGAATATGTATCGTTGTGTAAAGCTTAATATTATAAGCCCTTGGATTGGATATTTTGCAAAAGCTCTTTGCTTTATTCTTTTAGGAAGGGATCATTCATAATGTTGCTTTATTTTCAGAACCTTTTCAAATTTAATGATGTCATTATTCTGATAGGAATTTACTGAATTTGTCATTGTTAGAATTTCTGGGTCATTTTTTTATGGCTTGACCTCTGGCAAGTCAAATGGATTTATTCCAAGTTCTTCAGCATATTTCCTAAGACCAAATATGTTAAGCAAGTTGTTCACATGGAACTCCTTGATTTATTATCATTCTTTTTTTTTTTTTTTCTCACAGAGTGTCAAGCAATATTATCATTCTTGGAGGCCTCAAAAATTCAGTGTGATTTTCAAATTGACCCCGGGCATTTTACCCTTTGATTCTCTGATGACTACTCCCATGATCAATAGATAAGGGATGGCAAATTCATGAGAATTGACCAGTTATAGAACATTTTCAGTTTTTTGTTATTTTTCTATCCTACGTGAATTTGAATTTCCAAATCATATATATCTCTAATAACTATCCTTTTTAGGTTGTCTTCTCCATCAGTCTGATATGATTGGCTGTTACTGATATAAAATATTTTGGAACTTTCCATATTCCTCTCAGTGCTCAATCTAATTTTCTAAACTTCATGCTTGTCTTAAAATGCAGTCTGTCATTTTTAGCTTGTTTCAGAGCTTCCACTGTTGTTTTATAGAATCCCTAGAGTAAACTCATATGAATTACTGGTTTCCAGTTTTGGCTATTGGGAATAAAGCTACTGTGAACATTTGAGTTCAAGTCTTTGCATGTATTTATATTTTCATTTTTCTTGGGTAAATACTTAGGAATGGAATCTACTGGGTTGTGTGGCAGGTATACATTTAATGTTATAAGAAACTGCCAAACTTTTTCCGAAGTATTTGTACCATTTTGCATTCCCACCAGCAGTGTACAGGAGTTCTAGTTGTTCTTGTCCCTTTGCCAACACTTAGTATCTTGGGTCTTCTTAATTTAAGCATTTAGTAGATATGAGGGGAATCTCATTGTGGTTTTAATTTTCATTCCCCTGATGACTAATAGTGTTGACATCTTTTAAAGTGCTTGTTTGCCATGTGTTGTATCTTCTTTAGTGGAGTATTTGTTCAATCTTTTATACGCCTTCCACTTTTTTTTAATTGGTTGGTTGTCTCTTTATCAGTTTTAAGAGTTATATATGCTGAATTGTCCTGGTCTGTGGCTTACCATTTCATGCTTTTAATAGTAGCTTTGGATCAGTAATATTTTAAAATTTTGATGAAGTGTCCCATTTATCATTTTTTAATTATGATTCATGACTCATAGGGACCCTTTTTGGATACCTCTACAACTCTCTCTCTCTCTCTCGCTGTTTTAGCTTCCACAAATGATCACTAAGCTGGAGATCTTCTCTTTGCAGAGTGTGAATTCAGTTTCTTCCATTCACGTTATTCCTCTCCAGTGCTGTTCCCCATAGTTCTAGCCACCTTGCCCTCCCCAAATTCTGTGTGCTTGCTCTCCTCGGTACATGGAGATACCCCCAGTCCACAGCTCTGTTTCAGGTCCTCCTCCATGTACTATATATAACCTAGAAGTTGCCATCGTAGAACTTAGAACTTAGGTCTCACCTTGGATTTTTTCCTTTTGTCAGAGATCAAAAGGAAAAAATCCAAGGTGACAGTTCTGAGTTGCCTTAATTGTTATTAAGACTGTGTTAATAACTAGTGTTAACATAGGTGAGTAAAGCTCTTTGGGAAGCAATTTGGCAATGTCTTTGGAAGTATAAATAGTTTACTAGTTAAGAAAGAGCCTAGGTTTTAAAGTTTGTCAGTTCAAATCCCACAACTATAAAATATTCATAGCCCTGGGAACATGATTACCTGAAAGGCTAGAAAAATTCCTAGACCAGAGAAGAGTATCACTTTCATTTTTCTTCATAAAACTTACGACTGTCAGGCTCTTGGATGGTGTTCTGATTATGATGTATTCTCACCAAGGAGAATCAACTTTATTGTCCCAGCTATGAAGACAATGCATTGTTAAAATAGAAAGTCATGCTTCTGTGTGCCAGTTCTTTAAGTGTGTGAGCAAATGAAATTTAACAGGGAAAGTATTGGAAATAACTGAGTGGTTGGTATGTTTTATGAAGGATTGCTGATATTATTGATATTTGTTCAGTTTTAGTTAACTCATAGAAGAGGAAACAGTTTTTGTCTTTTGGAAAAAGCAAAGGATATTTTCCCATAGTCTGTTGGAATCCCTTGGCATTTGGTGGTCTTGTTTCATATTGAGTAGATTGTTGTGTGCATTCTTATGCCATTTGTCCCTAAGACAAAACCCAATTAAGAAATTTCTTTCCATTTGAGAACTACCACATGGGCTTCATGCCAAAGGATCAATTATAAAGCAGCAATTTTTTTACCCAGTTTTTCTAACAGGAGCACTTCCTTCTTTTGAGATTAGGTTGAGTATTTTTCCTGTGGGAGATCAATTTTGAATAGCACATTTTCACTCTTACAAAGGAAGGGTCACCAGCTGCCCTTCTTTGCAGTAGGGATAGAGTATAACATGGAGTGTATAGAGTGAAAAAAGTTACTTTTCTTGATCTTTTTTTCCTCTTTATGTTGGCTTTTGCTTAAGTGGTTGGTCCGTAAAGAGGCAGCAACTATGGCTGTGCATATGTATATGTATGTCCTTGCAATATTTTAAAGCATGTAAATGAAAAGACCTTGTTGTATACACCTGAACAAGTGTTTACATGATTGACCTAACTAATCCTCCTCATGTTTTCACAGGAGTCTCCCCAGGACAGTGCTATTACCCGGGATATTAACAGGACATTCCCAGCCCATGACTACTTTAAGGACACAGGAGGAGATGGACAAGATTCTTTATATAAAATATGCAAGGTATTTCGCATAAAAAAATCAGATTTTATAAATTAAAAGGTAACAATACCATTTTAGACTCAATAAAGAACAGGAAATAATTAGAAATAAAATGGTAGGGTTTCTTTTTCCCTTTTAATCAGGATTTTCAGATGACAGACCCCTGGCTCCATAGAGTTTCAAAATTTGTTTTTATGTTAAGAGCCTCTGAGCCCTCTAACATTGCAAACTGCTTTTCAGTATTCATATTATAAGTGATAAACTTGGTACCTAGGTTACCATCCAAAAGTGGGAAGTGCTGATGCCCATCCAGGTGGACCTACAGCACTGCAGCATAAAAAATAGTGGCAAATACTGATCTCTGTCAAAAGGTCTGTACGTGAAAACTATAAAAGAAATGATAGTCTGTTCAATTTCAATAATCCATTTTCAAATGGACTTTGGTACATCAGAACTATAAGGCTGTCGAAGGAGAAGTTGGGACCAGAATTTGTCAATCTTCATCTGTCCTCAGAACTGGTCTTCAGTCTTCCCATCCCCCCACGCCCCCCACCAAAACTAATCAAGTACTTATTTAGCATCTGCTATGTAAAAAGTACAGGCAAGGCATGAGACATGTCCTTAAGGAACTCATATATTATGATTGAGAAGGAAAAACTAACAGCTAGTTTTAGGACAGGATAGCAATAAAGGATAGGCTCACCAGTGATAAATTAGACAATTTAGACTATAAGGGCAATTAGAGTTTAGAGAAATGTTTCTTAAGTTTAATTTTTCCATAGGACTTGCAAAGCTATGATTTCTGTTGTCATCTTCCTCTCTGATCATCCTTTTATTTATTTATTTATTTTTTAGCTATTTCTCAATTTTTTTCCCCACTTAAGCAGTCACTCCAGCAATCCCTCACCTACTGCAAAATTTCTTGGAAAGAAACCCTGTGTTCACTGCCTCTGGTCCCTCATTATATACTTCTGACCCCACTGTACTGTAGTTCCTAGCTCATGATCTTCTGTGTAGCTCTCTTCTCTTGACATTTCACTCTCCTGGTTATGCTGTCACTCTCTCGTGACTTCACCAACTCCTTCATTATTTTCTCTCTCCCTGCCTGCCCCCAAAACAGAGGCCTTCCCCCAAAACAGAGGCCTTCCCCCAGGTGCTTAGTTGGTAGTTCCACTAGCTCTACACTGTCTCTGTGCATGATCTTCTACCCTCAAAGCTTCAGCTGTTACCACTGCACACATATTCCTGGATCTACGTTAATTCAAGGTCTAAGTTTCCAGCTGCCAATTAGTCTCCATGTCAAAGTCTGTCAAGTACAGCAAACAAAAGAGTTCTAAAAATAGAGTTCATTTAAAAACATGTTTTATCATGAAAATTTTCAAACATACACAAAAGTTGATTAGTATAATGAATTTATATCTATCCCCCACCCTAATTCAATATTAATCAACATATTGTCATAGTCACTTCATCTGTCCCTTTTTGTCTTGTTCCTGAAGTACTGCAAAGCAAATATTAGACTTCATGATTCTAAATTCGTCACTGTGCATCTCTAAAAAGTAAGATCATTATCCATTTATACCATCTAAGAGCCACGCTGCATTCAGATTTCCTTAAATGTCCTTATACAGTTGGTTACAATCAGGATCCAACAAGATCCACATTACATTTAGTTGTTGTATCTCTTTTAATTAAAAACAGTCCTCCTTTTCCCCCCATGCTATTGTCCTCCTAAAGGTGTAATTATTTCTGTCAGTTTTCTTTTCCTTCCTTGTCCAGGTCGAGTTAGATATGATTGATGTTTCTTATAGCCGCACTTCCTTCTCCCTGGACTGCCCTGGTACAGGCCAGTATCTTATGTTGCTGGCACTTTTACAAAAGCTGCCTTGAAAGTCTCCCTGCCTTTGGGTTCTAGTTTGTTCATTATCTGCTCCATGTTTATCCCAGAATTGGATCATTTCAGTGGCCTCCACAAGAACCTTTAGTGCTACTTTATAATCCATAGAATGAAATGAAACCTCATTTTCTGGTCCTAGATTCCTTAGCTTAGCATTGAAGATATGAGGGCTGTCCAGCCAGGCTGGATACTTTCCGGACAGCCCTGTATTTTATAATGTATCCTGGCTTATTCCTTGTTACTTCTTCCCCAAATATTTTACGCTTTAGCCACATTGGATTTCTCACTGTGCTCTGATTGATTTACTTGTCTAACTTCCCCACTGAACTGTGATGTTTTCAAGGATGGGAATCATTTCTTGGCATAGTGTTTGGCCTATAGTAGGTGCTCATTAAATGTTGATGAACCTAAGTGTCCATCAGCAGATGAATGGATAAAGAAATTGTGGTACATATACATAATGGAATATTATATAGCCATAAAAAAGAGTGAGATCCTGCCATTTGCAACAACATAGATGGAACTGGAGGACATTATGTTAAGTGAAATAAACCAAGCACAGAAATACACATCTCACGTGTTCTCACTCATATGTGGGAGCTAAATATTAAAATAGCTGATCTCATGGAGACAGAGAGTAGAGTGACAGTTACCAGAGGCCAGGAAGGATAGTGGGGGAAAGGGGGATAAAGTGGGGATGGTTAATGGGTGCAAAAATATAATCAAATAGAATGAACAATATTTGATAGCACAACAAAGTGACTATCATCAACAATAAGTTAGGATATGTTTTGAAATAACTAAAAAAGTGGAATTAGATTGTTCATTCCTAACACAAAGAAATGATAAATGCCTAAGGTGATGGATATCCCAATTACCCTGATTTGATTAATGCACATAGTATGCCTGTATCAAAACATCACCTGTACCCTGTAAATATATATATATATAACGATTAGGTACTCATAATAATTAAAAATAAAAATTTTTTTAAAAGATTTAAAAATAAGTGTTGATGAATCAGTGAAATGCCTTCCTCATGTTTCATTGCAGTCAACGTGAATGAACCTTATACTCCAAACGTTTCCCAAATATATCATGTAATTTCATGCTTGTATGCATTCTTTTAATCTCTTCCATCAGCCTGAAAAATATGATGCCCTCTTTTCTCCACCTGTAGAAATTCAATACATTTTCATCCTATTACATAATTTGTTATGCTATGTGCTGAGCACTTTAAATGAGAGGACTGAAGAGGATAATGTATTAAGTCTATGATATTAATACTGTGTTTATTCTCATCTTACAAATAAAGAATATAAGTGACATGCCCAAGATCTCGACCTAGATATTAGCAGTTGTGGGATTTAAGCCCAACTTTGACTAACTCTAAAACCTCTGGTCTTTTGTAACTAATAAACTATTTATGGATAACTTCAAAGACATTGCCGAACTGCTTTCCAAAGAGCTGTGTTGGCATATATTACTACTCAGTTATAACACAGTCTTAACAACATTGGCATTAACATTTGTTACGTTTTATTAATTTGATAGGTGGAAAGTGATAACGTCATTGTATTACAAACAGATTACTTCCAAAGCCCTCTTTGCATATCTTGTCTTTGGAGAAAGCATACATGTTTCTCATTCTGTAGCTCTCTTATCAGATAAGCTGTGATGAAATCAGGAGGTATAAGAAGGTTACATTAAATTCTGCCTAAATTTATGGAAGTGTAATTATAATATTTGTGTTTTTAAAAGCTATAGTTTCAACAAACGGTATTAAATAATAAAACCCATTTATATATTAACTTCATTATTTGATAAACATTGGCATCACTTATTGCTAAGAGATAAATTCTAAACATACTCAATTCTAAATTTCTTTCTTGGGACACACAGGAACCTTGGCACAAAAAAGAAATGGAGAAAAAAAGGAGTTTCACTAGAAATAAATTTGTCAAACAGGGAATAACATCTTGAATCTGTAAGAATTTCTCTTTCTACCATAGTTTATGTGAGAACTATATATATTAATCATAAAAACAGAACTCTAAAGAATCAAAGAGTTAACCATGAGGAATGTTAGATGTCAATATTCTATTCAAGATAATGTTCAGAGGAGATGGGTAGTAATCATTTGCTGCCAAGAAAAATAAAAGCAGTAATTCCAGAGGAACCCACAGAGGTTTCAGAGCAATCCTCTTATCAGAAATGTTATTACTGGTATTGTGGAAAAAAATTGTATTCTGGTGTCTTTGCCAAGAGAGTTTTTCCCAGAAAGAAAAATGAATAACATTAACAGTGTTTAGTAAGTGGATGCCACATGTGAAGTGCTAGCTAGGTTGAATAGGACATCACCCTAGTTCTCAAGAAGCTCACAATACAGTGCAGAAGACGGACGGTTAAAATGCAGTGTGGTAAGTGCTATAATCACCATGCATGTGTAGCAGTTACCACAGAGGCACAGATAAGAGAGGAGTTAATTCTGGAGCAGTTGGAATAAGATTGGGGCGTGAAGGAAGAGTGTCTCTTTCAGGCAAAGAAGAGAGAAAAAGACCATCCCAAGCAGAAGGAACAGCATGAACAACAAGGAAATATGAGAACACTTTTTTAGTGCTAAAGTGGTTTTTGCTTGACCTTCTCCACTCCTTGGCCACAGGAAGTATCATGGTGACAGTTCTATTTACTGTAAAGAAAAAATTGAGATTAGAGAGAAGTGTTGGCATCATTCATAGTCCATCAAAATGTCCCAATGGGGTGTGGGTTGCATCCTCCAGGGCCTTATATTCCTATAGGGCTGCCCTGGCCCACGAGTGGCTATGTTCATTTACATTCCTTGTGGTTTTTTTCCCAGGCTTATTCCGTGTATGATGAAGAGATTGGCTATTGCCAGGGACAGTCATTTCTTGCTGCTGTGCTGCTTCTCCATGTGAGTAATTAGGTCTCTATTATGACTTACACATGGCCTGCCTCAGCTCATACTGTTAGGCTTGAGCATGGTTTTATATTGGGTTTGGCCATACTCTTAGACATGAGTTTTAACTCCTATATCTAGAGACTTTTTCCTTAAATTAACTTTAATGTCATCATGGAAGAGAAACATGATGAGAATAAATGGCAGTGTTGAAAACTAGTACAAAGATAGACTTCCTTTTTGTTACTAGGATGATTGGATGAACTTTAGTGTTGGTCGGACCCTTGGGGATATTTTATCTTCTCTAAAGTAGCCACTGTCATTAACATTTGTTTTGGGATTTATTTATTCCAGTGGGAGGAAGGCAGAAAATTTGGCTTTCTTTGAGTGCCGTTTTGTTCATTCATTTGCTCAGCAAAGACCTGTGCCCTCCAACTTTTTGATTTTCTTTCAAATCTATATAAAAGTTGAAAAAAATGTTAACATAAATATTGTTTACCTGATTTACCAATTAATATTTTCCACACTGCTTTTTCTCTTTTTCTTTCTCTGCATCTCTTTTTTCTTTTGTTACACACACACATACACATATGTACACATTTTATTTTTTACTCCAGAAAGTTTTTTGAAATTATTTTTTAAAAGTAAGTAGCAAATATCAAAATATTTCACTCCTAAATACTTGAGCATGTGCATGTGCCTTCTAAGGACAAGGGCATTCTACAGCATAACCATAATACCACGATCACATCCAAGAAATTCCACATTGACTCAGTAATGTCTGATACACAATCCACATTCAATTTTCCCCCAATTGTCTACTCCGTAGAGTTCCTTATAGCTTTTTTTCTAATCAAGACTTTCTTTTACTCTAAATTACCTTCTTGCCTTTTTTGTGTTCTGTGCCTATTTTGATAGTTTTGAAAAATGCAGGCAGCTTATCACATAAAATGTCCCACATTCTTGATTTGTCTTATCGTTTTTTCTCATGATTCAATTTAAAATGCTTGGCAAGAATACCACACAGGTGATGTCAGCAAAGAGTTTTTGAGTATCTGTTATGGTCTATGTATACTGTGCGGGAGATCAGAGGTGAATAAGGTAGACACAGCCCCAATCCTTATGGATACAGAGCAAGTGAATCCAGCAACCTTTAAATAATTACACAAGTCTATGGTTATTAATTTCAATGGTGTGATGAAGGTATATTCAAGTATGATGCAGGCTGGGTGCAGTGGCTCATGCCTGTAATCCTAGCACTTTGGGAGGCCAGGGTAGGAGGATCACTTGAGGTCAGGAGTTCAAGACCAGACTGAGCAAGAGTGAGACCGCGTCTCTATGAAAAATTAGCTGGGGGTGGTGGTGCACACCTATAGTCGCAGCTACTCAGGAGGCTGAGGCAGGAGGATCCTGAGAGTTTGAGGTTGCAGTAAGCTGTGATCACACCACTGCACTGTCTTACCGTAGTAAGACCCTGTCTCAAGAAAAAAAAAGTTTGACGCAAAATTATCAGGGAAGCTTATTTAGATTAAAGGCTTCTCTGAGGAGGTAACCTTTAAGGTACAACTTGAAAAATGAGAAGAGGTATCATTTTCTTTGGTATTTTTCTGTGTCATTTAACTTTTTTTAATGTTATAAAAATAATAAAACAATTTTAAAAGGAAGAGAGTGCGGAGTAGAACATTAGTGGCAAAGTAAATAGTACAATATATAGAAACTCTGAAACAGGAAACACTGAGCATATGGAAGGAACCGAAAGAAGAGCAGTGCGACTAGAACAACCTGAGTGATGGTGAGTAGGGGAGAGAGCTAGGGACAGCCGTGGAGGCAGGTCGGAGAGTCTGGATATTGCTTCTTTAAGCAAGAGAAGCTTGTCGAAGGTATTAAGCCATTTTGTGTAGGTTGCAGTACACGTTGTATATCCCTTATTCGAAATGCTTGGGACCAGAAGTGTTTTTGGATTTCAAGTTTTTTCAGATTTTGGAATATTTGTATTTTACCAGTTAAGCATCCCAAATTTAAAAATCCAAAATGCTCCAGTGAACATTGCTTTTGAGCGTCAGGTCAGCACTCAGAAAGTTTCAGGTTTTGGAGCATTTCACATTTTCGGATTTGGGATGCTTAACTTGTATACAAACTACTTTGGTTTTTCTTAACTGTGAACCTAGCTTGTTCGTATTGGTAGTCATGTGAATATATGATAAAGCTCTGACATTAAAAAGAGGTTAAGTTTTTACTTTGTTTTAATCAACGTTTATATCTCAAAGTCTCACAACTTACGTGGTTTATCTTTGTTCTTACCTTCAGCCATCAGACATTTATCCTTATTTAAGTATCATAACCCCTTAAAAATGAGTTTCTGATCAAATCCTCGATGGCTTGTTTTCAACTTTGTGCTGCTTGCCAAAATGCTTGTTTTAGGGTGAGGAGAGATGGGCTACCTAGCATCAGAATCACCACTGTGGGTCAGGCCAGTCTCCCTCACATGTAGCAAAGTGAAGTTGCTTTCCATGACAAAGGCTTCAAAGATCTGGTCTTTGCCCCAAATACCCTTACCTTCCCAGTAATAATCTGCTGTGCTTTTCTCATTTGTTACTTAATCTGATTTGCTTTTTAGTTCTGCCTTATTTTCAGTGATTTCTGTGTTCTTCAGCCCACCTCTATCTTGTTCCACAGAAGCCTGTCCACCATCTTGACTATTCTAAAGGCTTGCTATAGTCACACCAAGCCGTAAATAACATTTCCAGTGCTTTTCCCCCTCCTCCTTTTTTGAAAACTAGACTTCCTGCCAGCTTCTCAGGGAAATGTTTTTCCATAAAGCTTTGGAAGATATAGGTATTGTTATAAATGGATAGCATTTGTAAACAGAAGTGAAGAGAATTTTTTAGTACTTTTTAACATTACTGCAAGCATCTTAAGCATTACTGCAAGCCTTAGAATGTATAAAGTTCTTCTGTAACAAGTTATGTTTTTAACAGCGATGAGGAAGAGAAATAGTTTTACTAGAATGAATAGCAGCTAAGACAGGTAAAATGGTTAAAGAAAAGTCTCACCTACACTGTGTATCAGCCTATTCCTACTTAGCTCAAATTCTGTCCTCTCTTCAAACCTATTCCTGACTTCCTCAGGCAGACAAAATAAAAACTTCCTGTTCTTTATTATTGCTGATCTTTCTGTCTAATTCATATTACATTTAATGTATAATAGTTGTATGGAAACTCCTTGAGGACACAGAGTAAGCATCATTAACTATTTCTTGGCTGAGTGAATGAATGTTATAAAACGTAACTTCAGACGCAAATTTTTGCATAGCACTAAATTTTCTGCTAAGACAATAAAAAGACGAATTTAATCTTTTGTACCAATAAACGAATTTAACATACTTGAGTATGTTTTGTGATTTCCCTCCACCTGCCCTCCCCCTCTTGCCTATCTGTTACAGATGCCTGAAGAACAGGCATTCAGTGTTCTGGTCAAGATCATGTTTGACTATGGCCTCAGGGAACTTTTCAAGCAAAACTTTGAAGATTTGCATTGCAAATTTTACCAGTTGGAGCGCCTCATGCAGGTAAGAAGAGAAACTAGCTTATGTTTGACAAAAGAGTATAGGATTAGGAAAAGCTAGATTGATAAAATGATGCCAGGGAGCAGTGATAATTGCCTTAGCCATCCATGGTTAAGGACAGGTTTTATTTTTATCATTTCTCACTATGTGATGATGATGCCAGGATTAACGATGTGTGAACCTGATGGGTGTGAGCTGATAAACATCCAGAAGATCAGATGACTTTGTATTGGCCTTTTGCACAGGGAACTCAGTCAAGAAGTATTCACCAAGGCTCTGAAGCTGACTGGTTAGGATTCTCATAGGTGAAACAAACTTCCCCAAACATTTTTCTAACTTGGAAAGAAAATTGGCTTCCCAAACACTTGTCACCATTTTGGGGATTCCTCTTTCTTTAGAGCTAGTTTGTGATCTGGAAAAGAGAGCCGAGTGCCAGCTTAATACCAGATGATAAGTGTTCTTCTGAGCACTTTGGAGATTTTTAGAAAAACATTAAGTATGTGACTTTTTTGGCCTATTGCTGGTAGATTTATGAGCCTCCTGAGTGGCAGTTTGACAGATGCATATGTGCCCAGAACTAATTGGTTTGCTATTTCAGGAATACATTCCTGACCTGTACAACCACTTCCTGGATATAAGCCTTGAAGCACACATGTATGCCTCCCAGTGGTTTCTTACGCTTTTCACTGCAAAATTCCCTCTCTACATGGTCTTTCATATCATCGACCTGCTTTTATGTGAGGTATGTATCAGAGGTCACAGCACTTTGGCTTTTGTTTCCAGTGTACTTCATGTGTCAACTCTGTCAAAGCAGAATTTGTTCTCAGTTATTTTATTTCATTGCTGGGAAATGGAGGCCTAAATGACTCTTCCTTGGGCTAAAGCTATATTTATTAAAGATACACTCTGCTATGAAATATATACTATGTTAGACATTTGTATTAGTTAGTCTTAGGTTTAGTTGTATTTAATAAAGAAATCCCAAAATAACAGTGACTAAATAAAATAAAAGTATTTCTCATGTAAAAGAAGTCAGAAGATTTGCAGTAGCCTGCCTTTCCGTAGAGTATGGCTCTTATGGTGCATTAGAGCTCCTGCCATGATATCTGTATTCATGCCAGCAGGGTTAGGGGATGGGGGAGGATGCATCCCTCTTTTTAAAAGAGACTTCCCAGAAGTTCCACCCAGCATTTTTACTTATTGGCCAGGTCTTAATTATATGACCACATCTAGCTATAAGAGGGATTTTGTTTTTTAAGCCAGTTAGGAATTTGCTAAAAATTGGGAATTTACTAACAAGAAAATAGATACTGGAGTAAATAACAGTCTTTGCCATGGCATAGTTCAGGGATTTTGGGGGTTGGAGGGTGGGGGCAGTGTACGTTTAAGAAACAATAACTAATTATAAAAATAATATCTGTTTATTACTTAAACTATAGAAAATACAAGCTAAAAGAATTTAAAATACTCCTAGTCCCACTTCTTAGTGGTTACCTACTTTTAATAGTTTGGTCTGTAGTCTTTCAGCCTTTGTGTTCATATGTATATGTATAATTTCTATCTGAAATATTATACGTATATATTTTAAAATATGATTATAGTATATATACTATTTGGTATCTTTTTTATTTTATATACCTGAACATACACATCCATAATTTCCTTCTGTTTGTCTTAATTATGCCATACTCAGAACATACAAAAATTCATAAAGAATTTGTATCTACCACCCAGCTTGAGATACTCTAAGAAACAGTAGAATAAATAAACATTATCAAATATTAATTATTCTTGCTGCCAAGTATCCCATTATTTGGACGTGCTATAATTTATGTAACAAATTTCTAATCCCAAACCTTTAAATTGTATCTAGTTTTTCACTATTACAAGCAACCATCTGTTAAATAGTTACTAAAAGCCAGGTGTTATGCTAATTAATTCACATAAATTTTGCAATTAATTATCTCAGAAAAACCCTTGTGAGAATATTAGTTATGGAAACTGAGGCCCAGAAACTTTAACAGTGTAACTTGGTCAGCAGAGGTTAGTCCCTCTCTCATTTGTCCTTTGCCCCCCTGATTCCTGGAATGGTTAGATGAAGGAAGGCAGATTGGAGGGATCCCTGAGCAGATTCAGTTCTGGAATATTGGGCTCATGGATTGAGTGATTGCTGTACATGGATTGGAACAGCACAAGGTAAAGGAAAAGTCCACCAGGAGTTATTTACTGATAGACCATGACTTTATATTTTGCTTCGGAAGCATGGAATACTTTGGAGAAGCATTCTTTCTTGTTGAATGTGAGAAGGGGCCAAGAAAAGCTCTTCTCTCAGAAAAATGAGAAACTAGGTCTACTTTTAGTCGCTTTTGAGTGTTGGCCCTACAATTTTTATTTTTCAGGACAGTTCTGAAATAATGCATTTCCTTACTTAAGTTTCCACAATTTCTCTAAAAATGTGGGGTATTCTGAGAACAAGTAGCATACTAGTCCATATACAAACACTGAAATTGTTCTTTTTGTCTTTTCTCTTTTAGGGAATAAGTGTTATTTTTAATGTCGCCCTTGGATTATTAAAGGTACTCGTTTATTCATAAGCTGAGTTATCCTGGCATTCCCTGTTCAGCACTGGCAGTATATTGATCTTAATCTCATTCTAAGCAGTCAATACTCTCTTTCATTGTCCCTGACAGTGGCTATGTGTAGGGGGGGCTCTGACAAAGCTAAGAAATATCTTCTGGGTATTATAAAAGTGCCAGGGTTATAAAATGCTTCTTGTTCATCTTCATAGCAAACATTTTTCCTATATGTGGTTGTGTCTTCTTACTTTCTTCAAGACTTCCAAGGATGACCTGCTGTTGACAGACTTTGAAGGTGCCTTGAAGTTCTTCAGGGTTCAGCTTCCTAAGAGATATCGGTCAGAAGAAAATGCAAAAAAACTAATGGAATTAGCTTGCAACATGAAGGTAAAATGATTTTTGCATTAATTAAGATTCTTTTATTCAGTTAGTGCCTCAGTATTCCCAAACTATTAACATAATACATAATCATGGTAATAATATTTTCTTCTGTATTGTATAACTTTTGCCTTTTTTCCCCAAAATACTTTCATATATGTTATATCCTATGAATTAAGTCTCATTGGCTGCCTTTTTCTTGAACTCTACGAAAAGTATTATCATCCCCATTTTGAAGACAAACCAAAACACAAAGAGGCTGTAGCCCTTTAATCATAAGACTAGTTAGTGCCAGAACTCAGATTTCATGATTTCTCCTGTGCTGGCTTTTAACTTTTAGCGTTTGTTCTTAGGGTCAGAAATTCCTTAAAATGAAACTACTAATACTGAAGAAAACTCAATCAATTTTATCACTTCAAATGGCATTTATGATTTGTACAATCCTTTTGAAGTAAACAGATATAGGATCTCTTTGTGTTCATGTTATAATAAAGTAAAATATTTTTAAAGAAAAAAATAATTGAGGGGGTTTAGTTTGGAATTTAGAGGTGGAGGCAAGTGGTGGTCAGAATAAATAGTTGTATTCAGATTCTTATAGAGTACATAAAAGACTGTCATATTTACTTGATCTGATGCCAGAGAATAAGAACTAGGATCAGTGTGTCAAAGCAGATTTGGTAGTAGGGGATAAGCTTTACTATCTACAAAATAGAGCAGTAACTTGGAATCAGAGAGATCTGAATTCAAAGTTACTTCACCTACTTAAGCCTTAATTTCCTCATCTGCAAAATATTGGACTTCTGATTCTAGTTGTATGTCAGACTGAGCTAACTCAGACTACCCTTCTTTCTAACACACAGAGAAGCTAAATAAAATACAACCTGAGAAACTTTTAAATACCTGGAATAACTTAAGATAAAGGAATGCCTGGATTCCTGAAACAGAGTAGCTCAAAGCTAGTGTGTGTAAACTGATACAACACATCCCAGGCGAATATGGAACCATGTGTAGGTTTTACTGCTCACATAGACATAGTGGATATGGGGAAGTGAATGAGTGGTTGGGTGGGTGAGTGAGTGAGTTGATCTGTCTCTCCACTCAAGGAGACAGACCCTTAAAAATAAAAGAAAAAAAGACATAGTGGATATGGTATATACAGTGCTTAACATAGTATTTGGTAATTAATGGTTCAAGAAACAATGGCTACTACTGTAATTACATCCTCTCTGGTTTTTCAAGCACATATCAAACATTTTCCAGTAATATTTTCAAAGAGAATGGGTTTGCACAGAGCATAAAACTAAGTGAGTTCTGAGATTCTTTGAGTCACTCTTCCCATCTCCACTTGGTTCAGCACATAAGAGGATGCTCATGATTTCTTTCATTCCAAAATCTCCTTTCTGAGTGTTCCCATTTCAATTAGTGGCACCTGGTTGCTTGGGCCAAAGACCTTGCCATTATCCTTGACTCCTCTCTTTCTCACACTCCACATCTAAGCCTATTGTGAAAATACATCCTGACTTTGATCACCACCCTCATCACTAACACCCTAACCTAACCATCATCATCATCATTTCCTGTTTCTACAGTGGACCCTGCCCAGGCTTTTATCAATCCCATCTCTCCCTTGCCCAAAACTCTGTACTGGCTTCTAATCTCATCATAAAACTCAAGAGTTCTTGCCATGGCCCACAAGTCCTGGCACAATCGTGTACATAATCTCGTGGCCCACAGAGCCTGGCACAGTCATATACATGTATGTGGCCCACAAGGCCTGGACCTGGCAGCTTCTCTGATCTCACCTCCTGCTATTAATACTTTTCCCCCTTTGCTCTTTCCATTGTAAACACCCTGGTGCTGTTCTCAGACTTGCCGAGCATGTTTGCCTCCTCAGACCTTTGCACTGGCTAGTTTCTCTGCCTGTAATGTTTTTCTCCTTGATGTCTGTGAGGCTTTACTGTCACCTCACCCAATAAAAGGCTCAACTATCAGAGAGGCCTTCCTCTCTAAATACAGTATATAAAGTAGCAGCCTCCCCCCCCCAACCTTTTATTACCCCTATCTCCTTACCCTATCTTATTTTCCCCCACTGGAGTGGGGGCTTTACAACAAAAAAGACTTTATTTCTTTTGTTTACTGCTGAATCCTCAGCACTAAGAACAGGATCTGGTATATAAATACTGGTTGAATAAATATATTGTTGAGTTTCTACTAAGTGATTTACAAAGAAGAATTAACATGGATTTGGGCAAAGCCTAAAAATAGCTTCCGGCCAGGGGTTTTGCCTTTTGAATTTCCATTAGCTTGAAACACTTTAATATTATATGGATCCTTTATTTCCATAGTCCAGATGGGAGGTGTCTAATGTCTTTTTTTTTCTTACCTATGCTTTCAGTGAATTAAGTCTGACAAGGCTGCCTTCATTGTGTCTGCATAGCACTATATTTTTTGCTTAGATATGTAATTCCTTTTAGCCCTGGAGAACTTTGTATGTTTGGGGTACACTTTGGATGATTCCCCCTATTTGCACATTATTTCAGGTGAGATAGTAATTTTTCTTGAAATTGACTCACAGCATGGAGAGCCTGCA
The DNA here is from genome assembly GCF_041146395.1 of Eulemur rufifrons. Taxonomy (NCBI): domain Eukaryota; kingdom Metazoa; phylum Chordata; class Mammalia; order Primates; family Lemuridae; genus Eulemur; species Eulemur rufifrons. The sequence continues at coordinate 275,235,859 of NC_090989.1, forward strand.
GATTTACCAGGACAGGAGAGAATGGGATTTTTCTGCCAAAAGGTGAGATATGGTGTGTACAGTTTAGTTTGTGATAATTAGTTGTACTGTGGCAGCTATAATTAATACCAAAAAATATTGAGGGAGATATAGACAATAGTTGAACCATTTATTGGGAAAGTGATATTTCATAGTGTAATTTGCCAGTTCAAAATTAGGAAAAATCATTGGCAAGTGCATTATGAACCTTGCATTCTGTGGCTTGCATGAGGTAGGAGTATCTTAGTCAGCACAGGGAGTGTACGTGAGGGTCTGTTGTTTTGGACTCCGCTTTAGACATGGAAAAGGGAGTTCATGGTATGTGAATGGTTTCGAAACAAGCTTTTGAATTTTTTGGTGCAGAATTTACAAAGGAAACATTTGCTGTGCAACTCAATGAAATCCTTTTCCATCTTTTTTTTTTTTTTTTTTTTTTTTTTGAGACAGAGTCTCGCTTTGTTGCCCGGGCTAGAGCGAATGCCGTGGCATCAGCCTAGCTCACAGCAACCTCAAACTCCTGGGCTTAAACGATCCTACTGCCTCGGCCTCCCAATTAGCTGGGACTATAGGCATGTGCCACCATGCCGGGCTAATTTTTTCTATGCATATATTTTAGTTGGCCAGATAATTTCTTTGTATTTTTAGTAGAGATGGGGTCTCGCTCTTGCTCAGGCTGGTCTCGAACTCCTGAGCCCAAACAATCCACCCGCCTTGGCCTCCCGGAGTGCTAGGATTACAGGCGTGAGCCACCGCGCCCGGCCTCCATCGTTTTTTAATTGTTTTCAAATTGTGGCTCGATTTATTATTCAGTTGTAGAGTTGACCCTTGAACAACATGGGTTTGAACTGCATGGGTCCACTTATACATGGATTTTTTTCAATAAAAGTTGCACTGAGTATGGTTGCCTCTCCTGCTTCCCCTTCCATCTCTTGTGCCTCTGCCACCCCTGAGACAGCAAGACCAACCCCTCCTCTTCCTCCTTCTCTTCCACCTACTCAACATGAAGATAATGAGGATGAAGATGTTTATGATGATCCATTTTCACTTAATGAATAGTAAATGTTTCTCTTCTTTATGATTTTGTTAATATTTTCTTTAGCTTCATTGTAAAAATACAGTATATAGTGCATATATAAAAGACAAAATATGTGTTAATTGACTATTTATGTTTTCAGTAAGACTTCTAGTCAACAGTAGCTATTAGTAATTAAGATTTTGGGGAGTCAAAAGTTATACGTGGATTTTCAACGGCACCCCGAACCCTTGTGGTGTTCAAGAGTCAGCTGTGGGAATTGGTAGTACTTGGCTTGACATGCCAGTCTAGGAAACACATAGCTACTTTTGTTCTCATTGTTGTGTTTTAACATTATGATATTATTGTAATTTCTGGTATTTGTATAGTTCTTACAAGCATCTTATTTTTTCCTTATTTTTGCCCTGTGAGGTACATAGAACAAATCAAGTGTAGAAACTGAGGCTTATAGAAGTCAAGTGACTTACCCAAGTGGTATTGGCCTTACAATGACAGGAATCCTAGTAGAACTAGGGCCTTCTCACTCCATGTTACCAATGCTTTCCACTCCATTCCACTGCCTCTTCTTACTGTGAAGTGCAACAAGAATTAAATATGGTGTGGCAATATCTGAAATGGCCACAAGATGGGTGTATTGCCCATAAAGGTCTGTATTCTTCTCTGTGCCCGTGGGTCTTATTTTCCCTCTATGTATCTTTCTCTGTCCTTACTTGCCTCTCTCTACTTCTTTTTTCAGGCCTTTTACCTCTCCTCTTCTCCCTCTTTCTCTATAGAGTGAGCTTATTATGATTCTGAAGCAGTGTATTTATTTCTTGAGGAGTTTAAATCCCCTATTCTTAATTTAAAATTTAACAACATACATCGCAACTCAGCTGTTCATTGAATGTCTCCTCTTTTATGGGTCGATGACCTGAGATAGAAAGATTGTTTCCACTTCTGAAATAAGATCTAAAAGGAATTCCACTCTAAATAGCTTATTCCAGGAGATCATGAATGGTCCTGGGAGCTCCCACAAGCCTTCCATACTCATAACTGTGCCATGTATACATAATCTGGGGGTGGAGGGGTGGAAAAAAAATAAATTCCTAGGTCTTTGAAAGTTTTGATTTAGGAAATATGAGAAGGAAACTATGTCTATTACAGGGGTTTTTTGAGAACAAGTCAGATATGTGAGGCTAGTTTCAAAGAAACAGGAACCATGCTATAGGAGATAGCTCACTGAGTTTCTTAGATCAGACTTAAAGACTTGACCATTTTGCTACAGAATCTTGCTTAAGGTGAAATGGAATTTCTGTACCATTGTTTCGTTGGAATTTGTTATTTCAAACATAAAGTGAATGAGTGAATGTGCCAGACTTCAAACTACTTGTAAGAAAAGATATTATTACAAAAACCAAATAGCAATATCTCCAAATTAATATAAACATAACCATTTGCTATTCGGGGAGGAACAAAACTTTTTGACATTCGGGAATATTTGCCCTTGGAGGATAATTTTATTCGTGAACTAAAACCAACACTAATTTGAAGTTCATTCCTTTTTCAAATCACTTGTGCAGTCAATATGTATTAGGATTTAAGTAAGCTCTATGAGGGCGATGAGCTCATCAGTCTTTATTGGTGCATTCACAGAGTCTTACATAGTGCCCTAAAATAGTGGAATAATCCTCACAGTAACCATATGAGGTCATTTTAGAGAGATGTATACTTAGACTTAGAGAATTGAAGTAAATTCTCAAAGGGTATAAGGTTGGTAAGTGGTAAAGTGGGGATTAGGTCCCAGGAGTTTCAGACTGTGAAGTCAATTCCTAATTGTGCTATGCTGTAAATGAAGGATTGAATGAATGGGACAGGAGCCATTAGGTATCGGTCCCTTTTTGGTCATATAATGATGAGTAACTCAGTCTCTGTGTCAGAATTGAAACTTACTCTCTATACACTGTAGCTAAGTTCAGCTTTCCTTATAACTAGGTCAGACTGTAGTTTTATTTCTTTGCTTGTTTCCTACCTTTTAGAATTGGATTTTATGAGGAAACTTCTGAGTGGGTGCTCTCTTCCTCTGTAATGAACCTTGAATTTTGCCAGCTGTCAAAAGGGCAGTAGTGGACACCACTTTCTTATTTTAATAAGCTGGTCTCCCTTAGTCTTTATCTGTTTGGGTTCTCTGCTATTAATTTGTTTCTTGCGTTTTTGAAAAATACTCTGATGGTAGAACCAGAATGCCTAATTCTGTTTTGTGATCTTTGAAGGAGTTTGAGTATGAACTATTCAGAAATTAAATAGAATGTTTCTTTCAAGTGATTAAGAGTACAGGCCTTGGAGTCCCACAGACCTTGGCTCTTACCCTGGCTCTGCCTCTGCTGTGTGACCCAGGGTAGGTTAACACAGCACGGTTGTAGTAAGAGAGAAGTAAGATGATGCCTTTAAAGTACTAGCTTGGGCAGCAGAGGGAGACCCTATCTCTAAAAAAAAAAAAAAAATGAAAAAAATTAGCCAGGCAGGTGTAGTGGTACATGCCTGTAGTCCCAGCTACTTGGGAGGTTGTGGCGGGAAAATCACATGAGCCTGGGAGTTTGAGGCTGCAGTGAGCTGTGACCCGGCTACTATGCTCCAGCCTGGGCAACAGAGTGAGTTAGATATAGCTGTTGGTCACATCCCTCAAACACCAGGGCTTTTTTGGCCTGCCTTGTTTTGACCTCCTCTGCCCATGCATCCAGAGTACTTTCGTCAGTCCAAGTTATCAAACATTTATAGGTTTTCTTCTGTGCCAGGAACTCTGCTCAGTACTAAGCAGGCTACAGAGATAAATAAGAAATAAGAATCGCCCCAGATTTGCATTCTTATGCTGGTGTTGACACTTAACACTGGGTTCTTGACTTTGGACAAGTTACTTTACCTATCTAGGTCTCGATTTCTCATCTGTAAAATGAGGGAAATAATCCCTGCTCTGTCCATCTCAGAAAGTTGTTTTGATGATTACATAAAATAGTAAGTATGGAGGCATCTTGTTATCTTTAAAGTCCTATGTAAATTTTAGGTTCTTTTAATCAGTAATGAAAATCACAGTCCCCGCTCCAAGCATTCTTAATCAGAAAAATGGACATGTGACAGATATCTTTATTTAGCTTCCTGTTAATCCTACCACACAAAACAATAGGACTTTGGAGTCAGGATCTCCTTAACGTACCAGACCTCTTCTTACCCGCCACCATTCACCCACTTACCCAGACAACATACTTCAGCCTCACTATGCAGAGCTGCTAACATTCAGCTTCCCACCTTCACTGGACTTACTATGACTCCAGCCCAGCAGGGATTCTATGACCTTTGCAACTCTTTTTGAAGCCAGACTTGGAAATCAGCTCCTCTTCCAAAGACAGCCTATTTCATGCTTTTCTGTGTTAAATAGACTTTGTTTAAATGGCCCATTGCTTGCAGCACGCGTTCAGAAGATAGCTCTGTCTCTTGATTCAGGACAGGATGCCAGAAAAAACAAGTAATAATTACCATTTATTGAAAAGACCTCACTGTGTGTTTGGCACTGTTCTGAGCACTTGATTTACATTTTATATAGGTTCATCCTCATAACAATCATCCTTATAAAGACTGTTAGGATTTTTACAGATGAGGAAGCTGAGATTTAGAGAGATTAGGCAGCTTGTCCTTGGTGCCACAGTAAGTCGTTGCAGAGCCTTGGTGCATCTGCCTGCAAAGCCCGAGCTCTTAGCTGTCAGGCTGTACCACCTCATTCCTGTCCAGGTCACAGCCACTCTCACTCTCACTCTCACTCTTTCTCCGCCTGTGTGGGCCTTGACATCATTGCCTGCTGCAGAGGCTGATCAGAGACCAGCTTCCCCAGGCCAAGTGCACAGATTTTAAGAAAACACATTATCCAGTTCCTGTGACAGATTAATGACAAGTGAGTGACCAAAGGAGTGGTGTTTTGGACTGAATTTGTACTTCTACCAAAATATCAAACTGACATGCATCAAGTTTCTACCTTCTCTCTAATTCAAGGTTTCTTCATGGTTAGGCCTCAGGGGCCCATGAGCCCTCTGGAATGGTATGTAGGATGTTTTATTGTGGGGGGAGAGGGGAAGTTGGCTTTTGTGTTCTTTTTGGGGGGAGAAACCATGGGTCTCTACAGACCTTCAAAGTGGTACTGTCTCTAAACAGTGGTAAGAATAACTGTACTAATTCACAATTGCAAAGATATGGAATCAACCTAAGTGCCCACCAGTTGATGAGTGGATAAAGAAAATGTGATATGTGTGTGTGTGTGTATGTATGTATGTATGTATGTGTGTGTGTCATGGACTTTTGCATGAAAGAGAAATAAACTTCTATTGTCTTAAAAAAAATCACTGCGCTAATTGCAACAGTGTATAAAATTGGTTTTACCTAAATTACAAATCCCATCTTACCCTAGGAATTTGTTAGGGTTCTTTTCCCCCTGAAAGTATGTTTAAACAGAACAAGGATAGAATTTCAAATTTAATCTTCTTTGAGGGCAAAAATACCTCTATGTGCGAAGCTGTGATTTCCAAAGCCTTCTGATAGGAGTTGGCTAACAGTGGGTATGATTCAGAGCTCTGGGGCTGAATCTGTAGCTTCCCCTGCTTCCTGAATTCAATTAAAATGTTATTCTTATAAGTAAGACACAAAATGAATCTTGGACTTTGAAGTCTCTGTTCATTAGGTATTTTCATGCTTACTATGTGACAGGCATTGGGAATTTCACAACAAATAGGAGTTCTGCCTATTGGGAGACATGGAGTCTGCATATTGGGATCTGTGTATGTCTTCATATCATTAATGCCCAGCAAAGAATACTACATTGTTGTAGTGCTCAACTATTGGATAAAAAAAATGCCCTTACTACATCCTTATTGGGTTAAAAGGAAGGACTTTGGCTTTGATTTGTTCAACATCTGGTTAGAGTCCCAATTACATTCTGGAGATACAGTGGTAAGCAAAACAGATGTGGCCTGTTTCCTATTGGGAAGACAGACAATTAAGTAGGCACCTAATAATTGTAAACTTGGACAGGTGCCATGGAGGCATTGACCTGATGCTATGAGAATACTCATATATAACCAAAAGACATGGCCCGGCAGGGGACGAATGTTTGCTAAAAGAAGTGGTGTTGGAGTTCTGATCTGAAAGGTGAATAGGAATGAGCCAGGTGGAGGTTATCTAGGCAGAAAGAATAGGCTTGCATTGCATGTTCACTTTGGATGCCATTTCCGTTTAGAAGAAAGGTCAATGCAAGGAAAACCAGGGTCCTTTCTCATTAATTTAGCAAGCATTTCTGGGCACTCCCTATTTGCATGGGCAGGGGACAATGAGTGAAACACAGCTCTGGCATGAAGAAGACGCTGATTATTTGACAGACAGGCTGAGAGATGCTGGTCTGTCCTGGGTGCAGCCTCAGAAGGAGGCTTAAATTGCTGCTTCTGCTGCTGGCACCTCCTGGTTCCCCATTCAGATGTCAGGCAGCAGTCTTTGTCTTGGGGTTCGGTGCCTCAGAGGTAGCCTGAGCTGGCTGGCTCTGGTGTGCAGCCATCCATGCTACAGAAGTCAGCATCAACTGTGAACCCATGAGAACTATGGTGTTTTTATTTATTTTGTGTTTGTGGTAAGAATGGAGGATGAGGTATTTAAGGGAGGCGAGAGGGAGGGGAGAGACTGAGAACAAGTGAGGCTGAAGAATGGGAAGAGACCGAGCTGATAAAGGAGTCAGAACTTTGGACCAGCAAGCTCTGTGGAAGATGGCGGAGCTTTGTGTGTGCCCAGTCCTGAGAGGTGACCTCTGAGGACTGATTCAGAAGCAAGGGAGAGCATTAGCTAGAGAGATGATCACAGCTCTGTTTTAGAGAAGCCCAGGATAATTATAAGAATGATTTTTAAACAGCATTTTTATTTTTCTTATTTATAAAAATAATTCATGCTCAATGCAGAAAACTGGGAAAACATGGGGAAAGTGAAAAGAAATATCCATAGCCTATCACAAAAATGTAAGAAACAAATGAGATGTTGTCCTGTGTAAAGGTTCTGGCATTTACCAGGTATTCAGCATACATTAACTGTTACTACAGTGCTGAAGGAGAATCAACCCTTTTTTCTGTGAAGATAAGGCAGTTATGATACAGGTTAATGAAATATAGAAGAAATTATTTTGTAGTCAGCCCTTTAAAATGTATATTTATGGGGAAAATGTTAATTCTTCCTTATCCCAGCATGAGAATGAAAAGTTGAATCCTGAAGATGAGTGAAAATGTTTTAGAGGATTTGGTGTCAACTGGTTTTTTAAAAGTGCTGGGGGAGCCTCATACCTGCTGCTGTCCCTTCCCACTCACACTGCAGAGAGCACTGGGATGAAGTATGTGCTGCCCACAAGCCTCATTTATTTTATGTTCCTCTACTATTGATCCATTAGGATTGTTTATAACGTTTACAGACCACATGGACATTTTATTTAGGTGTTTTCTTTGTGGGTCACTTAGGTACACAATAAAAGTTTACCCCAGCATTGGCCTTAAACCACAGAAGATCTAGATTTAAAGATGTTACTGTTCAGCTTGTGCCTCACCCCAAATGTTGGATAGGCATCTTGCTATAGACTAGCCAGAGCATGGTGCTGTCTTCCTTCCTGCCCACCCTTGGGCAGGAGCCAAAGTCCAGGAATCGAGCTCTGATCAAAGCAGGGCTGTAAGATCCCAACTAGGGGAGGTGTTCACAGAGTCAGTGGGAGAGGAACACCAGGCAGCTCAAGTAAGACTGAAAGGGCATAACAGAACAGGGAACTGGAAACGCTGGCACCAGAGTGCCACAAACGTGGGCGTATTCCATCACCTTTCTAGATCTCAGTTTCTTCATCTGTGAAATAGGGAAGTTGGACTATACTAGCTCTGAGAGTTTTAGTAACCTGGACCGGGAGACCTAACAGGCAGATTTACAGGTCAGCAGTTTAATGCTGATTGTTGAAGCTTCGAGAAGGGATGAATATTACTTTATCATCATACTTTAAATTGTACATATCAGTTTTATCACTTTTCTATTATATCTCGTAACTTTAAAAAATGTAATTTAAAAAACACCATAGGGAATGGGTTAGCAGTTTGGAAGAAGGAATCAAACGAAGAAAAAACTGCATCTTAAAGATATGCCCTTGGACCTTAGTTACGGTTTTAGACTGAAGAAAGAGAAGGGGCTAGCTGGCCAGTAAAGAGGGGAAAAACCTGTGAGGTAGAAGGAAAGCCAAGAGAATAAAGGGAGAAAATATTTTCTAGAAGAAAAAGAAGTGGATTGATCATGTTAAAGCATGAAAGTCAAGGAGTTTTGATGTCTAGTTGGGAGAGGTAGGATCCACTGGACAGGGTAAAACACCCCGGGTGACTTTCAAGAGGGTACTGTCTATAGAGTAATCAGAGCAAAAGCCTGATTTATAGAGATTAAGGAGGGAGAGATTATGAAGCAACGGACATGAAGGTATAGGCCTGTGGTTTGCAACGGTTGGTAAGAAAAGGCTTGAGAGAAAGGGCAGTAGTTTGATGGGGTGAAAGGGGATCTAAGTGGAGTGGTCAACAGAGCTGTGTTTTTAAGGGCAGAGAGAATTGTGCCTATTTAAAGGCAGCACAGAAGGAGCTACTAGAGAAGAAAGGAGATAAAGAGGTGGTAGGATAGTGAGGTGGCTACAACTTGGTTGGATGGAGTCTAACCGCCTAGGCTCAAATCCTAGATCTGCCAGTCCCTTATTGAGTAAACTTGGTCAAGTTACATAACCAACTTCATGATACCTCAGTTAACTTGCCTATAAAATGAAGATGATAATAGTGTACCTTGTACAGGTGTTGTGAGGTCACAGATTTAAAGCATTTAGCAGCACTGCTGGTATGTGCTAGGATGGCAGCTTATTATTATTAGGGCCAATAGGACCCAGAACTTACATAGGAGGTGCCATCTATAGGGTGTTCGTTAAAGTATTAAGAACCAAATATCTCCAACAGAACCCTGGACACAGTAGTCATTGAACAAGAATTTTGGGTTCTTGGCTTACACCCCACTCTTGATGATTTCATTCCAAAAAAATAGGAAACACCACTTCCATGGTGACTGGATTGCCCAGATCACCAGAGTCTTTGTCCTCTGTATAGGCACTGAAGTACCCACCACTTTCTGATACTTCTTAATTGTGCTATGATTTCCTACAGATTAGTCAGAAGAAGTTGAAAAAATATGAAAAAGAATATCACACCATGAGGGAACAGCAGGCCCAACAAGAAGACCCCATCGAGCGATTTGAGGTTCGTTTTCTTATGGCCTAGATGATGTGAGGAGCTTCCAGCCTTTCATTTCATGTAATCGTGCCTGTAGCTAGCTTTATACATTCCTTTTAAAATTCAGTTACACTGTTTCTGGGTTGAAGATTCAGTTTGAGTTTACAAATGAGAAAGCAAGATCTGTTTTGCTTCAAACCAGCTGCCTAGTTGGTTACAGTTCAGTGGCCTTGCGTCACAGTTAAGTAGCTGCTTGACAAGTCACTTAAATCAGTTAAGTGTTTCTTTATGGAGATAGAAAATAAGAAATCGTTGATTTAGAAACACATCAGGACCAGCCACATATCTTATTATATCCATAAGATATGGAAATTCATTTTGAGGTTTAGCCTTGGGAAATTGTCATTTCCATGTGATTTTCATGTGTCTGTAACTGGTTTGTTTCTACCCTTTAGCGGGAGAATAGGCGTCTACAAGAAGCTAACATGAGGTTGGAACAGGAAAATGATGACTTAGCTCACGAGCTGGTGACGAGCAAGATTGCACTGAGGAAGGACCTGGATAATGTAAGTCTGAGACGTCTGAAGGGAAAGGTCACACCGAAACACTTGTCTCTTAATCAAGTGAAATCCTTTCATTTTAGTGTTTGTTATTTTAGTAACCTACAAAGTTTCCCTCTTATGGTACAACTTGCTTTTGTCAGCATTACTTCCCTCCTCTCCTTCAGGGTTATCGGTTCTCTCACTCAGCCCTCCTTACCACGTTCTTCTCTCGTTGTACGCACAATCCCTGACCTCCTTTCCCTCGAATTGATTGAGAGACCTTTTGGCTAGTTCTTAGGTTATCACAATTGGCAGTAGCATTTAATCATTATAATTTCCTTAACTTCCCCCTAGACAAGAAGAGATTTTATTATCCTACATATTTCGTGCCTGTTGAATATTCTGATTGGAATATGGCTCAGTGCCTCAGCAACTTGTAGTTTCGTCAGTAATTTCTGTTGGCCGAATGCTCCATTTTTCTATGCTTCTCCTAATATTAAAAATTTCGGGCCGGGCGCGGTAGCTCACGCCTGTAATCCTAGCACTCTGGGAGGCCGAGGTGGGCGGATCGTTTGAGCTCAGGAGTTCGAGACCAGCCTGAGCAAGAGCGAGACCCCATCTCTACTAAAAAAAAATAGAAATTATATGGACAGCTAAAAATATATATAGAAAAAATTAGCCGGGCATGGTGGTGCATGCCTGTAGTCCCAGCTACTCGGGAGGCTGAGACAGGAGGATCCCTTGAGCTCAGGAGTTTGAGGTTGCTGTGAGCTAGGCTGACGCCACGGCACTCACTCTAGCCTGGGCAACAAAGTGAGACTCTGTCTCAAAAAAAAAAAAAAAAAAAATTTCGAGGGCGGGCATGGTGGCTCACGCCTGTAATCCTAGCACTCTGGGAGGCCGAGGCGGGAGGATCGCTCAAGGTCAGGAGTTTGAGACCAGCCTGAGCAAGAGCGAGACCCCATCTCTACTAAAAAAATAGAAAGAAATTATCTGGACAACTAAAATATATAGAAAAAAATTAGCCAGGCATGGTGACGCATGCCTGTAGTCCCAGCTACTGGGGAGGCTGAGGCAGGAGGATTGCTTAAGCCCAGGAGTTTGAGGTTGCTGTGAGCTAGGCTGACGCCACGTCACTCTAGCCAAGGCAAAAGAGCAAGACTCTGTCTCCAAAAAAAAAAAAATTTTTTTTTTTGAAATGATGGCCTTCCTGGCAGGGTGCTTTTCCATTTTCTACACTACAAGCTTCCCTTAGAAGAAGGTATAGTCTCTCCATACATGGTTTAGGTCAGCAGTTGGCAAACTTTTTCTGTAAAGGGATAGATAGTAAATATTTAAGGCTTTGTGGCCATACGGTCTCTGTTGCTACTACTTAACTCTGCCATTGGCGCAAAAGCAGCCATGGACAATATGAAAATGAATGAGCATGGCTGAGTTCCAGTAAACCTTCTGTACAAAAATAGATGGCAGGCTGCTTTGGCCCATGAAGTGTAGTTTGCCAAACCCTGACTTAGATTTCCCCGCCAGGCTCCTAGGATTACTCTACTGCTCATTGGTTTCCTAAGGATCTAGGGATAGGCTCAGGGTTTATGGGGATCCTACTTTATATATTGAACCCCATAGAATGTCCTTGACATCCACCAAAAGTGTTTGAAAATTTTGTGTACTAGTGCACTACTTTGAAAGTTTGTGCTTTCATTAGATTCTCATAGGTAGAAAGTCTGTGGTTTCATTAGATTCTCAAAGTGATGAACACATGAGTTGGAGAGAGAGAGCAGCACCTAACAGCTCTCATTACTGGTCTGTAGAAATAGAAGAATGGTGTAAAAATGTTGGACAGACGTGGATTCTAATGCCAGCTACTCTACTTTCAGCTCACTTTGGATACCCTGTAAAATGTGGAGAGGTAGAGTAATAGCTATGTCACAGGGTATAGTGAAAATTACATGATTTGGTATATATGAAAAGCGTCACCAAAAAAAAGAGGCACAGACAGTGTGATTTCCTCTGCTTGTCATCTACAAATAGCTTCGTGTAACTGGGGAGGCTCCTCCTTCCAGTTTTTGCAGGGATGGTGTTTCAAGGTCATTAGCCCTCAGTGACCAGAACCTGATATCTCTGACTGCTGATGGTTTACCGTCGTCTGCTCAACAGGGCTGAGTTTTCTCCCTTTGGTGCAGATTGCCCGCATACTCTCTGTGCCTCTTTGTGGAAACACTATTCGGGTCCTTCCCTCACTGTTGAAGCATCTGGGCCTAGTGAGGGGTGAGCGGGGACTACTGAAGCAGGGCCAGAGGTGTACACCTGACATGGCCCTTGGAGCAGCTGTGGGTCATGTGGAAAGGAGGTACAAAAGGAAAGGAAAAGAAAATGGGCTCTGAACAGGAGCCATTGTGTTCTATAATGAAATTATATTAAGAGGCAGCTTAGGCTAAAATTCCAGGTGGATTTTTTAGTTTGAGCTGTTGTATTTTCCCGTCACACGGGCCCAGTAATAATGTCAACATTCCACTAGTTTGAAGCGGATCATAGACTACCTGTGTTCTTGAAACTTGCCCCTAACTGTGTAAACCTTTTTTCAAGTTGCCTTATCCTGATACAGTAGTCAAAGAATTAGGTTACATTCCTGATACTAGGAGTGAGAAATGATAAAAATAATAATATGAGCTTCCATTTACTGATGATCTGTGGTGCCAGCACTATTATAACACTCTACTAAACTCTCATATCTCTTATCCTTACCTCAACCTTGTGAGGACAGTAACATGAGCCCCATTTACGGATCAGGATTTTTTTTTTTTTTTTTTTTAACAATCATAAAACTTGACTCAGAGAGGTGAAGGCACCCAGGAAGAAGCAGAGCCAGAAATCTAACCCAGGCCCATCTAACAGGAATGCTCAGGCTTTTTTCTTTTTTTTTATATATATATGTAATGCCACACTGTCTCTACAATAAATGTGGGACAAGAAGCTGCGATTCTGACACGTAACAGCTAACATTTCTTGACCACTTACTAAGCGCTAGACACTGTTCTAAGTGCTTTGTATATATTATCTTTTCAAATCCTCAAAATAGCCCGTGTTGTAGAAGGGCTGTGTGATTCGCATTTTACTGATGAGGAAACTGAGGCAAAAAGAGGTTAAATATCTTCCACAGATCACCTAGCCTAGTCAGTAGCAGAGCCCTCTGACCCCAGAGCTCACACTCCTAACCAGGCTGAGGAGCAGGGCCCTGCTGACTTTAGGGTTCAGGAGCATCCAAGTTGGGTCCTGTCTTCCAGCCATCTAACATGCCAAGGAGACAAGCCTTTACCATAGAGGACTTTCCCTTTCCAACTTAACTTCTCTCGTTTCTTTTGAATCATCACGGAAAATCAGGTAGGTTCTTCCTCTCAGTGAAGGGAGAAATGTAGGGTCTTCTCACCTCTTTTTTTTTTTTGACATTAGGGATTCAGTCGGATTTTTCAAATTTTTTTATTTTTTTCTCACTCTGTTGCCCAGGCTGGTCCCAAACCCTTGGCCTCAAGCAATCCTCCAGCCTTAGCCTCCCAAAGTGCTGGTATTACAGGCGTGAGCCACTGTGTTCAGCCATGTTAGGTTTTTGAAAGAACTTCATTCCTTTCAGTTCTTTGCTTCCTGCATCCCAGAGAAAAGCTCTGGTGTGAGGCTTACACAATTTCCAGAGCCCTCTTTGTATTTCCAATTGATTTTACATCACTTTTGTTGTTCATCGCCTGTCACTTTTGCTATTCTTCACACGGCAGCTGTGGAGAAATTCCAAGTCAGCCACTTAATCCCTGGGTGACCCCAATCAAGTTTTCTCCTGTATGAAATGGGAGTAATGACTAGACCTGACATTGGTGCTGAAAGAATGAGAGGGAACCTTTGGAAGGTTCTTTGGAAGGGCTGACAGGACTGCGTCAGATCCCCCTGTGTCATGGTCACTCCTCTACAGTGAGATAGACATAAGAGTGAAGGAAACTGACTTGGGAGTCCACGTGCTGGGAGGTGACCTTTGGCTCCACCAGGTACTAGTTCTGTGGCCTTGAGCAGGTTGCTAAACTTTCCCCATTGAATTACCTTGACCCTTTTATTAAAAATCAATTGACCCTATATGTGTGTGTCTACTTTTTGATTCTTTATCTGCTCTATCGATCTGTATTTCTATCCTTATGCCAATACCACACTGTCTTGATTATTGTAGCTTTATAATCTTAAAATCAGGTCAAGTGAGTCCTCCAACTTTGTTCTTTTAGAAAATTATTTGGCTACTATAAATCCCTTGCATTTCTATATAAATATTAGAATCACCCTGTCAATTTCTAGAAATAAAAGCCTCCTGGGATTTTGAGTGGAGTTTCATTGAATCTGTAAATCAGCTTGGAGAGAATTGATATCTGAACAATAATTGAGCCTTCCAATACATGAACATGTTACAATTTTCATTTATTAAGGTCTTTCTTAATTTCTCTCAGCAATGTTTAGTTTTCAGTTTGTAAGACTTTTGCATGTTTTAATCTATTACAAAATGGTATTTTTTAATTACATTTTTCAATTTTTTTTTTTTTTTTGGCTCAAACAACAGAAATTTATTTTCTCACAGTTCTGGACGTTAAAAGTCTGAAATCAAGGTGTCAGCAGGGCTCGTTTCTTCTGAGGTCTCTCTCCTTGGCTTGCAGAGGGGCCACCTTCTTGCTGTGTCTTCGCATGGTCTTCCTGCCTCCGGTTTTTATTGCTAGTCTCTACAAATACAGTAGATTTCTGTGTTGCAACCTTGTATCCTGTGATCTTGCATCGAGTAGCTTTTTCATATTTTTTTTTTAGGGTTTTCTGCATATGTAATCATCATCTCTGAATATAGGCAATTTTACTTCAAGTTTTTCTGCCCTTTTTTCCCTTTGCTTCACTGCACTGACCAGGATCTCCAGAACCATGCTGAATGGTGAGAGTGGACGTCATTGCCTTGTCCCAGACGTTAGCTATAGGTTTCTCATAGAGCGGGCTGAGGAGGTTCTCCTCTGTTTCTATTTGCTGAGAGTTTTTGTCATGAACAGGTGCTGAGTTTTTAACTGATTTTTCAATGTAAACCAACCTTACATTGCTAGGATAAACTTCATTTGGGGTTTCTATTTTTTTTTAAGATTTTAACTTTTATTAAATATTTTTATGTTCATAAGAAATATTTGTCTGGTGTTTTCTTTAATGTTTTTGTCTGTTTTTGCTGTCAGGGTGATTCTGGCCTCATAAAATGAACTGGGAAGTATTCTCCTATTTTCTTAAGGACTTTGTGTAATGTTGTTCTTTGATTAAATCCTTAGTTGCCCAGTGAAGTCATGCTGGCCTGGAGTTTCCTTTTACAGGAAATTATTTAATTGTGAATTCAATTTCTTTCTAGTAGAACTATACAAATTTTCTAATTCTTCATGTGTCTATTTTTATAATTTGTGTCTTTCATGTAATGTATCCATTTCATCTTGTCAAATGTACTGACATAAGGTTGTTATTTCCTTATTCTTTTAATGTTTATAGCATCTATAGAGATGTCCCCTCATTTATTCCTGATACATTTGTGTTTTTTCCCTTTTTTTCTTTAATGAATCTAGCTAGAAGTTTAACAGTTGTGTTGATCTTTTCAGAAGCCAACTTTTGGTTTCACTGATTTTTCTCTGTTTTGTTTTATTGATTTCTGCTTTTTATTATATACTTCTACTTTCTTTGGGTTTAATTTGCTCTTTTTCTGACTTCTCAGGAAGCTTGAATAATTGATTTTGGACCTTTTCTAAAATATGCATTTAAAGTTATAAATCTCCATGTAAGCACTGTTTTCAGCTGCATCCATTCTGATATGTTGTTTGGGTTTTTATTTTTTTTGCCATTGAATTGCACACTATTATCTTTTTTTATTTCAGAATATTACAGGGGGTACAAATGTTTTAATTACATGGATTGTTTTTGTACACTGCTTGAATCAAAGTTATAAGTGTGCCCATCACCCAGATAATGTACATTGTACCCATTATATATGATTTTCATTCAGTTCTTGTTATTTCTTCTTTGACCTATACGAGTTAATTAGTAGTATATATTTTAATTTCCAAATATTAGAAATTTTTCATTGTTTATTTCTAATTTAATTCTGTTGTGATCTGAGATTATATTCTGTCTGATTTTAATCCTTTTAAAATATATTGATGCTTATTTTATAGTTTACCATATAGCCCATGTCCCACATGCACTTAGAAAATATGTGTGTTCTGCTGTGGGCGGAGTGTTCCATGCCAGTTAGGTCAGATTGGCTGACAGTGTTCAAGTCTTCTGCAGACGTTATGCTGTTCTCTCTGCTTGTTCTGTCACTTACTGAGAGCAGTGTGGAAGTCTCTGACTATAATTGTGCATTTTTTTCTCTTTCTCTTTTCAGTTTACATAGGCTTTTGTTACACATAATTCCAATTTCTGCATATATTTCAGATTGTTTCACCTTCTTAATGGAGTGACTCCTTTATCATTATGAAATGTCACTCTTTGTCCTTGGTAATCCTTATTTGTTCCATAATTTTTTTTTTTTTTTTTTTTTGAGACAGAGTCTCACTCTGTTGCCCAGGCTAGAGTGAGTGCCGTGGCGTCAGCCTAGCTCACAGCAACCTCAAACTCCTGGGCTCAAGCGATCCTCTTGCCTCAGCCTCCCGAGCAGCTGGGACTACAGGCATGCGCCACCATGCCCGGCTAATTTTTTCTATATATATTTTTAGCTGTCCATATAATTTCTTTCTATTTTTAGTAGAGATGGGATCTTGCTCTTGCTCAGGCTGGTCTCGAACTCCTGAGCTCAAACGATCCGCCCACCTCGGCCTCCCAGAGTGCTAGGATTACAGGCGTGAGCCACCGCGCCCGGCCTGTTCCATAATTTATCTGATAGTTATATAGCCACTCCAGCTTTCATGTTATTATATGGCATGTGCATCTTTTTCCATCCTTTTACTTTTAACATATCTGTGTCTTTATATTTAAAACAGGGTTCTGTTTTGTCCAAATGGGAATTAGCTTTCTATTGGTCCCAAATTTTGGGTTTTTTTTTTTCTTTTTCTGCATTCTTTGATTTAACTGGGTATTTTCATAGTTTCATTTTTCTCTCCTCTTCTGCCTTGTAAGCTAATCTAAAGCCCTCTCCTCCCCGGAGCTCTGCTTGTAGTTTTCAGCTGCCTCAGCTGCCCTGACCTTCCAACTGCCTCCTTGAGCCTTTGACATCTTCATGCTGTGCTCAGAACCTGGGCAGAAAGCCAGGCTGAAAGTAGGACTCACCTTGTTTTCTTTCCCCCGGAAACCATAGTTCTGCATTTATTGTTTTCAGTGTCTGAAAACAGTTTTATATATTTTCTCCAGTTTTCTGTTTATAGTGGGAGGATAAATCTGGTCCCTGTTAATCCTTCATGAGTGGAAGTCTGGATTTATGTCTGTTATCACCACATATTCTCTCATGCATATATAAACACAGTGGCTGTGCAGTGAGTGGAATGCCATTAGACGACCCTGGCTGGGTCAGTCCAGTAGCCTCTGTGTACCTTCCCATTGATGCAGTGTGGAGAATCAGCTCTAGGAGTGGTGGTACAAGTGCTGGGCTCAATGTCAGATGACCTGGTTTCAGATTCCACTCTGCTACATACATGGTGACTGCTTGGGGAAATTATTCCCTACTGACCTTCTATAAAGAAGGGGGGTCAGCATGGGCAGGGAAGACGCCTGAGGTAAAAGAGCCGGTTATCAGCTGGCTCTTCTGTACTTCTTAGAGTCAGACTTAGTATTAATCATCATGTACCATGGTAATGATGATGAATAAAGGAGAGAACGTAAGTGTGTGACACAATGCTCCAAAATAACACTCAAGATGTCGTCCAAGGGAATGAGAATAGGTTGTTCCATCGGTTAAAGTAAAACAGAATCTTTAACCGGTCTTCGTTCTCCTTACTGATTATTTTCCCTGTTGTTTGATTCTCTTTATTCCCCCTTTGATTGCTTCTTGGGTTTGAGCTAGAAAAGGAGATGATAAACTACTCCCATGAAGGACAGGTCTTAACTGTAGGACTCCACTTAATCGTATGCATGTGCAGTTTGCCAGTAATTAATGGCCTTTTGAATTTTCATATCATGCCATTCTCGGGTCACCTTTTAAGGATCCATGCCTCTGGAACCTCTTTTTCCCAAAGAAGATATGGAAGTGGAGGTATACGATAGTGGAAAGCTTAGGGGTCAGCTATATAACTGTAGCTAGGTAATGTCAGAAACACCTGTTTGATTTTGGGAAAACCACCGTCCACTGCCAAGGGAGGTTGTATATAAGTTGCCCAGAAAACACCCTTATGTCTACTCCTTGATTGTTCATTAATGTGGTATAGTCATTCCTCAGTTATCCTTGGAGTGACCAGTGTCAGGAACTCATGTCAGGAACAGATACATAATTTCCAGTGAGACCCACAGAACTGCCCACCAGAACTTTGCATGCTTTTGAAAAAGACTAGGTTTGGGGGGCAGCCATTAAAGATGTTAAGAAAGTGTCAGGAAAGGGGCATCCTCCTTTATACGGTAAAAAAGAGAGCAAAATGCAGGACTTATTAGCAGAAGAAATACAGTTTGGAAGAAAACTAGAGTTTATTATTACTATCAGTAATAATGACAGCTACCTTTTATTGAGTGTTTCCTATATTCAGAGGCACTACATTGAATGCTTTTCATGCCTTATCCCTCAGATGAAGAACCTGAAAGTGAGAGGTTCTCAGTCACTTGTCCACGAGGCACGTGGTCAGTGAACAGTGGGAGTTGGGCCTAGGCTGTCTGAGGCCAAAGGCTGGGCTCGTGGCCACTGCCGTACACGAGACTGCTCCAGGCACTTCTGCAGGAGTGTAGTCTCATTGTGACCTTGTGGCTATCATTTCCCCGCCCTGAATCACAGTTCCCTATCATCTTTACATGGGATTGTGCTACGTAATTTAAATCCGTTCCATTTCTTGGTTCCTGTTCCATGACAGCGTATCTCAAATGTTTCAGGCTGAGGAAAAGGCAGATGCACTGAACAAGGAGCTGCTGATGACCAAACAGAAGTTGATTGATGCAGAAGAAGAGAAAAGAAGATTAGAAGACGAATCTGCTCAGGTGAAGGGGAACTTTGCTCTTACCCCCATGTTCCTCTGTGTCCTGCAAATGTTTGAGAGTTGGGAGTTCAGCTCGTGACTTCTTGTTGGCACCGGAGAAGCTGGAGACAGCAGGCTTCAGTTTCTCTTCAAAGGCCTTTTTTTAAAACTGTGTAAAGCATAAGAGTTCTTAATAACTAAAGCCTAGGAAGAGACAGTGGGTCGAAGCCCACCCTTCATTGGGGTAGGACAATTTCCTGTGTCAGTGTCTGAGCGTAACAAAGAAGAGGGGGTAGTATTTCTGCAGAAGGAAAGCACACACGGTATGTCTGGCTCTTTTCCGACCTGTCCTCTGATGTCTCCCTCATAGAGCAAACTCTGGAAGCCTTGTTCTGAGCTAGCTCTGCAGTCACTGGGGGCACAGACCTGAAGTCAATAGGACGAGCTCTGGGTGCTGTGTGTACTGGAGCAACGCCCCCTCCTCTCCCCCCGTGGTCCTCCAGGAGGCAGGACTGGCTGGAGAGAGAGATGACAAAGCACTTTCTGCATTAAAAATAAGGTGCTGAAAAAACTGTAGCCTCGCTCTGGCTTGTTGGTCTGTGTTTGGTTTGTGCTGCCTGCTCAGCACAGGTTCGCAGGTTGGGTTGCACTTGCAGGGAAGAACTTCACCAAAAGCCCCAACCTCGAATGGTGTCTGACATTTTCAGAAGCTTTGACTGTTCTTTCCCTCTCCTGGCATCAAGAACAGGGGGTTAATGCTGCCTCATGAAGGAAGAAGGTAGATGAATTAGAGCCCTTCTAGAGTTAGTTAGGTCAGGCACCTTCTGGAAAGCCTCACACTAAACAGTGATAGAGCTTCCTTTGTTTTTCTGTTAAAACATTCACTTTTGCTTCTTATGTGTGCAGTTAAAAGAAATGTGCCGCCGGGAACTCGACAAGGCAGAATCTGAGATTAAAAAAAATAGTTCCATCATCGGTGACTACAAGCAGGTGGGTTCGCATACCCTGGCATTGTGTTGTGTATTCTGAAGTCCTGCTTCCCTGGATGAAACTATACTCTCCAAACCCAAATGCTTAAGCACTCTGGTTTCAAATCCTGGCTCTGCTCCTTGCGTTGACAAGTAACTTCACTTATTCTCAATAGTATAATAAGGAAAATAAACCCTGTCTGGGAGGACCATTGTGAGGATTCAAAAAGACCATGTTTGTACAGTGCCTGACATAGTACCCAGCACACGGTAGGTACTTAATAAATGAAACCCATAATATGTTTTGGGGAGCGTTTAGATTCAGAATTATGGACGTATGTTTACATATGGTGGTCAACCAGCTTTCTCCCTGGCTGGTTAAGTTTTAAGAACATAACTTAATTGTTCCTTCCTATGCCAGGATCGTAAGCTGGCTCCTGAATCTGGCAAGTGTTCAGAAACCATCAGGCATTGAGTGTGGTGCCGATGGTTCTTGCCAGCCCAGGTCGATGGATGCACAGGTGGCACAGCTGGATGAACCTTTGCTCACCCATCAGCTTCACCCCCACCCCCACCCCCGCCCCCACGCAGCAGCAGCCTGTTTGGTACTGTGTTAATTCCATTTAGTGTATTCCAGCTCACACTATAGAATTTATCCTGGGCCCAAATTATGCAGGTGGATTACGTTGCTCAAGAGATTTTCATTTTATATTTGTTTCTTCAGATTTGTTCTCAGTTGAGTGAAAGATTGGAGAAGCAGCAGACAGCTAATAAAGTGGAAATTGAGAAAATTCGGGTAAGGCTTCCTTTGTCAAAGAGATTTGATACCACTTAGTTCATTTTATGGCTGTATTCCCAGCATAATGGATCTTGGGAGGGGCAGTTGATTTCAAAAGTGAGAGAAGCTGAGGAGTACCTGGTAAGGCACATGTCACAAGGCCTCGCTCCATAACTGACAGCTAATATGCCTGTTTGCTCTGGAAAGGGAGTACAGATGAAGCCAAAAGAACTCTGGCTTTAGATCTCAAAGTACAAGTGCCCGAGACTTCTGAATGCTTGTTGGTAAGGCAGTAGTCGCTGCAGTGTAACCCTGAGGTAAAGGAGTCCTGCAAGTATTGGGTTTTGCTAGAGGTGGGGATGCAGAGGTCAGGACCATATGCTGTGGCTTATGGAGACACCCTCCCCGAGCTCATTCCTTTTGCTATAACAGATTCAAGTACAGTGACTTTATTTTTTTATTTTTTATTTATTTTTGTTTAGAGACAGGGTCTGGCTCTGTTGCTCAGGCTGGCATTGAATTCCTGGGCTCAAATGATCCCTGCCTCAGCCTCTCAAGTAGCTGGGACTATGAGTGCATGCCACCATTTCCGCCTTAGGACTTTAATTTTTTAATGTTTTATTGCCAGTTTAGAGGCTTTTCTTAACTTAGTGCTTGCTTTCTTTATGCTATACTTAGAGTGCTTGTCACATTTTACTAAAATGAGTAATTTACTGAAAGATGCTTTACTAAAATATTTACAACTCAGTGGAGAGGAAGTTGGGAAAGTTCTGTGCTCATGGCTGTGTTGGCACAGAGCAGTGATATGCCTGGAGCAAGTGACATTGGCCTCCGTAATAATTAGTGTTTCACAGGATGTACCTTCTTTAAAAATTTGTTTTCTGATTTACAAGCTGTAATTAATGCTCTTGCAAAAAATTTGGAAAATAAGAGTAAATAAGGGGGAAAAACTTTGTAATCCACAGATAACATCATTAACACTTTTTTTTTTTTTTATTTTTTTTTTTTTTGTTGAGACAGAGTCTCACTTTGTTGCCCAGGCTAGAGTGAGTGCCGTGGCGTCAGCTTTAGCTCACAGCAACCTCAGACTCCTGGGCTTAAGCGATCCTACTGCCTCAGCCTCCCGAGTAGCTGGGACTACAGGCATGCGCCACTATGCCCGGCTAATTTTTTCTATATAGATTTTTAGTTGTCCATATAATTTCTTTCTATTTTTAGTAGAGACGGGGTCTCGCTCTTGCTCAGGCTGGTCTCGAACTCCTGACCTCGAGCGATCCACCTGCCTCGGCCTCCCAGAGTGCTAGGATTACAGGCGTGAGCCACCGCGCCCGGCCTCATTAACACTTTAGTGTATATTCTTTCAGTCTTTGTGTTTAGCATATAAAATTTCATTCATTCTAAGCTAAGCATTTTTTTTTCCACATTTCTGTCTCAAAAGTAGGCCTTTTATAATTGGCTTTTTGTGGTTTAATTGGCAGAATATTTTCTTAGAGTAACAAAACAATGTTTCAATGGTGGCATCTTATTTTGATGAAATATGGTATATATTTTATTTGTGACCATATTTTATATACATTTTATGTCCTCTTTCTTTCAGCCAACATTTATCCATTTTCCCACGTTATGAAAAATTCCTTGAAAACCTTTTAGAAGCTGTGTACTTACATGTATGCACATTCATTTAATTGCGCTCAGTTGTTGGATAGTTATTCCTCTCCCCCACCCCCTTTCTTCCTATCTCCAGTTCTGCAGTGAAAATTCTTGTACATAAATCTTTATCTGGTCATGGCTTCATTTTTTTTAGCCTGGGTTCCTAGAAGTGAGATTATTGGATTAAGAATATTTTCATTGCTTTTGGTATATAATACCAGGTGACTTTTCCATTAGGTTATCTGCCAGTTTACAAAGAAAGCACAGGTTTTCAGAATCTGTAGTGCTCAACGGAGAAGCCATCTCTTGGATCTCTTGGCCCCCGCAAAGAAGATGTTTACACCAGTCTAAAAGACCACTTTATCCTCTTAGCCTCTTCACATCTCACATTCAATTTCAGCAAAAAGTGGATGACTGTGAGCGCTGCCGGGAATTTTTCAACAAAGAAGGGCGTGTAAAGGGCATCAGCTCAACCAAGGAGGTTTTAGATGAGGACACAGACGAAGAGAAGGAGACACTCAAGAACCAGCTGAGGGAGATGGAACTAGAACTGGCACAAACCAAGCTCCAGTTGGTGGAAGCCGAGTGTAAGATACAGGTAACAGCAATAGAACTCGGACACTAGCTTGTGGGCTGGATTTCCTGTTGTGGATTAACAACCCCAGAAATGATCTTTATAGTTTGGGGTTTTTTTCCCCACTTTTAAACTTTGACCATAATTCTCATGGGAAGAAGCCTAGTACTTGTTATTTGCCAGTGGATATTTAATCGGTATTTGGCCTGGCCTAAGGGTTTGGACTTTTGTCATTTTGAGAATTACTTACAAAGCTCGGAATCTTTTTGGTGGGACAGAGAACACGTGCTTTAAAATCACAGCTCTCCCACTGAACTCTGACCTTGGGTTAGTAACCCCTCTGTACCTCAGGTTCCTCATCTACAAATGGGAATGTTAAGCGTCATGATGATAGGTTGTTTTGAGCACTTAAATAAGATAATGCATAGAAAAGTGTCCACAGAGTGGTGGGGGCTTTATAAATGTAGGCTTTCATTGTTCCAGCTCCTATCACTTAACTAGTTGGTGACCTTGGATACATAACCTAATTTGTCTGAGCTTCCATTCCTGATGAACAAATTAGCACTTATTTTGGTCACCTTTATACTGCATTGCTAGTTCCACCAGCACCACTAAGCGATGTTTGTGGGAGGAACCAAGTTCAGGACAAAGCTTAGGGCCAGGTCTCCCTCATCAACACACATTCGTTGGCATCTGCTCTTTCCCAGGCCCTATTCTAGGTGTTGGGATTGTAAAGCTGACGTGGCAGTGTGACAGTCCAGGACACTCAGGAAAGGCATCACAGTAGCTGAGCTGTGATCAGAGAGCAAACAGGAGTTGCAGCTGCAGAAGAGAAAGAGCAGCGCATTCCAGGCGTGGGCAGTGTGCGGCGGCACAGAGGGAGGGCAGGGCCTGCCCGGCAGGGAGCCTCAGGAGTTCCTCAAGTGAGGGAAGAGTCTGTGGGCCCAGATTGTGAAGCATCTCAAATGCCATGCTAGGAAGTTTAGACGTCAAAGGTTTTTGCTGGAAATTAATGATGCGGTCAGAGCTAGAGCACTAGCTGTCTGGCTGGTGTGCACTGGGTGGGCAGGAGAGGGAGACATTAAAGTTGGTGGCTGTTTGCATAAATAGACCAGGCAAGAAACGAGGTCTTAACTAAATGCTCCCAGATCTTTAGGCATGCCAGGCCTTTTCTATGCCAGTTTGAAACGGGGGCACTTTCCCAAGGCCTCCTTAGAATAGACTGAATTCTTGTCTTGGCTCAGCTCTGGGGAGGCAGTGTCACTTGATACTGGGGCCAACATCCTCATCTGTGCGCTGTTCCTCTTGCAGGACTTGGAGCACCATTTAGGCCTTGCCCTCAGCGAGGTTCAGGCAGCGAAGAAGACATGGTTCAACCGAACGCTGAGCTCCATAAAGACAGCAACTGGGGTTCAAGGGAAAGAGACTTGCTGAAAGCCGCTGCTGCCTCCAGACACCGAACACGACACCTTTTGTTGCCTTCTTTGGCCAGATGTGTGATTCTGTGACATGTCCCAGGACCAGAATGTACCTAAGTCAGATCTGTAGACACATGTTGGTAGGTCATTGGACCAGAGCTCATGAAGCAGGCAGCCTCTGGGGTAAGACTACTGATACTAACAGGCCTGCTAGCTCAGCAGATGCTCTAGACACAATCTAGAACACTCCCTCAGTGTGACCTCCCAGGCCCCTTCCCTGTGTAGGTCAACACCCCACCCAGCCTACAGGCTGAGTTTACACGATCAGTTTGGGGATCCTTCAGTCTGTTGATTTTTTTCCCTAAACCTTTCATTTTTTTTTTTTTTAAATATACATATTATATATATATGGGGGAGGGAAGGAGGGGATCAGAAACTCAAATAATTCTTACTCTGCTTCAGTGCCAGCAGAAGGTCCCCCAGGTAGACATGGAGAAGCACTTTGTTTAAATAAATAGGAAGGTTTCATATTTGTAGTTGAAGCCACTTCATTTTGTTAAACTATATAATGCACAGGTTTTTGGTTTGGCATTATTCACGTTTCTGATCAATTCTATGCAACTCTCATGGTTCCTGTTGTTTTTAGCATTAGCTGCCAAGATGACTTCACAAGGCTGGGGTGGGTGACTTGACTGACTGTGAGACTGGATTAATCGTAACGTGGACAGATCTTATTTTGCTTAATGTGTCATGTGTGTGTGTGTATATATATAAATATCTTCCCCAGTATACCCAGTTGACAGTGTTTAAATCCCAGACTAGGACTGCTGATCTGCACAGTTTAATGATGTGGTTATTTGAGCACTTAACTTCACTCAAGGTTTGCTGGGCTCTGCTCTCCTCCCTGCCGTTACAGGAGCTGTGAAGGGCTCCCTCACTTCATGGTTCCTAGTGTTTTTGCACAACAGGTTGTCCGAGTGAGAAAGGCTGAGCTGTATGTTTGCATCCTGCATGTGCCTCGAGGTGTCCGTCCTCCTGGCCTGGTCCCTCCCAGACTGGCTGGGCCTCAGGCCCTCCCCAGAGTATGGCTGGGTGCAGACCTCACGGTTCAGATGGGCTACAAGTTCTCACTTCAAAGCTATGGAAGGGAGGTTTTAGCTCCTTTAAAAAAAGAAAAAAAACCTTTGACTTAATTTATATGGTGATATGCTGACAGGCTGACTCGCAGATGGTTTGTCTTCTCTTCGTTCAGTGTGGAGGTGGCTGGTTACAAGAGACACTGGTTTGTACATAAAGACACTTGGGTTGTTCTGTAGCTCTTTTTCTTGTTGGCTGTACTAATGCTTGCTGAGGTCATCTGTGACACAGGAGGTAAAAAGTGGCAACCCCCTCCCCCACACCATCCCCTCCGCTGCTTTCTGTGTCTTTCTTGTTCAGTTACCAAAACAGCTGTAAGCCCATCTAATGCTAGGCACGTGGACATTGTGCTAGGGTAGTTTCAGTGTGTCAACTTTATGAATTGAAATATAAACCAGTAAAATTGTATTACTATTTCTTTTGTTGGTTTTATTTTAACAGCATATTCATTAAATATTTTGGTACAAACAGCATTGCTTTGTAAAAACCAGTTTTATCATTATGTGCTTCTGTCCCCTCCTCTTCTCCCCCTCTCCCCACTGCCTTCCCACACACAGAAGCAGAGTCAGAGAAGACCACCCATTCAGGCACAGATGGAGTAGCCAAGGTGGATGCCAGGCCGTGTGGGTTGAGAAGACACAGGGGGAGCTCCTGGGGGAGACTGATGCCTCTGTTCATTTTTTTTTAAGAGATGGGGTCACTATGTTGCCCAGGCTGGACTTGAACTCCTGGTTTCAAGTGATCCTCCCACCTCAGCCTCCCAAGTAGCTGGGATTACAGGCGTGCACCACACCCAGCTCTCGTGCCTCTGTTCATTATGAGCACTGCTTCTCTCTGAAAAATAGTGCTCTGATAACAAAGGTTTTTGAGGTTGGGGGAAGCCTTACTGGAGGTAAGGGTAGTCAGGCCTGGGATGACAAAAGCTTCTCACTGGGCAGAGATGGGAGAGGGAATTCCAGCGCCAACATGTCAATATGCAGGAGAAATAGCTGAAGAGTAGAAAGGCAGGCCGAGTACTTGGGGCCCAGGCATGGTCTCCTAAAAGTGGCAACAAGGAGATACATCTTATCAAAGTCCCTTTCTTTTCATTGCTGATCCTTCCACATCCCTGCACCACCGGACGAGGCTCTCAGGCCTCTGCTGCCCTTCTTTACCACCTTGCCGCCCTTCTCTGCAGCAAGAAGAGTGAAGCTTCCCTAACCCTTGGTTCCCCTCCCAGCTTGACCTGCCCTCCAGGACTCCACCTCCACCCCAGCCTCTACACGGAAGCAGGCTGACACGCAGACCATGGCTTCATGCCTGTAAGAAGAAGGGAGGATGGTGAGTGGGCCCCTGCCGTGTCAGGTGCTCTTGCATCGTCCAGGACAATGGCTCCAGAGCACGGTTGCGATCAGGATCGTGTTGCTGCTCCCAGGCTGAAGGGTGTTGTTATTTCTAGAATCCACATGCCTGGCCAACCTGCTCTATGCTTTTCTAGTCCCGTGTTCAGGAGTGTAAGTTCTCAGCAGAAATCCTCATTCCTGCAGCCGTGTGCTGACCCAGAAAAAGGAGTCCATATACCAGTAAGCCTTGGCACACAGGCCTAGAATGACTCAGAGGAAGGACCTGTTTTGCGGGAGGCCCCCGGTTACACTGAGACTGAGAAGAGCAATTGCAGTACATATGGTAGGTACCATGTCGCTGTGGGGATCCCGTGGCAACAGGGAGTGTATGTGTAACTGCAAGGGAGACAAAGTGGTAGTGACAGCTGTTTGCACTGACAGGGGATGTGCTGGGTAGAGAAGCAAGAGGACAGTTTTCAGGTGGGAGAAACAGTTGTTAGCGTTGTATAATCTGCCTGGGGCACGGTGATGAGGGATGAAACTGGGTAATTAGGTTGGGCCCATGCCAGGGGGTTTGAGGTGATGGGGAGCCACTGGAGAGTCATAAGCCCACTTCACTTTGAGAAGTTCCCTGCCAATCCTTTAGGAAGAAACACTGCAAGAGAAATTAGGGTCTGAGCAGAGGTGATGAAGGAAAGGGAATAGGGTGAGAATGGAGGCAGTGAAACTTGGTGAGAGCAAGGACATGCCAAGAAGATAAATTTAGCTTTCAGTGTTATGTATTTGAGGTAGCCTGGGACATGCAGTTAGAAGTGTTTGGAATCTACAGTTGCTCGGAAGTGTGCATCTTGCAAGCACAGGTTTCTGAACCTCGACATTGACAGCTCGGCTGGCAGTGCTGTGCTGTGCTGTGGGGTCTGTCCTGTGCAACAGAGCTTCTCGGCAGCAGCCCTGGCCTCTGCTGGCTGGATGCCAGTGGCACACACCCCACCCCAACTGTCACAACCAAAAATGTCTCCAGGCACTGCCCATGTTCCCTGGGTGGCAAAATCACTCCTGGTTAAGAACCAGTGCTCAGACAAGCTGCAGCTAGGGGACTAGAGACTGTACAAGGAATGTTCAAGGCCTAGACAGAGGAAGCAGGAGAGAGGACCCGAGAATGGAACGTGGATGACCAGAGAAGAGAAGGAGCTATCTTTGGGTGAGGGGAGGACCAGAAAAGGCTCACCGGATTTGGCAGTTGGGAGGGTGCTGGGGCAGTGGCCCACCACGGTGGGGTGTGGGTTGGAGGGCAGGAAGCAGAGACAAACAAGTGCAGATGTTAAGAAGGCTGGCTGTGAGGGAAGTGAGCACAGAAGGCCAGTGGTTGGAGGGGACTTGCAGGAGGAGCTTTCGTGTTGAGAACCTTGGACTCTAGTTCTGACCTTGGGCACATGTCGCTGACGGAGGCTGCTCATGAGGTCCGTGAGAATATGCCACAGGCTGAGTGGACCATCTGGTGGGCCCTGCTGCAACACAAGCTGATCTCCAGGGCCTTGGTAATAATTTTCAGCAGGGAGGAGGCAGCTTAGAATGGCAAGAGGTACCAGCCCCAAAATCTCCACTCCTGTTCTGAATTCTAAGTCCTAAAGGCAGGAGGTGAGCTGTGAGCGAAGTGAAGAAAAGAGCCCAGAACACAACTCCCAGGTCTGTACTGACCTAACACCACCTGTGAAACTCGAGCTATGCAGAGGGTAACACAGTAAATGACAGTGGGCCCCTCACAGCCTGGCATTCCACTGCTCGGAGAAATGCCTGATTCTGACACTGGGATTTAAATCCTCTTCTAAGATTAATTTGGGGGTGATGAAAGAACAGGGGAGCTGGAGAAGATGGACAGGAAGACTGGAACCACCCAGAACGGCGGAGGCACTCACTCCCAGAACAACAGGCCTGAGCTCTGAGTTCCCGGCCTCCCCCGGCCTGAACACGACCATGTGGGCAGCAGGTAGGTACAAACTGTCATCGCACTTCACTGTAAGCAACACGTGGAAACTTGGGGTTCAGGCTACGATCACAGGGGCACATCACACCACCTTTCCAAGTTCTATTCCTTCTCTGTACTGTGGGTTCAATGCCTGTCTCATAGGGATCGCTGAGCTCTCCTGTGAAGCTACCTTCTCATGGGTTCTTCTCCCTCTAGTCAACTGTTGTTATTCCCAGATTTGAAAATGAAGATGAAAGGCTTGCCTGAGGCTGCACGTCTGGGAGTTCAGTCTCTCCTACCTTGTACCACTTCCACCTTCTCTTCCAGGGCCCAAGAGCAAGGAAACCAATGCTCCCTCCTTCCTCTCCCCCAGTTCCACCTCAGCAATCTGTCTCCTGTGGGCGAGCCTTGTGCCAGTTGTGGATAAGAAAGTCTGGCTACCCCTCAACCTCAGAAAGGCAAATCTGGGAACCAGGATGGAAACGGCAGAGGGCTGGCCCAGCCAGCTTTTCTTTCGCTGATTTTTAGCATGGTTGTAAATCCAGACTGATGGTAAGTGGGGAAAAGGTAGAGCCCCGAGATAAAGTGAGGCAAAAACCCCCAAGTGATGTTGTCCACACAGCTCTCCACTTACCTGGAGGTGGCCTGGCTCCCTCCCAGACCACCACCCTGGGCCGGTGACACCTTCCTTGTCCTCGTTTCTCCAGGTGGGCTCTCCAAGTTGCTCTGGCAGCTCCATCACAGAAACTTCACAGGGAGGCTGGCAGCAGGAGCATGACGAAGAGCTTCAGTTTTGGATTCCAATTGCTGCCACCATCTAGAAACTACACCCTTAATTAAGCAGGGCCCTTTGACTCAGAGCCTCAGTTTCCTGATCTGTAATGTCTGGGTATTGCCAACCCCTGGAACAGGTATGAGGATTAAGAGTGAGGTTTGTGAAAAGCACCTGGTAGATTCTGAGGTTTGAGATTGAGCACTCAATGTACATAGCTTACCCCTCTCCGTGCCAAGCCGCCAGGTTAAAGTTTCATGATGAGTAAACTTTTTGCACTATTTACAGAGAAGGACCGCAGACAGGAGCATAAATGAGGACTTGGACCCACCCCGCAAACCACTGGCCATTATCAGGAGCCATGTGGCTCCCCTTCAAGCTTCCTCGGCCCCTCAACCCTTTGTATGAAGGGAAGACCCTGTAACATGTACTGAGAGTCTTAGGTTCAAGTGCAGGCCCCCCTTTCCTGCACTTTTCATCAAAGCCAGATCCTTCACTTTAACAGAGTGGGTTCTGGACAAAACAGCCCATTACTGTTTAAGACAGAAGCATTTTTATTCATCCAAATGGGGAAAATGCAACATGTCAGGGCATTACAGACAAACTGCAGCAGCCAGACAAGAGGGTCAGTCTATGGCAGAGTCCAACATACTCGGCACGAAGAAGCCACAGTGTGGGTGCTGCCTGCAGAAGTCGGGGCAGCAGGGTCCCTTTGGATGAAGGCCAGGCATCTCTGGGCGAGGCACTGGTGACAGTCCACATATGCAGGCTGCTGCTTCAACCACGCCGAAGGTTTAAAGTTCAGAGTCCTACATGTAATCATTGCCCCACAGGGGAAGGACAATCCATGGTGGTCACGGTTTCCAGTGTTTTTTAACATAATAATACACAACAAAGTTATTGCCAAGGACTTTGCACTGCAAATTATACTATTTACACTTGTGTATTCAGAAAAACACAGTAAATAGCTACATGATAGATAGATATTTTAAATAGATTCCTAAAAACTAACTTGGCCATCACCAGACCACAGAAAGCTACGGCCAGGAGTCCACTGTCATGTACATACCGTGCAGCAGGGAAAGGTTTTCCATCCACGACTGTGCTGCTCTGCGCCTGCACCCCCAGCCCTGGGGCCCAGGAAGGGCTAAAACTGAACAGGGCCACCTTAGTCCTCAGTGTGAGTGAAGCCAGCTGTCAAACAGGACTTCAGGTCTAGACTGGCTGCATTTCCCATTTCCTTCCCAGAGGGAAGCAAGTCCCACAGGCCCTGCTCCTCCAGGAACGCTACGTAGCAGCTAGACCAGGACGCGCAGGCAGGAAGCCCATGGTCTGAGCCTCAGCCCAAGCCCCTCAGCCTCGCTGTTCCCGGAAGCGCACTTGTCCTAATCCCAGCTACCTCAGGAGACCTGTCTTCTAAAGAAGTGACAGGGCCCAACCAGCCACTTAAAGAAACCAAAGGTTCAGCACAACAGGCCAGAAAGGTGGGTCCAGGGTGAAAGGCCTGAGGTCAAAGATGCTCTGGGGAAAACAGGACGAACGCTGCTAGAGGCTAACGTCTACAGTATCTGCCTGAGGAAGCAACAGCAGCAGGGTTTCCCCCTGGCCCAGCGTTCACTTTGCCTTCCCAGCTCTGAAATGCTGGAAAGGAATGGAATGCTGGAAAGGAAGTCCAGCTGGAGGCTGGAGACGGCTCACCGGAGAGCCAGAGCCACCCGTCATTCCTGGCAGACGCAGAGTGAGTCCCGGGCGGGGGCCTTGAGGACGCCTGCGATACGGCTTCCTGGCAGAGTTTCTAAAAAGGAGCCTCCTCTCCAGGAAAGGTAGTGAATGGTGTAAGCACCTCTCACAGAGCCAGGGCAGGTCCCGTCGCTGAAAGCTGCCATATTAAGTGAGCAAAGGGAAAAGCAGCACTCAGCACCCCCGAGAAGGGGGCGCCCAGAGTAAAGGTCACCTGACTGCACAGCGCCAGTCTGAGCATGAAAGGCGATCAGTGCTCGGAGGAGGGATAGTCTAATGGGGGCACTTCTGGCCTAGTATCAGGTGACAAGTATTTCTGGAACTAGGCCTTGCCTGGCTACTTCAAAATCATACCTTAGGGGTCGGTAAGAAGATGTCTACAAAAGGAGGCTTGGCAAGTGACAAACGTTTAAAGGAAACAGGTGTCTTACCACGGACCCACCAAACCAAAATTCCAAAAGGGTAGAGAGCACAAGCTGCCCGGAGGAGGGGAAAGGGGGCTGGAAACGTAAAACAACTGTCTGAATTACAGGTGAAGGAGGAACTTCTTACAGTCTTCCTAGCTACCTAAAACTCTTACTCCTATTCTTGATTCATTTCCATGAACAATAAACAAAACGAAAACCCTGACTCCTAGGAGCCACAGAATCATTTAGGTTGGAGTCAAAAAGACTTTCTGACCCTCATCTGTTTCCCTAAGCAGAAGAACAAGTCAGATGGCAACGAGTCTGGGCCTGTGCGCAAGGCCAGTCTGTACGTGACTGCGGTGCCTGACAGACTGGCACTGTCCTGTGAGACTGGAGCCTCGGCCCAGGACTCGCTGCCAGAGGAAAGGCCACATCTGGCATCACAGCCGGGGACAGACTGCACTCTCTTTACCAAACCCAGGGCCCACTCCACTTGCCAGGCTCGAGTTTGTTACTTTCCCTTCCATAAACCCAGAAGCTCATCTAGAAAATGCAAGGAGAGCTCCTTCTCAGAGATAAGAGTTTACACACCTGTCAGAGCCTGGGTGCCACTCCAAGTCCCTGAGAGAGAGAAGACCAGGCAGCAAACCCCGGGAGGCACGTCCCTACCAGAGAGGGAGCCACGCAAGTCTGAAGAGAGCAGCCAGTGTGCCTCAAAGGGGTCTTTCCCTTCTGTAGCCCTCAGTGGGTTCTCAGAGATTACCAAACACAACTTCACCGAGAGCAAGCAGCATCCAATTCCTTAAGTTTTCAGTGGCTTCCTGCCTCCCCTGGGGCAGCACCACAGCCCACGCCACCTGGTTCAGTCCCAGAGGGCCAGAAGCGACCACAGGCCCAGTAGAAGGTTACAGCACAAACCTGCCAGCCCCATGGCACCCTTCCGGTCAGCATCATGGGGGAGCCACAGGTGGAGTTGGTGCCACCACCCAGCTCTGGGGCGCTGGGCAAGTGCCTTCCCTTCTCTGAGCTGCATGTGATCTTCACCACCCTCCAGGGCTGCGTGGGCTTCACTGAATAGCACCTGTGGAGACAGCTGTGTCAGGTCGTCTCTCTCCAGCCCTACCTGCGGCAGCACAGCAACGCCAGTCTCCTGTGCCCGTACGTCAACAGCAGCCACTCCCAACTTTGGCTCATCTTAAAGGAGCGTATCGGCCACTCACGTCCCTGGCACCTCACCGATGCTCTCTGGACGGTAGCTCCCTTCAACCTGCCTAGAAACCCATCTGAGGCCAAAGACTTTGCAGAGTAGAAAACACTACAAACATTTATGGTTTTTTTCATCACCCCAACTACTACCGAGCACTCCTTGGGGCAGGCACCATGTCTGATTCACCTTAGTCTCCCCTGCACCCAACATGCCTCAGTGGTCTCCAGGCTTCTGGAGAATGGAGACCACAAAGGAAACGAAATCTCCATAAAGCTTTCCTGCAGTGTGACTTGACTCTGATGCAAGGGGGAGCCTGTCCCCACCATTTACCCTTACACACCAGGGCCCCAAGCTAGATTTAAATTTGAGACAATGTTTCATAGCAGGAGAGAAAAAGCCTGAAGATGGAACATTTTATCATGCTCTGATCATGTCAGAAATAAAGGTTGGGCACTCACTGACCTGCTAAAGCCAGTGGTCAGAAAAACCATCCATCTCTGGGCCTCTCTGTCACACTCTAGTACCAAGAGTAACAAATTCCTTGGCTAAAGTCCAGACTAAGTAACTGAAAGGTATAATTTATAATCACACACACGATCTTCTATGACCAGAGGGACATTTCTAAAATGCATTTGTAATCACTTTACTCTCCTGAGCACAACTGTCCAATGGCTTCCCACTGCCAGAGAATAAAGCCCACACGCCTTAGCCTGGCACTTCAGGCCCTGCACAAGCTGACGCCCACACACCTGTGCAACTACACAGAAGTTCTCATTGGTCAACACCATCGCATCTATCATCTGGGCCTCCTGCTCCCTTTCCTGGAGAACCCTCCTCCTCCTCCTCCAAGAGTCTGCTCCAGAGCGGCCTCCTTCCCAGGGCTTTCCTGATTCACCCTCAGCCTTTCTCTCCTCTGAGCCCCATCACCTTGGACTTCCCCCTGACCCTGTTCTGTATTTTGCTCTTCAACCACCCGATCACCCAAAACCTAAGTTCCGCTCAGTGCTCACACAGACGAGATGCTCAGGAAGTCTCCGTGGGGATACAGATGAATTGAGGCAGCAGAAAGGAAGAAGTTTCCAGTCATGATTAAGCCAAAGGGTAAGTAATCTCTACAGTCTTAAGACAGGGATTGGCAAAATATGGCCCACTGTTTTCATAAATAAAGTTTTATCAAAACACAGCCATATAGTCTATAATCTATTTACACATTTTCTATAGTTGCTTTTGTGCTAGATGGCAGAGTTGAATAGTCCGTAAAGCCTGAAATGCTTACTGTCTGGCCATTTGCAGAAAAGGTTTGCTGACACCGGGTCTAAGGCAGTGCTCTCCATATACGTTCACATTGTACAACACACATAAAGGGGTGATAATTTGTGTGGCCTGCTGGGGTAATGAACAAGGCCACTTGTAGTTAAGAGATAGATGGCAATGGAGTTCTGGCCACCCAGAAGCTGATGGGATCAGTGTTTCCGTACACCTTTAACCCTTTTGAAGTTCTAAAATAAGGGCTCAAAACCATAAGCTGACACTTGAGCCCTAGTTCCCTATGGAGCGATAAAAAAGAAGTACAGAAACCCACCCTGACTCCTACTTGGGTCTCCCTGCCCACCTATCCATGGCAAAGCAGGGGTGGCAGAACTGAGAAAGACAAAAAATGAGGCCCAAAGCAAATCCCAAAGTAATCTCACAATTTCACATTTGTTTCCCTCAAAGAACTATGTAAAGAAAGTCTGGATCTAGCGCAGTGGCTCATGCCTATAATCCTAGCACTCTGGGAGCCTGAGGCAGGAGGATTGCTCAGGGTCAGGAGTTTTTTGTTGTGGTTTTGTTTTTATTCATTTTTTTTTTTTTTTTTGAAAGAGTCTCAACTCTGTTGCCCAGGCTAGAGTGCTGTGGCATCAGCCTAGCCCACAGCAACCTCAAACTCCTGAGCTCAAGCGATCCTTCTGCCTCAGCCTCCTGAGTAGCTGGGACTACAGGTATGCACCATCATGCCTGGCTAATTTTTTCTATATATATTTTTAGATGTCCAGCTAATTTTTTTTAGTAGAGATGGGGTCTCGCTCTTGCTCAGGCTGGTCTTGAACTCCTGAGCTCAAACAACCCACGCGCCTCAGCCTCCCAGAGTGATAGATAGGATTGCAGGCATGAGTCACCACGCCCGGCCAGGGTCAGGAGTTTGAGACCAGCCTGAACAAGAGCAAGACCCCATCTCTGCAAAAAACAGAAAAATTAACCGGTGTAATGGCACACGCCTGTAGTCTCAGCTACTCAGAGGCTGAGGCAGGAGGATCGCTTGAGCCCAGGAGTTTGAGGTTGCAAAGAGCTATGATCACAACACTGCACTCTAGCCAAGTTGACAGAGTGAGACTCTTCTCCAAAAAAAAAAAAAAAAAAAAAAAACCAAAAAAAAAAAAAAAAAAAACACAACAAAGTTTGTACCTTCCCACTAGCTAACTAGTTCCACAGATGCTGAATCCAATGAGCTTTTGCTCTTGCCCAGGTTTAGAAAAAAGATTATTGTTCTGTAAAGCAGAAGGCCTCCATATAAACGAACACCCAGCACCAGCTACTCTCCTCACTGCAGAGCCCAGCCAAGCAGAACTTCATGGTTAAGATGCTGACTGACAGGCCGCAAACCTCTCCACCCATTACCATAGAGGGGCTTCCCAGAGAGCACCAGCACAAGAGAGCTGGGCCCACCAAAGGCCAGACAGCCCTCACTACGTTCTAACTCCCCTCTGCACCTGGTCAGCATCTTCCTCCCTTCCTCCACCTGGCCCATCTTGGTCAGAGGCACCCTACTGAACGGCGGTCTGGGAGGAGTGCTCTGACAGATCCCCTCCCCCTGGTGGGCACCACTGTTCCCTGGCCTAGGGCTGGGTGCTGTCAGCTCCCCACCCTCAGTCCAGCATAGGAGCCTGGCCTATGAGGAGACTCCATTCCTGTCCCTCCCTTACCTGGGCATTTGCAACAGCCTCTTCCTCATCAGCCCTCCTGACTCTGGTCGTTGGCCATCCAACTGTCCAAGTCATCCCTCCAGAATTCTCTCACCATATTGGATGATGGTAATCACTGAAGGGCACAGCATTCAGGGCCTTTCATGAGGTGGCTGTAAACTGTGCACACCCCGAGTGGGCTGGCCTCCCCCTCCTGAGGTCCCCTCCCCACTCACCTACCAGGCAAACCCTTGTCCAGCTTCATAAGAAGCCTGGGTCACTTCTGTCAGTGCCCCTATAACCCTTCGTAAGTTACTCAACTCTAAGCACTTCTCTTCCTGTGACCAGCAGTCAGTCTCTTCAGAGGCCTGGCTCCTTTCCTTGACTGGATGGGAGACCTCAGACTGGGCCTGCCATGGCCCGTCCCAGGGCCAGTAAGTAACATCCCAGTCAGACCTGCTAGAGCATTTCTCTCACCACAGAAAATGACTCTTACTTTGTCCAAATCCCCTGAGCATCTTTCTCCCCCTTCCTGTACACTCCATCTGGGTCAGTGGTTTCACCTTCTACTCAGTTGTCTAAGCTGAAAATCTTGGCGGTTTCTCCGACTTCTCCTTCTCCCCCAACACAGAGCCTGGTAAAAAAGCAGCAAGTGACAGTGACTATTTTCTCAATAAATCCATGTGCCCAAGAAGCAAGAAGTGGTCTTGGTAATGTCAGCAATCACATCAGAGTTCAGTCCAAACTGACATCTCATGGAGGAATTTCCTCTTCGCTGTCCAAACAACTGGCTTCTTGCTTGAACATGCCTGGAAACACGGAGCTCACTTCTGCCCTCACCTGTGCTCCCAAGGCAGCTCTATCATCATGGGAGGCAGACTTTAGCCCAAACTGCCTAACTGGCTTCCCCTATGTGTCATTACCCTCTGGAACCACATACAATAAGTAAATATAATCTCATAAAATAGTTGATGGAAGTATCCATGTCCTCCCCAGGTCTCCCTTCACTAGCCTCAAACATCCACACCGTTTGATCTCATTTAACGGTGCCTTCAGTTTTCCTGAGTTCCTCAGGTGTAAATTCCACAAGTTTTTTACCTCCCAGGTGATGCCTATTGTATACTGCAGCCTCCAAGAGTGTGAGATTTTAGAAAGCTGACCAACTTCTGAGACTATCTATGTGAGGGAAGGATTCAAGGAGATCCTAGCATCAGAAAGGAGATTCTGCCACTTAAAGCTCTAGAAGGTGTGTTACTGTGATGGGGACCCCTTTGGATAGAGCACATGTTGAAGGTCTAGCCAGGAATGGATGACAGGCAACAACTAAAATGCGGATGAGGCTGAACATAAAAAGCACATTTCCAGCTGCCCGTGCCCTCCCCTCCTTCCAGCCCGAGTAGCTCTCCAAATGGCAGTTATTGAGTTTGCGCTTTACCGTAGGGTTCAATTAAGGTACAAAAAGGTGGTCTGTGGAAATAGACCCAGTTATGCAGCTCACAAAAAAACAGGCTGTCCGGCCCAGGGGTGACTAGTTGGTCACCTTGCCCAGGAACAAACTAACAGTTCTTCCAAAGGAACCAGAGAAAGAATGAGCCTGGAAAGTCTGGATTTGGGGGAGGATCAGGGAAGGGTCAGGGAGAGGTGGGTTGGTTTTGGCTTGTTTTGTTTCAAGCCACACAGGATATAGGCCAGAAGTTTAGAAGAAAGGTGAGTAGAATGCATCAGAGAGAGGAGATGACACTGTTGCCAAATGGTCTTGGAAAACAGGACAGACATCAGTCTAGGCTAGTACTACAAACCACAAGTATTGAGCACCGTGCTGTCAGAATATGTGGGCTCTGCCACTTTACAGCTATCTAATTTGTGGCAAGTCACTTTAAGCCTCCATTTCCTCATCTGTAAAAGGAAAGAATTTTTAGATCCCACAATTTTGGTGGAGTTCAAAACTGATCCCTAAGAAAGAGCTTCTGTTAACTGTAAAAACAGTATAAGAAATGTTATTTCTTCTATGTGGTTAGGAGCTACAGTGTTTTGCCACAAACAAGCGGGGTGGTTTGGAGCGGTCTCTGGGCTTCAATTTCCCTGTCCGCAGAGTGGGAACAATCATCCATTCACTGCTATTCCTCCAAGGTTCTACCAATAGAGCACGAAATAAAATAATGAATGGGAAAGGGCTTCACAGAATGTTATGTTCCACAAAGGCTGGGCGCTCATTCTCCCTCACACAGATCAGTGCTGTAGAACTTGACAACCAGAGTTTTAAAGAAGGTTCCTTCTTCCTGCTCCCCTCCAGAATCGTGGCACGGTGCTCAGAAAAAATGGTAACTGCCAAGGAAGATGATGACTTGGGTGGGTGAGGAATATCTTTCCCTGAAAAGAATTCTGTATCCATCCCCACACGTTCCGACCCCTAAGCAGAGACTCAGCTGGCATTAATCAGCAAAGGAGCTGGGAAGTGGTCTGCAACAGTGGGAGAATCAAACACATTCAGCAGAGCGACTTGCATGCCACAATTTAGAGACCCCCAAAGCCATCTAAGCTGGGCTCAATATGCATGGGCCATACTTAGAGGGAAGATGGCAAACTCCAAGATGGGATCCTGCCCTGAAGCCTGCTCTGAGGCAAAATCCTGGTAATGAGAACTGGCCTCTGCAATCTGCCACTTGCCCATCTCTGCCAAGTATTTGCCCGGGAACACCTCCCTGCACTTACACCCCATACCTGGGCTGCTGCCCATTCATGCCTCTACTCCTTGCACCAAATGAGCCAAAGCCTCACTGGCCTGCCTTTGGAGTCTGGCTTAAATTTTTTAAGACATCTCCATCACCTATCTCAGGCCAGGCAGACAGCATGCACCTAGAAAACATAAGCTAAATGAAAACATGTACCTCAGTTTCTCATTGATAGTCAAACAGAAAAATGAGCTTTACATACAAAAGTTTTCCACCGTTTATATAGCCACTCTGCAGTCTTTCAGTCTGTCTTTCCAGTTTGTCAGACAATTCTTCACAATTAAAGAACATATCCCTGTTTTAGGCCAGGATACCTAGCCTGGAACAATCTCAAGTCAGAGGGTCTAGATTCCAGCACAGTCTGTCCCTTTCACCCCCAGCCTTTTTAATCCATAGCATGGTGGAGTAATAAGAGGCTTTGGCATTAGAAAGACCTGGGTTTCATTCCTGGCTCTAGCACTTCACTTTGAGCATCAGTGTTTTCTTTTGTTTGTTTTTTGTTTTGGTAAAATAGGGATAATACCACATCCAAGAAGGTGGTTTGGAAAATTAAGAGGACTGTCCAACTGCCTGGTACATGTGAGATACCAACATTGGCATTTCCCTTCCTTCCTCTCTCTCATTCCTGCTCTTTCATCTACTGCTGCCCACAGCCCAAAATGACCTAAACTGAAGGCTACTGATAACTTCACTATTTGGGGCATTTAGCTAACTGACCACTTAAATGCAGAGACCATCTGTCCAAACTGTACAAAGGGAGCAAGGTAGGAGAACCTGAAACAAAGCAGACAGAGACTGAGCTTCTTGGACCTAAGACAACGTCCTAATAGCAGCCAAGCTAATCCCATCCCCTCCTGCTGGTCAAACAGCAGTAGAAAAAGATAACTCTGGACCATGTATCCCCCAGCCAGGGTATGCTAATCAGACACACTGAAGCTGTCTGGGCAGATGGTGGCAATCTTCACCCTACCCACCAGGCGGGGCAGCACAGTTCATTTGCAAAAATGGCAAAGTCCTGCCAAGGGAGACCAAGACCCTCCTTGGAAGGAGCAAGTAATGAGGATGTTAACAACCAATTCGTCAAGGCAAAAAAAAAAAAAGTCTTCCCTCAGTGTTGGCTGAATGAGGCAAAGATGCCACCAAACAGCCTCAGCTGTTCAAGGTTACATTCCTGGGGCAGCTATACTCAAAAAACTGTTCTTTATTAGTAAAGCACTGGTAGAAGACCTGGAATCAGCAGGCAGATAGTCTAAGCTCAGCCTTTGTGAAGTTCTAAGCACCCTTAAATTCCAAACCAAGTATTTACAAGCCTTGGCAGCAGAGTGGCTGGTGACCTAACACTACAGCAGACACGTGAGCAATTTCAGCTTGGATCTGCAGCAAACTCACCACACCAGCTCTCACCAGGTCTTTGGTTTGCGTTTCTTGTCCAACCCCCAGATGCTAGGAGTCCTCTCCCCAAGACTAGGAGCAGCTGAACCTGTTAGCACTAAGGAACCAACACAGCTCCACCCTAAGCAGGCCATGCACCTGCTTCCCAACCAGCTGTCAGCCCAGCTGTGCCCTCCCTCACATTCCTCCTTTCACCTCAGCCAGTCACAGTAAGAACAGCCAACATTTACTGCGTACTTACTAGGCACCTGGTATTGTTCAAAGTACTTTTTGCATATTAACTCATCTAATTCCCTGAGCCCCATAGGAATGTGCTGGAGGGAGAGAAATACTCTGGCCTAGATTCCCATGTGGTTTCTATTCTCTATTTCTAGCCGTGCTGTAAAGCTTACATAACCTAATTTGCATTAAGGTACTATTTTAAAAACCTCCAAAGATCACTGCTTCAAGCATCAATGGAAGCTGTTAGCTCCTACCTCAAATGATAATGCAGGAAAGGATGATCTATTCTCACAACTAACACAACTTGAATTCTTGACTTAAAACAGTATTTCTGGAAGATGCTACTAGGAAAGGAAAGGATTTGTTCTTATATAAGAAGTATTAGCTCTGTACTCCATAAATAAGTGCTAGAGAGAAACGTCAATATTGAAACTCACCTCAGCAGTAGGTTTCTTGGCTCTGCTGTAGTTATTCATTTACCACCTATCTCCTTTCCAGGCCTCCTAGTAACACTGAGAAATCTATGGTCACTGGATGGCATGGCGTCAGACTGCTAGACAGTATGAGTTTGAATACCATGGAACCTTTCTTATTCTAGATAATTTCAGAGATACCCCCAATCCCTCTCAGAAGGCATAAGATGAATAGGAATTATGGGAAGGCCATTCACAGAGCAGGTTGTTTTCAGCTTTAACTGCTCTTAATGTCCCTGGTTTTTAGGGCTCTGGGTTACTAGAAATATAATTACTTGGGAGGGAGGGGAACCCCCTTAGTTCTTTTCCTTAACTCACTATTGAAGATTTTCCTCCATTGAAGTTATTCAT
This sequence comes from Eulemur rufifrons, assembly GCF_041146395.1. Lineage (NCBI taxonomy): Eukaryota > Metazoa > Chordata > Mammalia > Primates > Lemuridae > Eulemur > Eulemur rufifrons. The sequence goes on from NC_090989.1 coordinate 275,276,904, forward strand.
GAAATCTAACAAATAGGGAAATTGAGTGGATTGATTAAAAGAGTAAAATTCCCCTCAATTTTCATCAAAAAAATGTGGTCAGTGTTTAAATTAACCACTCTGTTCTTTGCTGTACCATAAAAACTAGATAAAAAGGACTGAAGTATTTGTTATTCACTTCACTCAGTTCACTTACTTAGAAAAAGCTCCATGAATATAAACCTGAGTAGGTTTCAGTCTCTCAAAACTACCAGAAAAATATTTTAAATGGGTAAATTTCCAAGTGATGCCTATTTCAGTGATGTCAAAGACCCTACACATCATTCAATAGTTTATAATTAAACTATTAACTAATATGCTTTTTGCCACAGCTAACACACTATTTGTCTCCCAAAATAGTATATTAATAGGGCCTATTTATTATAGGCCCCAATTCCCCCAACAAGGAGAGTCTCACACTTAAAATGTTTCCACTGATTGGAGCCTCTGTTCCCTGGTACCCAGAAAAGAACCCGACACATGACAAGTACTGGGCTGTTCAAGCAGGACTGGACTGCAGCTGGTGTTAGTCAGCTATACCTCATACAACCTTTTTATGGACACCAAAGCCACATTAAATGTACATACAGATTCTGTATGGAAAAGAAAGTTGTTCCAGCAACCTTAAAGTTAGTAATCAAAAGAAACTGCTACTTAGAAACAAATATAAAACAGGAAATTCATTTTAATATCTATATATCAAATACAGCCTTAGCACAAAACATCTAGTACATAATAAAATGCATTTATGGGACATACTAAATGAAGCAAATCCTTATTAAAATATTTGGCCTAACTCTCTCAAATCTTTTAAACAAACTCCATGATGGTTGAATAAGGTGGGGAATAAATAATCAAGCTACCTAACCTAGAAAAGATAGATAAATTACCTTAAGTCTATTTGGTCTCTGCAGACTTGGTATTCACCATTCTGAGTCTTGCTAAAGTTGGTTCTGCAAATAATTAGCTTAACTCAGTCCATTACATATTTTTCCATAGTTACCTAGATATTTTGGTTTTTTGTTTTTTTTTTTTCATTTTCTATTGCTTTTTTTTTTTTTTATGGCTTCTTGCTGTCGTTGTATTGCGGCAATACAACACAGATCAGAGATTTTCATTTCTCAGAGAATGAGAAATTGGCACTTTGATCCTCAGCTTGTATAACAGCGACATATATGGATCCTACCAGCACTGTCACCAATCTTGCTGCTTATGAAATTCCACCACTTTGGCCAAAAGAGTGCCCTGTCGTTAAAATCATCTTAGGTGAACTGTTCCTACCACTGAATTCTTATATTTAAACAGGTACGTGTGTGTAATTTACATACATTTTATATTCTAAGTTTCTGCACACATTCTACACACGTTACACATGTAACTCAGCAAAAGTAAAATGTCTCTCTTGAATAAAAAGCAGTTACAAGGGTATTAAAACAAGTGTTGAAAAATAACTATTTTACATTTAGACCATAAAATTTTTAAAGGTAATGTGATGACATAAGACCTAAGAGATCAAATACATCATATATGATTGTCATATATGCATGTTGTATTAATTATTTTTCTCTTTAATCAGAAAATAAAAGAGCTTACCTTTGTATACTGAGATCACAGCTTACAGTCACTATATCTCAGCCTATTTTATACAAGTGATATGGCTACGAAGGTCCGAGGAGAACGAGAATAAAGTGAGATAAACGTGCTGAAAACTGCTTAAAAGTATTAACCTGAAATACACAGAGGGTCCAACACCAGTTTTATAAATACATTAACGAGGTATTTCCAGCTCTTCAATTAATAATGGTGACCGATTCATGATTTTCAAACATTCACTCAAATTTTAAAAAAAGAAGAAAATAAAAGGCTAATACCAGCAAAATCTATCAGTGGTTTGTTCCCCAAGCTAACAATTTGAGAGAGACTACAAATGACTTCAAGATCTATGTAAACCCAACTCCTTGCTTCACCGTACCATGCATTCCATCTAGTCAGTGTGAGGTATGTTGGAAATCTATTGGACCAATTACCTTGCACAAGAGATGGGGTGCTCCTGCAGCCTGAAGAAACACAGGGTGCAAGCCACATCCCTGGCTAGGCGCCAGTCCCCAAGCAGAGGATATGGCTTCAAGGAGGACCCCCATCTCTGAGAAATTATAATAGTGCTAACTGACGCAGTCAGGAATGTAACTGTTCGAATTTATGTGCTAAAAAAGTTTAAAAACTGTCAGAAGATAGCACAGCTCACACGCTAATTCTAAGTTCTACATTGGTCTGTAACTCCCTGACAAAAAACTATGCTAAGAGGGGTGAAGTACAGATATTGCTAGGTTTCCAAAGGAAAAGTTTTAAAACAGACACCGTGGCTTTGAATAAAGTATTGCTCTTCTTTAAAATTCTCAGTCATTGCTTTCAAAAAGAAGGTGTCAGGGTGGTGTATCTGAAAGCTGGATAGCCTCAGGGTGTCACATTGCTCTTAAGACCAAGACATAGAAATTGCCATTTCAAGCCAGACAACCTGATGGTTCTAGAAGTCAGAGAAGAAATCTTGAGGGCCCAAGTGAATAATAAATGGTGCGACGCTCAGAGGCTGGCAATAGGGGCTGTCAATGAAAAAACCGCCTACAGTGGAGAAAAGAGCAGAGAAGCAAAACTTTATGTTAATTTCACACAATTTGGTGAAGCCAAGAGCTTCATTTATATTTCTCTGCTCTTTCAGCTGTAAGTGGAATTTTCATTACAAAATGGAGGGGTGGGAAGGGCAACAGGTGGAGGGGGGGGACACTTAATTCATTACAGAATTTAAACAGTTGAACTTGCATGGTTACCACTTCTAACAAAGGACTGACAGCTCGATTATTTTAAGTAAAGCAGAGAAATGTAAAAGTTTGCAGCAACTGGGCAGGTTTACAACATGGTTAGTAACTTCCAACAAACAACAAAATTAAAAAAAAAAAAAAAAGACTTGGTAGAAACCATTTGAAATGACTGCCATCATGTTGGAAAACAGCACAGCTCCCTTTTCTCCATTATAGAGGGGTTGAGCTATGAAGCAGAGTCAGCTACTTCAAAAGAATTTTCTAAAGAGAAATCTCCAGAGAGATTCCAACTTGGAATCCAAATTTGATGATCCAATTTCAAATAACAATACAGCTGCAGCTGCCAATTAATAGTATTCCAGAAACAAAGAGGACTATTATAAATATTTAATTAATAAAAACTGGACACTATCAGCCATGCTTTTTCTTCTCAGTGATGGCTCTGTTTCATCCATAGGTCAGCAAAACGAATCAATGAAACATGAAAATTCCCATCTGAAATGGGCCCTCTTGTTTATGTCTAGCCACTAATGCACAGGATGAAAATGATAAGTTACAGCTATTTCCAGCAAGTGATGAGGTTTTATTAAAGTATCACCCACCACTAATAAAGACAAAAGGTCAAAAAGAAGAAACAAACTAATCATTGGGTAAATACATCTGAGAAGTGACACTATCCTTTGTTTTACATCGCTCATTTAGTGGTCCCAAAGTAACTTGGCACATTAATTTGCCATATGTTGTGAAGCCCATTCTCACTGATGAGCACTGTTCAATGCCAAAAAGGAGAATTTCATAGGGGAAAGGAGAGCTAATTCATACTAAAAGCAGACATTTTTAAGACACAGAAACTTGTAAATATCAACAGGGGACAGACCCACTGCTGCCTTCATGGGGGTGAGTACCTTAATGAAACCATTACCTTCTAGTAACATCATCGGCTTTCCAAACAAGGTGAGAATGCAAGTGGAGGACTTAGGTCTGCACCCTTTACAGAACAGCACAATGTTACCGGACTGATCAATTTCCACCAGACACCAATCATAAGGTGTCTTAAAAAATAAATGCTGACCCATGGCTGAAACCTGTCACTTTTCACAGCAGCACTCAACAAGAACTGGGACAATCGAAGAGCAAGTTTTTATGGGGACCCTGTTGCTGCTTTAGATTCTGATGTAATTGAAGAGGAAAGGAGACCCTTCAATGAATCCCAGCAAAACAGCTAATCTTCTATCTGCATGAAAAAGGCCAGGGAGTGAACACAATATCTTACAGAGTGAAGAAGGCCACAAGAACAAAAGAAGGTGATTGATTGATTAATTTATTATTTTTTAAAACTTGGAAATTCGGAAACTAAATAATCACATTCTTCCTTCCCCATCTCTGGGTAGTACCATCATTTTAATAAGTAATTGCTTGGATAACAGAATATAACCTTTATCGCGGGAATGCCCTTGCACAAAGGGCTTACAAAGTAAGTGGACTGGCTCAAACTAACAATTGCCTTTGCTTTGTTGTAGCAGTTTGCTTACAAATGAACGGGCTTCTAGGGCTAAGTTGTATTAGTTTTCAATTCCTTGTAATTTGATACCAAAACATATCAAAAATAATAAGCTAAAACAATATTCAAACCCATATTTTATTGGCTTTAATTACACACTTCAATATTTACAAAGTTAAAGTTTAAATGAAAAGGCTCTATTGTATTAAAAAAAATAACTACAGCCCAATTAAAGTGCCCTGGGGCAAATACATATCAATCAGCTGAGAATCAGTGACTGCATCAGGAACCAGGCAGTACTCTGTGTCACAACAAAGCAGTTTATTTGTGATCAGTGTTTGAGACTCTATACATCCTTCACAAATTTAATTTTACATAATCTGATACTTCTCTTAAAACTTAAACTTTGAACTGCTATACTTTTATTTCCTTAGAACAGAAGGGCTGGTATAAGTTATTTTCCAGAAATGAGGTACCGTTTCACAGAACTGGTTTCTTTTTTTTGTTTGTTTGTTTTCAAGTTTTAGAGAACTAAATTTGCATTTGTTAAAATCAAAAAGTAGGAAAGATGTTCTTTACAAATAATTTTGATCAAGTATGTGTTCAAAGAAAGCAGAATAAAAAGGCTTTTTCTCTAACATTCTGTATTGTACTGTATTCAATAGGAATTAGCTTCTGTCATTTGCTAAAAGAATGAGTAGTGGGGAACAGGATATGTTGGGAATTTCATAACGGGCAACAGAACCATTCTCTTGGGTAAACCTACAGAGAAAAGAAACGGAGAGGACTCCAAATAAGTTTAATACTCCAATAAAAATTTCAGGTAAAAAAAAATCTTACAGTAACTATCATTAACCTTTTCCAGATTAGTCAGTCAACATGTACCATTTTGGAAGAGGCCCACAAATCTCTCACAGATATATTTTGAAATTGCTCTGAATAGTTTGATAAATAGTATTTTCCACTCAAAATGAAGATGGCTACATCATAGGAAGCAATTTCATTTGAGTGAGCTGCCACAAATTCTAAAAATCAAAACAAAGCTGTTGATTAATATTCTAAAGTGACTCTAGGAATCCATATGGTTCTCAATTTGGCACACATATTACAAAAGAAACAAGGGTTGTCAAGAATCAAAGTAAAGCTTTCTGTGCAGGCCTCAGTTGCCCAGAAAGACAGCTCAACTGGAGCCATGACCAGGTCTGTGTCTCTCTTCTTAATGGCTACTGCCAATATTGGCATGGCAAATCTGGAAAGATTAATTGCTTAATTAATTTGTAATTAAATACGTTCTTGTGGCCTCACAAACTTCTGCATACCCAAGCATGATTTGAAATCTGCTCCTATTTCTACTCTAATATTTAACCTACGGAGAAATCACAAAGCAGCAACAGCAGGTATTCAAGAGCACCAGATGATCAGAGGGAAATTACCCCACATGCAACAGCTTTACAAAGGCCAAAAGACATATTTACCTTACAGCCAAAATAAAGCATCGTTTTAGTAGGTTTGCATCACAGTAACATTTAAAAACCAAATCTTTTATGTGAAAAATGGGGGCATCAAATTTCACCAGCTTTGGAAGTCAGTTATATGGCACATGGAAGAGAGGAGCCTTCTGAAGCGGGGGCTCAGAGGCCGCAAGGTGAAAATATGTTAAAGGAGGAAAGGGAGGAACAAGAGAGAAAAATTAAAAAGACTGAGGAAAAACATGAATGTAACTTGGAGTCTAGATATAAAAGTGTTTTAAAGGAAAAAAATTAAGCTCTAGCAAACCTTTACTAAAGAATCTGAAACTTACTATATAATCTAAAAGAAAGACACAGACTTAAAAACCTGCCCCAGAATGCTTTGGCACTTACACAAGACACAGTACAGTGAGTCTAGTGAGTCAAAATATATTTGGATAAATTGACCAGACCTAATTCACAGGAAGGATGAGGTGGTCAGGATATCCAGAAGCTAGCTGAATGGTAAAAGCAAATGGCCAAACCAAAAAGCATTAGAAAGTTTAAATTTAGAAAGAAATCTGGGTGGAAAGCATATTCTTAGATCCATCCTCAATTCCTAATCACCCCATTATTGCTCCAGCTCAAAATACAGGGAAGCCTTGACCATACCTGATTGTGCCAGAGGAGACATTCAGGTCAAGGATATAACTCCAGGCTCCACACTTTGCCTCAAAGAAAACTTGCTCCAAATGTTTGACCTTTGCAACTTCACATCTTTCCAGCATATAAATTATCTATCTTAATGGGCAAGGTGTTCAAACTATTCACTTTATATCTATTTCTACAGTTAGGAGATCAGATGAAGCTTCAGTTTAGCAGTGGCTTAAAGGCCCACAATTTTCATCCAAACAAAAATGGCAAAGCTGATATGTAAAGAGAAAAAGCACGATGTGAAGGTCTGAAGCTCATGTAGAGGACTAATGCCACAAGTGGCAATACACAGGAAGAGCTTTTCCCTTCTGTGTGCATGCACACCCAGCCTGGGGCGCGCTGACACACACACATACACTCACACACATGCACACATACACTCTCTTGCTCTCTTCTCTCAATGACAACATCCTGCAGATGGCTGATTCTATAAAATGTAGCACCTGAGTTAAGAAAAATGTCTAAGAGCATATCACTGACTCCAAACCTATTGCCTCCATTGCCACATAAACCTCATTCAAAAGTTATCCAAAGGGCCACTAGGGTTCATTTATGAATTTGCTTTTATTTTTTATTTTGCAGGGGAGAAGAAAAACACCTATGATATTCTACCATGTGCTACAGACTTTCTGCAATAAGCACTTAAGTGACACATCTGGTGATATCCCCATCACCTCCTCTCTAGAACCAATGACACCTATTTACTTCACCCTCAAAGCAAAATTTATGGAAAAGGATGATGGCTACAAATTTGAAGTGACCATTTCCTATTCTTGACTCAAATTACCCATAGTTCATACAGTTTCAAACCAGAAACTTAAACATAGCTATATAACTGGTAGGCAGCCAAGCTAGAAACTGGGTATGGCCCTTCAGTAGCCTTTGAATGGAGTATAAGTTGGCTGTAAGAAGAACTACTTAAAATATTTAATTTCAATATGGTCAGAAACAGGCAATTAGAACAAGCAGTCCTTCAATCAGGCAAAGCAGAGAGAAGAGCAACTCCAACCAAACCAAGAACCACAAGGTTGTGGCATTTTCAAAGGGAATTTAAGTTGGGTCACTAGAATGAATAGGTCTGAGATCCTCTGATTCATTTACAGAAACCCTAGATACAAACTGTGCTTTGGATTGTTGTGACAGTCACTAAAAGGAGGTATCAGTAAGATGGTATACATACCATAGGCTGGGGCAGCTGTGCTGTAACCATATGGTGTTCCATACCCTAGTGCAAAGAAGAAGAAAGCAGATCAGTCCAAGACCCAGGGCAATCATCACTGGCCCAATTCACTAGCACCACCTGGCCCGAGACCATGGGCCCTGAGGACTTCTTCCAGATAGCGTATGAATAAGAACCACTGCCAGAGTAGTCTAGACACTCTCTCTGTGCTTGCTTAGATGTGGAAGCTCCTCACCATGGCCTACAAGGCTCTCCTTGATCTACCTCACTATCTTGCATCTATTTCTCACTGTACTTCCCACAATGCATTATATTAATAAGTATCTACCTCTTGTCTATGTTACCCACTGGAGTAGCAGACACCTGCTCAATCTTATCTGTCTTTACATCATCTGAACCTAGCAGAATGTTTAACATACAGGAACCATTCACTAAATATAATTTGTCAAACAAAATACTTAGAAACATTCAAATTACCAATTTCCCAAAATTGGAAAACAACTTTCCAAGTCTCTTTTCAGAAAGTAGTGACAGAGCAGGCTGAGGCCTCAATTGCCATTACAAAGGGCACATGTATCAGCTTGTGAGCCCAAGGGCAAAGTCTATGACTTGTTGATATTTGAATTCCTGGCCTTAGCATAAGTTCTCACAGTAAACGCTGGTGAATTTGACATTAACATCTGGTGCCTATGAAAAAGGCTCAAATTATTAAGTAAAAACCAGTATTAAAGAACACAAAAATTTTTGAACCAATTAGTTGTGACAGTAATTTCTTTTTTTTTTTTTTGAGACTGAATCTCGCTCTGTCACCAAGGCTGGTGTGCAGTGGCGCAATCATTGTTCACTGCAACCTCAAACTCCTGGGCTCAAGTGATTCTCCTACCTTAACCTCCCTCCTGAGTAGCTGGGACTACAGGTGCTCACCACTAGGCCCAGCTAATTTTTCTATTTTTTGTAGAGATGGGGTCTCACTATGTTGCCAGGCTGGTCTCAAATTCCTGGCCTCAAGCAATCCTTCTGCCTTGGCCTCCCAAAGTGCTGGGATTACAAGCATGACCGCCTGGCCTAATTTCTTCTATGTCCTTATTTAGACAATTAACTTCTGAGTCCCGTTTTTTCATCTATGAAATGGGAAACCTCCCAAGCTACTTTATAATTTTGTTGTATAGACTGGAAATACTATGTTAGTAGAAGCTGCAATCTTTACTCTTTCAGTAAAATATCTTAAAAATATGTAAATACAAAATCACTTCGGTAAATCTCTAGAAAAAAGTAGTGTCTAAAATAGAACCAGGGCGCAAAATCAACATGGGACTTTCACGCTATACCCAAACCACATCAAGTTTTTCCACGTTACAAGTCCTTTTTCTATAACCATTTCTGCTGCTCAGAATGATTTTGTTCCCTCCTTCTCTGGATGACCAACTGCAACACATCCTTGAGATCAGGATCAAATATCACCTCGTCTGTGAAGTCTCTCAGGTGTGCTGTTCACTCCTTTGCCCACCCCATGTTACAGCTTGCATCATATTACATTTTGTTTATTCAAATATCTGTACCTACCCCATCTGACCCCAAGCATTCACTGAGGCAAAGGCTAGATCTGAGGCATCTCTGAATGCCAGTTCTAAACCTCCTGTTTGAGACAAGGCACTCAAAAGTATGCTGAAGAAGTAAACTACTTTTAGGGACCAAATCGAAACTTCTCCTGAGGGATGAAAAATGTTTACTTTTTAGTCTATAGTTAAGTCACATAAAACTGGGGGTAATACAACTCAATCTTAGTACTCAAGACTGATCAATGCAACTAATATAAGCAGTAGAAACAGGAGATGGATCAGAGACCAAAAGAGAAAATTTACTTCTTAAAAAGGAAAAAAGAAAAGAAAAAAAAATAATAAAGAAAAGAAGGTTACATACCAAATATTCCAGGAAACAGTAGCTATTTGGCTAAGGCTACGGTTTCAAGAGTTTTATCAAAACCCCCTTAAAGAGGGATGAGACTACAACTACTAAGCAGGTCACTGAGGGGTCCTGACTTCACCTTTTACTAGCAAGGTATCTTTGAATTGTACCTGTTGTTTTAACCTCTCTGAGCCTCAGTGTCATGTGCAGTAACTGAGTTGGCAGGGGAACTGAATTATATGATATACATAAATATATTTATGATAATCCTGCTGCACAGAATATACTCCACAAATGGCATATAACCTATTCATAATATAAACTAATCTAATCTAAATCTAGGACATAAAAGAACTTCTTTAAAAGCTTCAGGAGACAGGCCTTTCAGAGAGGTCAATGCGATGGCATTAGAGAGAAGCCACTCTAGAGCAAAAAAGCCTGGCAACCAGCAGACATAAATGGTTTCTCTCCTGATTCCTGCCACTGGACCATAGGAGGTTAATGGTCCTGGCAACAACAGACACAACCAGATTAAGCCCCAATGGAACACATCACCAAAGACAAGAAAGGCTCATCTCAATAACTTGCCTATTATTGCTAATAAAACTTTGCCCTTTCAATAATGCACTGAATAAGGGTAAAAATATTAAGATTCAGTAGAAATAGGGATGCACAGAATATCTTAATTTTGGACACATATACTGTATCAAACGATAAGAAAACTCATAACCTTTTCCTTTTACCCCAGTGCTCATCTTTTAGTGCTCTCTATCTCATTAAATGGCAAAATCATCCCACTTAGTTCCCCTAACTAAAAATCCTAAGAGATGAAATACGCTTGAAGCCTCACTCTAAACCATTTTATATTAAATCTATCAGGTTTGCTTCCTCAAAATTCCTCCAGTCTATTCTCTTCTTGCCTCCCATCTAATTCCCTGCCTCCACTGGCAATGCTTCTATCATCTCTGACTTAGTAGTCTGCAACAGCCTTCTCTTTTTTTCTTTTTAATTAACACACAATAGATGTACACAGTTTAAGGGTACGTTTGATAATTTAACACAGTCATATAATTTGTAAAGATCAAATCAGTATACTGGGGATACCCATTACTGTAAATATTTGTCTTTTCTTTATGCTAGAAACATTTGAATTCTTCTCTTCTAGCTATTTTGAAATGCACAACAGATAACTGTAAACTATACGCAATAGCCTTCTAACTGATCTTCTCATGCCCACTCCTATCTCTATAATCTATTCTTTACACTATATAAAGAATAATCTTCGCAAATAAAGTCTGATCTTGTCAATGCTCCTTAGAACCTGTCATGACTTCTACTGCACTTAGGATTCTAAGTCCAAAATCCAAACCATGGCCCCCAGGGACTGACATCCAGCTTGAACTCACATCACTTCCAGTCTCTCCACCGCACCCAGTGCTCTCCACGCTCCAGACATTTCAAGCTTCTTCTGCTTCTTCAAAGAAGCCAAATTCCCCACTACCAACACCACAGGGCCTCCGTACATGCTTATCCCTCTGTGTGCAATACTCTTCCATCTCAGTCTTCTCTTAGTCAACTCCTTCTCATTCTTCAAAGGTCAATTCAAATGTTACTTATTCCACTAACCCTCCAGGGACCCACTAGACTAGATTAGGTTCCTCTGTTACATGCTCTCCTAGCATTATGTCCTCCTCATCACACTCATCTCAGTTTATAACTGTTATTACTTGATTAATCTACATCTCACCCTTTAAGCTGCATGAGAGCAAAATCCATGCCTGGTACGTGCCAAAGCACACACACTCTTTTTAAGACATCTTTGAGTGATGTACCTACTGGAATCAGCTTCTAGAAGAATTCCAAAGCCACATCATTTATAAAACTTTCCAAATGGCCCCGGGCACAGTGGCTCACGCCTATAATCCTAATTCTTTGGGAGGCCAAGGCAGGAGGATTGCTTGAAGCTGGGAGTTCAAGACCAGCCTGAGCAACATATTGAGACACCATCTCCACAAAAAATTTTAAAATTAGCCAGGCATAGTGGCACGTGCCTGTAGTCCCAGCTACTTGGAAGGCTGAGGCAGGAGGATCGCTTGAGCCCAGAAGTTTGAGGTTGCAGTGAGCTATGATGATGCCACTGCACTCTAGCCCAGGTGACAGAGCAAGACCCTGTCTCAAAAAAAAAAAGACAAAAAACAAAAACCTTCCTAAATGGCCTATTCTAATTCTTTCTAGGAGGAAAATACAACCAAAGTGAACCCTTAAGGATATTATCTTAAAAATAATGACTGGATAAGACCCAGTCTTTATAACAAATTCATCATTATCAGCAACTACAAGGGGTTTACTTATCAAGTTAAAAGTACCATACTTTCAATATTGCAAAGAACTTGATTTTAATGAGACAGCTATACATCTACTACTAAAATGACATAAGGATCAGAACAGAAGGCAGGCAGAGGTGGAATGGAAATAACATAAACTTTGGAAATGTAAACAAATACATTCAATTCCTTAGTCTGATGTTTAGGAGTTGTTTCACCCTGGGCTACTTGCCTTATCTCCCTAAACCTCAGTCTCCTTACCTGGAAAATAACTTCTACCTGAGGAAATACTGTGAGGATTAAAAAGAATTAAGTGAAATCATTTACATAAAAGTATCTGGTAATAGTAAGCACTGGATAAATGAGTGCTCAACCTCCCCCCCCTTTTTTCCTTTTTGTACTTCTTTAGCTTTTGACAGTTCCCAAACACTGAGTTTAATAAAGACTAATAATGCCAGGCTTCACCCAATTAAGTAGCCTCTTATCAGCAGTTTTTCTCTCGTTATACCTAACCTGTCATCTACGTCCCCACTGAATACACTCTGCTCAGATGTCCAGACTTCTCAATCTGTGGAACCTCTCGTGATTTCTAATCAAAATATGTTCCCTCAACCAAGTGCAATATTGCTCATCTGCCATCTCCCTCCAGGAAGCCTCTAGTAACTCAGCAGATTCCAGGAGAAAACCTATGACATTCTGTAGATTCTCTACTTTGAATTTCTGTGTAAATTTATCTTATCTCGTGTTCTATTTCCAGAGACCCTGTATAACCTTGGAAAGTGGAGATGCTGTTCTTCAAATTTTGGCCCAGAAAAGTGGGCCCGTCTCTTACAGCTGTACTATACCTGGAGCTATGTAGCCAGGAGCAGCTGTCGCCCCAACAAAAGCTCCCCTTGTTAGAGTTCCTCTTCCTCTGCCCCGAACAGCCTGGACTGCTGCAGACACAGCTGTATTCACAACACCCTTCGCCTGTTCAAAATAACACATTTTCATTACTGAGAGAAGTAAGAACTATCATCCTGTCATCTCTTTAATGCACAACCACTATGAGAAGCTATGAGTCTGTAGGTAAGACAGTGAGTTCTCTGTGACCTAGAACCTTCAATTTATCATCTATAAAATGAAAATGACACCTACCTTACAGAGTTGTTCAACAGAATATGCTGGGCACATAAAAGCATGCAAATAACTTGTCACTTGGGTGTTATCCAGAAAGAGTTCATTTTGTACACACAAATTTCAGTATCAAATTACTACTACTGTAATATCCAAAGTCATTTTGGGCCTGACTGAAGTAATTTTAGACACTTGATACCTAGGTTCCAAATCCACTGAATTCTCCACCCAGAGGCAGAAAATACCCCAGCAACTACCTAGAATAAGCTATGAATCTCAGTCAGGTTAGGAAAAAAAAAAAAAAGGACTAAGACAGGAGGACCAAAGATGAGCATGTCAGTTCCTGCTTTAGGTAACTGTGACTTCAGGAAGGTCATGGGATTTCTTTGAACCTATTTCCTCTGCTGTCTGTATATGTGTATATATGTATGTATCAACTATTAAATAAATAAATACCACCTCAAAAGCCTCTTCCTTGCTCTAAAATGCCATGCAACACTGGTGAAGTCACATAATATCTATGGCAGTCTCCCACTAATTATAAAATGAGGATAATGATACCCACTTTGTTTTCCTTAGACTAGAAAGAGCAATTGAGAGAACAGAAAAACATTCTGAAAAGTAGAACAGATAAGTCCAGGAGTAAGAGTACACCGGACTGCTGAAACACTGTTTCCAAACTGAAATTTTAAGAAAATCAAAAGGTGTCTAGTTTTAAACTAAATAGCATATTTTAATATAAATATGCAACAAAAACTCAATAGAAACTACTAGAATTGCCCACTATAACCAAGGTGCAAGAAAAAGGGTACACAGCCTCAAAGCACACTGTATGATAAAGTCAACAGTATCTCAGAAGCTCAAAAAGTCAGAATATACACACATTTATCTCACATTAAAAAATCACCATCCTTTATTCCTCCCAGGATAGCCTCTACCTCTAATGCAGCTGGGCAGAAGACAGTTTCAAGGTCAAATGTACCATACACAAGACAGCCATTTTTGTTTTTGCCTAAAATAAACCAACCCACACATCCAAAATAGACTGTTTCTTGGCTGTCAAGCACATTGAACACATGAGTTTTACAGCTTCTAGTATGGAAAATTTCTAAAAATGAGTGAACTTCCTGTAGACATCTTTTTTTCTTTTTAACATGGTTTAGTCAAAAGTAATCAGGAAGCAGCAATCTGGCAGCAGCACAGTGATTCCACACAAATCTAGTTCATGTCACTGGAAACAAACTGTACTACCTAATAAATATCTGCACATAGACTTTTTAAACACTAGAATTAACTGACCAAATACAAAATGTAATGTGGGGAAAAAACACAACAAAACAAGGTAACAATTATCTTTCTACTAATTGAGAACATACGTTGTCCTATATTTGCTAGAAGAAATAGAATCTTAAGCGTCATTCCATTAGTCTAAGCATTTTTAATTTATGTTTCTATCACATAATGTATCCAGACATTATTACAACAGTACTCTCCATGAGTCAAAGGATATCATATTTACTGATGTAACTCTATTTCCCACACAATTATAGATATGGTAAAAATCTAGAAAATATTTTTTCATGCATAAATGAATGGATGGAATAATTGTATATCCATGAGCATGTAATTTAGAGGCCATTTTTTTCTAAATACCTTGCTAAGATCCTGGGCCTTTAGAAGTTACCGACATTCCCAAGGCCAGTAATAAACAGAAGCAACAAAGTGCCAAGTTTTGTGCCATCCACAAAGGAAAACCCAAAATAAAGCCAAATGACAAAACTGGAAAGGAACTGGAAGAGCACCTGCAAACTATGATGACTATAAGCCCCAAGTACTCTTGGTAGCTTCCTAAACAACTGCTTGCACCTTATTAAGGTCCAAATCACTTCAACACTTTACCTCATCAAGCATGACCTTGATCCTCCAAATAAGGCTAATAGCCTCTTTTTCTTTTTTTTTTTCTTTTTTTTTTAATATATGGTCTTGCTCCGTTGCCCAGGCTGGAGTCCAGCAGCCCAAACACAGCTCATTGCAGCCTCAAACTCCTGGGCTCAAGAGATCCTCCTGTCTCCTCAGCCTCCCAAGTAGCTGGGACTCTAGGCACATGCCACCATGCCCAGCTGATTTTATTCTTTTTGTAGGGATGATGTCTTGATATGTTGCCCAGGCTGGTCTCAAACTCCTCAGCTCAAGCGATCCTTCCACCTCAGCCTCCCAAAGTGCTGAGATTACAGGCATGAGCCATCACATCTGGCCAGACTCTTTTTTACATATATAATTTGCTTAGAAAGACCACAGAAGAGGGACCCACTAATATATTTATTATATATTATTCATGACCTAACCCAAAGAAAAGACTGCCCAATGTAGGGACAAGAAACAACTTCAGAAAAAGCTAAAGTGGCATGTGGACAAGAAAGCAAATTTAATTCCTATAACATTTTTCAAATGTTCTGTAAGGTTTAATGCTTAATTCATACCTGAGGCATAATCTTCTTTTTCTTATTATTTGCTGCATTGGGTCCAGAAAACAGCTTCTCCAGGGCAGCTAAAGCTGCACTTGCCTTTGCCACTTTCTTATTTGGACCTGCGCCTCTGAATTTCTGTCCATCTACTTCTACCTAAAATCAAGAACAATACTTTGTAATTATCCCATGCAATTCCTCTATGTAGTTTTAATTTAAATGTATCCTAACACAGAAAACATGAAAAAAATCTAACAGTGCCACAGAACTGACTCAGTCTAAAACTTTTTTACATGTAAGTTCAGGATATCCTATGTCTTTGTGAGGAAAAATAAGGCTGGCTCGTAACAAGGCACATACCTCCATTACAAAGCGCTTGTCATGGCTTCCCCCAGTCTCTGAGATGAGTTCATACTTGAGACCTCTTCTTTTTTCATTGAGCTCCATTACAGGATTTTTGCCACTTGCTGTGAGGATAGGGCCCTGAGTTCTTACCTACAAGAGAAAGGGAAACTGGAGGTTCAATCAAGTAGGATTTTGCAATATTAAATTTCTTATTAATATAATTATGCTAAAAGAGGGGCTCAAAAATTCTATTTTAAAGCATTTAGGGGAGAGGATGAGTCACCTCTGTATACAAATGGCACAGTATTATTAAAGGCGTGAAAACTCTATAAGCAGTAAATACTGCAGTCATCTGGCCAGATTGCCTTCAAAGCAGGGCTGTCCTAACAGACTAGTATTCAAGACTGTAGCCTCACCACTACAGGGACTCAAGAGTCTGATCTGTGGTGTTCATGATCTAAGAATAATACTCTAAATTACTATCAAAGAAAACAGAACAAGTGGGATTCACATGATGCCTAAGGGTTCACCATCTGTCATCTTTAGGGTTAGGAAGAAAGAAGCCTCAATTTGGGATATGAGGGAAATGTTCCTATACATCTCTCAGTCTCTCTAAACAGATTTAAAGGCACCTAAAGTAAAAACAGTAAGCTACAGGTTATGGATTCTGAAACCTAAAAATAACAATAAAGACAGTCATTCCTTCCCCTCAAGGAGCCAGATTGTAGTGGGAGGGACAGACACAATCACTGCAAAACAATGTATGCTAGGAAACTAATGTATGCTATGGAAACATAGTAGAAGGAATCACTTTTTCTAGGGCAAGCAGGATAGTTTTCTTGCAAGTGACATGTGAATCTGACCTTAAAATGTAAGTACCAGACCATCATCAGGTGATTTCAATAAAGGGCGTTCTGAACAGAAGAAATAGTAATAGCAATGCAAAGGCTCAAGAGAGGGAAAGAACGTTTGAGAATAGCAAGAAAAGAAAGTGAGGAGAGGAAGCTGGTATATTAGAACCTGATCAGAAAAACCACTGATGTGGCCCAATCACACAGGACTTCATATGCCAAGCAAATAAGCTTTAGGCTTTCTTATGGATAATGGGGAGCCACTGAAAGAGTTAAACCTAGAAAATGACATGGTTAGACTTGTGCTACAGAAAAATCACTCTAACAGTGGTGGAAAGCTTGCGGAAGCTGTAAGACTAGAAGTAGGAAAGAGAAATAATTCACGTAAGAATGTGAAGGCTCAAATGAAGAGAGAGGCTAACACCAAAACCAAACAAACCCTCCCCCCCCCCAAAAAATACTACAATTATAGTTTAGAGAAGGGAAAAACCAAAGATTGAGCACTTCTTGAGGTCAGAGATCATGTTTATAATTCCACCACAGTAGTTACTCAAGAAATGCTGAATAAACTGAAAGAATGCCAAAAGTATCATATTATGTATACAAACTTAACGGATATCAACTTTTTTTTTTTTTTGAGACAGAGTCTCACTCCATTGCCCTGAGTAGAGTGCCATGGCGTCAGCCTAGCTCACACCAACCTCAAACTCCTGGGCTCAAGCAATCCTCCTGCCTCAGCCTTTCAAGTAGCTGGGCCTACAGGTGAACACCATGACACCCGGCTAATTTTTCTATTTTTAGTAGATATGCGGTCTCACTCTTACTCAGGCTATTCTCAAACTCCTGACCTCAAGCAATCCTCCTGCCTTAGCCTCCCAGAGTGGTAGGATTACAGGAGTGAGCCACTGTGCACAGTCCAAGACTCTCTTAATAAAATACCCTAAAGTTGATACGATGTGGTTGACGGTGCAGAAGTCAAACAATGGACAATTTTGAAAGGAAAGCTTAATAAACATTCCTGGTATTTTGCAATAAATATCCCTTCTTGATCAGTTTTTATAATCTACATTTTTAAAATTTCATGGCAAATCTCCAGTCACTATATTTAAAAGATAATAAGTAATTTTAAACTAGGTCTATAGCAATCACTCTTTTTTCCAAACCTGAAATCACTTTTATAAAAGTGAATTAATACATAAAAATATGTGAATGTTAATGTTACTACTATTTTACATGAAGAATAAGGGCTTTCTTCTCCTCCCCCCACTACTATAATACACAGAAACAAAATATAGATATAGTAACTATTACAACGCTCACATGCTCAATGTGGCTGATATTAGTGCAGCCCACACTGCTTTCTCCTTTCTTAATTCCTTTTGTCCTTAATGGTCTGGACCTAATAATTAATTAGCCCTTCCTTCTTACGGTGTGTGTATTAACATTTGCCAGCAAAACAATATCTTGCCCTATGACTACCACCTGTAATTGGCCAGTCCACTAAACAGCCAGGGGCCATGCCTTCTGTCCTCCACAGCTGCAGTCTCCAAAGCCCAGGGCCACGGACCAGTACTGGTCCATGGTCTATCAGGAACCGGGCCCCACAACTGGAGGTGAGCGGTGGGCCAGCAAGTGAATCTTATCTGTATTTACAGCCGCCCCCCAGACCTCCATTGCTCGCATCATAGCATAAACTCCACCTCCTCTCAGATCAGCAGTGGCATTAGATTCTTACAATGGGTGTGAACCCTACTGTAAACCATTCATGCAGGGATCTAGGTTGTGCGCTCCTTATGAGAATCTAATGCCTGATGACCTGGGGTGGAGCTGAGGTGGTGATGTTGGTGCTGGTGAGTGGCTGCAAATACAGATTATTATTAGCAGAGAGGTTTGAACTGCACAATAAATGTAATGCGCCTGAATCAAACTGAAACCATCCCCCTCCCCCAGTCCGTGGACAAATTGTCTTCCATGAAACCAGTCCCTGGTGCCAAAAAAGTTGGGGACTGCTGCTCCACAACATCACATGAAGAGTGAAATGTGGCTTTCTCAGGCTTCAGTCCCCATCACTTCTCTTCATACTAACCCACTTGGCACTTCTCAAACATTTACTTGCACAACTCCATGTCATTATACCTCTTCTTTGTCCAGCCCAAAATGCTTTCTTTCCACCTCTTTTCCACATGGCAAAACTCACCATCTAAAACCTTGCTAACCTTTACTCACTTTGATTTTACATGGCCGTATGAGCGTGTATATAAGTCTCACAATCACTTCTTCAAGATTTCACATCATATTTATTTTGCAATTGCAGTGCTTATCACATTTCATTATCATTCATTACAAACATGTCTTTTTACCCTTCTAACCTGGTAGCAACTTCAGGCTCTAGACACAATTTCTGCAGTACCTGACACTAAGCAGGCATTAAACGGGGTCTATGGACTGAAAAAAACTAGTCCATTAGTCTTTAATAAACACCTATTCTTACAAATGACAAACTAAAATCTTTTTCTATTTTCTGTTTTGGGGTCTCACTCTGTTGCCCAGGCTGTGCAATGGCTTTGTCATAGCTCATTGTAACCTCAAATTCCTAGGGCTCAAGAGATCCTCTCTTGCCTCAGCCTCCTGAGTAGCTGGGACTACAGGTGCATGCCACCATGCCTGGCTAATTTTTTTACTTTTTGTAGCGATGGTGTCTCACTATATTGCTGAGGCTGGTCTTGAATTCCTGGCCTCACCCTCCCAAGGTACTAGGAGTCCAAGCATGAGCCACCACGCCCAGCCAACAAACTAAAACCCTTTTTTAATGTAAGCTCTTCTGTTACTTGAAAGTCAATTTTCTTTACACAAAATGCAGTAAACAAGGGTTCCGTTAATTCCCCAATGTGCTGTATAATACTCAGTACTTGGATTTTGTGCCATTCTGTTACCTGTGGTGATAAGCTCACAGTCTGAGGTACACACTGGGTCAGGCTATGCCTTCCTTCAGGGCTGGACCAACTAAATGATGATCCAATGCTCCCTACAGCTTAGCACAAACTTCAAATAATCCCAAATTTCCTCCATTAGATCTTTTAGGTTTTTAGGTTTTTGCCCTTCAGTTATTGTTGATACTCTTGATACATTATAGCTGTGAAATAATGGAAGCAGCTTCCAAGGCCAGTAATAGGGAAATGCTGTAATAGTTAAATTAGGATATATTCATGTACTGGGCAGTGTACAGTATGTTTACAGGTGTTTTCAGAATCAAGTGAAAAAAATCAAGATGTAAAACTGCATGAAAACATGACTATCTCCATAAAAATATTCATTAAAAAAGAGCTGGATAAAAATAAACCAAAACATTAATATCTGCCTCTGGAATCTACAGGTTTGTATATGCTTTTGATTTTCTTATTTATACTTTTCCACATCTCTCACATTTCCTACAATGCATATATATGACTGTTTTCTAAGAAAAAATATATATATATAAGTATACCTCTAAGGTACTGGAGGTTTCAGTTGTAGAATTTCCAGTATTATTGCTTGAGTTTGAAGACACTGTTTCATTTTTGCTTTCATTATCTGATTTCTCATCGGAACTCATACATTCAATATCTGCATCAAAGCCTGTTGGGTATCCCATTGCTTGCAATACCTGTACAAATTACATTAAGATGCAATTTTATTCACACATCAGAGACCAGAGATTAGATGAAGTATTAAGCATAAAATTTTCAAATTCGTAACATTTGGATCCATAAAACACCTTGCAAGAAGAGTAAGATGGTGCTAAATCTGTAAGTCCTTGGTTAAATAAGGTATACCTACCAGGGTAGCATTATGGAAAAATGGGGAAAACCTCCTCAGAACAATTAGGTTTAAATAAGGGATAAAAGAAATACAAATCTGAGGCTACTCCTAGTTCATTTAATTTGGAGGTGGGAGGTAAAGAAAATAAACAACATAGCTTGGTTCAACCAATTGGATGAGGGGGAAAGTCAAAAACCACACTATAAAAAGTAAATTAGAAAGAAAAAAACCTGAGGATCTAATCCGATATTTCTCCTCTGGCCCTCCATTTTTCAATCTATAAAACAGGAAGACTGGATTAGTTGACTTCTAAGTTCTATAATTCAATCCATTAGGAGAAATTGGCCCAGAAAAGGAATCAAGAAATATTTTTACCTTTAAACCAATTTGTCTATCAATTACAAACATCTAAATCTTTCTACTTACTTACTATGTTTTCAATGTAAACCATAATAAAGACTTAAATGATTCAGTCTCTGGGTAATATTATTCCCTGTACTAAGTGAGCTAGGAACAATTTTAGTCTTGTATTTCCATCCCTCCCTCTCAAGGCTTGATAATTTTAGGGCTACCTCCAATGTTCAAACTTCTTACATTTCCATTTGATGCCGAGGATGTCTCAAACATTTTGAAATAAAGCTTTCAGAACACGTAGGTGTGTGTGCAAAAGCATGCTCACATGCACACATATATGCTTTTTATTACCTCCTTCTAGGTTATACTGTTTTTAAAATGTTTACAAAAGAATATGTTCACTAACATTTTTATAAGCCTCTTTGAAAGTAGGCTGATCTTGTTTTGTCAGTTACTAAAGGTTTATATCAGAGGATGTTCCTGCATCCTTTAGGTTCCTAAAGATTCCTGCATTTGTTTCAGCTTTTAGCGGTTCTAAGTTGCTAGAGTGTAAAAGCAAAATCATATTTCCTTAGAATACCAATTGTACTTAGTAGGTGTCTCAAAAAACTGTTACAGTGGCCGTATGAATGAGAAGCCAGCCTGTATAGACAAAGACATCTTGTATAAAGGACTTTGCCAATATAAATAAAAGTGTTACTCTAAACAAAAAAATGGGCTTACATAGAACTCTGTACCAAGAGAACTTAAAATTAATTCACTGAATTCATACGGAGAACTTGGCATTCATCACGAATAAATTTCTTTTATTTACTTGGGAGTAAAGCCAAGAACCCTTTTTTAACATCTTAAGTTCTTAAAAGTACTCAGGTAGTACATTACACCAAGGACATTAACATTATTTGGTTATATCCTCATCAATATTTTATAAAGAAAACACCTCTCCACTGTCTGAGTCCTGCAAACATGCTCTCCCTTAGAAATCTCCTCTCAGAGAATAGCCATCAGTCTAGAATTAACACTAACTTATGTAGGCTGTAAGTCAAAAGCCAACGCATCACAAATATATTTGTTTATTCCAATAAAAACTAAACATATTCAGCTTTTCCCAACTTAACACAGACAATTAAAATAGTCTAATGTAAATTAACACCATTTCTCTCTACTCTTTTCTCACATAACAGATTCATTTATTTACTTATTACAGCAATATATTTCAATACATTTACAAATAGTTTACATAACTGATGGATTAGATCTCAAAGGATACAGTGTCCATTTGCAATATAGTATAATTACACAAAAAATTTCAAATTAATTCATTTTTCTATGAATACAAATTCTAAGAACATATACTAGCATATGCTACAGAACAAAAGTCAAAAAAGTAAAGAGTTCTCAGACCTTTGGAACCAACAAAGACTCTCTCTTCTTGACCAAACTCTAGACCAGATACCCTGAGCCACTTTTTCAACTAGTCCCCATCCTTGGTGCTTGTCCTTAAGAACCCGGTTGTAGCAAGAATCATGCTAAATTTCTTTAGCCAGAATCTTCCACCCTCAATATCTAATCATCCTTGATATCTGATCAAATTTCCTGATTCCTCTTATCCCCCAGGTGATGTCTGAGTACCCTGGCCTGCCTTCAGCAAGAATCCCTATGTCCGCTTAAGCTAGAAATCCTTCACCCCTGATGTCTCCTCTTAGTAATTTTCCATCCACTGATCCTCCCTGTTCCTTGGCTATAAATCTCCACTTGTCCACGTTGAATTCAGAATGGAGCCCAGTTCTACACTGAGGTCTCTTTTACTCTATTGCAATAGTTCCTGAGTAAAATCTGTTTTGCTACTTCAACAACTACCCAGCTTTTTCTTTGATAGAACCAAAGTTTATTTGGAATCAATTACTAAAGCCCAAAAATCAGTAGTATACCAAAGAAAAGTAAGTTTCAAGTGCCTAGCAAATAAATTTAAACCTAAAAAACACATCAAGTGAGCTAAAAAATCACAAGATTATTATTGATAGAAACAAGTTGGCTGGGAAATCAGCTGTGTGTAACTATGTACCCTTCTTCCTAGAAGAGGGCTGAGATTCAGAAAGGTTGAGATTGAGCAAGATGATACCCCCAAAGACTAGGGGCCAAGAGTGAAAAGAAAACACATGGCACTCTACAGCATGGCTCTCTACTCAAAAGAAAGTAACATTAATGGCTTATACATGATAGAGATCTGATTTCATCAGATTTCTTGGGAATCTGATGGCTCCAAGAACCTCTCCAAAGAGGCTTCATTTCTTATCCCTGTCTAACTGATCTTTTCCCACAATGACTAAAGTTCTTTTCATGGAATATGGCTAATTAAGTCCCTAAAGGTGTCCTTTGTGAGTGGCTGCCAGGATAAAGAAGTAGAAGAGGAAAGGGAAGACTGGCCACTAATTTCCAGTACTTTACGGTGCTTGCTGCTGGGCAGCAAGGGCAGGATCACACAGAAGGAACTAATTTCCTCCTGTTTTGTTTTGATTTTATTCGCTGTTGTGATTTGTCTTAAGAGGTACAAACCCCCTACCAACATATTGAGTAAGGACTGCAAGGATTTTTATCTAGTGGGACCTACTTTCAGAAACACGTGTTAGATGTAAAATTTTCTCCCAAACCCACTTATAAACAGAACCTACAACATGTATAATCTTTATGGATGGCAATTTGGCAATATATGTCTCGCATATAATAAGAATACCAGTACATTTGTTAATGATTTAATGCATTATTCAAATGTGCTTACTTTTTGACCTAATAATTCCACCTTTAGAATGTATCTTCAGGGATAATCAACAAGTTAAAAAAGATGCAAAGCGATAAAACGGAGGCATCTAAATCTAAAACTATTAGTTACATTATGATAGTTTGATAATAATGAAATATTAGGCCATCACTAAAAATGAGAGCAGTCTTTGTATTAACTATAAAAAATTCATAATGTATTTTTAGATTAAGAAAGCATGATCCTATTTCAAGTATATATACTTTTATATACTTGTATATATATATTACAGCCCACCATTCCTTACCCAAACCCTTGGCACCAGGTTGTTTTGAGAATTCATAATTTTTCATTTTTGAAAGCAAATATAATACATATACCACATATTTTCCAAATCCCCAGTGGGTTCTCAGGTGCTACCCCATGTTTGTACAAAGAAACATAAAATATTCACACTAAATGGAATAATAAAGACTAAAAATAGCCCATTAATTCAGGTCAGGTTTTGCCACCCAGTGAATCTGCATCAAACTTAGGGAAATTTTTTTTCATTTTTAGTACTTTTTGGTGTGTGGAATTCCAAGCAAAAAAAAAGGCTTGAAATATATATACCAAAATGTTTATGGTTATTATTTCCAGATGTTAGAATCAGGGATTTCTTCCCCCTCATTTTCTAAACTGTTTATAATGAACACACATTATAATATTTATAATAAGAAAAAGAAGTCAAAGCCAGGCACGGTGACGCCACCAGGCTTTGGGAGGCTGAGGTGGGAGGATTGCTTGAAGTCATAAGTTTGAGACCAGCTTAGACAACATAGCAAGATCCTATCTCTACAAAAAATTAAAAAATTAGCCAGGCATGGTGGCATGCATTTATAGTCCTCGATACTTGGGAGGCTGAGGCGGGAGGATCACTTGAGCCCAGGAGTTTGAGGCTGCAGTGAGCTATGATTTTGCCACTGTCCTCTAGCCTAGGTGACAGAGTGAGAAAGGGAGGGAGAGAGAGAAAAAGGGAGGGAAAGAAAGAAAAGAAAGAAAGGAAGCAGAGGGGAAGGAAAGAGAAAGACAGAAGAGAAGGGAGGGAAGGGAAGGGAAGGAGGAGAGGGGAGGGAAGGGAAGAGAAGGAAGGGAAGGAAGGGAGGGAGGGGAGAGAAGGCAGGCAGGCAGGCAGGCAGGCAGGCCACAAGTTAACTTTTAGAAAATTAGACACATAAAAAAAATTCTGTGGGGGGGGGAGGGGATGGGTGCACACCTACATGATGAGGGCGATGTACACTGTCTAGGGAATGGACACAATTGAAGCTCAGACTCAGGGGGATGGGGAGGCATGGGCAATGTATATAGCCTGAACTTTTGTACCCCCATAATGAGCTGAAAAACAGAAAAATAAAAAATAAATAAAACAAATAAAAACTAAAAAAATTCTGTAAAGACCTGAAGTGGAAAACCACCTGAACACAGAAAGCAAATTCTGGAATACAGCTACCCAGTCATAAACCTGAGGCAGTGGAGTCCCAGAAAGACTGCAGGCCACTTCTGACTAATAGCTAGTAATAGGCCTTCATACCATATAGCTGATTAGAAACTTTAAGCCAAATAAAGTACCTAAGCAAATTTTCAAACCTTCGGAACTGGTTTACTCCGAACTTCATTTATTCTACCTGGGAGGATCAAAAGTCTAGTTTATCCCATTTTCAACAAGGGCAAATCTCAACTCTTCACAAATTTCAGATTTACTAGTTACTGCACATTCTACCCAAACTGCCATTCAAGGCAAATAAAGATATGAAGACCATGTACCTCCACACAAGTCACAAGAAGCTGTTAACACTTTCCATAGATCCAATGATGTTCAGATTATAACTGATATCTACATTCCAGATGTCTGTCAACGAGTTTAATCCCAAGTTTACAGCCCCTCCATGTTTACCAAAAGCTTAGTTGAACAAAAAAATAATATCCAGAATCAAAGACAAAAGCATACGCAAAGTTCCATTACATTATAAAAATGTATCACTGCATCAAATGAGAACAGATAGCATCGAAATCTTGTCACGTACTAAAATTCACCACACTATTTACTCTCCCAAATTTTATTGAATTGCAATTTGCCATGAGACCACTAGAGTATGTTAAAGGTTATTATAAGAAACAACCCACAAAAACGTAACGCTACATCACAAATGCCTTTAAAGGATATCAGGGATATTCCTTTTTGTGAAGATCTACCACAGTAGAAATGCCCACCTGATCTTTATTCAAAAACTGTGACTCTCACAATCAACTGCTCTTATGTCATAGATAGTACATATTTCACAAGCTTTTTGTTCAGTTGCTACAGAACTCAACTCTAAATTTGTGACTCTTTCTCAGTGTACACTGTTATTAAACTAGATTTTTAGCCTTACTCCTGGATTTACTTTTCCATCATTCTTTGTTTTCTTTTGCTATCTCATTTAAACTCATATTCTTTCATCATACTTCAGACACCCCTTTTGTAAGCAAGGCAGAATATAAATAATACAGTGTTCGATTTTTTACAGGTTGGTTACTATATTTCTGTATGCATTGCAATCACTATCTGATGTTTATATATTCGTTTTATATTTGTAATCTGTCTCCTCATCCTAACCACACTAGAATGTAAGCTCCCTAAGTTGGGGACTTTGTTTCATTCACCGTTATATCCCCGGTATCTAGGATGGTGTTTGTATCTATGTTAACAATGCTTGCAAAATGGAAAGACAATGAGAACAGAACAGTTATATCTCATACCAATCTGTTACATAACTGAATTTTTCTTTTTTTTTGAGACAGAGTCTCACTTTGTTGCCCAGGCTAGAGTGAGTGCCGTGGCGTCAGCCTAGCTCACAGCAACCTCAAACTCCTGGGCTCAAGCGATCCTCCTGCCTCAGCCTCCCGAGTAGCTGGGACTACAGGCATGTGCCACTATGCCCGGCTAATTTTTCTATATATATATTTTTAGTTGTCCATATAATTTCTTTCTATTTTTAGTAGAGACGGGGTCTCGCTCTTGCTCAGGCTGGTCTCGAACTCCTGACCTTGAGCGATCCACCTGCCTCGGCCTCCCAGAGTGCTAGGATTACAGGCGTGAGCCACCGCGCCCGGCCTATAACTGAATTTTTCTTAAGTGAAAATTGACCTTCAGTCTACATGATCTTTGATGTTTTGGCATTAATCTGCCAGAAGTCAAGTGTACTTATAAAGAGATTTCCATTATTTGGAAATTTTCTACAAACCTAAACGAATGATCGGTCCAATCCTGGGCATTGTTCCCTATGAAAATATTCTAAAATAAAGAAGAAGCACCATGTACAAAGATTCTGATCAAATTTATTTATGACAGAAAAAATCTGGAAACAGCAAAATATCTAATAGGAAAATGTTTAAACAAATAATAGTATACATCCATATCAAGTTAATCATACAGCCCTTAAAATTTATGAAGATTTTATTTTAATAACAAGGAATAACACAAGTGCAATATTAATGAAAACATCAGAGAATAAAATTACATATACATTGGGAGCCCAACTTAAAAAAAGAAACAAAACAGAAAATGATAGAAATAAACCAAAATACTATATATGTTAATGGTCTTTGCCTCAGAAATATTCAATTGACATATTTTATTTTTTTCTGTTTTTCTAAATTTTACATAATAAACACATTTTATACAAAAAGTAATTTTGGTATTCACAGGTGATAAAATTCTATATATTATCATTAAAATCTTGAAAAAATTGTTAATATACTATAGGATAATAAGCACATTATTTGGAACATAAAATAACAAAGCACTGCTAAGTGAAATAAATACCGTACCTTCACTGCTACATGAAGCTTTGCTGTTTTCTTGGATGGTCCTGAGGCTTCATATGTTGTGCCATCCACATCTACAGACATTGTGAAGACCGGGGCATGGACAGGGCCAGACTGAGATAAGAGCTTATACTGAAGCCCGGGCCTGATCTGATTTAGCCTCATGAGTGCATTCATAAGGTCTATTGCCTTACTATCCAGGACTGTTAAAGAAAGAGGAATGAGATCAGAAATTAAACAGAAAGCCATTTTGCTTTAATCTATGCATTTGTAGATTTCTACTGACCACTATAAATTCACCAGGTTTCTTAAAAATGAGAATTTCAAAACACACCAATTAACTTCATGTTGTAAGTAATTTGGAAAATTACTGATTATGCTATTAACGACATCACTGTAAAAACAGCATGCATTACTGTATCTATACATTAATCCTCATTTGTCAATAATAATGTATCCTAAGCAATGAAGCTTGGAAATACAAAAAAGTAATTCAATTATCAACTTCTCAGCTAAGATCTATTCTTATAACTCTAATTGAAATCAATCAAATTCTTCATTTTTTGTTTTCATATCTAAGGCTATAAATCCTAATTCACATCTATAAGAATAGAGATTTTGCACACTTTTCCTTAAGTTTCGTTTCATCTTCTTATTGGGGTCTTTATCATCCCCTAATCCATCTTCAAATGGCCTCTTTAAAGCTGAAGACCCAGCACCTAAAAACAATTGAGAGATTCTTTATCAGTCAAAATAATGATCTTACTTACTCCACCACGTATCTAATATGTTCAGGTAGGAAAATCTTAGGAATCACAACAAGGCCCATATAACTTTTCACTGATCAATTAAATTGCCATATTTATAATCTAGAAAAGCAAAATTTTAAAAAGCAAATCTTCTTGAAATAATTTAATATTATCACTTTTTATATATACTTATTTCCCATTTATTCATATACAGACACAAATATCTATGCATATATACTATGGTCTGAATATTTGTGTCTTCCCAAAATTCATACATTGAAACTTTTTTTTTTTTTTTTGAGACAGAGTCGCACTCTGTTACCCGGCTAGAGCACAGTGGCATCATCATAGCCCACTGCAACCTCTAACTCCTGGGCTCAGGTGATCCTCCTGCCTCAGCCTCCCGAGTAGCTGGAACTACAGGTGTGTGCCACAATGCCCAGCTAATTTTTTTTATCTTTAGTAGAGACGGGGTCTTGCTCTTGCTCAGGCTGGTCTCGAACTCCGGAGCCCAAGTGATCCTCCCACCACAGTCTCCCAGAGTGCTAGGATTACAAGCTTATGTTGAAACTTAATCCCAGTGCAGTGGTATTAAGAAATAGGGCATCTGGGGTGATTAGGTCATGAGGGTGGAGCCCTTATAAATTAATGCCCTTATAAAAGAGGACTAAGAGAATTAGTTTGTCTCTTCCGCCATGTAAGGAAACAGCAGGTTCCATCTATGAGGAATGAGCCCTCACCAGACACCAAATCTGCTGAAATCTTGATTTTAGACTTCCCAGCTTCCAGAACTATGAGCAATAAATTTCTGTTGCTTATTACACCCAGTCTAAGGTATTCTGTTATAGTAACCCTAACAGGCTACAGTAGCATATATTCAGATCTATTATATGCATGAACAGGAAAAGCCTACAAAGCTATATAGCAAAATATTAAAAATAGTTACCTTTGGTAGTATTTTTACTTCATCATCTCCAACATTTCTAAAATTTAACATTT
Source organism: Eulemur rufifrons (assembly GCF_041146395.1). Lineage (NCBI taxonomy): Eukaryota > Metazoa > Chordata > Mammalia > Primates > Lemuridae > Eulemur > Eulemur rufifrons. The sequence continues at coordinate 275,306,091 of NC_090989.1, forward strand.
ATACTTGTACAAACTTTAAAAGTTCACATGCTAAATCTTATGCTTTCAGAAATCTGATTATCAAGCTATAAAATATTCTTCTGCCTCTTCAAATCCTATTCAAGATCTTATTTACAGTTTACCTCCTCCACAAACCCTTTCTCTCATATTAACTTTCTGAAAGAGTTTCTATGGTATCAGAAATATAAAGTACCATAGTTTTATATCATTGACCATTTCAGATATTCTTATGTGTCCTTAGCATTCTTTGAAGATCAAAGATATTTTATCCTTGCCTTGTATCTTAGAAACTACCTTAAGACAAGACTTAGAAACAACATAATTGGCATGGAGCAAAAACTAACTGAACTGATATTAATCAATTTCTTGGATAGTCACCAGTTAATAACATTGTCAAGCGATGTTTGTCCAAGTACTTATAAGAACATTCTGTGTCTTTGACTTAAAAGTTGGTTGTTAGGTTCTTCCTAAGGAAAGTTATGCTCAAGATGCTTGTGCCACCAGATTCCCAGATACTTCTAGTGAAAGCTTCTAGTAAGAATGATGAGACTAACTATGTATCCTCTGATTAAGATTTATTGTCCCTGGGGGTAAACACTGACTTCAGCAATTACTTGGGTCAATATTTACCACTCAGGTCAATCAATCTTGATGTTCTCTTCAACAGAAGGCAATATCTGCTTAGTATTGTATTTCATTTGCATTACATAAAACTACAAGTGTGCCAGTCTCCCAGAACACAGTCTTTAAGAGATAAAAGTTAAAAACAAACTATATCTATTTAACCACTCTTTTGCTCATTAAGTTACATAAAAAGCAGCTTCCTGATTGCCTACAAATCACAAACTGGCTTAAATACAACACAGAATCTATTTTCTAAATCTGTGGTCCCCAACCCCTGGGCCGAGGACTGGTAGCAGTCCGTGGCCCGTTAGGAACCAGGCAACAAAGAAGGTGAGTCACAGGCCAGTGAGCGAAGCTTCATTTGTATTTACAACCTCTCCCCATTGCTCACATCACCACATAAGCTCCGCCTCCTGTCTGATCAGCAGTGGCATTAGATTCTCATAGGAGTGCAGCCTACTGTAAATTGTGCATGCGAGGGATCTAGGTTGCGTGCTCCTTATGAGAATTTAATGCCTGATGATCTGAGGTGGAGCTGAGGTGATGATACTAGTGCTGGGGAGTGGCTACAAATACAGATTATCATTATCAGACAGGTTTGACTGCACAATAAATGTAATGTACTTGAATCATCCCAAAACCATCCCCCTCCACGGGTCCATGGAAAAAATGTCTTCCATGAAACCAGTTTCTGGTGCCAAAAAGGTTGGGGACCGCTGCTCTAAATCTTCCAGGTACATAAGTATCACTCCATGGATTAAACTTCACTCTACCATTCTAGCCACTGGAAAAGGGCTGTAAAATCTGGGGCTAATAATAGTAATCTGCAAAAAAAATCACAAAAAACAATGTAAAGCAAGCAAGTACTTTTCAACCTTTATAATAGCTAGTAATGAGAAGTAATCATAACTGAGGCAACAATTTTTCGAAATAATTATTTTAGTGCTTACCGTAGGCCTGCACTATTCTTAATAGCCTACATGTATTAACTCATTTAATCCTCATAAGCACCCTATGAAGCCAGTACCTTAATCATTTCCATTATAAACTCATTCAACAACAAATATTAATTGAGCATTTACTATGTGCAGGACAATTTTAGGTGCTAAGCATATAATCAGGAACAAAATGATCTCCCTATACTCAAAGAGCTTATACATAATGGTGGAGACTAATTACAACATGTCCTGTGGTAGTGAGTGCAATGGAGAACAGTAAGAGAGGCCTAAGAAGGAGGAACTGTTGCTATAAGTGGTTCTCATAAGAAAGGTATCACTGATAAAGAGACTTTTTGATGAAGACCTGAGAAAGTAAAAGAGTGAACCATTCAGCCATATGGAGAAATGTTCCAGGAAGAGAAAACAGCAAATATAAAGACCCTAAGGCAGGAACATGCTAAGAAACAATATGAAGGCCTAAGTGGTTGGAGTGGCATGAACAAGGAGCAGGTGGGAGCAGAAGATGGATGAGGAGAGCCAGGTATGTAAGGCAGTAGTTCTCAATTCTAGCTGCCATTAATTGACAAACTATCAAGATTCCACTTCCAGTATGGGAGACTAAGTAGATTTAAAAAAAAAAAAAAAAAAGGCTTCCTGATGGGAGCAATTAGAAAAGCTGGACAAAATATAGAATAAATATCTGTTCCTGGACAATGAAGAATTATGGAATCAAGATCTAAGAGGTAAAGGAATCCCTGCATTGGAGGCCATATTTCCCCCAGGGGCATTTTCCAAATCCAAAAGAGGTCACTAATAACTCAACAGAGGAATTCCGATAGGCTCCCAAGTCTCAGGGGTCCAAAACTCAAGTTCAAGTACCACCAGGAAGAGAAAGCCTAGCAAATCCCCCACACTCTGGGTTGGGCCTCTGAAATGTCATATGCTTGAAACAAAATAAAATGGAAATGCTCTGAACCTCACAGAAGACTGAAGCCGATCTTCAAATCATCTTAATCCCTAACTGCATTAAAATGATCTACGATTACCAATTCCATTAGCCATCACCCAGAAACAAATATAAATCCTCCCTGGAAGAAGATATCTACCCTAGGCTTTTTCATTTAAAAACTCTAGTATTGACAATAACCAGGCAAATGAGAAGACAAGATACTGTGATCAAAAATCAAGAGAAAGAGCAGACAACAGAAACAGACCCAAATAGGACCCAGATGATAGGGCTTTCAAAAACAAGCTTTATTATAAAAGAGTCAAAGAGTCAAAGTTCTATAAATAAAAAATACAATACAAATGAAAAACCAGCAGATCTGCAAAGGAAAATGACAAATCTATACTACAGAGGAATTGACAGAACTCTCAGTAATCAATAACAAGCAAACAAAAAATATACAGTATAAGTATATAAGATCTGAACAACATAATAAACAAATGTGACCTGATGTGAAAAGAATATGATCACCAACTGCAGAAAACATACACTTTTTCAGGGGAAAAAAAATTCATGTATTATTGGCCCATAAAATAATTCTCAACAAATATCAAAGGATAGAAATCATACAACACATGTTCTCAGATGACAGAAGAATAAGTGAGAACTCAAAAACAAAAAAATTAACTAGAAAATCCTCATCTGTCTGGAAATTAAGCAATGACATCTACATGGCCCATGGGTCAAAGAACTCGTAACAAAGGAAAATAAAAAATAGTTTTAACTAAACGAGAATACTAATGTAAAAGAATGTAAGGTACATAAATCTGTGCTTAAAGAGAAATTTATCATCTTTATAGTATATATGATAAAATACAAGGCTAAAAAAATCAAGAATGTATTCATCCACTTCATAAAGTTAAAAAAAAGAGCAGCAAATGAAACCCAAAGAAAGCAGCAAGGAAGAAAAACTAAAGAGCAGAGATCAATGAAATATAATATAAATATACAACGAATTTTTTTTTTTTTTTTTTTTTTTTTTGAGACAGGATCTTGCCCTACTGTCAAGACTGGAGTACAGTGGCGCGATCATAGCTCAATGTAGCCTCCAACTCCCAGGCTCAAACGATCCTCCTGCCTCAGCCTCCAGCGTAGCTGCGACTACGGGCATGTATCACCATTCCTGGCTAATTTTTTTTTAATTTTTTGCAGAGATGGGGTCTCACTGTGTTGCCCAGGCTGGTCTCAAACTCTTGGGCTTAAGGGATCCACCCACTTTGGTCTCCCAAACTGCTGGGATTACAGGCATGAGCAACCATGCCCAACCCAAAAGTTGATTTTTTTTAAAAAGACTAACAAAAATGATAAACCCCTAGGCAAGAGCAATTAGCAAACAAAAGATAGTACAAAATGTATAAAAGAGGACATTACTGCAGACAATAAAAAAGGATCTTATGAAATTACTTTATTCCAAAATATTTTTAAATTTAAGTGAAATGGACAAATTCCTAGAAAAACACAACTTACCAAAACTGTCATAAGAAAATGGCAATCCTATGTCTACTTAGGAAATGAGATCCATAATTAAAAATTTTTAACAGAAAGAAAAATACATGCTCAATGATTTCACTGATGGATTCTTCCAAACAATTAAAGAAAAAATAACATCAATTTTACACAAACTCTTCAAAAGAACAGAAAAAAGAACACTTCTTTTTTTTTTTTTTTTGAGACAGAGTCTCACTCTGTTGCCCAGGCTAGAGTCAGTGCCGTGGCGTTAGCCTAGCTCACAGCAACCTCAAACTCCTGGGCTCAAGCGATCCTCCTGTCTCAGCCTCCCGAGTAGCTGGGACTACAGGCATGCACCACCATGCCCGGCTAATTTTTTTTTTCTATATATATTTTTAGCTGTCCATATAATTTCTTTCTATTTTTAGTAGAGATGGGGTCTCGCTCTTGCTCAGGCTGGTCTCGAACTCCTGAGCTCAAATGATCCGCCCACCTCGGCCTCCCAGAGTGCTAGGATTACAGGCGTGAGCCACCGCGCCCAGCCAAAAGAACACTTCTTAACTCACTTGATGAAACTAGCATAACCTTGAAACCAAAACTTAACAAAACATCACAACATAGGAAATTTACTGGCCAATCTAACAAACAAAAACCTGTGTTTCTGTGAATTGCTCAGAAAAAACTACAAATGATTATTCATAGTACCTTCATTTGTAACAGCCCAAACCGGAAACAAACAAAATGTCCTACAATAGGTGAAAACTTAAACAAACTCTGGCTCATCCATACACCATGGAATATTACTAAACAATAAAAAGGAACAAACTATTGACCCATGCAACAACTTGGATGGACCCCCAACAGCATTATGCTAAGTGGGGGGGGGAAGAAAATCTCCAAAGGTCACATGTTGTATAATTCCATTTCTGTAAAATCCTTAAAATAATTAAATTACAGAGGAGAAAACTTAGTGGTTTCAGGGCTGTGGGATGGTTGAGGGGGAGAGAAGTGGGTATAATAGAATAGCATGAGGGGGATCTTTGTGGTGATAGAATAATTCTGTATCCTATTGCAGTAGTGTTTGCAGAAATCTACCCATGATAAAATTGTATAAAGTTTATACACACATTGTATTACTGCCAATTTCCTGGTTTTGATATTGTACTATAGTTACATAAAAGGCAGTCATCAGGACAAACTGGGTGCAGGGTACACAGGACCTCTCCATACCAGTTTTGAAACTACCTGTGAATCTGTAAGTGTTTTAAGATAAAAATTAAGAGGGGAAAAAGAATTGCTTCTTTGTTGAGAACTGACTCAGAGACAAGGACAGAAGCAGTAAGTGGTTGCAGGTAGAAGGTGATTGCAGATAGGCCAGGTAGAAAGGCCAGGTAGAAAGTGATTGCAACCATGTAAGAGATGGCGGCAGCTGAAACAAGAATGTTAACAGTGAAGAAGTTAAAGAAACAGCTGAATTTTACACATACTGTAAATGTAAACAGACAACATCTACTGATGATTTGGATAGAGAGAGGTAAATGAAAGAGAGGGCGCAAGGCCAACTGAAAGGATTCTGGCCTGAGCATGTAGAGAATTTCTAATAACTGGGATAGGGATAATTACAGAAAGAAAACAGTAGAAGCAGAGTGAGGACAGGAGTTTGGATTTATACATCTTAAGTTTGAGATGCCTATTAGACATCCATGTGGACATACTGAGGAGGTATTTTGATATTTGGGTCTGAGTTCAAGGGCTGGTAGTCTGGGGTGAAAGTAAAAGTTTGGGACAATCTTCAGTATACAAAAGGTATTTCAAGACAACAAAGTAAATGAGATCCCGTGAAGAGTCAATGTCATTAAAGAGAAAAGGTCTGAGGGATGAACCCTAGGACACTTTAACATTTAGCAGTCAGGAAGATGATGGATAACAAACAAAGACAACTGAAGAGACAGTAGTAGAGAAGAACCAAGAGAAAGTAATGACCTAGAGGTCAAATGAAAAGTAGTATTTCATGTGAGAAAAAGTGGCGATATCAAATGCTGCTGAGGATACAAGGCAACAGGAACTTTCCTGCACTGCTGGTGGGGGTGTAAATCGGTACACATAACAATTTACTAGGTCATTTACTGGCCTTCAGTAACTCCTAGACATGTACCTCAGGGGACATGTATAACAATGCTCATGGCAATACCGTGAGTGGTCATGAAAAACTGAAGAACCTTAATGTCCTTCAAAAGTAGAATAAGTTATAGTATATTCATAACAGACACTATGTAACTATTGAAATGAACAAACCAGAACTGTATACAGCAACATGAATTAATCCCAAACAATGCTAGACAGAAAGAAGCTAGTGACAAAAGATTAAACTCAGTTCAATTCCATTTCTAGAAAGTTCCAAGCAAAATCAAATTATTTAGGAAAGCATAGACAGGTTGAAAAGCTAAAAAGAAAATCTAGGAAATTATTATCAAAAAGTCAGTAGTTCATGAGGCAGGAAGGTCATGGGAATGGATAAATGAACAGCTTCTGAGAAGCTGACAAAGTTCTGTTTCTTAACCATGGTGGTGATAATGTGGATTTTTTAAATAATTAGTTTTTAAACTATATATTTTTTTATACTAAATATGGAAGAAAAAAGTACTCATCTGTGCCAAATGTTGTCGAAAACTTGGCTAAGATGAGGACTGAAAACTGACCACTGAACACAGTAACGTGAAGGTCACAAGAGATAGCTAGGGAGAGTGGTGAGTAAGAAAGTCTGATTATAAAAAGTTCAAAGATAACAAAAAGTGAGGAAAAGGAGAAAGAAGAAAAAGGCCACTCTTTTCAAAAGTAATGCTTATAAAGGGAAGCAAAGAAACGGCACTCTGTTGTGGGAGCTACAGGATCCAGGGAGAGTTTGCTTCAGTTTTGTCTTTCAGATGGGAGATACTACATCAGGTTTTTATACTGATGAAAATGACTTAGCAGACAGGGAAGAACTGATGCTGGTGACAGAAGAGATAATTGCTGGAATAATGTCCATTGGTAGGCAAGAGGAAATGTGATGTAGTACGGTGGTCCCCAATCTTGGGACCAGTTTCGGGGAAGAGTTTTTCCATGGACAAAGAGGGGGTGAAGGGGTGCAGCATTGCTGCCTCTGCTCCACCTCAGATTATCAGGTGTTGGATTCTCATGTAGAGTGCACAACATGGATCCCTTGCATGTGCAGTTTGCTGTAAGATTCGCACTCCTATGAGGGTCTGATGCCACCACTGATCTGATGGGGGACTGGGCTTGGGCAGTGTGTGAGTGATGGGGAGGGAAAAGCAAAGCATATAAGTAGATGTAGTGAGGCTGGTAGACAGAGTGGTTAGAACATGCAGAAGTTATCTCCTATTACTATTTATCTGAGAAAATAGAAGCAAACAAGGTCATCAGATGAGAATAAGGTGGTAGAGTAGGAGATATGAGAAGATGTGGAACAGTTATCTAGGAAAACTAGAGAAGTGTTGAACTCATAGGAGGATTGCCAGACAACACAAATCTCTGATAAGTTAGTGTCATAGACTTACAAGGGGAATAGTCAAGACAGCTGTATGTTTTTTTGCCCAGCCATGTTCAGCAACCTGGGATCAGTACAGAGTTGATAGAGAGAGAGATTTCAACCTGTTAGAATTTTGCCAGAAACAGAGAATGGAGGAAGTGAAGGCAGGGAGTGATCATAATGATGGACCACAGGCAAGGTAAAGACAGAACTGAGAATATGAGAAGAATGGGGGACTAAGGAAGGGCCAACACAATAAATGGTGCGGTCCAAGAATTGGAATGAGGGTACTAAACACAGTGATGACAAGAGGAGATTGGAAAGTGGGATTCTTGAAAACATGACTGTGGAAATGGTACGGGTAGAGTTATTAATGAAGATAAGATGTAGGGTGTATTCGTAAAATGAGTAACTAAGCTAAGGTAGAAGATAAAATATTTATGGGAGAAGTAGTCAAGGAATTGAGACATCAGAGTTTTGGAAAACTTCATCTGAATGCATACTGAAAACACCAAGAATTATAGGAACAAAGTTTAAGTGTGAACATCAGGAAGCTAAGTGCTAACAGCATGAAAGCAGGAGGGAGATCACGTTATAGCCAAGGCACAAAATGGTAAGGTAATTTGCCCAGGTCGTGCGGCTGGTAACTGATAGGTCTAGAACACTGACAGTCTGGTTCTACTTTATGCTATCAATTGAAAACTAGCAGTTCTCATACTATTGAGAAAGATCTTAAAGTTAAAAAAAAAAAAAAAAAACCTAAGTAAAAGTGTATCTGCTGTTATATGACTATCTGAAGGAAAAAATACAAAACTAAAAGAGTGACTATGAACTCAGTGTTTGAAATAAAATTTTCTGTTACTAGACATAAGAATTTATATATATTTGAAATTTTTATTCAATCATTAAATTCACAGGCAATGTTTAATGTCACATGGATATATAAATTCCTTTCAATAATTGCTTCACCACTGAGTGAACATGCTCTGGAAAAAAATAGTTTTCATGCCACAAATTTTATTAAGCACTACTTTATAATGAAAGAGTAGAATCTGGAGTATTCCTTCCCCTGAGGAGTTTACAGTGTAATGCAGTGATTCTCAAACTAAGAACTATTTACTCTTAAAAAGTTATTGAGGACCCAAAGAGCTTTGCTTTGTGGGTAATATCAATCAATATTTAGCATATTAGAAATTAAAATAAAATTTTTCAAACACAAGAATATACAAGAAAACAGTCCACTAGTCATCAAAGCAATGATGTCATCACATGTCATATGTAGCCTCTGGAAAATTGTTCACTCATAAAACTAAAAGTGGAAAGGGTTGGGTGCGGTAGCTCATGCCTATAATCCTAGCATTCTGGCATTCTGCTGTCTAAATAAATAGATTGGGCAACTGTACTATTTTTGTCATATAAAAATTATAAGTAGAATAATTTCAATTGTTGGAGGTGGGCTGCATCCCAGGTAAAGAATATCTGGTATTAAATATCCCACCTTCTAATATAACAGGAGAGGAAGGGGATGGGGGGAAACAAAATGTTTTTTGTGGCATAATAAGAAAAGTAAGTGGATTCACGGTTAAGCATCCATTGTATCCTAAGCACTAAGGCATTAACCTAACAATAGCCAATAAAGAAAGAAAGAGGGTAATTTCCCTACTGAGAGATATGAACTAATTGCTAAAGGCCTAAAATTAGTAACTAGTAGAGCTATCATTAGAACCCAGGTCACACTGACTCCAAAATCTACACTGTTTCTGCTGAAACTCTGAGTTGAGACAGGCTAGTACAAATGAAAGGTGGTCCTGAATTTTCCAATATGTTTTTCTCTTCCTTTATATTTTTGCTCTTTTTTTCTCAGTTACATAACACTTCCAAGCATGAGAAAGATCATCAAACTGATTAGTGGCAGTGATAATGTCTCCTCCTAGCTTATGGTTTATCTCCTCCTCACACCAGGGGTTCTCACAGTATGATCTCTTAAGTCTTTGCAGTAATGGGATCTGGCCAACATACCCAAATGAATTGGTCACTAATAAAAGTAAATGACAGCAAACTGATATCACTAATGGTGACAGATGAGAAGAAAGTAAGGAAGAAAAGCAATAAACTATCTCATACATGACTTGGATAAACAATTACTGAGTTCCCCTAGGAATAAAAAGAGATGCATCCCATGACTATCTCCACCACTGCCGACCCCCAACCCTCATTAAAAAAAACTTATACACTCACCTTCTTTATCAGAAACTGACCAGGAATACTTCTGAAAAGGCTTACTAGATGGAAGGGGGTCCATCTCCAGCACTTTATAAATCTGGCCAAAAGCTGACAGTCTGAGTGCATGCTGAAGAACAAAACATTATATTTAATCAAATTCAATAACTATTCATAAAGCTCTTAGAACATCTAACTAAAAAGACATTCATTAAATGCTGATATTAAGACAACAGAAGGCCCTAACAACATTCAAGAAAAAAGTGTTAAAACAGAAAATAAGGTTAAGACAATGAATCATGGTGATATGCTCAGTCTTATACCTGTGCACTGTGGGTAATATCTTCTTTTTGCTGGATGGTCATATAGCTCAGAGCATCTGTTGGGTCTCGCTCACAAGGATCATGAAGACCAGGACCCCCTTTGGCAAAGGCAAAACATAAAACTATCATTTAGAACTGAGTTTAGAATTCAGTAAACTAACACAAAAGAGAGAGAACAAAAAGAAAAATAACTGAGGAACTAAGTTAAAAGTCTGATCAATTAAGTGAAGTAAAAAGCACACTCTCATTTTCAATATGTTAGCACTTACAATGTCCTTATTTTATACTGGAAGTCACTTATATATCTAAGATCAAAGCTGGGTCTTACTCTGAGAATTCAGAAATAGCATGATGAATCATCCCAAATCTTAAAAGGGATTACATATAGATAATAAGAACAAATTTAATTTTTTCAAATTTAAAACCAGACTACAAACAGAATGAACTTCATACATTTTAACCAAACATCTGCAATTTCAAATTCAGAGTTCATGGCAGACACAATATCTTATTAGTATTATTTATGTTAGCACACATAAAATACAAATTATAATTACTGAAAAAGAGTTTCATAGCACTTTTCCAACACTCAAACATTCTAGTTGCTAAAATTCAAGCAAAATAACTCCTATGCATCATTTTCCTGTGCAGAGGACAGATTTAGCATATATTTAGAAAAATAAAATAAAATGAGATTTTACTGATTCTTCTGCCTCCAGAGTTAAGAAACCCTTACCAGGAAGCAGTATTCCAGATGCCAAACACTCCATTACTCTTCTCAAGGCCTCCCCGGCACCCAAAGGTCTATTACAAGTACCTATAGACTTTTCGCATATAAGTTCTAGTGGCTAGAAAATATTAAATTACAAATTAGTACACACACCAAATGTTAAAAGTATTCCAGTTAAACATGAACTAACATTTCTATCTAAGAAGGGAGGCCAAAAAGTGAAAGTCAATTTCAGATTTAGGGCCCTCTTAACTTCTCCCCCATGATTACCAACTTCTACTCAGGCAAGAGTTTTTTGAGTTTTGTTTTTTGGTTTTTCCCTCTTTTCTTGTCCTTTCCTGTCCAACCTCAGAAAGACAAAGTTCTTAAATTGAGCATTTTTGAGATAATATTTTCAAAGGACATTTTTGTAACAAACACTTTATTTTCAGTTACCCAGAAAAGATCACTAAAGAAACTATAGTCATCTAATTCATTTAACAAAGACCTTACAAGGCTTCATATAAGTTAGTAATAGCTAATAACTAGACAATGTACAAATCCAGCCCACCTATCTCCCACTTAACTTAGAAAGCACTCAAACCACAAATATGTCAATATAAGAATAAGATTTTATTTCAGACAGCCTGCCTCAAGTATTTAATACTACAATCAGAATAAACGAAGGACCAAATCTTCATATTCAATAAACTAAAAATTCATACTATATCAAAGTAATAATTGCTAGATTCATTTATAAAATGACCCTTCACAGCTTTGTTTAAATTGTTTTATAAGGCTCTTAAGTTGTAGTCTCAATTCAGTCAGGTATAATTATTTCCTGATTAAGTCAATTTTACAATATATATTGTAAATTATGTTCATAACTGCATCAAGTATACTGTTTGCCTGACGTTAATTACTAACATGAATTTATCTCTAAGTGTCTCCACTCGAAGAGAAAGTTACAGAAGGTACAGGATTCATATATTGGCCTATAGGGTAATTTCCACTGTAACAGAAGGAGATAACTGAAAGAGAAACGGGTCAGCCAGGGGGACTTCTGTGGACAGCAGATGAATAGTTAAGTGATCAACCACCAGTGCAGAGTGAAGTGCAAGAAGACACTCACTTCTAAAAGGTATAATAAAAACCTTTTGTCAGGGAAAAAAAAAAAAAAAAAAACTAAGGTTCTGTAACATGAATATGATGAGACAGAAGGGACAGATTGTATCAGATTATATGCATAAAGGAAGAATCTGTAGTAGCTCTTGCCTGTAATCCTAGCACTTTGGGAGCCAAGGCAGGAGGAGGATTGCTTGAGGCCAGGAGCTCAAGACCAGCCTGAGCAACATAGCAAGATCCTGTCACTACAATAAATTTAAAAAATTAGCCCTGTGTGGTGGTGCATGCCTGTAGTCCTCAGTCGGGAGGCTGAGCCCAGGAGTTTGAGGCTGCAGTGAGCTAAGAAAGCACTACCACACTCTAGCCTAGGGGCAACAGAGCAAGACCCTATCTCAAAAAAAATTCATATAAAAACATGCTTAATTCTTTTTTCCAGGGCAAAAATAGATAATATATGCCTTACCAAACTCAGAAGATAGCCATTTTACAGTAACACTTCATTTCTACAGGATTTCCTATGCTATAGAGTCTGAATTTGCTTTTAGCCATATTGTAAGTACTTACCCATCCTTTTAATGGTGCCCATGTAGGGACTCTGTTGCACAAATCTCGCAGAATGCGGAGGACAATTACACATGATTTTAATCCATTTGCCCTTGCCTAAAACAAATAAAATTATTCTAATATCTCTGTTGAAATTCATTCTTCATTTTAAGCACACTGATCATGGACAGGTTCAAGTGAATAGTAATTAGCAAGGCATTCATCAGTTGTCAAGCAAAAAAAAAAAAAATCAAGTTATCAAAGTAGAAAATTTGTGGTTTAGAAAGGCAGGTTTTTAAAATAAAAGGAACATAATATTAAAATTGCTTTTGTAGCCCCATGGCAACCCCATTCCAGGAAACTATCTTAACTTTAGTTTTTCTCACCCATGTTTGTATATTATAAGCAATCATTTGAAATTCAAAATACTAAACCAAAAAAATTACATGATTATAAAACACCATTAAATATAGAAGCTATATTAGGAAATTTACCTAAATTAACTCATTTACCCAACAACATCCCTATGAGACAGAAAGCATCCTCATTTTACATAGTACACAGAAACCAATAAATGGCAGGTGTTCCAAATCACACTTACACAAGGCTATAATAATAAGATAACAACAAAGAGCCAACCTGAAACCATTTGGCATGTCGAAGAGACGCCAAGGCATTTAGGCATTTCTGCCTGTCCAATAAGTCCGGAGGATCTTTCATGGAAACATTTTCTAATGATAAAATGGGATAAAGAGAGACAGATACAATTTGACCAAGGGGTTCCTGTCAAATTACCAAACAATAAAAAAAATTTAAATAGCAGCATCTGAGTGAACTCCCAGAAAATTTCATGATTTGACTTTGTTACTTTTTTTTAAAAACTATGTGCACTATGATTATTTAAGTAAACAGTCATTAGAGCAGTTCTGTGTACAAATACAATGAATCGTAAAGGAATTCATTCAGTAAACAAATCAATGACCATTGCTGCTTACAATCTGGGATCTAACTAAGCACATTTAACATTACAGGGCACAAAATAAGTACACAGCACTTTTTCCTGTGGCAGGGTGCAAAGAGGGGAAATCTGGGACCAAGAGCAATAACAACTTTTTTATAGAAGAAATTTCGACCATTGATCAGCTTTTAAGGAAAATTGGAGCTATCTTTTGTACTAATCAATTTGTGAGATAGATAGATAGATAGATATATAATCAATTTGAGAACACATTGAGTATGGCAATTTTCTTTTCAACAAAATAAGTGCTAATGTTAATAGAAACTTTACCCCATGAATGAGAAGTCAAGTGTGGAGTTCTCTTTATTTTCTAAACCAAAATTATTAGAACTACAAATATAATGTACATTGAAATATATTTCAAGTTTATATACCCTTGTTTTATAAAAGTAACAAAGAATACTATCTAATTATGGCTATTCAGCTTGCCTTAACATTTTAAAGTTGGGTTAGATGGCCCAAAGTAGCAAAATTAAAAATTCAAACATGTGATTAATGACAAATATCCATATTTGAGAAGATGTCACATGATACTAAATCCAAGTTTAGACAGCCAAATTTATCTCCTCTAAGCTGCTGGGATGTGAGTTTTTAAATTTTTTTGAAGACTTGGTACATTATTTAAATGCATACAACATGCAAATGTTTCTTGGGGAATAATATTTAGTCTAATCGAATTAAGTCAGATTGACTATTCTTTTTATTAAGAACTCTCTTAAATGTGAGCAAGTCCAGCAACACTTTTTTCCCAGTATTATCATGATAGTAATAGACTTGGTAATGTGTTTGTGTGGGCCAGCTGACACAACATAAGTATTTTTAAGTGGATGACAAGAGCACTGATACTTTTTGGTTTCTTCAGTTATCAGAGGACTCTATTATGGCAAATCCAATGTTTGCTCTAATTGATGAAATGTCATTAACTAAAACTGAAGACATACTGTCCAAAGGAAAACAAAACTATTAAAGGATGATTTATGGTTCTCTTTACTGGCTACAATACTATAAACACTGAAGTGCTACATGCTTATTTTCTGACCAGGTGAGCTCTACAGCAGGTATTTGCATTGTTTCCCATTAATCCCTGCTAACAAAATCACAACACAGGGTCTTATTGCCCCTTTTACTCATAAAATGGGGAGGCTCAAAAAGGACTGTTAACCTGGACTTATTTATAAGCATAAACAAATATACTATGGGTATTCACTAGCTCCTGGACTTGCCCAATTTTGTCTTTACAGTGATGCAAAATATACAACTGACCTGTTTTAATGTTTTAATGTCAAAATGTTCAACTGTGGTCAATACAAGCATCTGTGCTATGGTCATGTACCAGATTAAAAAAAACTACCGTAAATGAATTAGAATCTCTTAAAAATTAGACAAGAGAAAGATTGACTGACTGCTAATCTAATCAAAATAAAAGGTATGGTCAATGTTTATTTTTTAAGACTTCAATTTTTAAATTAATAGTAAGGCAAGCTGAGTTTTATTCTATCATCTTACCATCTTAAAGATGTCAGGAAGAGGGAGACAATGGAAGAGGGAAGTGAGGCAGAGGAAGTTTGGATAGGAAAAGACACGGCAAGCCAAAATTCTTTTTGTACTCTCTATCACTTTCTTCCAGGGATCAGAGCTTGTAAATAACATCTTACTATGATTGTGACACAGACATTTTTAATGGGGGACAATGACAAAAATAATTGGATAAACTCTTTCATCCCAAAGAGAGATTATAACCACAAACTCTCATAATAAAAAAAAAATTGAGACATCAGCTTGCTACACAGTCAACATTTGAAGACAATAGACTCTACTAAGAAGAGATGAAAGGGACAGGCACTGAACAGAAGACTTGCACTGGATTCTCTTTTACGTCACCATCAGAATGGCCATGTTACTTCATGCTCTGATAGAAAGTCAAAAGATCCAAAATGTTTCAATATTCACGAGGTAGGAATATTGAATTCATCTCATTTTATCTTCTTCAAAGTTTTCTATATTAAAACAACATAAATTCATATGGTAGTACAGTGCTACTTATAAGCCCAGCTGGCTTATTTCCTTAATATAATTGATAATATACAGTTTTATATTACATTTTCAATTCATTAAAAAAAAACTTCATTTAATGTATCAATGACAGAACTGCTGCTTGGAAAACACTGCTACTTCTGGTAGCAGAAACTCAAATTTAATATTTCTAAAGTTTAATGTACATGTTTCAATTTCATGGAGAAGCAAAACTTTTCTGATTTTAAAAAAAGGGACATTTTGGAGGTCTTTTTTTTTTTTTTGGAGACAGGTCTCGCTTTGTTACCCAGGCTAGAGTGCCATGGCATCACCATAGCTCACTGCAACCTCCAACTCCTGGGCTCAAGCTATCATCCTGCCTCAGCAACTCCACCCCACCCCAGTAGCTGGAGACCACAGGCGTGCAGAACCACGCCAGGCTAATCTTTCTATTTTTTGTAGAGATGGGGGCTCACTCTCACTCAGGCTGGTCTTGCACTCCTGGCCTCAAAGAAATCCTTCCACCTCGGCCTCCCAGAGTGCCAGGATTACTGGTGTGAGCTACCACACCCAGCCTTCTTGGAGTTCTTAATTAGAAACAACAGAACTGTAAGCCATTTCATTTTCTCCTAGAGTGATCAGTGAAACAGATAAAAGCATGGAGGCAGGGGCAGGGGATAAGGGTGACAAAAATGGCAAAAGCAAAAAAAAAATAACTTTTTTCAATTTTATTACTCAGTAACCTGGCATCAGGGCATGAAGATACATACAGCATTCTGAACAATGGAAGCACTGGAAAGAAGTCTATTATGATTAACCATGTTTATTTGGTTAGAGGTTAGATCAGTGACCAAACCAGACCATACTGAATGAAATGTTGGTCAGTTTCTCTCAATGCCTTACATGCAAGCTAACTCTCTGACCCTGTTAACAAAAATACTAGCTTGGAGATACGGCCAACAGAAAGCCAAAACATGACTGTGTTAAACAGGAGTTACATGTCTGGAACCTGGGCTCTTCAAAGGTAAAATAATTAAGCTCAGTATCATGAGGGGCTCCTTGATAATCTAGACATGAAGATGAGCCACTGAGTTCATTCTGACAGAATTTTCTAGTTAGCCTGGGAATATCCTGGCACCCCCCCCCCTCCTCTCTCAATTCCTTGAAGCTTTCTGCAGAGAAGATATTATACCCCAAGCTACTGGCCATGCAAAATATCAGGACACAATAATATGGACAGGAAAATACAGAAATAAGGTAGAATAGAGAGAGCATTGTTCTCCTAATTTATGTTAATAATGTCACTCAGGATGACTTTTCTTCAGTGGCAGATGGCCACTGGAAAGACAATGGCTAAAAGTTTTCTCTGGAGAGTATAGATCTAGCAGCTGGGAAAGACAGGAAAATAAAGCCCACATCATCATTATAATCCCAGTTGTGATCTCTGGACTGTAAGAATCTACTGCCTTGACTTAACAAGACACATGCTAAGTGTGTCTTCTGCCAAGAAGAGTCACAAGTTGACACTGGCACCAATGTAAAAAGGGACTTTTGGCAACTTCTCTGTGAATCCCTGAAAATCCACCCCAGTACTAAGCAGAGAGGTTTGTCTTAATCTAAGTCACAAGAATCTCTGTAGTTTCCCTAGCCACCTGGTTTCAAATTACAAATACAATAAACAATTTGTCACCCCCTCAACAGCAAATATACTTCTAATTTAAAATCACAAGCATCAAAAGAAGCTGAGACTCTGTGTGATGCTCAAAATGACTAGATCAGCTAAACCACTCATGCACTCATCCCAGACAGTAACAGAAGAGTGCACTGCATACTGGACTTAGAGTCAGAAGACCTGGGTAAAATGTGAGACTTTCCTAGACAATATGCTGACTACGTAAATTCATTTAATAGATTTATGGGGGAGGGGGGTTGATTGTCTACTATGTATTAGGTATCATTCTAGGTGCTAAGGATAAAAGATAGGGAAAAAGATACCCACCTTCAATGAATCATAAGCTATAAAATACACTAGCTTTTTATTATTAGCACTGTATAAATACAGTATACTGATTCCAATACTACAGTGGGTATTTAAGAGTTTAACTGTGTTTAGGTTCAGTTCTTCAGACCTATCATGCACACATTATTTTCACTGTTAACTGAAGGCAGTTTGAGTAGGTGGGTTTGTGCTGTGAATCTTTAATAAGCTGAGTGACCACTACTATTTACTTTGTGCTCGTTATTGTACTAGTCACATTACATAAATTCTCTCATTTAACCTCAAAACAACTTTTTGACGTATTTTTTATCCACACTTTAAAATGAAGAAACTATTTAAGGTCACATAGCAATAGTAACTAAAAGAGTTAAGAATCAAACACAAGGCTACTGCACACCAAGGTCTGTGCTTTTTCTCCTATGCCTTCATTAGCAGGAAACATGTAGCAATGGGAAAATGGTTATTCTCCAGGGTCTTCAAGTAAAAGATTTGAATATAGAAGGAAGACTAACAGCATAGGAGGAAACGTACATGTGAAATAGTAAAGGATATCAAAGAGATTCACTATGTACTCTGGCAATTTAAAAGCTAAATGGTGATTTGAAATGAGTTAGATCCACTTCTGCACAGACAATCCTGAGAAGATATGTTTGATGCTCTAACTTGCCCCAGTCCTCTGGTTCTGCCTGCTCTCAACTATGCTTTTTTTCTCTTTTTTTAGATTTTACCCAAATATATGAAAATAAGAAAGGGAAGAGAAATACATGAGATGTGTATGTATTGTGAATAGTTTGTTTGGAGGGGGTGAAAGGAAGTTGAGATTCTATAGGAAAATGTCTCTAAGAGAAAAGTTGTAACAGATATTTTTTTTAACTTTGAGAAAAAAAATGAATAGCAATTGAAAAAAGGGGTATCTTTCAGTCTGAGATATCTCTGGAACCTGAATGAATCTTGTACTTCCATCCCATGTAGTGGAAAAGAATTGTATCAAGGGGATGAGGAGGTGTATAGTGTGAGAAAACAGAATTGTATAGCCCAGGTCTCAAACGCTCAAGTATATATTAAATCCTCCAAGATGTCGAGGAATACAAACTGCTAGCAAAAAACAAAAATCTGTCTTTGACAAAGCCCAGGTTAGACAAAATGAGCATATTATAAAAGATAATCAAGTGAGTCAACAAGGCTGGGATGTTAAGGACAACAGTAAAGCAAATCTTTCTGCCATTCAAAAGGAGAGAAAGTAAAATGTGTAAAACATGAGATTCAAGCCAATTCCTTCACCTTACCTGATCCCACATATCAGCTGACGAGTTTCAGCTCATAGAGGTCTTTGGATCCTTTAGTAACTCAAACACCTTGAACAGAGACTATAACTCTCTTACTTTATCAAAAATTCCATTCTATAATAGTGTTCTAGCAAGGGTGCAATACACTAAGAATCTGTTTTCAGCTTCTCCAAACAGAAATTAAAGTTATAAAGGCAACAGATTAAGCTGAAAAGTATCACTGAAAGCTATGACAAAATCCCATGTAAGATAAAAACCACAGGAAAAAAGAACCCTGATGTTCCCTTCATACTTTCAAAGAAACAATGGAAGGGATGCCAACAGGTACAAGCAAACATAATCAACCTAGTCTTGGGCAATACTTCAATCTTTTTCTCATCTCCCTAAACTCAAATAATACCTATAATTACAACTCTACTTAGAAATGGTTGGTTTTATACTAGAGGGTCAAGTAGAACACAGCTTACCAGAATTAACATTTATCTTGACACACTTCAGAAATCATTTTATAGTTCTACAGTTAATGGTGAACTGTAAAGCTGTTAAAAAAATTAAGTCATTTAAGATCGGTTCTTCAGAGGTGCTACAGATACTACATACAGCAAAAAAATTGGAAATGTACAGGCATAAACCCAATTATAGATTGGATGCACTTTGATTTTAAAATATGACTCATAAATGTGTCTGGTTTATATCTATTGGGCATGATATAGCTTTAGTTACCCCGAAATAAAAATTTTTAAAAGGAGTCTATCACTTTTACTTTAAGTGATCCTATGAGTCATGTCTGGCAAAAATCAAAATTCTAACTTCACTGGTAAATGTACCTTTTTCTCTATCCTTATCACCAATTTGAAATAAACTAAGAAACTGACCAATATTTCTTCCTGCACTGGTATTTCCAGGTAGGGGAGTAAGCAATGGGACCCGTTGAAAGTCTAGTGATAAAAATAACAACAGGGAGTCCCCACTGGCCCAGATAGGCCACACTGCCTCTAAATTGTCGTGACAGAGTAGCCAGTTGGTCAAAGGTTTGACACAGGAGAAATATCACATGGCAAGTTTCTAGGGACAGGATTGAGTGGCAAAAACAAGCTAACTTGACGGGATAAAAACATCAGAAAAAGACACCCACCACAGCTCCATCATTACTTCTCAAAACTACTGACAGCTGAATAGATTTCTCACTCTACTTTTATGGGGATGACACTGCCATAATTGATAATTCTTTTTAACTTCCGAAGAAAGTTAGTTTAAAGCATGATGCTCAGATAAATCATACTCAAAATGTTAACAGGGTCACAAACCTCCTGAAAAAGATTATTCACTAAAGAAAAAAAAATCCCCCAATTTACAGCCCTTACACTACAAAACAAATCTACACATAGACAACTAAGTAAAGCATAAAACTTACAAAAATATATAGTTATCAGAAGTCAAGAACAATATGCAAGGAAGTAATTTTGAAACAAGTGAGTAAATTTGAAAAAAAATTCTGTTTTGGACCACATTCAATCCTGAAATCTGACCATTAAGCCAAAATACACAGAGTAAGTTGGCTGATACCAATAACTGAATGCAAACAGAACACCAAAATGGTATAAAAATTAAAGCAAAGTTAAGACCATCATCATAAGCACAGGTTTTTGAATTAAAATATTTTATATTTTGAATTTATACATTTTTATAAAATATACTAATATAGAAACAAAGCTATTTAAAATACTATGGGTTCCATAAAGCAAATAAAGACTGTTATTTCCTAAATCCATAAAGCACAGTTAACATAGCACTTGAGAGCTTTTACATGAACACACACACATATATTTATACACACACACACACACACACACACACGTGTACCTCCATCCTTCTTCTCCAATTCGTCTCTAATTAGAGGGGAAGTAAGTATCACCTTCAAAGTTAGCGTGGGCTCTTTTGTATTCCGAATTATAATAGATGCCTCATTTACACACTGTTCCACTTGATATTTCTCTTCTGTGAGTTTCTGAAAGTGACCAAGATTTCAAAAACACCTAGTTAGATTGAAATCTAAAAAAAAAAAAAAATGCTTGCACTAAGTTCTCACATGTTATTAACTACTAATATTACTGTGCTGAAAGGGCAAACAAAACCTGTAACTAGTTCTTTAGTTTGGGGATAACATCTCTCTCCTCCCAACTTACAGGCAAATCCTCATTCTCCATCCTTCAAAAAGCAACCACAACGTCAACCAACCATACAATTATGAAACAATATTTAAAACCATTCTAATATTTGAAAGTAAAATTCCAAGAGCATCATTATGTGATAAATGGAAATTATTGTTCTTGAAATTATTACAGAGAACTATTATAGAATAATAAATAGCTGGAATGCTCTCTAAAACAATAGCTTTTTTGATAGAACAGCCTAAACAGGAATTCCTACTTGCCAAAGACTCATGAATATAAGCTTATGTAGATTTATAAAGAGAACTGAGTAAGCATGAATGAAAAAGGATCTCTGCAGTCACTAGCCAAAAAAAAAAAAGTATAAACAAGTAACTTCTTCCCTTCTCTGACATGACAACAGATCTCAGAGATCTTTCCAATGAGACTTAATATGGGATGAGTCGTCTGACATCCACAGGGAAACCTACATTGCTTCTTTTAACATACAACTATAAACATACAATTTAGGGGCCTTCCACAAAGTAAGTACCCAATTAGAATCATATATTGTTATATTTAACATATTTTTATACATTAAATATATGATTTAATACATTACAGAGTCTTTTTTCTTGGAGGTGAAATTTAGTACCTATTACCCAACATAAAATAGCCAGGCTATTATAGCAGGAGACACTACTAGGTCTCTGCTCATCAGTGTGTAGTAAAAGAACTCAAAAGTCATTTACATAAAAATAGCATTTTACCATTAAACAATCCCAAAAGGTAGGAAAGAGAAAATTCATTATCCTCTTTTAAATAGAGGAAGCCAAGGAAGGGAAAGGCCACACAGTAGATGGAAGAACCAGAACCAGAACATAAAGAAACAACAGAAAACTGATCATGTTCATTTTACCACTAAAAGAGCAATAAAGACATTTATCAGAGAATAAATCAAACTAAATGTTTCAGTTATGCATGCACATTACCCTAAGAAACATGCAAAGTAATAAACATATGGTATGTGATTTGGATTAGACTAATTTTAAGTGATTTCTGATTTGGGTTATCCTCATCCTCCTTTGCTCAAAGAAGTTCTAAAATCACCCTAGAAAAGAATATGGAGAGAAAAGGTATGGTACAACCCCAATTAATTAAGGTACTTAGATAACAAAGTTTTGCTATGGTAAGTGCTCAGGAAAAAGATTTTTAATCTACAAGAAAATAAGATCATATCAGAGACTGGTTTTACATGCAAACACCAAGAAAATGGGGGAGAAGGGATATAAATCTGGAAGTCATGCTTAAAATAATTTCCTGAAATAGTATTAGGAACAATAATGCACGTGTGCTTGTGTGTATATATGTGAGCATGCGTGTATATACATATACTTTGGCCTGAAACGAGTATACAATTATCATCCCCATTTTACAGAGAAATGTACCTTTACCCAAATAAAAAGCTAATAAAATAAATTTAGAATTCATATTTCATAAAAAAAAAAAAAGACCCCCTTTAGAAGATATACAAATAAAAGGGAGCATTCAACAACTCATAAATTTTGACCTGTGTGCTGACACCTATTTCTGTGACATGGATATGAGGACAAACTGATATGAAATTATCAAAAAAGCTGTAATCTAATTAGATCACAGATAACACATATCTGAAATTGAAAGATGATAACAGATTTTCCATCAGTAATGCAAAGGCTGACGGGGCAGGTGATCAGAGCCCCAGACTGGTTGCCTTCAACCCTAGAAGCCTTCCGCCTTCAGCAGCATCCTTCTGGGAGCATACCAACATTAAATTTTTCTAAATGCATCCCAATGTGAAAAAGGTTTGGAAACAAAGAATTAATAGTGACTTTCCATTAACAGAATGAATGGATGACAAATTAACTGAGTCTTCAATTTTAAAAGTTATCATTTATAAAAGTCTCTAGTTGTTTAGGCTCTTTTTGATCTTTTAATTCTTTTCTGCATTTTATCAACCCTTCCAAGAATTTTATAATGCTGAGAAACCTAGTCTGGAAAAAAATGAAGACTCTCAGGAAGATACACCTGAAAAGTTTAAGACGACCTTAATGGCCACATTAATTTGATAAATATATCCTGAGTACTGATCACCAGAAGTTTCCTTGAAATGTGATTGATTAGTCACTGACTCAGAACAGCAGTATTCCTTTTGTCTGTGCCTACCCTTACTATTACCAATTCTTGTCGATAAATTAAAGGTCACTACCTATTTTCACCTTTTCACAAATTCACCTAGAGGTTCAGTTAAACTGTACTCACCTGAATCTGAATAGGAAGGTTATCTTTGACTGTATTTAACAGGGTCTCTGTGGGTTTGTCTTTGCACATTAAAACCAGCTCCAAGTCCATATCATCTTTAATCAGCAAGCCTTTTGCAACCAGGCCAATCCTCATTACACCACACAATGTCCGACCACCTTGATCCCTAAAAATAAGAGTCTGTATGATTACTTTTATAACGCATTCCCCCCCAAACTATAACTTATAATCATCACCTGGCTTCCCAGATAACCATATTAATTGATAAGGGAGTATATAAATCTAGATATCCAAAATTCTATAAAATTAAGTCTCCGATTTAAGGTTCATAAAGTATCTATCATCCCCCAAAGATTCACTAGGGAGGGTATTTCAGACTATAGATCTTTAAATCTTTTACTACATCTATATTGCTGAAGAAAACCAAAATATATTGCATCCCCTTTAACATTGTTTCAAATTATCCTTTTCTCTGCTGTTTTTAGTAATAATTTAAAAATTTGTGAGAAACATGAACACCATGGTATACTGAGAAAGAGCATCAGGGTAAAAATCTAAATGACCTGGATTCTACTAATAGTGGTGCCTGCTGGCTCAGTATTCACAACGGTAAAAGGGCCATCAGCTAGATGACCTAAGGTCATCCAGTTTTATCATTCTAGGAATGATAAATTCCTAGTTTTATCATTCTAGGAATCCACAAAAGCTTACGGGGAAAGCAGAAAAATGTGTCTAATGTAAAGAGCTGAGGAAGGAAAGATCAAACCAAAGATAAACTGCCAGTATATGTATCCCAAATCCAGGAGTAGCTAAAAGAGCAAATACTCAAAGAACATCAAGTCGTGAATGGTGCATGAGAAAAATGTTCATCTACCCTTAATTTTAATTCTGAAAATTTCTTATTGGTTCATCTCCTTTAATCACAAGTAAAAATATTAATTAAGCTTAGCAGTCATTCAACAAGTAAGCAAGTGTTAGTATGGAAAACATACCAAAGGAGATACAGTCTCTCCTGCAGCTTACATTGTAGTTAAGCAACAAAAGCAATAACAGTTTATGTACCCTGCATAAAAGGGGAAGAGAAAGTAACATCTGAGAACAAACTGTGTGCCATATATTCTCATTTAAAAACCTCACAACAAGCCTCCACTTGGAAGATAAGAAATATGAACCTCAGAAAAGTTAACTGTTGAAGTTCACAAAGAAAGCAAAGCCTAGATTCAAACCCAACCAAGCTGGTTTGACCACAACACTCAGGTTCTTTACATCATATGGTTGCTTCCTAAGTTTAGAAAAGGCAGTGGTCCAAATTAGAGATGTCAAGCATGGCAACCTGAAAATTTGACTTCAGCAGAGTCTTGATTTAGCTAGATGGAAAAAGGTCATTCTAGCTGGAAGCAAAGATTCAGCAGAGTTGGGCAACGATCAGCAAAGTTGAGAATCAAGTAGAGAAAAAGAGAAACAAATTGTGGCAGTGGAAACTAAACAGGAAGTTATAAATAATCTAGCCACAGGTTCAGTGCCTGGCACACCTTAGGGATTCAATAAACATTAACCAAAAACTATAAAGATGGTATATGTCCATGTAGGCAATTGTCTGATATTAAGAATAAAGCCAGTCATCTCTGATTCTCTCTTCCTTTGTATCCCTCTCATCCTCTCAATTCTAGTACCCTGTAATGGTTTATATTAATAAATTCCTCCTTCATAATCACACTTAAACTACTGCCTTCAAACCAGTTTCTTCAGGCTCTTATTATCTGTCAAGTAGAAGACCTCAATAACCTCCTCCTCACTGGCCTTACTGACCAAACTCTGTTATCTCCAACACACTGTATACAATATACTACAACTAGAATTTTCCAAAAGCACTGCCTAGATGGCACTCCACCTACTATTTTCCTTGGTGTCCCACTAAACACTTAGACACTTTCCATATTGGGAGGCAATTTAGAAGGCGGTATAACTTTCTGGTTCAAGGTTCAAATACTGGCTCTGCCACTTACTATGTGACATTACACAAATTACTTGACTTCTTTGAAACTGCTTCTTCATTTGCAAAACAGGAATAATACCTTTCTCACAGAGTGGTACTAAGAATATAATTTAAGTAATGAACTTTGCCCAGAGCCCAAGAGATATTAGTAGCTCAATAAACAACAGCTATTATTCCTTAAACCAACCCTATACCTTTTCTCACACCTAGATCTTTGCTGAGATTTACTTTTTCTTCCATTTTGCCTGCCAAAATCCTACCCACCCATCCTCTCAGCCTATTTCAAATGCTACCTCCTTCACAAAGCTTTTTCTGATTCCCAGAACCAGTATATCATCTCTCCCTGCTCTGTACTTACACATTTTATTCATAGGAAATTGAAGCACAGATGCTAAGAAAACTGGATCTGGAGTTAGACAGACATGAATATGAATCCTGGCTCCACCACACATAATTACTCAGTGACCTTAAGCAAGTTAAAGTTCATTAATGATTCTCAATCACTCTTTTTTCATATGTAAATTTGGAGCAGTGGAAATTTCATAAGTAAAATGGGGGTGGGAAAAGGGGAATAATAATAATAGAGATCAGTAGGTTTGTTGGAAGATAATGTGAAAGATAATCTGGTACACTAGCTGGCACTCAATAAATGGTAGCTATTATTAGATAGCCATTATTAACTCAATTATTAAATTCTAAATCGTAATTGTTCAAGTTCACAGAGAAAGTAAAGCCTAGATTCAAACCCAAGTTGGTCTGACCACAACAATCAGGTGTTTTACACCATATGGCTACTTCCCAAGTTCAGAAAACGCATTGGTCCAAATTACCAATGTCAAGCAAGGCAACCTGAAAATTTGACTTCAGCAGAATCTTGATTTAGCTAGACTCTTAACAACCCCACATGTAGAAGACAGTATGATTGATCAGAGAAACTAAGTCCTAATTCAAACAGTCCTGAATTTGAATAAATTTGAATACAGCAGTTACTGTAAAGCAAGGACCCAATGTATTTTAATTTACTATATGTGAATTACTTAAAATTAAAAACAAATTCCTAATAATACAAATTATAGGACCTTGTACCTTTTATTTGATTTTTGAGTCAGTTTGTAAAAAGGTAAAATAATAGGTTGAAATAAGAGAGCAAAGGTAAAAGCTGCCTTACAGTGTCTGGCAACAGAAAGTGCTTAATAAATACAAGGTAGCCCTCACCCATCTTGGTGCCTTTTAGAACAATATATGTCTATTACCAGAACACAATTCTGTTCTTGGAAGACATGCCTGCCTCTGTTTTATCATTCTGTATTCCTTGAATTCCACAACATGGGAAGGATCATAGGCAAGTGCTCAACCAGGGACTGTTCCACATAATGGAAAGACTTTACATAGACAATCAACAGCATCCACACATAGAGCTATATTTAAAAATCCAAATGAAAGTAT
Source organism: Eulemur rufifrons (assembly GCF_041146395.1). Classification (NCBI taxonomy): domain Eukaryota; kingdom Metazoa; phylum Chordata; class Mammalia; order Primates; family Lemuridae; genus Eulemur; species Eulemur rufifrons. Next base: position 275,332,766 of record NC_090989.1, read on the forward strand.
AGAGCATATTATCCTTTAAAAAAACCTTTAAAACACAGTGACCTCATCCAGTTAATCAAGTCTATAGGAATACTTTCCAAAAGTACGCCAGACTTGAGAAGAAACATCACGAGAAAATGTATTTAAAATGGGTTAAAAAAAAAAAAATAGCAAGCCTTATGAGAGAGATATATATCTTATATATACGTGTGTGTGTGTGTATATATATATCATAGCTCAATCTTTCAAAGTTATACATTCATTCCAACCATAATGACAACTGCTCAAAACAATAACACTAAGCTTAGCATAGCATAAAAAGGTTCTTGATCTGACTCAAGTTACCACTTCATCTTTATCTCACTAATCTCTAGTATTATCACAGTACTTAGAATACACTACTATAATTGTAGAGTCTGGCTCCATTTAGATCTTCATTCATTTGACAAATATACAACGAGCATTTACAACATGCAAGACATTGTGCTAAATTCCTGAAACCAACAAGGCAGATACAGTTAAAAAAAAAAAAAAAAAAAAACTTTTAAAATACATTTCCCTACACTCTTTTTTCTATGTTAGGATTTTTAAATGCCTGACAAAAATGGTATCTTATGATCTCCCCAGAGATCAAAAACACTGTTATTTATTTCAAAATCTAGGAAGCTGAACCAACACAGGAAAAAGATCATATATCATAACCTTCAAACATAAAGATTTTAAAGGACTTGATATACTCTCAAAAGGTTCTGTATTCTTTTTCTGGCTTGATATATTCTCAAAAAGTTCTGTATTCTTTTTCTGGCTCTAATCATTATTCCTTTCTTGCTTTCCTTTCACATTTAACTCAGAAATATTCCACATAGCATTTACTTCTTTGGTTGTAGTCATTAATTGAGAAGACCCAAAAAATATCATATCACAAACTCAATCCAGCAGGATCCTCAAGCTTTGCTCTGCAATCTAATACAGCATCACAGAGGCCAGTCCACACTCACTTGGAATAGCTTTCTCCGGCCTCATCTTTCTTCCCTTCTGTCTCACCCTCTGTTTTTGTGCCTTTATTTGTTTCATCCAACCAATCTGAGACATGTTTAAGAGCACATTCAACAGTGGACACCATATTCTGAACAGCTTCAAGTTCCTCTGGAGATGGATAGATTGTTGAATGTTTCACCATAACATGGCGATCATCATTGGCAAAAGATCGAATAGATCTCTGTCAGATGGAAAAAGAAAACAATTACTTCAACAAAAGAAACACCACCTACCACCTGAAAAGGATGACATACAAATGTATTTTAAGTCAATTCGTAGCATTGTCACACCATTGTGAAATAGTTAGTGTTGAGACAATAAAAAATTGTTCAGGAATGGGAAGTAAAATCCCATTCTACTGAACTTCACACCAGAAAATTAAAGCTTTCGTTCATGTTTTGGTAAGGGTCACCTAGGTCACACTTGGCATTATGTATTATATATCTTTTAGCTGAACCTATGCATTCTGAATACCACTTCAAAAAAGGTCATCATACCACACAACATCTGCAAGAAACTTCCTAGCTTTAGGAGTCTCTACAAATGCATGATGGTGACTCATGATACCCAGCCACTCCTTTCCAAACTGCTACAGACTTTAGCACCTTAAAAAAAAAGTGGTATTTCATAATACGGTAATAGTACAAAATACAAAGTTATGTGTAAACACTGTAAGAAAACTGAGAAACACTGGAATAGTGTTTACTATTTGACATTCAAACCTTTGGCTTAATTTGGCTTTAATTTTTAAAATAGATTAGCAGGAGACATTCCGAATTCCAGAATGGGAATAATATATATTACAAAACAAATTCCCAAGCTAATGTACAAATATATTACATTCTCAATCAAAATCTCCTCAGAATTGATTCACTTAAACCTCAACAAAAGTCATGTTAAAGCTCATATGGGGTAAAAAATATGAATGAGAGTATCAAGAAATATTCTAAAAACATGGATGGGTGGTTCCATTGTACTAAAACCAAACATCAAAAAATTTTAAAAAGAAATAATTGAAATGACATGCTGGCCCAGAAATTAATGGAGTAGATTAATGCCTAGAAATACAATGAATTTCACAAAAATTTAACAGAGTAGATCCTTAACACTCATGAGTCACACATCCAAAAAGCTTTGAATATTTCCAAATTTACTAATATCATTAAGACACTTGTACCAGTACAGAGCAAAATGAACAAGGATAACTTGGTGAGTTTTCCATAAATCTCAAAGTATTCTCTTTAAAGACTGGTTACAGTGTCTTTACTTACCTGAAATTATGTGTACAAGGTAAATATTTTGTTTTGAAGTCCACTGCAAACTAAAACATTCACAATTCTTTATAAACAGCCTTGCCTCTTTTGTTTTTGTTTGAATATCAATGTTTAAAAATCATATTATTTTGGGCCGGGCGCGGAGGCTCACGCCTGTAATCCTAGCACTCTGGAGGCCGAGGCGGGCGGATCGTTTGAGCTCAGGGGTTCAAGACCAGCCTGAGCAAGAGCGAGACCCTGTCTCTACTAAAAATAGAAAGAAATTAGCTGAACAACTAAAAATATATAGAAAAAATTAGCCGGGCATGGTGGCGCATGCCTACAGTCCCAGCTACTCGGGAAGCTGAGGCAGTAGGATCGTTTAAGCCCAGGAGTTTGAGGTTGCTGTGAGCTATGCTGACGGCCACGGCACTCACTCTACCCCGGAGCAACAAAGTGAGACTCTGTCTCAAAAAAAAAAAAAAAAATCGTATTATTTTGGATACTAGTAAATTAACATTACAGTGTCACTGTCCCCTATAAAGTGAAGCAAATTTTAACTAACAAAGTTAGTAATCCTTTGAAAAACCTCAATCATTATATAAATATAGAGCTAAAATCAATCAGAAAGTTTTCCTTTTTCTCAATAAAAATCATCTGTCTAGATTTCTTTCTTACTTGACATCCATAACCAAGTTTCCAACTGGAGCCTTTTTGCCACAAAGCAACTTTTTAAGCACTTTATGAAATTTACTCATAACCTAAAACAAGTAGCTAGAAAACAAAAGAGCCATACGAAGAGTTGAAGATGCCAGGTTGTCAGCTAGGCTCATGTACTTGCTAAATTATTCAGTCCTGCCCGGTGGCCTCACCTGAGCAAAATTACATATTGCTACATTACACAAACATTTGCTGTTTATCTCACAAATAATACACACTGCCAATGTTAAAGAGTCTACTGGGTATGATGGGATAATCATTTTGAAACAATGGTAAAAGGAAGAACTGAAGAAACAGATAAAACAAAAACAAAATGGAAAGAAATCTTATTCACTCAAATAAGCTCCAAACAGATTTAAGTATTAAAAATTAAATCAGAAGAACTATACAGAAACAGAAAATTCTATTTATTTCTGAGATTTAAGAAGCAAGCAAAAGGAGAAATTGGAAAATATTGAACAATTATATAAAAACATAACATTTCTACACTGGAAAATCTAAGCTAAATTTAAAAAGAAACTAGGGAAGGAATTTTCATCAACTTTGACAAATACTATATATAAAGCATTTCTTTTAGTTGTAAGAATATCAAGACCACAAGAAAAGAGCTAAACAGGCAAATAATTCACATGGTAAGAAACACCAGTATCAGTGTGGTTTTTTCACATCTCACCAATATAAGTAAAATGAGAGAAAATCCCAAGTTAACATTTTTTCCCCACCATCTAGATCTAAAATATTCGTAGAATTTCTTCTCTAAAAAGCAAGTCGACCAGGTTATAATCCTGGACACAAATATTTCAAAAAGTCAGTAACATTTAAAGAAACACGATCAGACTTGCTAAACAATATATTCCACACATACTGATGATTAATATTTTGTGCTTTTTCTCCCGCTTGAATGTCTTTTTAAACCTTTTCATACTTAGGGAAGAAAATTCACACAACATCCTCTAGAACCAAAATACTAAGGAAAAAAAATTCAGCATGTTTTATCAATTAAAAACCTAGGTATCAGAGGTTATGACCTCATCTACCACCACAAATTCAAGTCTCAAATCTCCACAAAAAGCCAAGTTTTTCCTGATACTCAGTTCAGTACCCCTAGTACACCCAACACTTTACCCTATTATTTTAAAAGCATGTAAAAGAGGTGGCTTTTTGAATAAAACATTCACACATTTTATAAACTCCTATACCATTCATATCACTAAAGGACTGGTTCACGATTTTTAATTTCCATAGGAAAAAACTGAACTTCAGGTAGAAGAATAGAGAAAAATTACTTAATTTCAAGTTCAAGGTCGTCTAGTTATTTGTATCAGTTTGCTAATACCAGTTTTATTAGAAAATATTATTTATGAGCATTCCTTACTTTGTTTTAATAATTTATTACCAGTAGGCTCGTGGGGCTCCATCTTGCGGTTTAAAGGGCTTATAATAAATCTGAACTCATTTGCTTTGCTTAAATAGTAGAGTGCCATCTTTATCTGAGGTCATAGAGCCAAAAATTAACACCATTGTTTTTTCACTTGTCCTCACTGTTAACATTTCCATTTTTAAATTATTAGAATCATTTGTAACTAAATTAATAAAATATGAATAGCAACCTACCATGGTTTTCTATAGTATTTTAGCTTCTTTTTCCGATCCTTTCCCCTCTTTCTTGTGGTCTTCACTAGGCACTGTTTTGTGTGACAATACCTCCTCATAAGCCTTAGTCCCCTGACAGCTCAGCGTCAATGCAGCAAAGATGTTTGAAGACCTATTCTCTGGAATACACCTGTAACAGAGGAGGAAAATTTCAAAAATGCTTATTTACAATTAATTTCAAATCTGAATGTGAAGTCCATAAACATGTTTATAGAGGAAAATTACCTCAGTTCAAACAAAAAGCTAACACATCCTTTGAAGCCCTGAGCCCAAGAGTCTAGGTGATATGGCCAGAAAAGTTAACCCTCCTGGTGGCCAGAATGTGGCATCTGGCTGACCTGTATTCAATAAGATAAATATATTTGCACACACAGACTCAGTTAAGAAGCACCACCTGGAAGAGTAATACTACTACTGGTGGCAACAATATTGCAATTAACCATCAGATTTTCAACTAGAAATTGGTATTACTCAGACCTATCTGAAAATTCGGTAGATAAGAAACCTGAAAATGTGTCATGATGTTTTCCCATTGATGCTGCCATTAGACAACAGATACTACATGTTAGCACAATGTTTGTGCGTTAATTATTTTTAGGTCTAAAATTCAGAATGCTTTTTTGGCTCTATTCTCCTAACTCCCAAAAGACCCTACTTGCCTCTCAGCCTGTATGCACTGCTATGCCACAGGCTACTGAATATTCACTAGATCCTAACTTCATTACCCCTGGGTATGCCTTGCCAGAATTCGCCAATATATTTCTGCCCAGAGGTCTAATTACCATTCTGTTACCCACTTTGTTCCATCTTCATAAGATTTTATTTTATTCCAGATAGTGTAAAAGTCAAGTCTTCTGAGCACTCAAGAAATCTTTATATACTAGAAGCCCAGCTAGTGAAAAAAGAAAAACACAAAAACAAAGGCTAACATCAAAATAGAATACATGTTTTCACTACATGGATATCAGAGGAACTAATTTACATAACACATATCATATAAAAACATTCAGAAAAATACCTTCCTCTTCACTTAAATATCTTTCCTTTAAATAAGGAAACATCCTTAGAAGACTATTGTCCATAACAGTTTCTTAATATTATTGGTTGCTCTCTTCAAGAAATAAATTCCTTTTTAAATTATTTGGACGAGGAAAATTACAGATGTGATATTTAACTCTTCTCAGTATTTCAAATGAAAACACAGACCCACAATTATAGTCAAATGACACTCAGCTGTGTGTGACCTACATGCAAAACTAAAACCACCTTCCCTAGCTCTGGTTTACAAAATCCACCTGAAATAAGCCAGTCAAGCTTGATTTAAAAAAAAAAAAAAAAGTATATAACTGAACACATTCTAATAAATGGAACTTACTTGGGTTATTATTTATATCACATTTAAGAGGGAATGCACAAGTACTATAATTCATAGGGTCCTTTTGTACAACCAAGTTAACAAACAGATTAAAACAAGATCTCAAGGTAAGAGGTATCTCAAAAATGCTCGTCACTAAAATTGTACCTTCCATATAAGGCTCATACTACACAACTAAAGTCTTCAGCATCTCCCATTCCCAACCCTACTCCATTCTAGGGGATTCAACCATTCAATACTTAGCTGTAAATCCAGCAGCCAAAAAGGATTGCTACGTGTCCAGTTGAGAACTGAAACCAAGTCCACAAGCTTTCTCTATAAAGGTGTGAAGCCAATAAATCAACCATTTTAAGAAAGCAGACTGAAAGCAGAAAGAGTGGGAACAATGCTAAGAAAGAGCTTTTTTCTGATGTAGTGGGGAAACTGTGGATCACCAGTATAAGAGCACAGTACTCTGTAGCCATTTAGCATAGAGGACAACTACATTACCCATACATCAAAAACATGTAGGAACTTCAGAGGATAATAGCACAGTGCAATAATTCATGATAAAAGCACAGATTCTTACAATCATATTCTGTCAGTGATGTAAAATGAACTTAGAAATCATGTGACCAACCCTACCCTCAGTTTACGCGTGAAACAGAATCAGACATTATGGTCATACAGTTAACCAGTGACAGAGCATGGTCTAGAAGCTAAATCATAAATCAATACTGTTCCCCTACTATATCAATCTGATTGAGAAAAAGTCCAATTGTATTTGGTTTACTCTATGCTGACAGGGAGCAACTGCAACACATTTTTAAAGAATTTCTCTTTTTTAAGGAAAAAAAGGTCAACTGAGTGGATAAAATTCGGGCCTTGAAATTTTAAAAATACCAACTTTGCCATTTAATAGCTATGTGACCTTATTTAGAAAGCCATGTGACTCAAAAAGTTACTTAATTTCCTTGGATCTCAGTTTCCTTTATATATAAAATGATAAATTATTTCATTACTAATTAACAGATAACACTTATGGAACTCAAACTTTGTACCAGCCACACCAATGCCTAAGAGCTTTTCATACATTAATTCATTTAATCCTCACATCCTCACAACAATCTCAATTACTGTCTCCATTTAACACACAAGGAAACTAAAGCATAAAGGAAATAATACAACCTAATTAAAATCAAAAAGCAAGTAAACAGTAGAGCCAAGATTCAGATCCAGACAATCTTCTTTAATATTATTTTGGCTACAAAAGATTTACATTTATTTATTTCATGGGATCAACTTTAGCTATTTCAAAAATAAGTCTATGCGAATTACTAAGGCTGTATAGTACACAGGCTCTGGAGTCAGACAGGCCTTAAATTAAAGAACGAGTTTTGCCACTTCCCTCATCTGAACCAGAGTTTTCTCACCTGTGCAAAGGAGTGACTAGTAAATGAGACAGGTTATTAAAAAAAATACCTAGTAATATCTGTCAAAAAGTATACACTCAATAAATGGTTTCAGGAAAAAAAAACACACTTTAAATTTTCTAATGTTAAATAGAAATGTTTTGTCTACACATGAGATGTATGCTTAGTCTGAAAAACTAAGCTTAGAAAAATACTAGCTGTGCTCTACTTAGAACAGCTTTAGGCAACAGGTGGAATGTTATATAAAGGTGTGTGTATCACTTTTTATTGAGCAGGGTTTTTTTTTCAATTAACAGAGATTATTTTTAGAGCAGTTTTAGATTTATAGGAAAAATGAGTGGAGAGTATTTCCTTTTCTCCCCACCACCCACAGTTTCCCTTACTATTGACATCTTGCATTAGTATGGTACATTTGTTACCAATGATAAGCCAATGTTGATATATTATTATTAACTAAAGTTCACAGTTTACCTTAGGGTTCACTCTTTTGTTGTAGAAATTATGGGTTTTAAAAAATGACATGAATCCACCACTACAGTATCATATAGAATAGTTTCACTGCCCTAAAAATCCCCTGTGCTCCACCTATTTGACCATTCCCACCTCCTCACAAGCCCATGGTAACCACAGATTTTTTTTTTATAGTCTATACTTTTGCCTTTTCAAAAATGTCATAGTTGGAGTCATACAGCATATGTAGCGTTTTCAGACTTTCATTTAGTGATAAGTATCTAAGCTTTTTCCATGTCTTTCCATGACATAGCTAATTTCTTCCTATCACTGAATAACTCAATTGTATGGATGTATGATAGTTTATCCATTCACCTGCTGAAGGACATCTTGATTGATTCCAAGTTTCAAAAATTATGAATAAAGTACTATAAACATAAGTGTTTCTGTGTAGACATAAGTTTTCAACTTCCTTGGGTAAATACCACAGAGAGCAATTGCTGGATCATATAAGAGTATGTTTAGTTTTGTTAAGAAACCACTAAACTGTCTAAGTGGCTATACCATTTTGCATTCCCACCAGTAATGAATGAGAATTCCTATTGCTCCACATCCTCCTCAACATTTGGTGTTGTCAGTGTTCTTGATTTTGGCCATTCTAATACATGTATAGTGGTATATCATTGTTGTTTTAATCTGAAATTCTCTGATAACATATGATGTTGAGCATTTTATTATATGCTTATTTGACATCTGTATTATCTTCTTTAGTGAGGTGCCAAGATTTTATAGCCATTTTTTAATTGGGTTATTTTCATATTGTATAGTCTTAAGAGTTCCTTCTATATTTTGGATACCAGTCCTTTATCTGAGATGTGTTTTGCAAAGATTTTTCTCCCAGTAGCTTGTTTTTTCATCATCTTAACAGTGTCTTTCATAGAGCAGAAATTTTTAATTTTAGTTTATTCCAACTTATCAACTTTTTTCTTTCATGGATCTTGCTTTTTAGGTGGCAGTGTATCACTTTTTAAAATGACCTCTAACAGTGAAAGGCTTTAGATGTCAGGCTACTCAGCCTACAAAGCAAGGTTCTTGAGTATCAGACCCTTTCAATAGGGCACAAATCTCAAAACTAAAGAACTATGCTTTCAGTGTTCAAACTACAAAAATCAGTCCAATATTTAAAGATTTTTCTGAAATGCAATAAGGAGAAAATGTTAAAAATACTTTCTTTATGGCCGGGCGTGGTGGCTCACGCCTGTAATCCTAGCACTCTGGGAGGCCGAGGTGGGCGGATCGTTTGAGCTCAGGAGTTCGAGACCAGCCTGAGCAAGAGCCAGACCCCATCTCTACTAAAAATAGAAAGAAATTATATGGACAGCTAAAAATATATATAGAAAAAATTAGCCGGGCATGGTGGTGCATGCCTGTAATTCCAGCTACTCGGGAGGCTGAGACAGGAGGATCCCTTGAGCTCAGGAGTTTGAGGTTGCTGTGAGCTAGGCTAACGCCACGGCACTCACTCTAGCCTGGGCAACAGAGTGAGACTCTGTCTCAAAAAAAAAAAAAAAATACTTTCTTTAAAAATTCCAAGTAATATCTTGCAAACACATTGAAATGGAATCTAGCAAATTATTTACTCTCAAAACAGTAGCTTTAGAAAACTTTCAATTTTGTTAATGCTAATATAGGCCACCTCTCCAAAACAAGCTATGTAAAAATAAAATAAGCAGGCTCTACTTTCTTATGGAAGGTTCTTTCTTGTGAAAGAATCACATATCCACTACATTAAAGATGGGCAAGAAAAAATTAAGAAAACAACACCTCACTGGTACCCCAAGAAGATCACTTTAAGATAAATTATGTAAGATTCATAAGTAAATACAGATTTACCAATTAAATGTCTATTCTATACTTGGTACTATGCTTGGTACTACAGAGGATACAATGATGAATGAACTCTGAACATATTAAGGGAAGTAAGAACAAACACATATAAATATAAAACTCCCCCCAAATCTCTTCAAATAAATTAAACTTTCTCTACATGATAGCATTAAATTTCTGTGCAACACTAATGTGAAAAGAATACTGAATTTCAGTACTTTCCTCTGGAACTTTCCTTTTTTTATATTAAAAAAAGCACACGAGGGAAGGCTAAACTGAAAATCCTATAAATTACATATCAATAGCTAATATAAAATCCTTACCTAGTCCAAAAATCCAGCTATTCATCCCTACCTAAAAACACCTATAATAATGATAGAAAAGTTTGATACCACCATACCATTTGAAGCCTTACAACACTGTGCAGAGGCCAAAAGGTCCTTTCTCAGTTAACAGCATTAGCAAAGATGACACGATAACTATAACCCTAACCTAAAATACACTGAATGAGCCAGTGAAATTGAACCTGAATATTTACTTTCAGTGAGCAAAATGGAAAAGCTCTTCTCAAGCAACCAATTCAAAAAGGGGATAAGCTCAGCATGGTGGCTCACAACTGTAAGCCTAGCACTTTGGCAGGCCAAGGCAAGAGGACTGCTTGAGCCCAGGACTTCCAGATCAGCCTAGGCAACATAGCGAGACCCAACCTCTACAAAAAACTAAAAATTAGTCAGGCATGGTAGTGCGCACACCTGTAGTCCCAGCTACTCGGGAGGCTGAGGCAGGAGAATCATTTGAGCCCAGGAGTTTGGGGTGGCAGTGAGCTATGATGACACAACTGCACTCTAGCCAGGGCAACAGAGTGAGACTGTTGTCTACAAAAAAAAAAAAAAGGTGGGGGGGGTGGGTTGTGATAATTGAAAAATACATCTGCTCACTGAAATAAATACTCACTACCCCTTCCCAATCCCTGGTATATCTTATGGGAAAGAACAACATTCAACAAGTCAGATGACTTCAATGTATTTCAACAAGTACTTACTGAGCACCTATAATATCCCAGGCATTGTCCTAGACACTTTGGCTGCATCAGTAAACAAAACAGACAAAAATCCCTGCCCTGTGGTTTAAGCCCAGCAGGGGAGAAAAAACCAAAAACAATAAATATAAAAATAAGTATGTTAGAAGGTGTGAAATGCTTGGAAAAGAGAGCTAGCAAGAAAGCAGACAGTGTAAGCACACACAGGTAATTGCATGGAGGGGAGTGCAATTCTAAAAAGACTATCAGACCTTATTGCAAAGGTGGCACCTGAGCAAAGACTTGATGGGGTGGCAAGTTAGCCATGCAGACATCTATGGAATAAGCACTTCTGGCAAAGGAAAGAGTTAAAGCAGCAGCCCTAAGAAAGAGCGTGCCTGCAGTAGGGGAGGAACAAAAAGGAGTCCAATGAGGCTGGAATGGGGTGAGTTGGGGAGAGGAGGGCAGAGGACAGAAAGGTAAGAGGGAAGGGGTCAGACCATATAGAGCAGAGGTTGGCAAACTTTTTCTTTACAGTGCTAGATAGTAAATACTTTAGACTTTCAGGCCATAAGGTCTCTACTCAACTCTGCCTTTGTAGCACAAATGTAGCAATAGACAACACGTAAACAAGTAAGTGTGGCTGTGTTTCAATAAAACTTATTTATGGACACTGAAATTTTAATTTCACATAATTTTCACATCACAAAATACCAATTTTTGATATTTTTAACCACTTAAAAATGTAAAAATCATTCCTAGCCCACTGGTCATACAAAAATAGGCAATGGGCCAAATTTGGTCATGGGTCAGGTTGTCAAGTCTTAATATAGGGTCCTTATGGTCACTTTAAGGACTATGGCTTTTACTCTGAGATAGGGAGCCCTTAGAGGATTTTGAACAGAGAAATGACAATTATCCGACTCATCTTTAAAAGATCACCATCTCTTACAATGTATTTCCATGGCAGTCATCACCACAGTGCCTTACAGGGAATTTCTAAACCTTTCTCCATAAGCACATTCCATTATTTTTTTTGACTTACTTCATTCATCTTGAATTAATCCCCCTAGTCCCTTCCCATTTCTTTAGGACTTTAGTACTTAGCTCATTGACACATACTCAACTCTACTCCTGGCATACATCTTAGAATTTCAGTAATCACTTCAGTAAAACTTCTGGCCTCGACATTCCTTATATATTCCTTTCCTCCAATGTTCTCATCTTCTTTTCTGTTTTAGATACCCACTCCCTGGTAACACTTGAAGGTGCTGACTCGGGAAAGGGGGGGTGGGGAAAAAAATATGAAACTATTGTTTTTAACTTGCACTGTTCACTTAATAATTTATCATGAATATTTCCCATATTATTTCATATCATTGTACAAGAAATAATGTATACATTATGAGGACATACTGTATCTAACAAGATATACTGTTAGACTCTTTGATTCTGTAAAATTAAATTGAAATAAATAAATAAATAAATAGATACCCACTCCCCACCAGGGCCTATAATCCACTAATGCTACAACCTTCCACAGTCCCTCATCCTTTTCATGCCCTCATTTCTGTCTTTATGCAACTAAAATTATGTGATCTATCATTTATCACTCACACCAGCAATTCCTTCTGTTTTCCTCTCCTGGCAAAACTCCAATTCTGATTAACTCCAACCCTCTTGGCTACACCACACCAGTAACCCTAGACAGTTGAATGTGGCTAATGAGGAAACAAAAATGTATCACATAATCTTGCTAATTGGCCTTTTTCATGATTGTGAACCTCAAAAGGCCCCAATACTCAACAGTTCTCAAACAGTGGTGGTACCACACCCCTGGAGGGATTCGAAAATGTGAAGTTTCTTGGTTGTCACAATGACTAACTAGGTGGGTACTCCTAGCATTTGGTACCTCAGATGCTAACCATCCTGCATGTTCAAGAACTGCCTCACCTAAAACATAAGTAGGAACCCCAGTGAAAAAATTAATGTTCATTCACTTTCTCACTCTCCTAATGATTATTTCACATCTTTTCTTGTTTCTTCAAATATCTATACCTCCTTCCCACCTCCTCATATTTGACAGGTCACCCTGCTTCCTAGTTCATGCAAAATGCCAACCTTACTATATCTTGATGCATATGTCCTTCCTTTCTTTCTTCCTTCCTGTTATGAATGAATTGTCCCTATTACTATCTAATCCAAATCCCTAAACTCAAACCCTACTACATCCATTCCCTTTCGTCTCATCCAGGATAACACTCAGTAATCATGCCCACTCCTTTCTCTCTTGCATCATTAATTTCCCCCATTTTACTGGGTCATTTCTATCAGCATTCCCACATATTATAATAGCACCCATCTTTAAAAATAATAAAAGAAGGAAAATTTAAAAACATTCCTTGACCTCTAGGCTTCACATTACAGCCACAAGCCCAATTCTCTGCTCACCTTTTAGGGCATAATTCTTGCCCTAAAAGTTCATACTTTTGCCTTCCATTTCCTCTCCATCCATTCTCTCTTAAATCTACCCCAATCAGCATCTCCCCACAATGCTCCACTGAAACAGCTCCTGTCAAGGTCCCCTAGGATCTCCATGGGATTTAATGTTTGAACAATTCTAAATCCTCATCTTAGTAACAGATGACACAGCTGACTACTCTCTACTTCAAACACTTCACTTCCTTGTTTCCATGGAAGATACCACTTTCTTAGTTCTCCTACTTGATGAAGTACTCCACTGTCTCTTTTCTCACATAAAATTTTGCTCCTCACAGTCTTCCTTCTCTCAAGAGAAAGTAACTACTCCACCCTCCAGCTGCTCATGACAAAAACTTTTAAGTCATCCCTGACACCTCTCTTCCTCTCATACTCCAAATCTGATCCATCATCAAATCCTGTCCTTCCAACAGTATCTAAAATCTAACCACTCTTAACCACCTCCACTAGTACCAACCTGGTTTGAGCAACCATCATCTCACACTTGGATTATACACTGTCTTCCAAGTAGTCATCTTGCTTCTCCACCTAGTTTACTCTCAGTAATAGCATCCAGAGTATTCCTTTTAAAATCTAAATTAAATTAGGTCATGTCATTCCTTCCACTAGTTTCCTGTCTTAGAGTAAATATTTCATAATTATTAAGGCTATAAAGCCCTATTAAATCTGATTCCCATTAACTTCTTGGCCTGATCCTCTATCATTCTCTTCCTCACTCACTGTGCTCCATCCACACTGGTATCCTCGCTGAGGCTCCCACCTCAGAGCCTTTACATTTGCTAGTTTACCCCCATAATTTGTTCCTTCACTTCTTAGCTGTCTGCTCAAATGTAATCTTATCATAAGCTCATCCCTGATCACTCTATATAAAATAGCAACCCTTCTTGCAGCAACCCCTTCCCAAAGCACACCTGTGCTATTTCTCTCCATAGGATTTACCACTGATATATATCATGTCTTTACTTTGTTTACTCTTTCTTTTGTATACCTAGAACCATGTCTGGCACAAAGGAGAAATTCAAATGAATTTCTCAAAATATTTTCTCATACAGCATCACATTCAAGGCTCACAACAGCCCTGAAAAGTAGTGAAGAATAGAATCAATGGTATAAATTTCTTTTATAGTCTTTGAAAATATAAAAGCACAAATATACAAAGATGTTAAATGATTTGTCTGTGATCACACAGTGAGGTATTGGCAGAGCCACCCCTAGAACTGGGGTCTCCTGCATCTTTTCAATTCATATCACTGTCTCCACAAGCAAATCAAAGAGCAGGTGTATATTTAATTTTGCACAGTGATCTTTAAAAGCTCAACTTGACATCTATTCCTTTAAACCATGATCAAACATGAAATAGCACCAGAACTATACGTGCGTCTGTAGCTATTTAATTTTCTTCTCACTAAAAGGCTGTGATAGAGGTCATCAGCCTATCTTTAGAATTTACAGATCTTGTGACAATTCTGACCAAAAGGAAAAAGAAGTAATGTGCCAAGAAACAGTTAAGAATTCAAGTATTCTCTGTCCTTCTGTGCCCACAGCAGCACATTCAACACTAAAGGGTAAACCAATACCTTGGTAAACAAGCTTCAGACAACCTCTTTGATTCTCAAAAGATCTTCTGTTGCCATTCTGCAGAACAAAGCATGGCAAAGAAACCTATCTGGAGACAGAATGGACACGATTATTCTTCTCTAAATGAGGCAGGTTTGCAAAATTCAGAACCTGCAATCTAGTTATAAACAAGCAGTAATGTTAAAAATCACCAATTTAAAAACAAATAGATGTTATTTTGTTTTCACCTTGGCAAAAGATTCTGCCTGCAAAAAAAAATAAAAAGTATAGATTCACCAAGTATTATGTCAATACAGGAAATTTTTCCTATATTATACAAAAGTGCTAAAAATTAATAAATATATTAGATCCTTCAGTAATATAATAATTTAATTTCCAGACTCTTGCCAACACTCACTCTTTGCTTTCTGGCATCCTCTGCCACAGTTGGAAACTGTGTATCTAGGTCAGAAAAGACAAGTAGCTTTTCAGAACAGTTCAATATCTTTGGCTCAAGTGTTGATATTATAATTCAACCCTTTCACAAACTGCCTTTGCAATAAACCCTGACGTAAATCACAAGATTAGTACTACTGATATTTATGAAAAGCCACTGGAAAAAATAACTCTGAGGTAATGGACAAAAGAAAAATATGAGATAGGCCATACAACATAATTAGTGTAAGGGCAATGGATTTGGGGGTTAGAAAATTTGCATTCTAGCTCCAGCTCTGCTACTAATGAGCTGGCCGATTTTGAACAAACTTCAACACCTCTGAGCCTCAACTCTTTCATTTATAAAGGAAAAGGGTTAGAGTAGATTACTTTTTTAGTCTGTTTAAATATGATTCTATGATAAATGAGATACAATCTATAAGTACATTTCATATGAGACCAATTAAAGTTATTCCTTAAAAAGTATATATTTTTGCAAAGTAATCATATTTCAAATATCATAGATAAAACTAAAAAACAGACAATTGGGGAAATTTGGACACTGAATATTTGACAACATTTTAGAATTATTTCTGGAGCATGATAATGGTATTGTGTGTGTTTCTTTTTGGGACGGGGTGCTCATATCTTTTAGAGATACATACTGAAGTATTTACAAGTGAATTTATACGGAAATCTGAAATTTTTAAAAAGCAATCTAGTTGAGCAAGATTGGCCATATGTTGATAAGTATTGAAAATGAATGATAGGGAGTTCTTTGTGGTTCACTGGAGTTCTCTCTACTTGTATATGTTTAAATATTTCCATAAGAAGATTTTAAATAGAAATAAATTTATCGAGAATCCAAACAGCCAACTTTTGATTTACCTATAGTAAAATGAGATTTTCACAGTCATATTTTCTTCACTTCAGGCACATGTCTGCTTTAGAGACTCCATTATGTCTAACTGCCTAAAACCAAAGCAAGTCCAACTGTAAGAGAATAAAAACCACCTTGGGGAACAATTTAGTAACAACTAATAAAGTCAAAGATGTGGATACTCTGCAAGCAAAAATACTGTTTCTGTTTATAGCACTTAGAGAAATTCCAACATATAATATAAACCCAATAAGACAGATGAACACCAACGTTCACTACAGCACTGCTTATAATCACAAAATACTGGAAACCTGAATGTCTATCAAACAAGACAATGAAGATATACATTGCACAGTTTATGAATCATAGTAATACAATCTATGTCTAAACTTTAAAAAATGTTGATGGAAAAGCTAGTTGCAGAAAATATGTACAAAGTGATGCCTTTTATATAAGCTTGAAAAAACCAGTTACATATATTAATAATTTATGAGAAAGATATATACACTCTTTTAATATAAAATCATTCATGGTAATGACAAACAAAAAATTCAGGAGAGTGGTTACCTCTGAGAAAAGAAGGAATAGAACAAGATCAAGGAGGGATATACGTACACAGTACATATCTGACCTACTATCTCTTCGGAAACAAAGCAAGTTTGACAAAACAGTAGGATATGGAAAAGTTATGTGTGGTAAGCATACAGTTATTTACCATATTCTATTTTGCCTACATGCTTTAATAATTTATAATTTCAAAATATTTTTTAAATTAAGTCCGCACATAAAATATTTCAGAAACAAAAGGAAACTTGGTCCTCTTTAGCAGGAAACTACCTTAGCTTTGGCCTTTGTCTTTGGGGATTAGCAAAATAACTATTCAATGTAAACTAAATAGAAGATAGAAGAAAGTTCTCCCACCAAAGAAGATTGTGAGATTTTTTTTTTTAAAGTGGAATGAGACATATTCCATCATAGAATTATCTAGGAGAGTAACCAGAGACATTCAAAGTATTGGTGCAGGCTAAAGTCACTGCCACTCTTATGAAGGCCCCAAAGCATGACAGGAGGTAATATTGCCCCAAAACATTCTAATTTTTAAAAAAAAGTTCAGTAATACTTTTATTAGGACAGATTTATGGAAAACACAAGATGTCTCCGAAGTCCCTGTAACCTGGCAGAACTCAGACTCTAAGTTTTCAAAATCTCCCCTGCAGATTTTGTCAGAATTTGGCTATATATCTCATCTGGGACACAGTTAACTGTTAGGGAGGGGCCTAGAGTAGGCCTTACTCTAGAGCAGGAGTCAGCAAACTTTTTCTTCAAGGGCCAAATAGTAAATATTGTTGCCCTGAAGGCCATACAGTCTCCGCGACAACTACTAAACTTTGCCATTGTAGGGTAAAAGCAGCATTTAGTGAGACTTTAACTCTACACAGCCTTAAGTGGGACAATAACCTGGCTAGCCAATCACATAGGTTTTAGGTAAGGATTAAATGAGAAATGCATATAAAAGTGTTAGATAAAGCACTATACTAATATAAGTTATTTTTGTGATAGCAACAATCATACTCTTATTAGTAAAGCACAATAAGTTCTCCTTGTCCACTTTTCTCACAGAAAAAACAACATGTAAAAGATGGCTATAAAAAAGCCACAGGGTGGGCCGGGTGCGGTTGCTTATGCCTGTAATCTTAGCACTTTGGGAGGCTGAGGCCAGAGGACTGCTTGAGGTCAGGAGTTCAAGACCAGCCTGAGCAAGACCATCTCTACAAAAAACAGAAAAATTAGCCAGGCATGGTGGCGCACACCTGTAGTCCCAGCTAGTCTGGAGCCTGAGGCAGGATCGCTTGAGCCCAGGAATTCAAGACCAGCCTGAGCAACACAGTGAGACCTTGTC
Organism: Eulemur rufifrons; assembly: GCF_041146395.1. Lineage (NCBI taxonomy): Eukaryota > Metazoa > Chordata > Mammalia > Primates > Lemuridae > Eulemur > Eulemur rufifrons. The sequence goes on from NC_090989.1 coordinate 275,350,822, forward strand.
TCTACAAAAATATTTAAAAATTAGCTGGGCATGGTGGCATGTGCCTATAGTCCCAGCTACTTGGGAGGCTGAGGCAGGAGAATCACTTGAGCCTAGGCTTTGGAGGTTGCAGTGAGCTATAATGACACCACTGTACTCTAGCCCAGGCAACAGAGCAAGACTCTGTCTCCAAAAAAAAAAAAAGGAAAATGCAAAAATTCTTCCTTAAAACAGATTTACTCAGTTTTTAGAAAACTTAAAATCAGGGTTTCATAACAACTAATTCAGCCACTTAATAAATAAATGCATATGTATATATTTAACACTTCAGGAGAAAAGACTTTAAAAAGAATTTGTTCTCTTGAGTTTCCATTACTTTATTTTGTAATTCCCAATTAATATGGTACTTACTGAACTAAAATAAAAATAATATCTCCTGCCCTCTGAGTACCCCAAGGCTACTGTGAGGATCAATTGACTAATAGTCACAGATGTAGTTTGAAAAGTACAAAGTCTTATATGAACAGGAAAGATTACCTTTCCAACCTAACCAATGTATTGAACTCAAGGAACCACAATAGAATACTATGAGGTTGTGACTAGTGTTTTTTCATTCTGCAATTCAAGAATCATCCCAACTAAGTCTCAATTATTCAGAGTGTGTAACTGGTAAATGGAAAAATACCACCACTAGGTTCATTTATCAAAACTTGATAGTTTACTATCAGAATAAACTATCAGAGAACAGAGTTGACTAAATTCTCTCAGCCTGCAAAGGTCTTCCCACCAATCCCTAATAGTAATAATGACCAGGCACTCAGATACGCATTCTACATGCATTATTTCATTTAATCCTCAACCCCCCCCCCCAAGGAAGACATAATTATATCAATTGTACATAGGAAACAATAATTTAGGGGATGGGAGGCTGAGGCTGGAGGATCACTTAAGGTCAGGAGTTTGAGACCATCCTGAGACCCCATCTCTACTAAAAATAGAAAAAACAGCTCGACGTAGTGGCATGCACCTGTAGTCCCAGCTGCTCAGGAGGCTGAGGCAGGGGAATCGCTTGAGCCTAGAAGTTTGAGGTTATTAGGAGCTAGGCTGACGCCACATCACTCTAGCCCACATGACAGAGTCCATCTCAAAAAAAAAAAAATTTTAGAGGAATAAAGTAATTTATCTGAGATCAAGCAGCTAGCCAATGGCAGAGCCAGGAATAGAACTAGACCACCTATCTATAGAGCTAAGGATCTTCAGAACTCATTATGCTATAAAGCTTCTGCAAAAAAGCCCACCCATCTTGAGCCAGCTCAAATGCCACCTCTCTACAGGAAGACTTCCTCATCCCCTCCCAAGCGTAAAATTAATTCTCCCTCCTCTTTGTTCTCAAAGCAGTTTTGTTTTCTGTGACACCTATGCCTATCTATATTATATTCATACAGATATGAATAAACAAATATCAAAATCTGTAACATTATGAATCTTGACATATATATACATACATATGTGTGTTTATTCATATGTATAAAATCAAGGCTGATTTTAAAAACCAAAACTTTACTTTAGTCTCTGGGCATATAGATTACTTTGCATTATAGTTTCTGGTGTCCACATTTTAGCCTGTTCCCTGCCCCTCTCCTTAATAACCAGAGACCTTGGTCTGAATAGTGAATTCCACCATTCCTAGATTAGTGGCCTTGAGTAAGCATGTAACCTCTCTGAGTCTCAGGTTCTAAGGAACCATCTACCTTCAACAAGAGTTGTTTTAAAACTAAACAAGAATGTCTTTATAGTGCTTAAGAGAGAGATTAAGTCATTTGCCCAAAACCACAGGGCTAGTAAGTTGTCAGTGGCAAGATATGAATTCATGCTTAATAATCTATGTTACTAAGTCAGCTGCCTGATTCCAAAGCCCAACTTCTTAGCAGTATCTACATAGTTCACCCAATCATTATTGCCTCTCAGGTCTTAATCCTAAAAGGTAGAGCTGGGGTAGGGACAAGAACATGTCAATCTCATTTACTATTCTGTCAAAAAATATTTATTATACACAAATTATTTTAAAAAAACTCATTCCAACACTAAAGCCCTGGTCTCCTGACTTAGTTCTATTTTTTTTCTTTAATTTTCTGTGAATAAAAATCTAGTCATCAGACCTGAATCTGCATTTAATCTCTACTATTTACTGGTTGTGGGATAACATAAGAGTTTTTAAATTTATGAACCTGTCTTTCCGTCTGTCAAAAGTTGAGACTTTGAACCACACAGAATTTGTCTGTGGTACTGAATTCACTTTGTTTACTGCTTTATGAGAATTGCTTTGTATAATGCTGTATGAGAATGTGTATTTAAGACTCCAGCTTATTGGCCAGGCGCAGTGGCTCACATCTGTAATCCTAGCACTCTGGGAGGCCGAGGAGGGAGGATCGCTCGAGGTCAGGAGTTCAAGACCAGCCCCAGGAAGAGCGAGACCCTGTCTCTACTAAAAAATAGAACGAAATTAACCGGACAACTAAAAATATATAGAAGAAATTAGCTGGGTATAGTGGTGCATGCCTGTAGTCCCAGCTACTTGGGAGGCTGAGGCAGAAGGATTGCTTGAGCCCAGAAGTTTGAGGTTGCTGTGAGCTAGGCTGACGCCACGGCACTCTAGCCCCGGCAACAGAGACTCCAGCTTATTCACTAACTGGTATCTTGCCTGGTAGGAAATGTTCCTATTTCTAGACTGTCTTTAATGTTCTTATCCTGCTTATTTGGGGATAATATTCTTGATAGTGATATGATCTATCTTGGGAAAGCCATGGAGATCTGGGAGTGTTTCACAGGTGAATAATAACACCTAACCAAATAACTGAGTCCACTTTTCACATCACTACTTGTGTTGTTTCTTCTTTCCCCTTTGTCCTTCTCCTTTTTGGGAGGGAAGACAATATTACCCAGATAGTTGGGCAATTTAAAGCCTTGCAGCTAATAAATACACCATTTTAGAAGTTTGAGGTTTCTCACTGGAAATTCAGACAAGGGGGCCCTTTTTACATGTGAAAGTCATTTTTCATGAGTACTTATCAATTATTTTTACATACTGTTTTCCTCATGAACCTCTGTCAGAGGTAGGTGAATATAAGCTCAGTAAATACAGTGTTGGTAATATCTAAAACTCCATGAGAAAGAAGGCCCTCAGTTTCCAAGTAAGATCCCAAATTCTTGTCTTGTCAGATCACAAAGTTAGGTCTACTTATAATCCCTAATGACAGTGAAGGAAAGAAAGAATTTCAGAAATCCAATTTCCTATTCTTACACTCAAAATTAGACTCAACCATGCTTACTTAGTAACCTACTCACAGAAATAAGATGTTTAACCCTTGGAATAAAATTTTTCAAAATACCATCCTTAACTTCTTAAATCCTCCACCCTTACCTTGCGTTCAGCTTAGACAATGCCTTCTCCCCCAGGAAGCAACCCCTGATCTTGACCTGTACCTCTACCACCTTCCCAATCCTTCCTCTAGCTTGGCCTGAATTAAGTAATCCGCCCATATGCTCCCAATGCACTTTTACCTACCTTTTGCCGCCTATCTTTTACCACCTATCAGCTCTGAAAAATACATGTTCCTTAAAGACAGATATTGTGTCTTGTTCTCTCCTACACTCATAGTGCCTAGATAGTAGGCTCTCAAATATTTGTCAAATGAATAAACAAATGAATAAATGATTGATAACCCAATTATGACTCCTGATACTTCTTGTGAGAAATACGTACAACTCTTCATCATTCTTTATAGTTATAACACAGCTAGACTTGTAACTTACAACAGACAGTCTTGCCATAGGGATGTCTCTCTACCCGGCTCTATGCAAATATATACCATGATCATAGCTGCTGTGCTGACCACCCTTTATAGTCACTGGGAAGCAAATCCAAGCTTATAAGACTATGTTTCAACTGAGATCTTTGGCCATCATTCATTCTAAAAGTGCTTAGTCCCAGGTAATTCATTTAAGGGAATTACGCATATACATAGCAAACACTGCTACCATATCATGCACAATTACCTGAAAATCTGGTAAAATGATTACCTCAGCTAGTAAGCCTTCATTTTTGATCTCCAGTGTTCCACAGAGTGTACAAGACACTTTACGCTAATCATCTAATTTAATATTAACATCAACTCTACAAGGTAAATATCATATGATTAGTCTCCACTTTAAGGTTTAGGAACTGCAACTCAGATGGTTAAGTAATTTGTCTAAAGCACACCCAGGTACAACTACAATTTGAACCCAAGTCTGTTAAGTGCCAAAACCCCGTGGTTCTCTACAATAAAGTGCCCTCAAGTAAAAGATATCTGCCTTACCTGCTTCGTAAGGTGTTATGAATCAACTAAAAAGTGAGCTAAGGTGTCAGGAAGAGACCTTCATCCAATAACTTAAAATGTAAGGTTAGGCTTTCTATTTAGTGCTATATAGAAATACAAACTCAATCCGAAAGATAATAGGAGCTTCAAGAATCAAAATTGTCATAATGAAATAAGTGTTATACAATCCTAAATGACACTGCCATGTAAAATTTTAAGTCACTGTTAGAAGTTAGGCTTTTTCAAAACAAAGTTATTCAAAATGATGGAATAGAAGGATGATTTGACCATCTGTTAACAGAGTGGTTAAAGGTTAGGAACGCAGACCAGAAAGAAAGAAAAAAGTGTCTTATTTCAAGAATAACAAACCATATGCAAAGATATTCCCTTGCCAATTTATAAGAAACACAAAGGATATGGAAAAGAAATAGGAAAATCAATGAGACAGCATTTAAAGGAAATCCTTTTTTTTTTTAAGTTGCCAATTAAAACAGGACATAAATCATTAGTAATTAGACCACATAAGACCTAAATTGAAGAAACAGCACCATGTGTTTAGTTCCTCTGGACTTAACAGTATGTCCACTGAAAGGCATACTCTATAGTGAAATCATTCTACTCAATGCAAATCTACATGATTCTTAATAAACAGTCACCAGATAAAGCTAAACATCATTTAAAACTGTAATTAGCTACTTGTTAGGTTATTTTCACTAAAGGCATTTGATTTAATGCTGAACTATTCTAACCTTAAAAGAAATACATAAGTGTGTCCATTCTTAAATTATTTCCTCTTGTCCTTTACTGACAATATTTGAAGACACTGGTATTTTAATATTGCAAATCCACACTGGTTTCTCTGCCACATGTCTGCTTTTCAACTTCTTAAAGATTAATGAGCCTTCACTTAAATGTATTTCTAGCCTGTCGGTCCTGATGCTTGAATGGCATTATACAGTTTCTCTTACAATAAAATTTTAACAGAGAAGGCAGTTTTTTATTCTTTATACTTATGGCAGAAGCTTAGTTAGCATCCTCAGGTTGCAAACAATTTCCTGAAGAAAACAAATTAAACACTGCCAGTGGATAATGATTCCAAAGTCAGCAACCAGCACAATTCCTACAACTTTCCTATGGCATCTTTACAGCTTCCCTCTAAGATACACTGTTTTATCACAGATTTAACAACACTACCTCCTTTCCTCTCTTCTTACTACAGATTCTTAACATAGAATGCTTTCCTCATTTTTCTTCACTCTTACTTTTACTGATATAATGAATTAACTGAGGAGTTAACTGAGGAATGATATATATCATTTGTAATCACAAAACAATGCAATACGCAAATAACGTAAGTAAACTATACGGCTTATTTATAGATTAAATACAACTGTAAAGGTTTTACATTTCCTATGTTATGTGCAGAGGTAGGAAAATATAATTGGGTTAATAATTATCCCATATACATTCTACTGGTGCCTGGAATTGTGATTAACCATGTGCGAGGCACTGGGGTGAATACTGACATACATACTCTCATTTAGTAACAGTAACAATGATTATAAAATGATGCCGGACACTTAAACAGTGTTTACTGTTCTAAGTGCATTGTACATATTTCACAATATGTACACTGTTCTAAGTATCCTGCACATATTATTTCATTTAATTCTCACAACCCTATGAGATAAGTACTATCATTTCCAATTCACAGATGAGAAAACTGAGGCTTTGAAAATTTAACTAACTTATCCACAGTGTAAGTGAGGAAGTGACAAAGCCATTATTGAAATATAGGTTGGAATATATAAAGTCAAGCTAAGCTCTTGCCCTCCTAATAATCATATCATCCCACACTCAAACAACTCTACAAGGGTTCCCTGTTCCCTAAAAGACAGAGAATAGGAATTTATGACACTCCATAAAAAAGCACACCTCACATACAATCTTATCTCCAACAACAATATTTATAAACTTCAGCCAGAGCCAAATCAACCCTGCTGCCATTCCCCAAATCCATCATTCAGTCAGTCCCCCATGTCTTTCTTCATGTGATTTATCCCTGACCAAAACAGCCTCTACAATTTTGACTGCCAAAAAACTCTGCCTGGGGTTCAGACCAAATTCCACCTCCTTCACAGGACATTCTTTGACACATCCAGCCAACTGTAAAATTTGCTTTGCATAAACTCTTTCAGTGATTATCACAAGCTATCCACCATTCTAGCTATTGATCATATACAGCCTCATCTACCTAAAATGTTTTCAACATGTTTTCTCCAAACTATAAATTGAGGGCCAGAATTACATCCCAAAATTCAGTGTATACCTCAGTCTCTAGCACAGTTATACATAAGAGGAGCTCGATAAATATTGTTAAATAAATGAAAGTGCACTTTTATTTGGTGAGAGGCAGTAAGGCAAAGTGGGGAAAGTACAGGCTTTGATGTCTGACAGACCTGGATTTTAATCTACGGTTTTCTAGCTGTTTGACAGTGGCAAGTTATGCTGAGTTTCTTTTCTCATCTGTACAAAAATAAACCTACATCTCACAGGGTTGTTACAAAATTTAAATAAGAGAAAAATGATAGATTACTTTCAAAGGAAGGATAGACTGACAGCTCTCAAAATGTAACAATGGAAGCCAGAAAACTGAGAATTGGTAGCTTCAATGAGCTTGAAAAAAATAACTGCCAATACAGAATTCTATACCCAAGGAATATATCCTTCAGGAATGAATGCAAACAAAGACACTTTCAGAAAAACAAAAACATATTATGCCACCAGCAGACCTGTATTAAAGGAATTCTAAAGGCTCTTCTTCAGGCAGAAAGAAAATTATCACAGATAAAAGATCAGAGATTAAGATAGAAAATGAGCAAAGAGAGTGCTAAGTATATGGGTAAATCAAAGTGAATATTAACAGTCCTAACATTATAAAATAATATTAAATATTTAGTACAGTCATGTACAGCTTAACAAAAGAGATATGTTCTGAGAAATGTATTGTTAGGCAATTTTGTCATTGTGTGAACAGCAGAGTATTTGTGTATATAAACAGAAAAAACAGTAAAGCGCAGTAAAAATATGGTAGTATAATCAACGGGACCACTGTTGTACATGTGGTCCATCATTGATCGAAACATCATTAAGCAGGGAATGACTGTATTTAACTTGCGGGACTTAAACTTACCAAAAAAAGTACACAACTAAAATAGCATGTAAGTTGAGAGGAGGATACAGGAAGTTAAAAGTATTCTAAGATGCAGACGTTATCAGGATAAAAAGTAATAGTAGCAATTAACAACAGACTCTAATAAGTCAAAGATGTATGACTTTATTTTCTAAGAAAACCACTAAAAGAACTGAAAAGGTCTGTATAACTTTGAAAGTAACTGAGAGGGAAACGTGATTTATTAAAAAATATATATATACCAGCTGGGTGCAGTGGCTTCTACCTGTAATCCTAGTATTTTGGGAGGCGAAAGCGGGAAGATAGCTTGAGATCAGGAGTTCAAGACCAACCTGAGCAAGACCAAGACCCCATCTCTACAAAAAAAATAGAAAAATTAGCCAGGAGGGATGACACACGCCTGAGTCCCACCTACTCGGGAGGCTGAGGCAGGAGGATTGTTTCAGTCCAGGGATTTGAGGTTGCAGTGAACTATGATGAGGCCACTGCACTCCAGCCTAAGTGACAGAGTGAAACCCTGCCTTAAAAAAAAAAAAAAAAAAAAGTACAATATGCCACATCCTTTCAAAGTAGGAAGTAGCAACTTTTCAAAGATGAATAAACCAAGACTTGGCAGAGTTACATGACTAATACAAGTTGTACAGCTAGTAGAGCTAGACTTTGAAATCAGATCTGCTTAGTTACAAAACTTACATCATTTCCATGATATCATGTCAATTCTTGGTGGAGACAGCAAGATGACTACGTGACAATAAAATAGAGAGGAAAAAGGTAGTGGAAAGAACAGAGTAGAGGAAGAAAATAAAGAAGAATTTAAAGAACAGAAAAAAAGGAGTTAAGCTGGGTTAGAATGTTGGGTCTTTCAGGCCTCCCTGTGTGGCAGGTCAGAATATCCTCCCGTCTTGGCTGTGGCTGTGACCGACAACATGCTTCCACTAATGGAATCCCTTCATACCACGACTTCCTACCATGACTTCAGAGAGTCCTTTCTTTCTATCTCTTTACCCCGCCCCCACAAACTGCCACTCACACCCCCCTTATCTGGCAGCGATAAGGAGAATAGTTAACAGTTCATACTCTTTATGCTCTCTCAGTAACCAGCAGAGTGCCCTCGGACTACAAGTCTTTTCCTCTCCCTGGGCCTCAGTTACCCCATCTGTAAAATGAAGGATTGAGATAGATGATCTCTTAAGATTCTTCAGACTCTCACATTTTATTATCAATGGACTTTTTTAATTATACCTTTTATTTTGAAAATTTTAAAACCCTCAGGAAAATTTTTAAAATATTACAATTAACTCCTGTATACCCTTCACTTAGGTTCACCAAAAGTTAACATTTTGGTACATTTGCTATGTCCCTGTTTTTTGTGGAACCATGTGAAAGTAAGTTAAGATATCTTGACTTTGCCCCTAAATACTTCACTGCACCTCTTAAGAAAAAGTCATGATCCCTCACAGCCACAATACCATTACCATACCCAAGAAAATTAACAATAATTCAACAATATCCAAAATACAGGTTGTATTCAATTTTCTCTTATTCTCAAAATTTCTTTAATAAGCTTTTTTTTAAATCCAGGACCTAACCAAGGTTCACACATATAGTTTGGTTTTTTTTTTGTAACTTTACTCGCTTTTAAGCTACAACAGGCTCCTTACTTTTCTTTTTGTTTTTCTTATCCGTATCTTTTTTAAGAGTCCAGGCCAACTATTTTACATAATGCTCCACATTGTGATTTCTGATTGTCTCCTCATTTCTGACAATGCTGTAACCGAAGGTAATGTTGCATAGTTCTTACTGCATCAAGTCAGGGGGTACCTGATGTCAGCTCACTGATCCTAAGTTGGATCACTTGGATAAGGTGGTGAATGCCAGATCTCTATATTGCAAAATTATTTTCCCTTTTGTAAGTAGTAAGTTAGTATTAAGTAGTAAGTGACAAGGTACTTTGTGAATATCCTTTTTTCTACAACCTAACAGTTTTAGCATCCAATGATCCTTGCCTGAAACAAATTATTACATTTGGGTACGCAAAAAGGTGATTTCCTAATTATATTATTCCTTTTACATTTATTACCTGGCCATCTTCTGCAAAGAGTTCCACCTTTCTTTTTCACTCTTTCCATTCCCCCTTCCTCTAACGGACTCAATAGTTTTTGTTGTTTTTAATTCAGTATCTATTACTATCATTCTTTGTAATAGCCAAGCTGTCTCAAATGTGGCCTGTGGTAGCCTTTATAAGCGAGTTCCTGTGTCCTTTGGACACGTGCCACTAATCTTTCATAGCTCCCCTGCTTTTTGACACAAGATGTCCCAGACTCAGATAGCAGTTTTCTGGCCCCCCACCCGAACTCCAAGGTTCTTTTTAGTGGGAAATATTGGAAACCCAATATATGGGCACTACGTATGCTCATCTCTGCTGGCTGTCATTGCTTCTAGCCCTTTCAGTGGATAGAGCAAGTAAATATATTTGTTTTTAAAACCATGAGTTCATATGGATAATTCCAATCCAATTTAACACTACAAGTTATTTTTTTCTTAACTTATTGGTTTTATTTCTCTTCCACTAAAAATCTTGATTCCTAGTATTAATTATACTTATATATGTGCTTTGTAATTACCAAAAATTACCAAGAGCAGTCCAACATTTCTTTGTAGGATAAGCCTTCAGAGATGAGAAGCTTCATGCCACTTTACAAATGGTTGTGTTTTTTTTTTTATTTCTAACACATGCAGAGCCAAAGATGCTAGAGTAGAACAACAAAGTTGAAGAGAACAGTAGGCAAGCCACTATGGAGATACTAGAGCTAGTAAAACTTCCACATGGATTTACACTGGCAGAAGCTGAATTCTCTCTTTCATAAACTATTCTACAACATAGGATTTAAAATTCTCAACCTTGGAATGCCACATAATAAAATATAGAAAGAATAAGAAAACATCAACTCATATTTATACATTAGTTCTAATCTTTACAAGATAGATATAGGCCCCACTTTATGAAGAAACTAAAAAATAACAGATTAAGCTAACGAAATTCATACCCAGCCATGCCTTGACTAATCTGTCTCCAATCATGGGCCCAAGTCTTTTTTGTAGCTGTTTCCTAAGAGCTGAGCACAGCTTTAAACAAAAATGCAATTCCTCATTCACAGAATAAAACCGCTTTCATTAACTCTTTCCCAGTTCAGGAACTAAAAATGGCTACCTGTTATCTATGGAATCAGATTCCATCTGACTTAATTCAAGCCTATCATTCATTTATCCCATCACTTGTAATTTCAGTCGGACCAGTGAGTTCTCTCTTCCAAAAAAGGCCAGGATTATTCCAGCCATGTTCTTTAATCATTTTTTCATGTATTTTTCACTGAGCATTTATTATGTGCCCTATATATCTGTACTTAGTACTGAGAAGCTAGAGATAAATAAAACATGAAATCTCACCACAAAGAGTTAACAATATAATGAGAGAGATACATGTAACTGATTAGGTAAACTCAAACAAGTATCATACTGAGGCACAAAGTCCTACTGAAAGCACAGAGAAACATGTCAAAAAGATAGATGTGACCAATTAGAATTCACATGTATTGTCAGTAGGAGTGGAAAGTGGGAAAACTACTTTAGAAAACTCTTTGGCAGTCTCTCCAAAAGCTGAACAAACACAAAACCCACGATCTAGTACATACCCACAGAAATGTGTACACATATGTAAGCCAAAAGACATATGCAAAAATTGTTCACAGCAGCACTTACCTGTATTAGTCAAAACCTGGAAATAACCCATATGTCCATCAATAGTAGACTGGGTAGTATTATACTCACACAATGGAACAATGTGAAATCAGCAAACTCCTTCTACACATAAGAAAATGGATGAAGCTCACAAATGTTGAAAGAAGTGTTGAAGGAAAGAAACTATATGCACAAAACATAACATAAAGCTTTGATTATATAAAGTTTTGAGAACAGACAAAACTAGTCAATAAGGACAGTGATTACCTGGTGGAAGGGACAGTGTACAGTGAATAGGAGGAGGACACAAGAGAGGATTTTGGGATGCTGACAATGTTCTATTTCTTCTGGGTACCAGTTAACCTCATGAAAATTCATCAAGCTATACATACTTATGATTGATGTACTTTGTTTTATTATATACTTCAATAAAAATTTTACTTACAAAAGATAGATGGGAAATAGGAACACAGAAAAGTAAACTAGCATTTATATTCTACTAAGTAGAAGCACATACTAAGTGCTAGACACTGTGGAAATTATTTTATCTAATCACAACCACCTCTGGAGGTTGTGGTGTACATGTATTATTTCCCTTGGCAGCCCCACATCTGAACCCCCTATCCTATGTTTGGGGAATCACCCATCTTATGAGGCCGAGCCTGCCTGTGGATGGTGATTCAAAAGTTAATGACTCAAAGAAGCTGGGTCTTCAGAGAATCCATTCTGGCAAGTGAAAGGAACATAGCAGCTTCATCTAGTTTTCCAGAGACAGCAGTTCTACCTATACTGTATAGCACTCCCTAATGGTGTTGGCAGTTCAAACTCCAGTGTCTGTGCGTAGGATCATGTTCCTGGATACATAACTTCTGAGCCTATCTCTCCAGCCCTCCAAAAGATTCTGTGAGCCACCTAACATTCTATTTGTAAGTTCTTTTGCCAAAATGAATTTCTGTTGCTCACAACTGAGAGTCCTGAATAATACCTCATTTGATACAAAAAAAAAAAAAAGACTAACCACTTTGAAAAAGAGTTTGGCAATGTTTTATAAAGTTAAATTCACTTACCGTACAGCCCAGTAATCCCACACCCCACACCTAGGTATCTGTCCAAAAGAAATGAAAATGTTTATAACAACTTTACTCATAATGGCCAAAAACTAGAAACAACCCCAAAATCCATAAACTGGTAAATGAACAAATTGGGATAAATCCATATCTTGGATACTACTGAGCAATAAAAACAAATCAACTCCTGATACGTGCAGTAACATGGATGAATCTCAAAAGCATTAGGCTAAATGAAAGAGGCTCAACTCAAAATGAGTCATACTTAATGACTCCATTTATATGATGTTCTGGAAAAAGCAAAAATATAGGGATAGAAATCAAATCAGTGGTTGCCAGAGGTCAGAAGTAAAGGGAGAAAATGGACTACAAAGGGGCCCAAGGGAACATTTTGCAGTGATGAAAATATTTCTATATCTTGATGGTGGTTACATGACTAAGTCTGTCAAAATTCATAGAACTGTATACCCAAAAAGGGTGAATTTTGTATATGTAAAGTACTATATGTAAAGTACATTTCAATAAAAATTTTTGTTTTTCTTTTTCAGAGAGTCTCATTCAGAGTCTCATTCTGTCACCCATGCTGGAGTACAATGGCCCAATCACAGCTCACTGCAACCTCAAATATCTGGGCTCAAGAAATCCTCCAGCCTCAGCCTTCTAAAGTAGCTAGTACTACAGGCATACACCACCACCCCTGGCTGCCTTTTTTGTTTGTTTGTTTAAGAGACAGAGTCTCACTATGTTGCCCAGGCTGATCTTGAACTCTGGGGCTCAAACGACGCCCCTGCTTTGGCCTGGTAAAGTGCTAGGATTACAGGCATGAGCCATGGCACCCAGCCAAAAATGACTTTTAAAAAAGGCTCAAAGGGGCCAAAAATCTTGATCAAGGTCACATATAGGGCAAGAAGTAAATTCAAACTGAAGTTCTAGTTCAAATGCCCACGCCTTGAAGAATAAGGAGATTTTGCTAAAAGCACAGAAAGGAGCAGGAAAGGTAAGAAAACTCACGCTTTTTCTCCCCAAAACTTTGCTTATCAAAATTTTTCAAGGCCTACCTCAGACCCCATCTCTGCCATATAGACATCCATTTGTTTACTCATTCTACTAATATTTTTTAAATGGCTACTACATGCCATGTACTGTGACACTTAAGACCCATCTATGAGCCAGGTGCAGTGGCTCATACCTGTAATCCTAGCACTCTGGGAGGCCGAGGCAGGAGGATGACTTGAGGTCAAGAGTTCAAGACCAGCTTGAGCAAAAGCGAGACCCCCCTCTCTACTAAAAATAGAAAAAATTAGCCAGGCGTGGCTATTACCGAATGAAACAGGGAGCCGATGCAGGGCTTTGGGCAGATAATGAATATGATCTGACATATTGCTAAAGGATTATTCCGGCCATTGTGTTGACCAAGACTTTCAGAGGCAGAGGTATAGCAGAGGACCTAACCAGGAATCTATCAAAGTGATCCAGGTAAGAGATGATAATCAAATGGCAACAGTGATGACAGCAGTGGAAGTGGTAAGAAGTGTTAACAACTGTGCATACACTTTAAGGTAAGCTCAACAAGACTTCCTAGCAGATTGGATATGAAAGTTAACTCCATGGGTTCTGGCCTGAACAACTGCAGAATGGCATTGTCTTCATCAGAGATGGGGAGACCTGTGGGTGGAATATATTTAGAAAGAAAGAAAGGTTTGATTTTAGACATGTTATATTTAAAATGTCTATCAGACATCCTGGTGAGTAGACAGTTGGATATACAGCTCTGAAAGACAAAAAAGAGAGACCTCAGCTAGAGCTATCAACTCGGGAGACAGTATATGGATAGTACTAAAAGATGTGTAAGTCTAGATAAGATCCCCAAAGGGCACTCCAATTTTAAAAAGTAGGAGAGAAAGGAGGAAACAACAAAGGAAACTGGTAAGGACTGAACAATAAAAAGTGAGGGGAAGGGGGAACAATGTGCAGTATTCTGGAAGCCAGAAGTAAAATAAGTGTATCAAGGAGGAATGAATAGTTAATTGTACCAAGTTCTGTTTATAGGTCAAACAAATGAGGATGAGAATTGATTGTTAAATTTGGGTACTTTGATGTTACTGATAACCCTGTCAAGGGGACTTTCAGTTGAGAAGTAGGGGGAAAACCTGATTAAAGCTGGCTTAAAGAGAGAACAAGACAGAGAAACTGCAACTCTCATACTCTGCTGGTGGAAATGTAAAATGGTGCAGTTAGTTTTGAAAAACAGTCAGTTCCTCAAAATGTTAAACACAGGGTTACATATGACCCACTAATTCTATTCCAAGTTATGTACCCAAGAGAATTAAAAAGAAACATCACACGAAATCTTGAACATGAATGTTCACAGCAGCATTTTTCACAATAGTCAAATGTGGAAATAACCCAAATGTCTATCAACTGATGAATGGATAAACAAAATGTGGCATATTCATACAATGGAATATTAGCCATAAACAGGAATGAAATACTAATACATATAAGAACATGGATGAACCTTGAAAATATTATGCTAAGGGAAAGAAGCTAGTCACAAAAGACCACATATTACATAATTCTATTTACATAAAATGTCCAGAATAGGCAAATCCATACAGACAGAAGGTAGATTAGTGGTTGCCAGGAACTGGGGAAAGGACAGAACAGGGAGTGACTGCTAAGGGGTATAGTTTCTTCTGGGGTGATAAAAATGTTCTGTAATTAGACCATGAGGATAGGTGTAAAACTTTGTGACTATACTAAAAACCACTGAATTGTACACTTAAAATGGTCAATTTTATGGTATATGAATTTTATCTCAATAAAAAATAGAAGAGAAACAATGAGAGAAAAGAAATTAAAAACAGTTCAATATAGACAACTCTTTCCAGAAGTTCTGCTACAAAGGAGGGCAAAGAAATGGGACAAATGTTGGTTAGTAAAAGTGAGGTCAAATATTTTAAGGTGGGGAAAAATAACTTGTTTATATGCTAATGAATAATCCAATAGAAAACAAAATATTGATGATGCATGAAAATTAGCGGTGGGGGGAATTCTTGGAGCAATATCCTGGAGTAGTTGAGAGAGGACAGTATTGGGTACACAGGTGAAGAGGTTGTCTTTCACATAAGCAGATATTAACAGTTCATCCATGGTAAGAGGAATGACGGCAGAATGCACAGTATCTACATGAAGCATGTTATCTATATGCTTCAATTTTCTTAGTGAAGTAGAAAGCAAGGCTATCAGTTGAATGAGAGAGAGGGTGTTATGGATTTAAAAAGTTAAGACATGGGGTAACCAAACAGCTGTCTAAGAGAGTGACAGAATGAATGGACTAGGTATATATGATTTCATGGCAGTATTAAGGGCCCATTTGAGGGTCAAGGTCATAAATTTAAGAATAAGATCAGTCAGCACAGGTGTGTGTAGATGTGTGTGGGTGTAGGCATGTGGTTTTCAGCTATGTTCAGAAGCACAGGTACAGGTGCAGAGTAGGAGGAGAATCGGATTTAACCAGGGTTCTAAGTTTTGCCAACTGAATATGAAAAAAAGCATAGGAGTTCGGGGTATGTTCAGAGAAGTTAGCATAATGATTGACTATGGAATTTAAGCTGGGTGAGGAATAGAGTGCGAACATCAAGGAGATAAAGGACAATGACACTCCTGTAATCCTAGCATTCTGGGGAGGCAGAGGCGGGAAGATCGCTCAAGGTCAGGAGTTCAAGATGAACCTAAGCAAGAGCAAGACCCCATCTCTACCTAAACATAGAAAGAAATTAACTAAAAATATATAGAAAAAATTAGCCCGGCATGGTGGCACATGCCTGTAGTCCCAGCTACTTGGGAGGCTGAGGCAGAAGGATTGCTTGAGCCCAGGAGTTTGAGGTTGATGTAAGCTAGGCTGACGCCACGGCACTCTAGCCTGGGCAACAGAGAGAAACTCTGTCAACAACAACAAAAAAAAAAAAGATAAAGGACAATGAAAAAGTGGTAGATCAATGGATCTGAGGTCCATGGAAAACAAGATCACTAGAGGAAGAGAGTTCAAGAAACTGTTAAGCCAACGTGAATTCAAGAATCATCTATGTGTAGGTCATCCCTAAATGCTCAAGTGCAAGAAATCATTTCAGTCTCTGAACAGCAACTGTATTCTTATAATAATCACATAATTTGGCATTCAACTGTCATTTACATATGCCTTCCCCAACTCAAACACTGGGAAATCTAGTGCAAGTCCCATGCATTTTTTTTCTCTTTATCTATTTACTAACTTACATAAATTTCCTAATATACTTCTGGAAGATAGCAGGATCCTGATGAGTTATAAAGCCATGCAGTGTGGAAATGAGAAGACAGATGAGTAATCAATTGTCCTTTCCACATCACATATATCAGAGATAGTTTCTCACCACTTACAAATTACTGTACCTTTCAGATTATATCACACAATTCATTTACCAATCACTGTCCTTCATATTTACTATTCAAAGACACTACAGCTGATGAGGCAATTTTCTATAATGGGTCACAAAAAGTATATACCATTAGTAATTAACACTAGAGAAGATATAGTCAATTCAGTTAATCAAAGGAAAGCTTCTGTTTTAAAATTGTTTTAACTAAAACAGCTTGTATCTTCCACATATTTTTTTCGAGAACACACGTGTATCATTATTTTAATAAAAAGCACACATACATTGTTATTTCTGGTATTAATGGGGGAAAAGCACAAGGTACAAGAATATGCCCAAAACAAAAAGGTTAAACCAACGTTGAGTTCTAAAGCAATTACAAAATCATCTTTGCAGAATTCTCTCTCTCAGTTACAGAAAGTAGGGAATAAGTGATCTTCCTGTAACTCGGTGGTTCTCAACTCTGTGCATTAGAACAGCAGTCCCCAACCTTTCTGACACCAGGGACCGGTTTTGGGGAAGGCAGTAAGTTTTTCCACAGACGAGAGTGGGGAGGACGTCACTGCCCTGGCTCTACCTCAGATCATCAGGCGTGTTGGATTCTCATGAGGAGTGTGCAACCTGGATCCCTCGCATGCGCAGTTTGCAGTGGGGTTTGCGCTCCTATGAGGGTCTGATGCCCCCACTCATCTCATGGCAGGGGCGGGGGTAGGAAGAGGTGGGGCTGGGCTCGCCCACTACTCTGCCAACACATTCCTGGCAGGCTGTGGACCAGCACCAGTCCGTGGCCCGACGATTGGCGACTGAAGCGTTAGAATAAAAAGCACAGGGAGGTTTTTAAGCTAGATGTACCCTCATACCCCTAGAGGTCAATTTAATTGATCTGGGGTGAGATTCAGGTTATCAGCATTCTTTAAAACTCTCCAGAAGATTCTAACATACAGCCAGGCTTGAGAACTACAGACCTAATTCTTTCACCTATATCAGCAGCCCACACTCTATTGCACTTCAGATTTTATAGCCAATTGCCTTCTACACATCTTCATCTGAAGGGCTGCACAAATATCCCAAATGTAGAAGTCCTATCCTAAAGTCAGCATCATTTTTCCCAAACTTATTTTCTTCTGTTTGACTTTGTTCTTTAACATTTTAGATTGCGGAGCCAGGCATAGTGGCTCATGCCTGTAATCCTAGCACCTTGGGAGGCCAAGGTGGGAGGATCACTTGAGCCCAGAAGTTAGTGGCCAGCCTGGGCAACATAGCAAGACTACTTCTGTACAAAAAATTTAAAAATTAGCTGGGCATGGTGGTATGAGCCTATAGTACCAGCTACTCAGGAGGCTGAAGCAGAAGGCTCGCTTGAGCCCAGGAGTTTGAGGTTACAGTGAGCTATGATGACACCACTGCACTCTAGCCCAGGAGACAGCAAGACCCTGTCTCAAACAAACAAAATTTAGATTGTGAAATATAACTTACAAACAGAAAAATGCATAAAACATATACGCACAATTTAATAGTCCTAAAAAAGTACCCTTGCAGTCATCAGCCAGATCAAGAAATATACTACTACCAGTACCAGTCTCCTGTACTTATCTTGGCTAGTATCTAATTTATCCGGTCACCCAGGTCAGGAGATCAGGGCACATCATCTTAAGATTTCTCCCTCTCCTTTGACATCAAATAAATCCCGAGTACTGAAGATTTTACTACCTAAATATCTCCCCCCCTTCTTTTTCACTGCCATTTTCTTAGTCCAAGCTCTCAAAAGACTTTGTCTCTGTCCCACCTGCCCCCAGTTCATTAAGTGAATGAAATGATCCCTTAAAGAAACAAATCTGATTGTCACTCGCCCCCTCCCCCCAGTTCCCTGTATCTTAGAAAGACAAGGTTCTCCACAAACTGGCCCTAATCTCCCTCTTTCTGGCCTCTAATGAAACCACCCCACTTCAAAACTTATATGACAAACGTACTAACTGGCTTACAGTTACCTAAACACACTATACCCCATTTTCTATCTTTCTCCTGCTGCTCTTCCACATGGCATATCCTTCCTTCCCAATGCTGCATTTGAATTAATCTTTCAAAACCCAACCCAGCCACCAATTTCTCCAGAAAGCTGTCCCTGACCCCCAATCCACACTAAACAGTGATTCATTCCCCCATCCTATGCTATTTCTGTACCCTGTTCTTATCTATAGAATTATTTATCAAACTTATAAACTGTTTTTACTGTCACAGCCCAGCTTACAATAGCCCCACACTTGCTCTAGGAATTGTCTCTTCTCTCCCCGCTATTTCACTCCATCCACAAAACTAGGCTTCCAACAGGAAATATGTACTTCAAAACCTTGCCCTCAAGCATGGCTGAACCCGGGATGATTCCACCTCCCAGGAATTTAGAAATGAAATTAACAAAGAAAATCAGTATGTCTGTTTGGCTAAGAATTGTTAGATGTAAAAATAAAAGCTGTGGGGGTAGAAATAGTCTACCACTTGTACTAAAAAGAGAAGAAAGCAGATCTTCAAAGAGAAAAGAATGAAATAGGTGGGCAAAATAAAATAGAGTTAGGAAAAAGTCCTGTGGACCTTCCAGTTCTTGGTTCCAGCTCTTCCCAAAGCCCCTCTGAATTCCTGCCCTTGCATTCTGTAGGCAAGACCTATGTCTTTAGAATATAGCTGATTCCTATTATTTGCAATGAAAAGGTCCAAATAAAACATTACTTTCTTACAGGTCTCTCCTATTTCTCTCTCCATGAGCAAGACTAGCAAAGACCCTGAAAAATGTCAGATACTCAACTAATGACCGCCCTCTATGGAACGCTAAGAATCATGCATTTTTACATATGCAAATTTTAACTCAAAGAAGGGTAAACACGTATTGAACTCTAGCTAATCATATGCACGTCAAAATGTTTAGGGCTAAACTGTAAGGATGTCTGAAACGTATTTTTGAAAGGATTAAAAAATAAGATGGACTGATAGATGGATAGATGTGAGATATAGCTAACAAAAGATAATGTTAACTAGAATCTAGAGTTGTGTTAATCGTAGAATATATGGATGTTCACTATACAATTCTTTCAATTTTTTTTGCATGTTTAAACTTTTCTATAATAAAAATTTTTGGAGAAAAACGTGACAGCCATATATCTGCACTGGAAAGGTCTACATAAATACACATGTTGGTATTAACTCATTTAGTTGCCCTCTGCCTAAAAAGGAAGCTCAAAGAACTTTAATAAGTACAATAGGTGATTTCCTTTCATTGGGATACAAATAATAGGAATCGGCTGTATCCTTCCTTTCACAGTGTTTTGTCTGTCTTTCCAAGTCACATGCTTCTTTTAAAGTGACAACAGTGAGGTACAGTTAAAATGTATACTAAAACTAAATGCTTCCAATTTCATGCCTCCTTTAAAACTAGTTTTAGAAAACATATTAAAGTTAGAATAATTCAAATCAGTATTCAGCAAGACAAAAGAAAAAGATCTGGCAGCTTTATACCATTAACTTTCTCTTCATAAGAAAGAAAAATTGAAGAATCACAGACTGCTAAAACTGGTCAAAAAGACTAATGCTGTATAAGATCTTTATTTCTTAAAGAAAAAAACTAAGACCCCCAAGAAGTAAAGTATCTTGCCCAACATTACTAAGTAACTTCTTAGCAAGGCTCAGATTCAAACCCTAGGGTTTTACTTGTAACTAAAACTTTTACTCATGACTAAAGTTCAGGGCTCTTTCCATCTCTCTCTCTCTTTTTTTTTTTTTTTTTTGGAAAAGTAATATTACATGAAGTGCCTTATGTCAGCATAAACATGTTGTATTTGTTCAACTGGCTTAATTTTTTTTGTAACAGGCATTCATTCCAGTTACAAATACAAGTGAATACAGGAATGAAATTACAACCAAAATTCAAATGACATACCTTATAAATCATTGTAACTGAACTCCATTAAAATGACCTGAAAGTGTTGTCTCATCATTTTAGGCAAATAAAGAGATAATGACAGAATTTTAACAACACACTTGCCTGCATTCCTTCTCTATAGTAGAAGGCCAAAATTTTATACGTAACTTTTCCAACAAGTGAAAAATACAAAGCTATAGAAGTTGAAGGTTAAACTTTTTTATTCGGTCTATTTTTTTATTCAATATGTATATGTTAAAATAATGGCTTGCAGAGATCTGGATAACTGTATTCTTGCAAAAGCTTTCAAAGAATGCTAGTCTGAGTCATATAAAGACCCCAATTAGGTTTCAGTGAATTTATGACACAACTACTGTATTTCTATTGCTATCCTGTCAGACAACTGAAAATATAAGTAAAAACTGGATGATTAAGGGACAACTCCAACAAAATACACTGTTAACCCACAGAGCTACCAGTCATTAACTAGATGCAAAAAGAATGGTATTTCTTTGATCTCTTCCCTTTCACATAGCAAAACTAAAGCTGTAAAGAATGTCTAAAGGAGATAGTTTACTATAGGAAAATAAATTGAAATCATGTTACTTTTATCTATTAAAATTCAGCTATACTAAAGTCATCTCTTCTGAAAAAATATAGGAACAGAGTACTCAGCAAGATAGGGTTCCAAGAAAAATAATCAAAAATAAGAAAACCAGATGAGCTTACTACCTGCTATATTAAAATGGAAATGTACAGAACTCTCCATCTTACTTTCTGATTAATAATCCATCTGTACAAATACTTAACATTCTGCCACAGTCCACAACTTCCAATCCCTAAATCAGACTACCACAAACTCTGCAGCTGAAAATGCACTCCCAAGAACATTTCAACACTCACGAACACTCAAAAATACTAAAATTACTGAGGAATGGTACCTTACCTTCTAGTTTCACCAAGGAGGAAGGATTCTTCCAGCTGCTATACTGTATAAAATGTTCCCAATTTCTTGAGTAGCATATACTAAAATGGTTTTTACCACATAGTACAGCAAAATTATCTGTGAAATTACAGATAAGCACTGTATTTCACAAGAAATACATTCTATTTACTAAGAGAAAATATAACTGCCCCAATATTTTATTTCTATTTTTATTTCCTTTGCTCATTTTACATGTCATTGTATCTACTGGAAGCAAGGCTATACAGTGTAACTTCTAAGGAGAGTAAAATCTGTTACTTGGTTTTCCATAAATTGACATTTCTGAAGTTTGATGTCAATTATGAATGTAATGATGACTGTGAGGCAATGCAAGTTCTTAAGGGTATTTTCTGAATCTTCAAAATAAAATCAAATTAATAATTATTATATAACAATTTGCAGTATCTTATAATGGACATCAGTAATAACAGACACATTGTTAAGGAAGGGTACAAGAGTAGTGACCACAGCAAGCATAAAAATCATTGGATAGAATTTTCTAACAAAAAAAAAAACCAATGTGCTATACAAACTGTACTGAGTTTGGAGCCATGAGACCTCGGTTTAAGTCCCAGATCTGCAACTTCCCAGCTGGTTTCACTCAACATTTCTCACCCAAGTCTCTAATTTACAATGGGAATAAAGTAGATAAAGTCTCTACAAAAAAAAATAAAAAACTTAGCCAGGTGTGGTGGTATGAACCTGTAATCTCAACTACTGGCAAGGCTGAGGCAGGAGGATCGCCTGAGCTCAGGAGTTCGAGGTTTCAGTGAAGGATGATCTAGAGACACTGCCCTCCAGCCTTAGCAACAAAGCAAGACACTGTCTCTAAAAAATAAATAAATAAGGCTAGTAGAATGCTATCAAAGATGTTCTGTGGCCCAGTTGGTGATGCAAAGTGTTCTAGTACACATGCAATTAAATCTAGATTCTCTTAAAGGCAAACTAAGAGCCATCTAACTTCTAGTAACCGAGGAAGATAGCTGCATAAAAGTAGCATGACCTAAGGCCTGACTACTTATAAAACCATTATAGTGACCAAGAGAGAAAAGTCCATTGTACCAGGACAACCCAATTTCAACACAGGCTGTACAGGAACTCTGATAGCATTGTTTTTCAAAACAAAAAGTCATCCTAGCATCCCACATATGCATATGAATTGATAAATAGTTGAGATTCAAATAATCTAAAGGTGTGAAAGGAGACTACTGAAGGAAATTTCAGAAATTTGCCCTGCCTTTCTAAGAGTAAATCTTACAGCATGAAAGAACTTTATTATTTTTACACACAAGAGAAAAGGCATAACAGACACAATTCCATATTTAAAAAAAAGACACGACCAAAATAAATTCTACATTATAATGTCATCTGGAGAACACACACAAGTTCAATAAATTATAGAGGCAGAAAGATAAATTCAATTATCACATTACAAAAGTTTCAGAATGAGAATCTTTAAGTGTTAAGGATTTCCTCAGCAGTGGCAGTAACATTTATGCTTTGCTACCTCTAAAAATAAATAATACATAAAATAAAATATAAGTCTTCTTAGTATGTAATGCCTATCGCGCTTTACCCATACCCATCCAAATCTTACCTGTTTTTCCTGGCCACATTTAGTCTCATTGCCACAATGAGGCCTGTCCCAGTGACAAGCCTACTCTGACCTCATTTGTACCTATATCACAAATTTAGGCACTAGGTTAGGAAGTCTTGCATTTGCACCTCAATTTCTTATGAGTATGACTTATTACTGAAAGCAACTCCATAGAGCAGGGACCATCATCTCTTTTTGTCATGCTATTCTTGTAGCAGGAGCAGAGTAACAATAATATCACCTGTAACATATCGAATGCCTAGCACTGAGCTAGTAACTATACATAAATAAGTTTTTTGTTTTTTCTTTTTTGAGACAGAGTCTCACTCTGTTGCCCAGGCTAGAGTGCTGTGGCATCAGCCTAGCTCACAGCAACCTCAAACTCTTGGGCTCAAGCAATCCTCCTTCCTCAGTCTCCCAAGTAGCTGGGACTACAGGCATGCGCCACCATGCCTGGCTAATTTTTTCTATATGTATTTTTAGTTGTCCAGCTAATTTCTATTTTTTAGTAGAGACAGGGTCTCGCTCTTATTCAGGCTAGTCTCGAACTCCTGAGGTTCAAACCATCCACCCGCCTCGGCCTCCCAGAGTGCTAGGATTACAGGCGTGAGCCACCACGCCCGACCCATAAGTAAGTTTTAAAAGAAAGTTATAAAATATCTGGTAAACATAAATTACTAAATGAAACATGTAAATTTATGAAATATGTTAATGAAATGAACATCTGCAAACCAGCCTAACATGAAAACTAGTAAGTTACTATTACTGTTGAAGCTATCTATACTGTCTTACCTTCAAAACAGCCCTATGAGACATGTATAAGTATACCCCCCCCAAAGGGATACAGGCTCAAAGACATGAAGGGATTCATCCAAGGTCACAAAGCTATTAAGTGACAGTCCTCATTCAAACCAGGTCTTCTGACCAAAAGCCCATTTTCTTTCCACCATACCATAATTCTATTGCCTGGATTTGCTTTTCTGCTCTACCTGCTTAAGTCCCAGCTCCTCTAAGAAATCCTCTCCAACTACCTTAGCTTATTCTTTTTTATTTCTCTTTTCATCAAAGTTCAATGAAAGCAAGATCTATATTTCACTCCTTTTGTTCTCCCCCAATTTTAGTACCATGCTAGACCCAGAGTACTCACAATCACTTAATATATTGCATATGATGCTTTCTTGATGAAACCATTAAATTATTTTTGATATATATAAAAGTTTTAAGTACTGTCTGCCCACCACACCAAAATCTAGAGATCCTGGATTTTCTTCGATGTTATCAACTCTATGAATTCAGGGATGCAAACTAAAATAAGAAAGAAACACAGAGGATATGATTTTAGTAGCATTTCACTAAAAGCAACATCACTAGCTAATTTTCCAACAAAAAGTACTTCTACTATTTGTCTCCTCGTATCTTTTCTCCCCTTCATCAGAATTGATAGAAGCAATGGATATCACAAAATTTTAAGTTTCAATGAGAGCTTTAAAGAATTCATTTTTCTATATCCTTATCTTTCTTTAACATTAGTCACAAACATTGTAATGACACCAATGACTAAACCTTCTTAGGCTTTGTTGGCTCTGCTGCCACCTTTTTCCAGACCTCAGAATGTGCCAGTACTCCCAAGGCTCTATCCCGGGCCCCCCCTTCTCTTGCATCACATTTTCTTCTAAGTGGCCTCTCCCAGTTTCATGACTCTAAATAACGTCCGTATGCAGATCACCACACTGTATCTATAATCCTGACCTCTACCTGGACTCCAGACTAGTATATCTAATTGAAGACTGACCACTAAACACATAAAGTGATAAAAACAAGACTATCGATCTTTTTTCTCCAAAACCTACCTGTTCCTTTCCGAAGTCTTACTCACTGAAGACCAAAATCATCCACCCAAGTTTTATAAGGAAAAAAAAAAAAATCCAGGCATTACCCTGATTCTCCTTTCCTACAGACCTGACATACATCAACACATCCTGTCAATTCTACCTACAAAATATATCCTGAACCTTTTCCAATAATCATCTTTCACTTGCTCTGAAACAGCCTCCTATTTCATTTCCTGCTTTTGTTCTAGCCCCTACCTTCAATCCTTTCTCCACATAGCAACTCTAGTCATCTTTTGAAAACATTAAACCTTTTCACTCCCCTATTCGAAACCTTCCAGTGGCTTCTCATCGCCCTCAAAATAAAAATCATAACCCTTACCCTGGCCCCTGCCTATCTCACCAACCTCATTTGTACTACTCCCCCTCTCACTCACTACACTCCAGCCATTCTGTCCTCCTTTTTGGTTCCTCCCAGACTCCATTTGTGTCCCTGTACTTGCACTAGCTTGTTCCTCTCTTCCTGAAATAGTTTTCTTCTCCCTTTTCTTCACAAGGCTGACTCTTTTTTGACATTTGGATCTCACCATAAATAAGATTTCTTCAGAGCCTTTCCTGATCAAGCCATGGCCCCCATGTTACTCTCCTCTATTGTAATATCAACCTATTTCAATTATCTCCATAGCATTTAACTGTCTCTCTCCAACCTGACTCCAATCTATTAAAAACTCAGTGGTAGACCAGGCATGGTGGCTCACCCCAATCCTAGCATTCTGCCGGGAGGGTCAGTTGAGCTCAGGAGTTCAAGACCAGCCTGAGCCAGAGTGAGACCCTGTCCCTACAAAAAAATAGAAAAATTAGCTGGGTGTGGTGGCACACACCTGTACTCCCAACTACTCGGGAGGCTGAGGCAGGAGGATCCCTTGAGCCCAGGAGTGTGAGGTTGCAGTGAGCTATGATCATGCCACTGTACTCTAGCCCTAACAGAGTAAGACCCTGTCTTTAAAAAAAAAGAAAAAAAAAAAAAGAAGCCCAATGGTAAAGACACTCCATAATAAAGATGTCAATTATCCCCAACTTGGCCTATAGATTAAATGAAATTCCTATCAAGGTTTTTTATAGACATACTCAAACTTATTCTGAAACTTATATGGAAAGATATAAGACCTAGAATAGCTTAAACAATTTTGAAAAAAGAATAAAATAGGAGAAATCTTTCTATCCAATTTAAAGACTTAACATATAGCTACAGTAACCAAGATTGCATGGCATTGGCAGAGAGACAGACATATAGATCAATGGAACAGAATAGAGAACCTAGAAATAGATCCACATAAACATGTCCAACTAATTTCTTAGTAAAGTGCAAAAGGAATTCAATGGAAGAAGTACACCACCTTTTCAACAAATGAGGTTGGAGGAACTGAACATCCATGAGACAAAAAAAAAAAAAACAACTCTGATCTAACCTCATACCTTATACAAAACCTAATTCAAAATAAATCGCAGACTTAAAAGTAAAACTATAAAACTTTCAGGAAAAAAAACATTTTTAGGAAAACACTTTAGAGCATAAGGCTAACTGAAGAGTTCTCAGACTTCATACCCAAAGCAAGATCCATAAAATGAAAACCTGATAAATTGAACTTCATCAAAATTAACTTTAGTTCGGGCCGGGTGCAGTGGCTCACACCTGTAATCCTAGCACTCTGGGTGGCCGAGGCGGGCGGATCGTTTGAGCTCTGGAGTTCGAGACCAGCCTGAGCAAGAGTGAGACCCCCGTTTCTACTAAAAACAGAAAGAAAGTATATGGACAGCTAAAAATATATATAGAAAAAACTAGCCAGGCATGGTGGCACATGCCTGTAATCCCAGCTACTTGGGAGGCCAAGGCAGGAGGACTGCTTGAACCCAAGAGTTTGAGGTTGCTGTGAGCTAGGCTGACGCCACAGCACTCTAGCCTGGGCAACAGAATGAGACTCTGTCTCAAAAAAAAAAAAAAAAATTAAATTTAGTTCTATGAAAGACCCAATTAAGAGGATAAAAAGACAAGCAACAGCCAGGGAGAAAAATAACTGCAAACCACATATCCAATAAATGACTTCTAATTAGAATATAAGAATATATAAAGAAACATCAAAACTCAACAGAAAAAAAAAAGCAATCCAATTAGAAAATGGGCAAAAGACATGAATAAACATTTCATTGAAAAGGACATACAGACAGCAAATAAGCACATAAAAAGATGTATAGCACCATTATCCATCAGATATGCAAATTAAATCACAATGTGTAGTGGCGTATCTATCTGAATGGTTAAAATAAAAAATAATTAATCGCTAATGGGAATACAAAATGGTACTATGGAAAAGCCTGGCAGTTTCTCAACAAAGCTAAGCATAGTCTTAGCACATAATCCAGGAATGATGCTCCTAGCTATTTACCCAGATGACCTGAAAATTTAGGCCCACACAAAAGGCCACACATAAATGTTTACAGCAGCTTTATTTGTAATTTCCAAAGACTGAAAACAACCAAGATGTCTTTCAATGGGTAAACTGTGGTAAACGGTTGAATACTGGTACACTTGTTGTGGAATATTAGTTGACAATAAAAAAAGAGAGAGAGCCCAAGATAGTGTTATCAATCCATGTAAAGACATGGAGAAACCTTAAATGTACACTGCTTAGTAAAAGAAGCCAGTCTGAAAAGGCTAGATACCGTATGATTTCAACTATAAGACATTCTGGAAAAGGCAAAACTATAGAAACAGTAAAAAGACCAGTGGTTGCCAGGAGCTGGGGATGGGAAGATATGAACAGGTGGAGCACAGGAAATTTTTAGGGCAGTGAAACTATTCTGTATACTATACTGATGGATACATAACATTATGCATTTATTGTCAAAACCCATAGAGCTATACAACACAAAAAGTGAACCCTAATATAAATTATAGACTTTAGTTAATAATAATGCGTTAATATCACATTATTGTTCATCAATTGCAACAAATTTACTAGGGTAATACAAGATGCTAACAAAAGGGAAACCACGTGAGGGAGGAAGGTGTGTATATGGGAACTCTGTATTACCTGGTCCATTTTCTGTAAGCCTAAAACTGCTCTAAAAATAAAGTCTATTAATTTTTCTTAAAAAAAAATGCTGGTGAAGATATAGAGAAACTGAATCACTCATACATTGCTGGTGGGAATGTAAAATGGCATCACCACTCTGAAAATGTATAGCAGCGTCTTAGAAAACTAAAAATGCTTTTACCATACAACCCAGCAATTGCACTCTCTGGTATTTATCCCAGAGAAAAGAAATGGAAAATTATGACCATATAAAAGCCTGTCCACAAATGTTCACAGCAGCTTTATTAATAATAGCCAAAACAGAAATAATCCAAATGACTTCAACAGGTGAATGATTAAACAAACTGTGGTACTTACCCGTCTACCACAGAATACTACTAAGCTATAAGATGGAACAAACTACTGATACATGCAACAACTTGGATGGATCTCAAGGGAATTATGCTTAGTGAAAAGGCCAATCTTAAAAGTTTACATTTGGTATGATTACATTTATATAACATTCTTGAAATGGCAGAATTATAGACAAGGATTACTGAATATTTTATTCCTTACAACAACATGTGAATCTACAATTATCTCAAAATAAGAAGTTTTATCAACTTCAAAGGTAAAAATATATTCTCTGAAATCAAATATTTCTCCTTGGGTTGACTAACAAATCTTCCAAAACAGGAGTTCTCAGCTTCAGATGTACACTGGAATTACTTCTAAAAATCCAGATGCTTAGGCAGCATCCCAGATCAATTAAATTAGAATCCCTCAAAGTGAAACCCAAGCATCTGTATTCTTTTTTTAACTCTCAGGTAATTCCAGTGTTCAATCAAGAAAGAGAATCAGTATACTCCAGAGTTAAGAGAGTTTTTTTAAAAGCAAACCCTTATTAACATGCCAAGATTATTATCAGTTGTTAAGGATATAGCTATATTAACAATTTGCTAAAATCTTAACCACCATAATGATTCCACTGATAAATGGAAACGTTAACCCAAACCTCACTCACCTTCCAGAAACAAAAGACGACTCAAAGAATTAGCCCAAGAAAACAATAGCTCACTATGGCATATTTTTAAATAATGTTCCTACTTGGCAATGGAGCTTGAATCAGAAGTTGAATAGCAGGTTTTTATCTGTGAAACTCCTATAAATACAAAAATTGAACTATTAATCTGGCTTTCCAAAATCTTTCAAGCATAAAAGTTATCACATTCTATTTTGGGTTTAACCTAAAATCAAAAGGAAGAATTTAAAATAATCTCGTGACTTTCACAAGTTTAACTACCTACACATGAACTATGAGAACAAGGTACAGAAGACAGAGCATCATTTCAAATGAAGTAAGTATTCTTTTGTACCTGCATATGAAAAAGCAACAGTGACAGCATCACAAAAAATCTGATATAAAACTAAATGTCATACAAGAACTATACACACCCAAACAAATCCACATACCATATAATTCAACACACTGGGAAAGCGGTGGCTAAGTAATGGAATAGCATGGGTACTGCAAGGGTTTTGGCAAACTGATAAAGACATTCACATCTCCTTTGCCTTTTACTGTGCCTGTTAACATTATAAAGCAGTTTTTGGTTTTTAGGTTTGTTTGGAGGTTTTTTGGGGGGAGGGGGACAGGATTCCAATTATACTGTACAAATTATTAGCTTAAAACAGATTCTCAGCAGCCCAGGAAAACTAAGTAAAACAAGAAGAATATTATAACATAACAATCTGACAGTTGTATGTTTCTTAAAACATTAAAGTGATAAGGTCATTTTTAAATATGTGTAATCTTTTTACAAGTTCAGAAGAACCACAAATTATGGAGCTCCAAACCACTAGCTATTCAAAGGAAAATTGTAGCTTATAAAATATTGGCTGACTGCCAGTACAAATGATTTTTTTCCCTCAAACAAGCTTTGTATGCCACAATACTCTTTCAAAAGTGACTATAATTATTATTCAAACAAGTGGTAATGTTATTAGACAGTAAGGTAAGTCAATCTTCGCCTAAAACAACCTACGATAATAAGATGTCACCCTGACCTGGGAAAAAGAGATCTGGGAAATTTTATCATTACTATTTTACTGTAATTTCATCAAGGAATTAAATAATAAGGAGCATCAATAACAAAAAAATCAGATTTAAAATCCAAATACCAATTAATACATTTATAAGGTGAGAATAAGCACCACCCAACCCCCTCCCCAAAAAAGCTTTGAAAAATAGCAAAAACTCTACTATGATCCAAAATATTTCCCTCAGCGGGGTGCAGTGGCTCACGCCTGTAATCCTAGCATTCTGGAAGGCCGAGGCAGGAGGATCACTTGAGGTCAGGAGTTCTAGACCAGCCTGAGCAAGAGTGAAACCCCAGAGACCCCATCTCTACTAAAAATATAAAGAAATTAGTTGGACAACTAAAAATGTATAGAAAAAAAAAATTAGCCAGGCATGGTGGCACATGCCTATAGTCCCAGCTACTCGGGAGGCTGAGACAGAAGGATTGCTTAAGCCCAGGAGTTTGAGGTTGCTGTGAGTCAGGTGCTAGGCTCACCCCACGGCACTCTAGCTCGGGCAACAGAGCGAGACTCTGTCTAAAAAAAAAAAAAAAAAAAAAAAAAAAAAAAAAAAAAAATTATTCCCTCAATTTACTGCCCAAATGGAAAGGTAAGAGAAGATACTTTGCAGACAAAGAGATACAGTTTCAAATCCCAGTTGTATTTCTTAGCTAGTAAGTACCTTGGACAACTAACCATTCCAGGTCTAAGTTTTCTCATTGATAAAATGGAAACACCATCAACTCACCTCATGGTAAAACTGTTGTACGGATCTAAAGATGCAATGCACGTAAAATGCATAACACACTGCCTGAAAATAATAATAAGCTCTCTATAAACAGAGGCCAGAATAGCTGAATTACCACATTCGACAAATGGAGAAATCAGAATATACAAAATATTGAGAAGTTGGATGTCTTATATAAACTAAACTAGTACAACATTAGAGCTAACTCTGAGTTGAAAAAGCTGTAACAACAATTGCTGCCATATGAGTGCCTTCTATTGCTAGGCACACTATAATTTTTAAAATCTTTATAATAATTTAATAAGGAAACACCTAAGCACAAGGTGCCTCAGGAAGCATTAAACTCTTTCTACAAAATCTTGATTGGAGATGTTTACTCTGTATATGTACATGTATGTATTTTTTACCCAAAGAAATGGATCTGAATGTTTTTTTACTCTATTTTAATGATAGTACATATATTCCAATATATGCAAATAGCATATTGCTCTTATCTGTGTGATTGTGGCAGCTTTAACTTAATCTTTTCTCATCTATCAAAGAGCAGTAACATACTAGTCTTACCTTTATCATGGTAATTTAAAAAAAAAAAAGCAAATAAGTACCTGTATAAATAGCGGAAACTATACAAAAGTTATAAAAACAGGGTAAAAATGTAAGAATAAAAATATAAACTGCAACTTAATTTTGTAAGCCTAGCTCAATTACTCTGTATGAATTCTTCAGTCTAACCTAACTGATGTAGTGATTACCTAAACGAGCATGGCACTTTCCCATAAAACAGATTGGCTTCCTCTCTCCATGTATGTCATCCTTGTTACAGAACACTGCATTAGTCATCTTTTCACAAGATTATATGTCTTACCCTCCATCTAGACTATAAACTACTGAAGAAAAGGAATCTTTTCTCATAATTTATATCTTTAACAGTACCTAATACAATGCCTTGTCAATAAAAAGATCTCAAATATTTAATGGCCAATTCATTGCATGTCAAAATCAGGCTGTTCTTTATTTCAAGGAATAACATAGTTTCTAAGACTAAGACTTGTATAGCAATCTGTTCCATAATAATTTGCAGAATATCTATTATTAATAGTCTGCAAATCTGGTCACTCCATTAGTTAACCAATTTGTCTAACTTCAAATTCTCCAAGTGTAGTCCAGGGACCCCTGGAGATCCTCAAGACTCTTTCATAGGTCTATTATACAAGGCCAAAACTATTTTCAAAGTACTATGAAGGCTTTATGTGCCTTTTTTACTCTCATTCTCTCAAGAACACAGAGTTTCCAGAGGCTACATAATGTGTGAAGATAAAATATAATGAAATGTGTCAC
This sequence comes from Eulemur rufifrons, assembly GCF_041146395.1. Classification (NCBI taxonomy): domain Eukaryota; kingdom Metazoa; phylum Chordata; class Mammalia; order Primates; family Lemuridae; genus Eulemur; species Eulemur rufifrons. Next base: position 275,383,129 of record NC_090989.1, read on the forward strand.
ATTTGGAAGATCAACATAATTCAGTGAACCAGTATTTTCCAAATGACTAATGCATGATGTTATAAAATCATGTATGGATAAAAGATCCAATCAAAATGCATGATACACCAATGGATTTTAATGTAACAGAACATAAAAAGTTCACTGATCTGGTTTCAGATTCCATTAAGAAAATATCATTTGTCAAGTTTTGGTGTAGTATCAAAGAATATCCAACAATTATCTGAAAAGGCCTTTTCCAGCTACATATCTGTATGAAGTCAGATTTTCTTCTTCATATACTTCATCCCGAACATATTACAACAGACTGAATGAAGCAGCAGCTATCAGAACCCAGCTGTCTTCTATTAAGCTAAACATTAATGAGTTGCAAAAATGTAAAGCAATGCTACTCTTCTAATTTTTTTATCTTAGAAAAGTTATTTTTCTTTAAAAACATATCACTTCTGTTAACATACAATGGTTGTTATTGGAATTTTTAAATGAACAAGTATTTAAATTTTTATCAAATTTAATTCCTAATAATACAAATATCAATAGATATTAAGTCACATAAACAAGAAATCACTGGGGTTCTCATAAATTTCTAAGGGCAGATAAGGATCCTGAGTTTTGGGAAAAGTTTGAGAACTAATGGCCTAACTAAATGTAAGTTGATTTTGGTGTTCCCCATGGTAGGTTCTCTGCCCATTTCACTTGGGAAATGCAGACACTTCCCAGGAAGGAACCATGTCAACACTGTACAACTTGGAACAGTGGTCACTAAGCTCTTGACAAATGTTCAGCACCCATTTTACTGTGAGCAGTTCTCCTCCAACGAACCAACAACACATTTTCAGTGAAAGGCTTTGGCAAAAACATCAACCATTCTCATTGATTCCCATTTCTTTTTTTTTTTTTTTTTTTTTTTTTTTTTTTGTTGAGACAGAGTCTCACTTTGTTGCCCAGGCTAGAGTGAGTGCCGTGGCGTCAGCTTAGCTCACAGCAACCTCAAACTCCTGGGCTTAAGCGATCCTACTGCCTCAGCCTCCCGAGTAGCTGGGACTACAGGCATGCGCCACTATGCCCGGCTAATTTTTTCTATATAGATTTTTAGGTGTCCATATAATGTCTTTCTATTTTTAGTAGAGACGGGGTCTCGCTCAGGCTGGTCTCGAACTCCTGACCTTGAGCAATCCACCCGCCTCGGCCTCCCAGAGTGCTAGGATTACAGGCGTGAGCCACCGCGCCCGGCCATTGATTCCCATTTCATAAAGAATCATCACTTAGCTATATGACCTGTTTTAAGTAATCAAGAAAAACAGTACAACAGAACAGACAGCACTTATTGAGCCCATAGCAAATGCCAGGCACTGTGCTGTGCTTACTTTATCTCATAATCCTCATGACCCCACAAATAAAGTAACACAGAGCAGGAAACTAACTCAGATTTACTTGCCAAAGGTCACACAGTTAATAAATGGTGGAATCGGGACATAAAATCAGGCCTGTGTGACTCCAAAGTCCAGTGCTCTCTCCATTCTACCACGTTACCTTTTTAACACTGGATAGGAAATCAAACCTGTCACATACTTTCTGTGTCCTTGAGCAAGTCACAACTTCTCTCAGTCAGCTTTCTCATCTATAAGAGGATTAGTCCAGCTGATCTCCAAAGTCCCCTCAATAGCTAATATTCTTAGATTATGATTCACCACAACCTGAACCCTACAGTTATAGAGTAAAAGGCCTTTTGCATGTTCTTCTGAACAGAACAAGAGAAACAATACAAATAATGGGGAAGTAATGAGTAAAATTAATAGGCAAGGATATAGCCTTCCATGCTTTAATATTAACAGTCATCATAAAATATACCATAAGCATTAAGTAGGCATTGTGTATTTCTTTCATTCCAGACAACCAAAGCTTCCTTCTTGACATAAGTTTGGGCATTCAGCCAGCTGACATTTCTAAAGGTAGAAAGCACCAGTAAACATGCTGCACGGGAACACCTAACTGAAGGATTGCTATAAGGGAGCAAATGCCTCATCATTAGCTTGTATAGCACCATCTATTGAGGTAAATTATACGATAATCAATGGAGATGTTTGCCAAGCATTTCTGGGAAAATGAGGGCAAGCTGCAGGAAATAGTGAAAACTGACACATGGCACTTCAACACACACAAAAAAAGACAAAAAACCCAAGAAGAAATGTATTGATTGAAAGACAGTATACAGATGAGTTTTCACTGTATTTACATTATGATGATGTTGGCTAGGCTACCAAAATTTAGACTTCTTATAACAGTTACAATTCCAACACAATTTACTATGTGCCAGATACTATGCTAAGCCCTTTAGAAACATTGCCTCTAATCTTACTCTGCAAGGTATTATAATCATTTTAAAAGAGGAAAGATCTCACAGATAGTAAATGACAGAAAAGGATTTGAAAACAAATCTGACCAACTCCAAAGCCTGTACTCCTTATAATACATTCTTGCTGCTTCCAGAGAGAACGAAACCTCATCCCTAGGTCAAAACAGAAAAGCAATGTGTAATATTTGAGCCAAGTTACAAAGGCATTTTAAAATTTTTAAATAAAAGTTTTTAAAAGCTTGAAATCCATTTATGGAAGTACTTACTATTTAGATATTAGCAAAAGTCACAGGGTCACTGTCAAAAATCTATACTTCTTTGGATAACTCTCAATTCACTTAAATGCAGGACATTTGTAGATAGCTGCTGTTGCTATAGCTCGTATTCTTGTTATGCTCACATAATCAAAAAAAAAAAAAATCCATTGTCCAAAGTAGCAAGGAAGCTATATTTTACATGATACCATCCTTTTTACCCAAACCCAGTATATTGAAGCACATTACCCAGTGTCTATTACTGAAGAGAAGTCACATTATTCAGGCCAAAACACAGGAGAAAAGTGACAAGGTTTATGAGGCTACTTACTAGGGGATTTCAGAGGAATGAACGTCAAGTGGCCTACCAAAAGTTCTTTCAAACTTTAAAAAAGCTAAAATAAAGTTTTTTTAATAGGGGCAAAACTATAATTACAAAATACTTCAAACTATAATTACAAAATACTTCAACACACACCATTTGAGCTATTCTTCATTCAAATTGAACCATCACTTTTCTTCATAGAATCTTAAAAAGGGAAATCAATCAAGTTTCAATACTGTTAAGACTAATCATTAACCATTCTAGCAAATCAATTTATGAATTTAAAAGCAAATCAAATATTCACTAAAAATAAATGGGAAAGAAAAAAAGAAATGAATTCCTAAGAACAAATCGCAGAAGCTACACTGCAATTTCTTCTAATTGTTTATAATAATGTCCATTAAAGAGTTCCAAAGGTTATTTCCTATTTTATTTTTTCCCTACTGCATACAGATCACTACTAGTCAGGAGAAAGTGGTTACTAATGCACAGAAACTAACAGGAGTAGCAAACTCAAACTCCCTTCCCTTCTAACTGTCTTGCTAAGACAGTACTGAGATGATTACCCTATTTATTGTTTTTTGCCTGCTCAATCCCAGATTTAGTGAAGACAATATCCAACTTTTCAAGCCAAATAGACATGGATTTGAATCCCAGATCCACCACTCACCATGTAAGGGACTCTGGAGTTACTGAACAGGCTTAGTTTTCTCATCTGAGATATAGTAACCATTCTGAAAGGCTAGTGTGAAGATTAGAGATATTATGCAAAATGCATGTCTGCTACAGCATTATTGATCATTATAGGCCTGATACTTTCTTTTTTAATGTTGCTCCTGTAATTGTAATACATCCACTACTAAAGAACATAAGGAGGATTCTCTTTATTTCTCACTAGCAAATCAGAGATGGGTAGCAAAGCATAGGGGTGACCTCTAATACAAACTTGCCATACTTGACCTTACTTGTCATGGTAAAGACTTTTATTCTAATTGCTTAAAAAATTTTCAAATTGCTTAATGGGTAAGTGATTTTACTTCAAAGTGATGGAAATGTTTTGAAACTACAGAAGGTATTGGTTGCTCCACATTGTGAAGGTACCATAATGCCACTGAATTGTTCAGTTTAAAATGGTTAACTTTTTTAAAAAGTATTTTCAGAGGGAATGAAGAAAACATATCTTAATTATTCCTATTGAACGTTATTAGGTGCTAGCAATGTGACCAGCTGAGTTCCTTTAAGGTTTTCTGGTCCACATTTCTAAGCAGCAGCCTTACATGGCAGAAGGAGCCCAAGACCGGAGGTCATGAAATTCACCTCTCACCCCAACCTCTGCCACTAGTTAAGTGTGTGATTTTGGACTAGTACCTTAACCTCTCTGGATAAAAGCAGGGCAAAAAGGATCTCTCAGGTTTCTCACGAGATTTCAATTTTATACCTTATATTCTTGGCAAACCAATTATGTGAAATAAAATTGCCTAGATTTAAAAAAAATTTAACTACAATATATGCTAAATCTGACAAACTAAAAGCTACCACACCTCCATTGAAGTGAAAAATATAAATTATCCTAAACAGGAAATTTTTCTCATTTCAGGACAGTTGGGACCTATTGACTCCTAGTTACTTGAAAGCAAAATACTCCATAATGACAAAATCATATCCACTGACATTATCATCTAAGCACAAAGGAAAAAGACTTAATACAGAGACGACTAATGTGGTAAGCTCAAAGTCACCCTTTTAAGCTAAGCTGGTGAATAGCAAGTTTTTAATAAACTCAATGATGCCTTTTTTTCAACTATTAAAAATGCATTAAGTAGAAAAATATTAAGTATCATGCATCACTAAATAGCCTATAAATAAAAATGGTATACAATTATCAATATTATTTTGCAAATAATTTTTTTCCCTATAAATAACCTTTGGGTTAAAAACACCTCCTTTTACAAAGCTCTGAAAAGGATATAAATCTAAAAAAGAACCTTCAAATGTTCTTGATTCTGCTTGGAACAGAAGCTAAATCCTCTAATATCTTCTGGTATTTTGTTAGGTATAGGTTGTTAGAGAAATGTTTTGGCAACCAACACCTTAACTACCACTAATTAGGTTAGAAGCCTTGTCCTCTTCCAATGTGGCTCTATGTCCTAAGGGGAAAGACGGGAGTATGGCAAGATCATACAAACCTTTTAACTCAAATAAGTACTGCCTTCATCTAAAAAAGGTGCTCAAGGTTAGTAGTAACACTCACCTATTGCCTTCAAGGGGTAAGACAGGCACTGCTTAGATATCCATCGCCAACGAAGAAGCAGTAGAGAAGAGCTCAAAGGACAACAAGTCGTATCAAACTACTGAGAACATATAAAGTGCTTTTATAAGAGCAACTTATCTATTAATAACAAACCTAATGAAATAAGTTGAGCCACTTACAGATCAAAAGAAAAATATCAGAAGTTTTCCAAATCAATTATCTAGATTCTGATGCCATCAACAGACTCAGCAAATAAGTCTTAATTCTCTTTATGGCAGTTAGCTGTATCAAAATGAAGGCACCAAAGCCACAGATGCACATCCTTTCTAAAAAGATTACAAATTTTCTTTTTGTCAGAACAATCATCACCTGGAAGTCACCACTACACTTGCTAACTTCATACCAAAATCAAACTAAACTTTCCTCCTGATCTCACTTCTCTTGGGTTCCCTGCTTACATTGGCAGGGCACCCCAGCCCCAGTTGTCAGACTTGTTGCTCAGCCCTCACATCCAGTTACCAAGTTTCGTCAGTTCCAAGGGAAACTTTCTATACTCACTTGCACTATTTTTTCACTTTTTCCCCCAAACTATTACAAAAACATTTTAATCAATGTACAGTAAGTGCTCACTTAACATTCTCAGTAGGTTCTTGGAAACTGCAACTTTAAGCAAAACAACATATAACGAAACCAATATTACATGGGCTAACTGATTTGTAAACAAGAGTTAAGTTCTTCTGGTCATAAAACCACACCAAACTTCTAAACAAATTCCAAAACGCCTCCAGCAATAAACATTGAAATAAACGTGAGCTATGCATATTAAATACAATTAAGAAAGATTAATAAAAACCAAGTAAGGTAAGATAACTAATTACCCAATTATTCCAGTTCATGGTCACACGTGGCTGTAGCCTACCCCAGCAGCACACGGTGTAAGGCAGACACCAACCCTGGACAGGATACCATTCCACACAGGGCACACTCACACACATCCCCACACTCACTAATCCTGGGACGATTTCAACACACTGATTAACCTAGTGTGCAAATTTTGGGGACGTGGGAGGAAACCAGAATACCCAGAGGAAACCCACACATGTAGACATGGGGAGAATGTGCAAACTCCACACAGACAGTGGCCCCAGCTGGGAATTGGAGGACCTGCCATATGCATTTCAGTCTCTCCACATAAAGTTGTCAAATTCATAAAGACAGTCCCAAAAATGTCCTTCGATGAAGCTCCATGGTTGACAGAACAAAGTTTGAATTCCTTATTCTTGCATTCAAGGCCTTCTATCAGTAGCTCCAACATTCCTCTCCAAACTTACACTCTACCAATTCCTTTCTTATTTCCTTATCTTTAATTAAATAAACCACTTGTTATTTCCCATACAAATCTTGAGCATTGCTATTTTGCTAATGCTATTCCTTCCATATGGAATTCTCTTTTCCATTTTCTCATAATCAAATCCTATTTGTTTTCTGTGGCTCAACACAAATATCACATACCACATCCTCTCTGAAGTCTCTCAGTTACTCCCCTCAGCTAGAAACAATTTCTCATTGTTCTGAATTCTGGACCACTTTATCTCTTAGGTACTTTTTTTTAATACATATCATACCAGCAACTCCCTTAATGGACTCTTAAAGGTCAGGGTCCATGTATACTTTATCTCTGTATGCCCCAATGCAACTAGCACAGTGCTTAATAAGGGCTGAAAATTAAGATGAATAAATTAATAAGAAAGGATACTCATAAAGAAGAAAAATAGAAAGACATCAAAATGACTTCAAGGTGCATAGTATTCCAAAGGAAAAACTAAAATTACAACTATGGCAACCTTTACCAAGTAATAGATTACAACTAATAAAAGAGTAATTCATTCAACAAATACTCAAGTGCTTACTAAGTGCCAGGCACTGTTCTACTAGGTGCTTGGAATCTACAAAAAACAAAACCAACAAAATCCTTGCCTTCATGGAGCTCATAGTCAAGTGGAAAGAAAAAAGCAATAAACAATGTAATCAAGATATATTGTAAGTTAAATGGCTTAAGTGATATGGAGAAAAAGAGGGTTTGGAGAAAGAGGGGCTAAGCTAAGGCAGGCCAGAAATGGAGGAGCTGCCATTTTAACAGAATGGTAAGGGAAGGCTTCACAGAGAATAGGAGATAAGATGGAGCCAAGCAAATACCTGCAACAGTATTCTTGGCAAGGCAAACAGCAAGTGCAAAGGAACTGAGACAGAAATACACCTGGCATGGTAAAGGAACAGCAAGAAGGCCATTGTGGCCAGAATGGAGTAAGCAAAGAGAAGAGCAAGAAAAGATGAGATTAGAGTGCAAAGAAAAGATCAAATCACATAAGGACTGGGTAAGACTTTGCCTTTTGCTCTAAGCAAGACAGGGAATCACTAGAGAGTTTTGACCAGATGAGACAAAATATGACTTACCTTTTTAAAAGGATCATTCTTGCTACTGTATTGAGAATAGACCATAAGGGCGAAAGAGTAAAAAAGGCTATTACAATAATTTGGATGAGTTGATGTAGGCTTAAACCAGTGGAAGTTATAAGAACTGGTCAGAGTCTGGATACATTCTGAAGACAGAGCTGGCAAGATTTCATGATGGACCAGATGTGGTGCATAAGAGAAATGGTGCGTGAGAAAAAGACAGTCAAGGATGACTCAAAGTCTTGGCCTAAGCAACTAAAAAGACGCAGTTGCTATTTACTGAGATATGGAAGACTATAAGAGGGGTACAGGGGGATGAGGGGACAGATTAAGTTCGGTTTGAGATAAGGATAAATATGTAAGTGGAGATGTCAAGTAAGCAGTAGGATAAACAAGCCTGGAGTTCTGGCTAGAGATAAAACTCTGGTAGTCATCAGCACATGCATGGTACTTAAAGCCGTAAGACTGGATGAGAGCACCAAAGGAATGAGAATAAAGAGCACAGATCCCATGGGGTGTCCAATAAAGAGGTACGAGTAATGAGGAAGAACCAAAAAAGAAGAAGAAGCAGCCAAGGAGGTAGAAAATCCAGAAGAATGTGGTATCCTAGAAACCAATGCAGAATATGTTTCAAAAAGGGAGGCATCCACTGTGCCAAATGCTGCTATTAGGTCATAAGAATTAAACGTGATGGTTTTGACAAGCACAGTTTCAGTAAAGTGATGGCTTGAAAATCTCACTAAAGTGGGTTCAGGAGAGAAAAGGAAAACTGAAGATGAGGAGAATAAACAACTTTTTCAAGAAGTTTTGCTACAAAGGGAACCAAAGAAATTGAGTAGTAGCAAGAAGAGAGTGCAGTCAAGAATGGTTGTTTAAAAAACACAGATGAAATGCAGTATGTGTGTGCTGACTGGAATGAGCCAGTAGACAAGGGGTAGAATGATGTTGCAGGAGAGGGAGAAAATGGCCATTATTTCAACTGTTATAGAATTTCACTAAAAGAATCAAATAGCCCAATGAAGAGAAATTTCATTAGGCTAGTGGGCAATAATTTTAGATTACTATTTCACTTTGTAATACTAAAGAAGGAAGGAGGGCAGCCCATAATTCTTATTCACATGTCACAGAAGGCTCAAAAAGAGGTTGGGCCACTTAACTAAAAATCTTTGTGTTAGGCATTTTATATGTTATTTCATTTAAGCTCAAAATAACTTCATGAAGTATTATCTTTATGTTACAGATAAGGAACCAGAAGCTAAGAGAAAGCAAATAATATGCTTGATGTACAAAGCTAGTAAGTGGTAGAGCTATGTTTTAAATCCAGGTCCTTCCAACTATAAGATAAGGAATTACTATTAATTTGGGGGCTTAAAATAGTTCTGTGGTTATTTCTTTTTAAGTTCTTATCAGTCAGAAATACATACTGAAGTATTTATGGATGAAAGCCATATGATGTCTACAATCTGCTGTATATACTCCAGCAGAAACAATAACAAAATGTAATTACGAGTGAGGGACAGATTAAATAAGAGCAGCAAAATTGTTGAAGCTGGTTGACGGGTATATGAAAGTTCACTGTACCGTTCCCTTTTACATAAGTTTGAAAATTCAATGATAAAAAATAAAAATCCAGGTCCTTCTGAGTCAAATTTTCTCATCACATCAAAGCCTGCCTTTAATTTCTGCTCAATCCTCCCTTAAAAAAAAAAAGTTATGTTTTACATAACTTTTTACAGTTTACAAACAATTTTATCTTCTTTAATCCTCACTATACCTCTGTAAATGAAGGGCTTTATTCCAATTTTAGACCTGAGGAGACAGATACTCAACTAGTAAATAGCAAGATGAGACCTCAAAGCCAAGCCTTCTAGTGTCAAAAACATTCTTCTTCTAATACAGCAGTCCAGGTTGCGCACAGAGTTCTCTGGGCATACCCATAAGTAGAGTCCACTCAGTGCCAGCCCTTTTTCACAGATTCACTACTATTCCATAATCCCGGACCCTGTGCTTCCTAAGAGGACTAAGCATTATCCCATGCAGTCCTTGAAGTCCTTGAAAAGACTTGTACTCAACAGCTTGACTGAAAGAGGCAGATCTCTAATTTGGCAACCACCAAACTTCCTTGCCAAATTCAGGGACTAAAAGGAATCTGATACACAATTTCTGAAAAGGTGATCTGACAGTCTGCCTATCTCTGTTCTAGAGTCAACTCCTTGTACCTCCATTTATACTCTGTTGTTCACCTATCTTGTACAACTATCATAGGGACAAAAGTCCAATTATGTGAACTCTGGGCTCTAGAAATAAAGGACACTATTAAACAACAATACTGACCAATTTCAAAAGCCAATTTTGTGTAATTCCACAACATTCACCACAAAGCTGGCAGACCAGAAAACATCACAGTTAATATTTATTTTAGGATGCCTTTTTTAAAAAGCCTCATCACTAACATGTTTGATATCTGTTCTTCCATGCTAACCTTGACATTGTAAGCTAATTCACAACTTACTTCAAAAACAACTGAAAATAGGAACACCAAGGGCCAGAGATGTTTATTGCCATCAGCTGCTAATCATCAAAACTGCAACACCTTTCCCCTCTAGTTAGTTCACTAGCTTTCCTAACTAAAATTGAGTTATCCAGAATTATTTAATTCAAGTGCTACTCGGTATCCAAAACTTCATTAGGTCAAAATGTACGTTGCCTAAGTGGTATAAAAGCCTGATTAGATGCAATGTTTGATGAGTTTCAGATTCACCTGGAACTATAAACATCTTAAGAATGAACTGCCGGCCAGGCGCGGTGGCTCACGCCTGTAATCCTAGCACTCTGGGAGGCCGAGGCAGGCGGATCGCTCGAGGTCAGGAGTTCGAGACCAGCCTGAGCAAGAGCGAGGCCCCGTCTCTACTAAAAATAGAAAGAAATTATCTGGCCAACTAAAATAAATAGAGAGAGAGAGAGAGAGAGAGAGAGAAAATTAGCCGGGCATGGCGGCACATGCCTGTAGTCCCAGCTACTCAGGAGGCTGAGGCAGTAGGATTGCTTAAGCCCAGCAGTTTGAGGTTGCTGTGAGCTAGGCTGATGCCACGGCACTCACTCTAGCCTGGGCAACAGAGTAAGATTCTGTCTCAAAAAAAAAAAAAAAAGAATGAACTGCCTCCATCTTAACTTGTACAAACAAATAAACTTCTTTATTAGGTCACTAGCTAGCTGTCTTAAAATGTACTGATGTTCAGTTAGGCTGACTAAACTTAAGTAACCAAAGTTATAGACTCTATTTTCACATTGAGGGCCAATCTACCTAGGGAAGAATCTACTCTTTACTCAAAATATTATTGAGCCCTACTAAGAAATCTTAGGTCTGGCACAAAACATGCCTTTGAACCTAAATGCTGATGCCTGTTTGCTGAATTAAACTGGCAAAACAGGCTTAGTAATGGCATACAAAAATAGGCACAGTAAGAAAAAAATCTAGATAAAGCCCTTTACAGCAATTACTAGTTGCTGTATGCCAACAGTACAAAATTGGTTAAGTTAAATTATAAAAAAAAAAAAAAATGCTGACCTGCCCAATAGGATATTGTGAAAAGCCCTGGCACCTGGAAAACTGCAAAGAACAGGAAATTCTGCAGGTGCAGTAAGAAACAACATCTTATCCATGACCCAGAAACGCCTCAGAATTTATTACACAACCTGCTGCAGAATTCTCACTTTTCAAATGGAAATGAACCATGAAGTCACACAATGCATGCACGGCTGTGATTTTATTATTGACATAAACAACTGTACCCTTTTGAGTCATGCTAAAGTTAACTAAAGAAAGCAGATGTTCTACATAATGTTAGCAATGTCAGAGGAGAATTTGAATATCAAATAACTAAATTTAGTAACACTTCATTCACTCAGCCACATATATATATTGAGAGCCTTTTGTGAGGCACTATACTTCTCAAATACAGTACACTTAATGGACCCTTAGGACAAAAAATAATTCAAATTAGGCATGAAAGTGACAAATCAGGTCATGTGGTCACCTTACTATGCAAGACCTAAAAAGCTAGATTAAAGATTAACACACACCTTTCAGGTTCAAATCATCTTATCTATATCACCATTAATCTGGCCTCATTACTTTATTTCTGTTTTAACTGACATATACATTTAACTTACATCTCTCAATAAACAGTCTTCTAAAATTAGACTGGATTATGAAGCCTCTTATAATTACCTATCAGAAATAGTTTTTCTATAGCTAAACAAATTTTGAAAAACAACCAATCTTCCAATAAAAGGATCTATGCAATACGAATGAAAACAGAAAAGCACTAAGACAGGTAATAGTTTCCAAACATGTTATGTAAGAGAGTAAACAAAGTAGATCAGCTAGCACAGAAAAACTATCAGAGCTGGGTATTACCAAGGCAAATTAATGTCCAACAAAGCAACTCGCTATTTACACTTTTGCAGTGTCAATCATGACCAGTATGTGGAGGCTCTTTACAACTAGTAAACCAAACCCAAAATGAAAAAAGTGCTTAAAAATCATTCTCCCTCAATTAGAGCATAATCTGTCAAATGGACTTGGAAATATCAAATGGTAATTACTTCATAACTAAAACTTTAAAAAGTATTCAGTAAGTTGGAACAAGGAAGCTTAATGTCACTAGCAGAAGGGACAGCTCTATTTTTCTGTTCCAGTCACTCCAAATTAATCAATTTTCTGCAAAACACATAGGAAACTGTATTTTATTTATTATTCCTACATAAGAATTGAATTCACTGAGCTAGATAAGCACTCTGTCTCTGGAAATTCATGTTTCGAAACAATCTTGGGCTATAGCTAGAACTCAGAATGTCTCTCACAAGCTTGTGCTCCAGGTGATGAATTCAAATCAGCACTAACACTCAGCTGCAAGAATAAGTCAGGGAAGGTAAGTAGACAGTAGGGCAAAGAATAAACAAACTTCAATTTGCAGACATCTCTGATAGTCACATAAGTTTCATCTCTACCCAAGTTTCTCACAATGAATGAATCACCAAATAGCAAATGATGAAGTACTAATTAACATTTGACAAGTCTAAAAACCACAGGAAGAAGTAAAGAAATAACACCTATCCCCACATTTACATAGTCCTAGTCTTCCCGAAAAATTTAAACTTGTTTTATACAAACCATCTCGATTCTCATGGAAGGTAGATAAGGAGTCAGGTTTCTAGAGAAGAAACAAGCACAAAGGGATTAAGTATCTTGTCCAGCAAGTCACCAGTGAAAATAAAACCAGAAGCCAATTATTTAGTTTACAAAGTCTAAATACCCTGCTTTCCTTGGTTCATAAACTTAGGATAACACTGTAAAGTGCCTACAAATTATCCCAAGCCACAGAACTTCACAGAACAATATATATTATCAGAACACTATGCCAGAATTTAGTGTGCTGAGCAAGAAAGTACTGTTTACCCCAAATCAATAAAATGAACTAACACAATGGACTTAAAAAATACAAGGAGGAAGCAATGGCCATATTGGAGAGAATTTTCAAAGGTCACTCTATTCATCTTATATCTTACTACTCAAATTCTCTGGCAAGGAGCAAAGGGAGTCAGACATGCTCCCTATAATTATATTCCACATATAAATCTCAAAATACTCCCAGTTTCAATCAAAGACATATTATACTTTTAAAACCTTTCCCTCCAAAAATAAAATCTTATAGCAACGCCTTTAGTGCATTATTTTGCTGCTGCATGACATACTTCAAATTTGGATTTTAAAAATCATTAGCTTCTAGTTTATTTTTTAAATACTTATATTTACAGATTCAGATTACTTCAAACTGGTGTTCTGCTCAGCCCTCATTATGTTTAGGCAAGATTCCCGTTTCCACTCAAACTTATTTGAACATACAATGGCTGCATTAAGAAGATACTTCCTACATTGACAAAAGAAAAAACTAATCAACCCAGAAAGCTCCCAAGTTACCAAAAGCAGATCTTTTATTTTAAATCATACTAGGGAGCACACTACACACTACATGAAGCCCATGGAGTGATAATTTGTGTCTGCAACATGATGAAATTTATTTTTTAGCAAAATCTGACAAGACTGAATTTTCAACTGCCAAAAGGAAGTCATTTTCCAAGATTCTAGGAAACCCTGCTTACTGAAGCAGTCTCAAAGCAGTTTGCTTAATCCTTCTAAATCCCAAAGAATCTAATATAAGCCATAGAACACGGAGAGACCTGCACTGAAATGTCTATGTTCAAACCCCTAAAGGTTACTTCCCATGTATAATGGCAAGCTGATAGCCATATGTCCACCTAACCCCGAAAGTGTCTTTCCTCAATAAAGCTAACATTACACTCGCCAACTCAAATCAAAATACCAGAGAATCCAAGTCTCCAACTAAATTTCACTTACTATTTGGGAGAAAAAGCCAACAACCCAGTATCAGTTATTCACACCTTGAAGGAGAGTTAAAAGAGTCCATTTCTGCCACTTTTAGGAGCTGAGTGTACATTACTTCTATCTGTCTGTAGCGATATTACATCACCCGTGCCTGAATACTGCCCCATTACCCACAAAGCACCAGGATATCTGATACGCTGCACCAAGGTATCCCTTCCTCCCTTATACACAGCCCTTGAATGCTACTGGCTGCTAGGCCCTGCTCTCTTGCAGTTTCACAAAGACATCTGCCCTGCACCTGCTGCAATCCCATTTCCATTCACTCCTGGCGCACTCCTCATGACCCTGCACAGCTCTTCTATTTGTCCACTCATCAGACCAAAATACTAAGTTGATACCCAACCACACACCTCCTCCAAATCTGGGAGTGTGCACTCAGCTCTCCCTTTCCCCTTCCCCATTTACTGGGTTCTGGAACTAAAATCAGGCTTCATGATCTCTCTGAACCTACAAGTACGAACTTTCAGACATGATACAGGGTTTAATGTCCTCCCTTTTCCATTAATATCATTCCAGGATACAAGTCTCACATTGCCCCACTCCCAAAATCTTCAGTTCCTGTAAGTCTGAAATTTAATCTTCTCCCTTTAGTTTTTTTTTCCAGCTTCTGCACTCTGCCTGCCCTTCCTTCTATTTTCAGAGACCTAAAAATTTTGGCCCCTTTAATCTCTCAAAACTCAAAGTGTTCCAATCTCTCCCCACACTTCTGCACCTTGGACCTTCCATACTCTCTTAAGCAACATGTTTTCCTAACTCTCCAACCTAAATAGTCATTTCCTGCCCTAAATCTAAGCATCCTACTTCCCCACCACCACCACTCCCCAATCCAATACATTACCTATTCCTTTTCTAATCACACACATCCCTGCCTTACCCTTACCCCACTATGGGTACTATGCATTCTTCTACATCCTCTACCTCAAAATATCCTGTCTTCTCCCCTTCCTTACCACTGTCCCCTCTCTATTCTCTTCTCCCTACAGCACAAAATCCAGTTCTGCAAACCTGTGCTTCCCTCCCTTCAAATACTGTACTTTAGATCTGTACACCTTCCCTCCCAGCCTATCCCACTGCCCGCTCTACACTTCCCACACACCCCCTCCACCTCCCTCCTTCTCTCCAAATTCTCTCCGCATTTCCTTCCCAAGAAACATTTCCTTCCATTTGTCTCCACACTTTACCTGCCACCAAGAAGATTTCTCTCCTCCCTCCCCTCCACCCCCTTTTGCCCTCCACGTCATACACATTCCATTCTGCCCCACACACCTGTCCCCTCCAATGTCCCTCGAACCCAAAAGTTCCCACTCATCTTGCTCCCACCTTGCTCCATATTTCCCCCGTATGAACACCCTCCATTTCACTTACCTCTCCCTGCTACCTGTTAAATGCCCCACACCTCCTGCCCAGATACCCTCTCCTCTCCACCCCCACCACCCTACTCCATCGTCCCCACTTCTCTCCCAAAGCTCCCAAATTCAGTCTCTGCTCCAATTAACTTCCCACTTCCACCTCGGACTCCTCTCCCCAGAGCACCAGATACCTGACATTCTCTCTTCACAAGTCAACCTCCTCCTGCCCCCCTCCTGCCTCCCTGCTGTCTCCCCTGCACACCTGGCCAGACACTCCCTCACACACCTCACAGGTCTCCTGGAGCCTCTGGGCCTACTCTCACTCACACCTCCTGCCTGAACACCCTCCATTTCCCTCACCATCACTCCAGACACCCTCTTTCCCTCCCTCCCTCCCTTTCCACGCTCACCCAGCCTGCCCACGTCTCCCCCTACCCCACCCCCCTCCATCATTCCCCTTCACATGCCTCCGGTGGCCTCCTAATATCTGCCCCACTCCCGCCCCTCACACGCAGAGCTCTCTCCATTCTTGCCTCGAGTGCCCAATCTTCTTCCTCCGTTCCCACCCCACTCGCCCCTGCGCTCCCCACAGCCCCCTTCACACCCTCCTGAACGCTCAGACATACTGTCCCCCACCGGCCGGAATGTCCTCCGTCTGTCTCACACTCGCCCTGTCCCCCCAGGGGCCCACCAAACCTGCCCCAAGGCCCTCACCCTCCATTAGGCCGGATCCTTCTGCCTTCCATTCTCCTCCAAATCTGCCCACACCTCTACCTGCCCCCCAAAGCCTCTTCCCCAGCTCCTGCCCGCAATGTCCTCCAACACCTGCTTCGAGCCCCGAGCCCTCCATCCTACCCACACCTCCTGGCGCTCGGCCCTCCACGCTGCCCACGCCCTCCCCTGCTCTGGGCCGGGACCCGACCCCGCGAAGGTGAGGAAGGCTGCCCTTGCCCGAAGAGGCCGGGGCACCGCGGCGGCGGCGGCCACAATGCCGGAGCCGCCGGGCCGGGATTGCTCCGTGCTCTCTGCCTCGGCCGCCGCCGCTGCTGCTAAGGACGCACAACAAACAATGCGGGGCCCGGGCCGGCTCCGCCAACCGCCTCAACCGCCGCCTTAACCGCCGCCCGCCCGGGACGGCCCGCCGCGCAGGCGCCTGCCCCGCCGCCGCAGCCTACCCGCGCCGTCGCGCTCTGCCTGCGCCCGGTCCCCGGTCCCCGCTCCCGCTCCGCCGCCGCCGCCACCTCGTCCGCCCGCGTCTCCGGCTCCTCAGCCCAGCGGCGGCGGCTGCGGCGGCTGCTGCCCTGGTGGCGCTCGCGGCTCCGGTCTCCGCTTCAGCGGCGGCAGCAGCGGCGGCGGGGAGCACGTGACGCCGCCGAGCGTGCCCATTGGCCGGGCTGGGGGGCGGGCCCCGCGGCTGCTGGGGAACGGAAAGCCCGCCCCTTCGCTCGCCTCGCGTCCCCTCCACGCGCGCCCTGCTGCACCTGAGAGCGCCGGCCAGCGCCCGCCGCCGCCGTGCCGAGCCGCCGCCTGCGCCAACTGCGCACCTGGGAGCGCACAGGGAGCACTCGCCGGCGGCGGCCGCATGCACCTGCGAGCGGACGCTTACGTAAACTCCGTCCCCGCCTTCCTCTTGGTGCCAGGCCCCCGCCCGCTGCAGCACCTGAGCCCCATTGCGCTAGCGACGTAACTGCTGGGGAGCGGAGCCCAGCTGCGCTGGGAGGCGAGCGAAAAGCAAGGAAACTTCGTAACTTCCGAACCTGGGAGCGGCACCCGGCTACTGCCAGGAGCCGGCGTCTCCGGGTCCCGCGCACCAGTGTGGGATGACCCCCATCCCCAGCGGCTACGCAAACGGAGTAAGCGCTGCAATGGCTCCCCGGTGGAGGAGGGGCAGGCCAGTAGGCTTTTGACTTGTTAAAAGGTTAAGATCCCCAGCCTCCGCCCCCACCCCATTTGCCAGCTGTGTGACCTTGGCCAAGTTACAGAACCACTCTGAGCCTCAGGTTCCTAGTCGGGAAAACTGAAAAACAAAATTCCAACTTAGGAACTCTTGGGGAGATGACGTAAGACAATAAGGTGTGAATTCTGGCCCATAGCAAGCCCTGAACAGAAGTTGCCGCAATCACCTCTTCACCCACACCTAATGAACCTCCCTGGGATTGAGTTTCGGCCCAGGACCTCTCTGATCTCCTTATGGTTGGGTCAGACTTTGGCTGAACACCCACCTGCACTATACCGGGGGCGGTGCTGGAGAAGAAATAAAGGTTGGCCTTTTATTTTACAGTCACTGGCCGGCACCTTCTTGGTGCCCAGCATTCTGCCAGCCAGTTCAGTCCCTCCTGAGTACCTGCTGCGTGTGAGGCGCCTATGCTATGTGCAAATGAGACAAAGTCCTGCCCTATGGGAATTCCCAGGCTGAGAAAGGACCTGACCACCCAGTGCCAGGGCAGAGGGGCTTGGGGAGCCCGAGAGTGGAGCAGGAGCCTCTCACAACAGCCTCCTTGGGGCCCCTTCTCATCTTTCTAACATACCAGGATCAAATATTTTAAGAGCTCTGCTTCATTCATAGGATAAAGTATAAATGCCCAATTTCAACTGAAAAGGCTTTGGTGATCTGGCCTGAAGCTTCAAGATACACACTCTTCACTTTGACCCTCCTTCAGATCAACTTGACCCTCCAGCCACACTGAAATACAGAACTGTAGTTTCCAGAGTATGCCCAGGTCTGTAACACTCCTGAGTCTCCTGAGAGACTAGGAGCTAGACCCCAAATCCCTTTCTACACCCTCTCCCCACCTCTGACCACCCATGCCTACCTTTATGCTCCTGAAAAAAAACCCAAGAGTACTGATTGATAAATCAGCCCAAAATATATTCTCTCTGGAGATCCTTGGCTGCCTCAGACACATGGTCTAAACTCCCTCTGCTTGCTCAGTCCTCTTAAACCATGTATTCTTGTGGTACTAGACTGTAATTGTTTAGCTGTCTGTCTCCTCCCTGGACTCTAAGCACCTTGAGGACAGGGTCATCTCTCTGCCTAAGTGGGTTAGGAAAGACTACACATGCATATGAGAAGAGATCATTAAAGCTGGGTTTTGCAGGATGAACATAAGTCTGTCAGAGGGAGAAGAGATGCTGCGGTGTAAACATGCAGGTTCTCTGCGCATAGCTGTGTGATTTTGGAAAAATCAATCTAGGTCTAAGTTTACTCATCTGTCAAGTGAAACTAATATTACATACCTCAGAGGATTGTTACAAGGATTCAATGAGACAATGCATCTAAGGTACTACTAAGCATGGTGTCCAACATATGGTAAAATTTTCTAATTTTTTTAAACAAAACTACATGTCATTAAGGATTCAATAGTTTATTTCAATATCTTTACTGGGTTTTTAAGTCCAAACACTCATGACAAAAACATGCAAATGATACAAAAGAAAAGAAAGTAAAAGGTTCAAGTGTCCTTCTCCCTTCTTTCCCTTAACTCCACTCCATCTACCCCAATCCCACCTCCCAAAACAGGTACTGTTAAATTTTTCATGTCCCACATTACATGTCCAGAGAAAGAAGAAAGTTGCAGAAAATTATGTACCTATACTGATGTATGTTTCATTCTGCACAGAAAAAGGTTAGAAAGGATTAAACACCAATTACTGCTGGTTATGCCTGGAATTTGGTATAGGGATAGATCTGCACTTTTTTAATTTTTTAAGGACACATACACATATATAGTACATTTTAACAATTTAATTGATGTATATTTACATACGATAAAATTAAGCATTTCAAGTGTACAATGATTTTTAGTAACTTTACTGAGTGATACAGCATCAGATTAAATCAATTTTAGAACATTTAGAATATCTTATGAACACCCCCCTCCTGCCCATTTATTGTTAATCCCCATCCCCACCCCCAGCCACAGGCAACCACTAATCTACTTTATCTCTATTTTTGCTTTTTCTGGATATATTTAATATGTTTTTTAAATCAAATAGACCTTTTAGAAAAAAGAATAAAAATATCATCTCCCAATCCCACCCAATATTAATAGTCACTGTTAATATTTGTATCTATTGTTCAACTAACCTTTTCTATGCATATAAATCTATATCTTTTATAAAGTAAGATTATTGTGTACACTTCTGTTTTAGTTTTTTCCCTTAAATGTAAATCTTTTTGTGTAAATACTCCTCTGCATAATGTTGTATCTTAAGAATCATCTAATTAAACCAAGCCCCTATGTTGGGTATTTGGGTACTTTCCAGTATTTCCACTATTAGAAACAGGGCAAGATAATAGATGTTGTAATGCTCTGGACTTCAGTATGCTTTGAAATCACACCTAAGTTTAAATACCAGCACCTCCTATTTCATTCATTTATTGTACACATATTTATTGAAAACCTATTATGGGCTAATCCCTAGGGATACAGAAGCAAACAAACAGCTACACTGCTCCACTTGAAGGTGGACTCTGGTCTAACTCTTAGTCCAGTATTCTTTGTCCCAAATGACACTGCCCTCTGTAGATGGTGCTCATCTTTGAAGAACTAAATGAGATAGAGGCAGTAAACACCTAGAGCTGGACTATCTATACTACTGACACTAGCCACATGTGGCTATTTAAATCTAAATTAATCAACATTCAATAAAACTTAAAATTCAGCCACATGAGGCACATTTTAAGTGCTCCATAGCTACATAGCCATATGGTAGCCACTAGCCATAGCTACTATATTGGACAGCACTGATGTAAAACATTTCAGTCATCACAGGAAGTCCTATTGGTCAGCACTGAGCTAGAGGAACAATAATAATATAACAGTAGTCATAACAGTAATATCTTACTTGCATATTATTTTCCGAAGCACTTGCCCTGGGAGGTAGAGAAGTTGATCTTGCCTCCACTCTTCATTTCCTACCCCTTCCCCAACTGTAGGCCAGTTCTATAGAAAGAAGCTGAAGACAAAAAGGTGGCTGTTGTGCTGTGGGTGAGGGATTGGTATGAGGGATGTGACATTCCTCAACTTCCTTCCATCCTTTCTAAATCTACTGCATCTCCAGCCATTCTGTCCTCCTTCCCTCCTTTTACCAAAACCAGCCTTCTCAACAAAGGCCACACCCTTCCCTGATGCCTAGACACCCTCCTCTTCTGCCCTCTAAGGAACTACACATCTTAGTTTGTCTCTCTCTGGTATGATCAGCCTCTCCCTCTCTACTGGATTCTTTCCATTATTAGCCAAACAGTCTCTTCCATTGTTAAAAAAGAAAAAAAAAAGAAACAAGATCGCCAGGTGATTCACGTGCACTTTAACATTTGAGAAGCACTGACCCAAATTCAATAGCTACAGATGCCAATCAGAGCCCTAAATAGCAGGGCAGAATTGCTGTTGCTGTTATGATGTTCTGAAAGGGTGGATAACTAAACAAAACAGATATAATCTTCATTCACTTTGCATGGTATTTGCCTCCCTGGAATATTAAAATTGTGTTAGAATATACTTTGTGTTTAATGAAAAGTGGAATTAGTTGCTAGGCTCAGATAATTATATACAGGAATTTTACCCACATTAAGTGTCCAGTGGGACACTGAAAAGTCATTTGATGCTATCTATGCATTGCGGGGCATCTAGCATTGCTAGCTTCCCCTCAATAAATGCCATTATGATTACTCACCTCTACCACAAATGTCTAAAAGCTCCCACTGAAAACCATGGCTCTAGACTCTCATTCAACAGCCTTACTATTTGGATGTCTCACATGCTACTCAACTGTCCATAATTGCCTGGCCTTTCTCCAAAACCCCAAAACCATCCCGCACTGTTCCCCATTTTAGTTTCCTTATTGAGGCTCTGGTAGCAACGGACACTCTATGTTCTATGTGGGCAGAATGTTTTTTGATTTGTTCTTTTTGTATCCCTTAGAATAGCACCAGGCATACAGTAGTCACTTAATAAATACTTGTTGAATGAATACTCAGCAAATTTTCCCATTCCCCTTCCTTGGGTAACAAACACCAAAGTGATTTGGAAGGGGAGGAATCTACAAGAAGACATCAGGGGCTCCCATTCAGGAAGCCTCTGCTTCTTATGGAATTTCTCCTAATATTCCTGAGACTTCTGTCAGTACAAGATGCAAAACAGCCCAAAGCTACTGCTTAAACTTTCCCACCAGAGTACTCTCCCGGCAAAGGAGACTGAGCCAGGCCCACTGGAGGCCCAAATTCATCAGCCTCCAGCATACAATTTCTTTGAAGTCTCACGTTTTATCTTTCAAATCCATGCAAATTTTACCTTTTATTCTCATGTCTAACATGAAAATAATGTTTTTAATTACTGCCCTTTGGGAGAAAAATTCAAAACCTGTTTTCGCAACTCTTCGAGTAGAAATTCACACTCCAGGAAGATACTCCTTATATATCCTGTGGCTCTGAGTACTTCCTGGCATACCACAACCTAGGCTCCATGGTGATTGTACTATTAAATAACAGCTGACATTTATTAAGCACTTATTATGTGTCAGGCAGTATATTAAGCACTTAACATGCATTATTTATTTAATCCTTGCAACAATCCTATGAAGTAGGTACAATTTTTGTCTTACTTTACAGTTGAGGAGACTAAGGCTCTGAAAAGGTAAGTACCTTGCACTACATCACAGAGCTGAGCAGTGGAAGACCTGGGCTCCGGCTTGGTGCTATCAATCACTGTGCTGCCCACTCCAGTTTGAAAAGCAAGGTCTGCTGGATGCAGTGGCTCATGCCTGTAGTCCTAGCACTCTGGGAGGCCGAGGCGGGAGGATCCCTTGAGATCAGGAGTTCGAGACCAGCCTGAACAAGAGCAAGACCTTGTCTCTACTAAAAATAGAAAAAAATGAGGTGGGTGTGGTGGCTCTCACCTGTTGTCCCTACTACTAGCGAGGCTTGAGCCCAGGAGTTGGAGGTTACAGTGAGCTATGATGATGCCACTGCACTATAGCCAGGGTTACAGAATGAGACCCTGTCAAAAAAAAAAAAGAAACAAACAAACAAATGAAAACAAGGTCCTATACTTTTAGAACAAAAAGGTCTTAAAGCAGTAGGGAAGCCCTAAGAAATCACCCAGCCCCTGTATTTCATAAACCAGGGAAAGTGCTGAGGTGTCTGTGGACCTCTGAGTAGACATATTTTCAGAGGTACACAAGTTCTAAGAGAAGTTTTTAATGTGTGTCTTGGTTCAGTTATAATTTGCAAACAACAATAATATGAGAAGATTCAGGACCACCACCTTGTAAACAATTCCTGGCACCCAGAATTTAGTGATCATGTTGATACAAAGTGGTTTCCTAAAGTGACAGAATTTACCATTAAATGCAGATATCTTAGAATGAGGGTAAAAATCTCAAGGGTCAGCAAGAAATTGTTTCCTTTAAAAGAGTGATTCTCAGTGAGGTGTGATTGTTGCCCTCCCCTCTCTAGGCAGTGTCCAGACATTTTTAGTTGTAACTGTAAGGTTTTAAGACTGCAGTCCAGGGGAGGGGGTGGCGCAGCTGAAAGTTAAAGTACCCTCCCGGGTTTCGGCACCAAATGTAAGGTTTCTTTGAAGTGGCCAGCGCCAGAGAAAGAAAGATGAGCAGAGTTGAAAGGGATAAGTAAAGAGGCTTTATTGGAGCGCTCCCGGGTGGGGGTAACGAGTCCCCAAGAGAGGGACCCGGGCGAGCCTCACAGTCCCACGAGTAGAACTAGAGAAGCCGCCCTGCCCAGAAGTCTGAGTGGGTTTATATACATTTTTAGGGATGGGGGATGGGAGCTTCTTTGGCCAGGAAATGTCAGTGCGAGGAGTGAGGAATTTCTTTGTTTCAGCTTTAGGGTGGGTATTCAGGAATAGGAGGGGCTTATTTTCATTAGGGAAGGGAGGGGTGCCTGCCACCAGCCTTACATTCCGGCCTTTTAGTGATAATGGGGCACCACAGTCTTTCTGGGTACTTCCTGCTTTTGAGGAGTGTAGTGGGGGCTATGGGCCAGAGTTGGCTGGTGGAGGGGTGACTGGAAGAGGAGAGTAGGGATGAAGAAGCATCTGGTTTACTGCTACTCTGGATAATTCCTGTAGGCGGCATTGGAGAAACTGAGCCAGAGAAGTCAGTTGTCTCTGCACGGAAGTTAGTGACGCAGACGTGGTTTCCAGGGATAGCTGTAGGCGATCTGCAAAGTCTTGGGCAGAAATGACACTGTGGCCCAGGGCACCTCCTGGAAGTCCTGAGGCGTATAGAGTTAATTGAGAGACGACCATGACAGGGAAACAAGGACCTGGGGTGGATGTATTGACGCAGCGGGTACGTGTTCCATTGTACCAGAAGAACTGTCCCGGAGCAGAAGAGGTGGTCGTGGTCACAGTATGGTTAGTAAGACAGTGTCCATGAAGTTGTAGGTTGGGGTCAGTGAGAGTGGTGAGAAAGCATATGCGATCTGCATAAGGTTGGCCTGTGGGCTCACGTTCCCATAGGGGAACTCAAGTGAGTGGAGTGGAGCATGAGGGACCCAATGAGGGACTCCTTTAGGGATTAGAAAAGTTTAGGGGAACAGCGGCCAGTAGGGGGTCGCTGAAGGGAGGCACAGAGGAAACAGTGGGAGACATTAGAGATTATTTTAGAGGAGTTTTAAGAAGGCGAGGGTATGTTGAATAATATTTAGCCAGGAGGTAAGAGGGGTACGTTTAGGGCGGGAGGAAAGTTGTCCTGCTAGAGTTTGTTCTGCTTCCAGAATATTGATAGATATTTGAACCTGTGTCTGGTAGGCCAGGACGTATTCACGGCTGACATGAATAGTCACTGAAGGGTAATAGTAGTGTATTTTTCAGTATACTTTGTCTATGACTTTAATTTTCCAACGCTGGTCTCAAGGGTCGAGGATATCCACGTGAGAGATATTTGAGTCGGTCTCTGGAAGCTGAGGTAGATATCTGTCTACGTGGGCCCGGAGACGTTGCCTAGTGAGGGAGAGATATGGGAGATAGGAGGCCAAATGTGGGGGCTGGGCTGGAAGATAATGGTCAATGAGAAAAGGCCTAATGAGAAAAGGCTGGCCGTACACGAGTTTGAAATGTCTGTGAGGTGGCATATGAGTGAAATCGACCTGCCAGTCTTGTCCAGGGAGGTGACCATGCATCTGGTGGGTGGATATAGGGGGTTTGAAGCCCCCTTGAGGGTTACCAGAGGCACAGATGTCACAGTTCGAGCAAAAAGTTTTGACGAGAGAATATAGGGCAGGGTGTGAAAATAGAGGCTGTAAGAGGTGGAAGAGGCCCTTAGTGCCAATATGAAGTGAAGAGTAGACCTGGCAAATGAGTTCCAGGGCCTGTGCCTTAGGGAGAGCCATCTTGCCGTCTTTTAGAAGGACCCACCCTTCGGTGGTGGTTGATCCCCCTTGGGTGAGAAGGCTGTCGTGCTCCTCTGGACTATAGCGAGGCTGGAGGGAAGGAATGGAATGGAAAAGAAGAGGAGCCGGACTAGGATGTTTTGGGGATGTTAGACTACGGGCGACAGTATTAGCATAGTTGTTTCCGTTAGTGACAAGGGACCCATCCGTTTGGTGTCCATTGCAGTGTATGATAGCTAATTGGGTAGGTAACTGAAGGGCCTCAAGGAGACTGGAGATAAGGGTGGTGTTAATAACAGGGGAGCCCTTGGTGGAGAGAAAGCCCCGTTCTCTCCATATGGCAGCATGGCAGTGAGCTATCATAAACATATATTTGGAGTCCGTGTAAATATTTATATTCCTGCCTTGGGCTAGATGTAAGGCTCGGGTGAGAGCAATGAGTTCTGCCTTTTGGGAGGTGGTGCCCTCCGGAAGTCAGGAGGCTTCTATTACCTGAGAGGCAGAGATAATGGCATAGGCTGCCCGGCGTTTGTCATCCTCACCTGTGACAGAGCTGTCATCAACAAAGAAAGTTAAGTCCGCTGTAGGAAGTGGCTTGTCTGACAGATCGGGTCGAGGGGTAGTGGAGGCTTTGACCATTTCTGAGTAGGAGTGTGAGGACAGGGTTAGGTAGGGAATGGGGAGCAGAGTGGCAGGGTTTAGAGTCGAGGACTGAGATAAAGTAATGGTGGGATTTTCAATAAATAAGAGATGGAATTTCTGTAGTCTAAACAGAGTGAGGAGGGCTAAAGAGTGGTGAGTGAGAAGGTCCTGTAAGCAGTGGGTGGAGAAGACATGTAAGTTGTGTCCCAGGGAGAGTTTCAGGGCCTCCCTGGTGAGAGTAGTGGCCACAGCTAAGGCATGGAGACAGGGCGGCCACGGACTGTGGTGTCCAGCTGTTTGGATAAGTAGGCCACTGGGGTGGAAATGGGAGTAGGTCCCAGAGGTTGGGTGAGGACATTGAGGGCCAGGCCCTGGTGCTCATCCTTGTAGAGATAAAAGGGTTTTTCAGGATGAGGGAGTCTTAGAGGGGGTGCTTGTAAGAGAGAGTAAAGAAGTTTTAGGAATGCGCGGCAGACAGCCTGAGGGTTTAACAGAGGGCCAGCGGAGGCATCATGTGCTGCCTCATAGAGGGGTTTGGCAAGGAGAGAAAAGTTGGGGGTCCAGTGTCAGAAGGAACCAACAAACCCAAGGAAGGACAGAATTTGTTCAGCAGTGGTGGGAGACTGGAGGTCACGAAGAGCCTGCTAGTGATCAACAGTGAGATGACGGGAAGTGGGGTGAGACTAAGTCTATGGTAAGTGACAGTAGGCTTAGACAGCTGAACTTTGGAGGGGAACATCCAGTAGCCCTTAGAGGCAATGAGGTTGAGTAGAGAGGCAGTGTGTGTGTGTGGCTGTTGGAGTATGAGGGGCTGCAGAGTAATCATCCACATATTGGAGAACAGTACTTGGCTGTAAGGGACACTGAAGAAGATCTTAGGTGAGAGCCTGATCAAAGAGGTGGGGGCTGTCCCTGAACCCCTGGGGCAGGACAGTCCAAGTGAGTTGTCGAGACATGTTCATGTCAGGATCTTCCCACATAAAGGCAAAGAGATTGTAGCTGGCTGGGTCCAAAGGAATGGTAAAGAAAGCATCCTTGAGGTCCAGGACAGAAAAATGGGTGGTGGAGGGTGGAATATGAGAGAGTAAAGTGTAGGGATTAGGCACCATAGGGTGTATGGGGACAACTGCCTCATTAATGAGTCTGAGGTCCTGGACTAGCCTGTAGGAGCCATTTGGCTTTCTTACCGGGAGAATGGGTGTGTTATAGGGAGAGTTGGTTGGAATTAAAAGTTTTTTGCACTGAAGACGTTCTATGATGGGTTTTAGACCTCTGCAGTGGGTTGGTGAAATAGGGAACTGTGGCTGGGAAGGGAAGAATAAGAGTTCTTTGAGTCAAATGAGGACGGGGGTGTGGTGTGTGGCCACCACTGCGGTGGAGGTGTCCTAAACCCGAGGGTCTACGAGTTCTGGTGGGAGGAGGTATGTAGGACTCCGTAAAGCAGGAGAGGCTGTGGGCAGAGCTGAGGAATCTGGAGAGAGAAAGAGAGAGAGAGAGAGAGAAGAAGGAGGGTGGAAGTTCCGGAGGAAAAGTGGAGGGTGGTGCCCAGCTTGGTTAATAAGGCCCTTCCCAAAAGTGGAGTGGGACAGGAGGGCATGATAAGGAAGGAATGGGTGATGGGACGGTCATCTATTAGACAAGTTAGGGGTTCCGTGGTGGGGGTTCGAGAGGGATTGCCATCAATACCCACGACCAACATCTGGGAAGGATAAGTAGGACCTGAAAAGGAAGGCAGGACAGAGTAGGTAGCCCCTGTGTCAACCAGAAAGGACACTGCCCTGCCTGCTACCTTGATTGTTACCCTGGGCTCGGCGAGGGTGATGGAGTCGTTGAGTCGGGTTCTTTTCTGTCTTCAGCAGCCAGACCCAAAGCTGCCATTGTCAGGTCTAGGGATGGAAGGACTGACCCTCCGGACTTCTGTCCCAAGGGACAGTCACTTTTCCAGTGTCCCTCTTGACCACATGCTGGGCAAGGCTTGGTGGGCCGACGTGGCTGCGGGCATTGCTTGGCCCAGTGGCCTTCCTTACCGCACTTGAAGCAGGTGCCTGGTGGAGCGCGGCTGGTCGCCTTAGACAAGGTCGATGGTTTTGTGGATTCCCCCCGCCTCAGGGCTGCAACCAAGGCTTGGGCCTGCAGGTGTGCCTTTTGGTGGACACGGGCCTCCTCCTGTTCATCTCGGGAATTAAAGATTTTAAATGCCAGATTCACCAGGTCTCAGGTAGGGGTCTGAAGGCCCTCCTCTGCCTTTTTTAGTTTCTTTCTGATGTCGGGGAGGACTGAGTAATAAAGTGAGTTGCAAGGACAGTAGTCTCCACGGGGGAGGTAGGATCTAGGTGGGTATATTGGATAAGGGCATCTGTAAGGCGGCTGGGAAAGGCCGCGGGGTTTTCGTCTGCCTTTTGAGTGATTTCCTTGAGTTTGTCATAACTTATAGCATGGTGGGCGGCGGCCTGGAGGCCAGCAAGGACACACTGCAACAGGTGGTTCCTCTGCTCCCCAGACGCGCTGTTTTTCATCAGTAGTAAGGGTAGAGGACAGTATGATAAAAATATCATGCCAGGTAAGGTCATATGCCTGTGTCAAGTAACGGAATTTTTTGGTGTAGGCTGTAGGGTCATTAGAAAACGAACCTAGGCGTTCTTTACTCTGAGAAAGGTCAGAAAGGGAGAAGGGAGCATGTACGTGTACATGCCCTTCGGCGCCTGCCACCTCCCGGAACGGACAGAGGAGGGGCTGGTCTGAGGGGTTTGCGTGGGAGCGAGTGTGCTGGCTGCCTGGAGACGTCGGCGGCGAGCGGCTGGGTGGCGTGGGAAGATGGGCAGGTGCCTGTGGGTATGGTGGAGGTCGAGTGGAGGGGGAGAGCTGAGGGAGTCGGGTGGATCAGAGAAAGCAGAAGGGGCATGTGAAGAGATGTCCGGTGGAGAGTTAGAGGGAGAAGAGGCGGAGGGGGGTGGGGGATCTAGCACAAGGAGGACTTGTGCAGGGTGGCAGGTCAGACAGAGAGAAGGACAGGAGCGCAAACAGAAAAAGGCTTGGACATATGGGATCTCCAACCATTTGCCATTCCTGTGACAAAAGTTATCAAGGCCTTCTAGCATATTGAAATTGAAAGTCCCATTTTCAGGCCATTGGGAGTCATTGTCCAACTTATACATTGGCCAGGCAGTATTGCAGTAAAGAATGAGAGGCTTGGGCCAGACGTCTAAATCCAGGGCCTTCAGATTGGCCAGCAGACACCCCGGGGGCGTCTTGGAGGGAAATTTTGGTTACCCATGTCACCTCAACCCGGATAGGAAACAGCCAGGAACAGCTTCCTGGCTACGGAGACAGCAAAAGTCTGGGGGGACGTCTCCGCCCGAGACTAGTGTGCCGGCACGGAAAGGGGTGAGAGGAATTCAGGCATCCCCAAATAGCCTCAGCCCCTGGAACGGGGGAACCTCCGACGTGGGCCCACAGTTTAACGGACAGGGAACAGCTTCCCGGAGGGAATGGAGGCTCCTGGGGGATCCGGGTTGGGATAACACGGGGTGACTCCCCCAGGCCAAGGGCATCAATCAGGGACTCGAAGGCAGTCAGAGGAGGTCCTAGTCTGGAATGTGAGAGTTCGCAGAGGGGGTGGTGCAGCCAAAGCCCCAGAGTGGGGCGGCGCAGCCAAACGCCCTCCCAGGTTTCGGCACCAAATGTAAGGTTTTAAGACAGGAGTCCAGGGGAGGGGCAGCACAGCTGAAAGTTAAAGTACCCTCCCGGGTTTCTGCACCAAATGTAAGGTTTCTTTGAAGTAGCCAGCGCCAGAGAGAGAAAGACGAACAGAGTTGAAAGGGATAAGTAAAGAGGCTTTATTGGAGCGTTCTCGCGTCGGGGTAACGAGTCCCCAAGAGAGGGACCCAGGCGAACCTCACAGTCCCACGAGTGGAACTAGAGAAGCCGCCCCACCCAGAAGTCTGAGTGGGTTTATATACGTTTTTAGGGATGATGGGAGCTTCTTTGGCCAGGAGATGTCGGTGGGAGGAGTGAGGAATTTCTTTGTTTCAGCTTTAGGGTGGGTATTCAGGAATAGGAGGGGCTTATTTTCATTAGGGAAGGGAGGGGTGCCTGCCACCAGCCTTACAGTAACAACTGGCATCTAGTAGGTAGGGGCCAGAAATGCTGCTAAACATCCTACAATACACAGAACAACCCCCCCCCCCCATAACAAAGAATCATCTGGCCTGAAATGTCAATAGTGCCAAGATGGAGAAACCAAACTTTAAAAGATTTTCTATGGGGAGAAAAAGAACAGAGCAGAGGGGAAAGGATTGGAAATGAGGCTTCTCTGTACAAGCCTTGTTAGATAGCTTTGACTTTGAAGTCATGTAAATGATTCATGGAAATATTTAAATCATTAAGTCATAAATTTTTAAATAATCCCTAAAATGAAAAACAAGCCCAAACACAAACATACCTTTATATCAAGTTGATAACATGACCACACACACACACACACACACACACAAAGAATTACTCCATTTCACCTTAAAGTATTTTTGGTCATACATCTTCAGTGGGATATGCTCTAAAGGGAAAAAAAACAACAAAGAAACTTCTTTCAATAGTCTTATTGCTAAATGCTGTGGTTTGAATGTGTCCCCCAAAAGTTCACATGTTAGACACTTGGTCCCCAATGTAGCAGTGTTAAGAGCTAGGACCTTTGGGAGGTGATTGGGCCATGAGAGCAGAGCCCCCATGAATAGATTAATCCATACATCAAATGATGGATTGTTAGATTAATGGGTTATCGAGGGAGTGGGTTAGTTATCACAAGAGTGGGTCTATTATAAAAGTCAGTTTGGCTGTCTCTCATGAGTCCCCTGGCCATGTGATGTCCCTTGCCACCTTGGGATTCTGTAGAGAGTCCCCACTAGCAAGAAGGCCCTCACCAGATGCAGCCTGTCAACTTCAGAATTCCCAGCCTCCAGAACCGTAAGAAGATAAATTTCTTTTCTTTATAAATCACACAGTCTCAGGCATTCAGTTATAGCAAGAAAAAATAGACTAAGACAGCATGTAATGATATCGCTATTGTTATTCTGAAGTATGGCTATCGTGGGATAAAACAAATTAGTAATTAATGTTATTAGGATCCAAGATTGTCAGGACAAAAGAGATATAAATGTAACATCAGAGAGGTTAAGTAAAAAACTTACCATCTTAAATTTGAGTTGGAAATATCAGCATTGCCTCATATTTTTTCCCTTGTTTAAAATATATATATATATGTAGCTCTCTAATTCTGTACACTGTGAAGGCCTAGGAGCAATAGCAACCCACTAGCAACGTGCACCCCTAGCAGGCACAGTGAAGTCTCTAAATCCCATTCTACACTAAAATGGGCCAGGGCCCTTTGGAGCAATGGCACATTTCACAATTAAGGCAGGAAATGTGTAAGATGAGTCTGGGATATCTTGTCATGTCAGAAAGCAAAGAAGATCTCAAAGCTAATGAGGTCACACCTAAAGGCTATAAAAGCCAGTTTAAGAGGGCTCTCAACAGGCAAAGACCAGACAATGAGGTTATTACAAAGAATAATCACAACAAACAACGAAAAGACTTTGAAAATGGACAAAGCCATGAATTCATAATGATTCTCTCTATATATTTTTTAAATGGCAAAAGAAAAACAAAACAATTCATTGGATGTCTCTAAGGCAAAACCAATTTTCTATCTAAAAATTGATCATTAAAGCATTAAGGATTTATCATGGAGAAGAATCCTAATAATAATAATGGACACTTATTCAGAACTCTGCCGTTTACAGAGTATTTTTCTGTATCTTCTCTCATTTAAGTCCACCACAACCTGTACCTAGATGTTCTCAGCATCCAGATGCTGTGACCTCTTCAGGCCAACAAGGTCAAGGAGATTTTACACTTGAGGTTCACTAAAGAAATGGGAAAAGCAATTAATTTTTTTAGGAAAGGGAGTTTAATTCTCTCTTGGAAATTTAATAAAAACTGGAGGATTATCTGAAAAAAAATTTAAGGACTTTTTTCTGCCTTCTGTTATGAACCATATCTCAGGGTAATATAGTTGAAATGGCAACTGGACTACCTACATGTAACTTCTTCATATGTCTTGGGCTTCTCAAAGCAGTAGCTGACAAATCACTTAAAGACTAGTCTGAGGACTAGCCCAGCGTCACACCCTGTAAGTTCAATTGGTCAAAGTAGTCACAGGCCAGCCCAGATTCCAGGGCGTGGAGGGATAGACTCAGAATTCTATGCATGTACAAGGAGGGAAGGAATTGAGACAAACTCCATAGACAGGTACAATGACAATGCCTTTTCCCCTTTGTTCTTTGCACCTTTTAAACCTCTCTCAAATCCATCCCCTTCCTTCCATCCACCCCCTTCCCATCATTATCTTAGTCCACCTCTGGGAGAGTGGTGTCCTCATCTCCCCTCATTCTGTTATTGGCTAATTGTTACATACTCTCTGAGAGTTTTCCAGAAGACCAGATAGCCAAGATAAAATGAGCAACTTAGCAAGGTGAAACTGCTCACTGGCTCACTGGAACACGGAAAGAAAAGAATAGCCAGGTCCTCTGATCCCATCACTGCTGATCACTATGTTCCTTTACCAAAGCTCACTTCTTAAAAACAGGTCACAGAAATCATCCTTGCTGGGTCCCAGTAAGTTTGAATTTCTTTAAAAATAGCTCATTCTTCAAGTGCAAAAAATAACATCTGAGACGTTTGTTTAAGTGTGAAACACACCTTTGTCATGACTCAGTACAGGCTGAACGGAAGTTTATTAAACTTCCCCAAAAGAAAATTTTCCTCTTGAACTAAGGAAGCCTGAGGGATGACAGCTTGGGAATGGGAAGGGGGGTGGGGTACAGAAAGAAGAAAAGAGACAGGTGGAGCAGACAGAAAGCACGGAAGGATCTTTCTCATCTCTGTGGCTTTCACATGTTATTCTTTCCACCTTGAATGACTTTCCTCCTCTAGCAAGCTTAATAATGTTCTAGTCCTCCTTGAAGCCTTATTTAAATGTCACCTCTGTGAAGCCTTCTCTGACCTCTCCAGGCAGAGTTTCTCTCTCCCTCTTTGTTCTCAAAACACTTTGTACATGACTTTATTATTAGCACATTCTACTGAAGTTGTCGGTTTATAGGTCTGTCTCCCTTCCTAGACTGTGAACTTCTCACTAGCAGGGACACTGGGTGAGTCATCTGTGAACCTCTCTGCCTGGTGCTAGGCCTGGCACAGAGTTGGTGTTGGCAGAGACTGTAGATAAGAGATGGTGTCCAGGCTCATGGGGAGACTCTTTAAATCCTGAAATGACTGCTTTCATCCCTTGTTCTCCCTTCCAAATGGCCCCTGACTCTCTCCACACCCCTCTATTGCCAAATCTTTCAACCTACCTGCCTCTGAGCCCATATATTGTGCCTTTGCTCTGATACAAAGAAGGAGCTGTCCTTGCTGCTGCCTAAGGCCGGCTGCTCCCCGTGGCCACTGGATCCCATGCCCTTTGTTCCTGCCGTTACCCTCCTTCCTCCTGCCTCATTGACAATTTGCCCTTTCTAGTAAACATTTCCACCAATGTACAAATACTCACTACTTTCTCCCAATTAAACATACACACACACATACACACACACACACAGAGTCTCATTTCTCTATAATTATCCAATCTCTGCTCAACCCACTCTACTCTGCTCTATTTAACCTTGTCAAAGTCACCAGTGATTTCCGTGTTGCCATATTGCAAGGGTCAGTTTTGTCTCTGCGTCAGCTTACCTGACTCCTTAGCAGCAATCAGCACTATTAATCTCTGTGGCTTTATTAATCTCTCTGGCTTTCACATGCTGTCTTCTGGGAACACTTTCTTCCTGGGCATCCAGGACTCCATACCCCCTCCTCTTCTTTGCATCTCACCAGTCACTCCTTCTCAGTCTCCTTGGCTGGGTCCTCCCTGTCATTCCTACCTCTAATGTCAAAGTGCATCAAAGTGCCCCAGGGCTCAGTCTTTAGATCTTCTTACTGTAAAACTCACTCCCTAAGTAATCCATCCAGTCTCAGGATTTGATGTAATCATGGATAACGTTCAAATTTCTATCTGCAGCCCCACCCTGAACTCCAGACTCAGTGGCTGACTGCCTACCCAGTATTTTCACTTGGAAGTCTAAAAGGCATTCCAAACTTAACTTGTGATTTCCCCCTGCTCAATTACTCCTTCCCAAAGCTTCCCCCCATATCTCAGTAAAGGGCATCACAATTCACCCAGTTGCTCAAGCCAAAAGCTTTTAGCTTCTCCTTAATAAACCCTGCACTGAGTATTTCAGGGAATTCTATTCGCTCTGCCTTCAGAATATACCTAGAATCTAACCTTCATTCACCACTTTCCTTGCTACAACTCTTGTGCAAGCAATAACCTCTTTTTTTTTGAGACACAGTCTCATTCTGTTGCCCAGGCTAGAGTGCCATAGCATCAGCCTAGCTTACAGCAACCTCAAACTCCTGGGCTCAAGCGATCCTCTTGCCTTAGCCTCCCAGGTAGCTGGGACTACAGGCGCTCGCCACCATGCCCAGTTAATTTTTTCTATTTTTAGTTGCCCAGCTAATTTTTCTCTATTTTTAGTAGAGACGTGGGTCTCACTCTTGCTCAGGCTGGTTTTGAACTCCTGATCTCAGGCTATCCTCCTGCCTCTGCCTCCCAGAGTGCTAGGATTACAGGTGTGAGCCACCAAGCCTGGTCGCAATAACCTCCTAATTGGTCTCCCTGCTTTCAAACTTTTTTAACTCAGTAGCTAGAATGAGCATTTAGGAAAAAAAAAAAAAGGATCATGGCTGGGCATGGTGGCTCACACCTGGAATGCCAGCACATTGGGTGGCCAAGGCAGGAGGATCAATTGAGGCCAGGAGTTCAAGACCAGCATGGGCAACATAGAAAGACCCCCCTATATCTACAAAGGAAAATTAAAAATTAGCCAGGCGTGGTGGCATGCACCTGTAGTCCCAACTACTTGGGATGCTGAGGCAGGAGAATCACTTGAGCCCAGGAATTTGAGGCTGCAGTGAGCTATGATCATACCACTGCACTCTAGCCTGGGTGACAGAGTGAGAAGATCCTGTATCTTAACAAAAAAAAAAAAAAAAAGTCTCACACACACACACACACACACACACACACAGACACTCTGCCAATGGCTTCTCTCTTTTCACTTGAAATAAAATCCAAAATCCTTAGCATGGCCTACAAAGTCCCACAAGCTCTGATTCCTGCCTGCCTCTCCCACCTTATCATGTTTTACCCTCTGCCTTTCTCACTGTGCCCCAGCCACGCTGAACTCCTTGCTGTTTTTCAAACAGATGAAACATACTCCTGCCTCAGAGCCTTTGCACTCTCTGCCCTGAACATTCTTCCCCCAACCTCCCAACATCTGCATGGCTCACTCTCTCACTTCATTCAGGTTTCTGCTCAGATTTTACTTACTCAAAGAGGCTTTCTTTCAGTAGAAAAATCTCATCTAAAATAGCACTCTCTAATCCCTTAACCTGCTTTACTTTTCTTCATAAGCACTTATGAATTTCCCATTATATGCTATATTGATTTGTTTTTTGTGCCTGCCTCCTCCACCCCTAGATTGTTAGCACCACAAGAGCAATACTCTGTCATTGTCACTTACAGCTTTCTTCCCAATGCCTAGAAAAGTGCCTGCTGTATAGGAGTCAATAAATATTTATTGAATGAATCACTACTTGACTGACTGACTGAATGAGTCCACTTCTTCCTACTGCCCCTGCTGTAGGCCAGGCTTCAGCATCTCCCATCTGTGTGGTAGATTGCAAAATACGGCCATAAATTCCTCCTATCAAATGCACACCGCTCTGCAATGTGACTTTGCCAGGCCTCCTACCAAGAGGCAGAGCCTATTTCCCCACCTGTTGAGTCTGGGTGGATCTTGTGACCTGCTCTAGCCAATAGAACCAGACAGAAGTAACCATTTTATGACTTCCAAGGCAAACCTTAAGAGACCTTGCAGTTTCTTAGCACTCTCTCCAGTCTCTTAGAACACCGCCTTAAGTGCACCATTCTCAGAAGAAGTCAAAGATGAAAGACCATGCTGGAGAGACCCAGCTGTCGTGGCTGAGCCCAGCCCCCAGCCACCCTACCAGCTGAAAGCAACTGCATGCAGGATGACAGGAGAGACTTGTGGAAGAGCTGCCCGGCCAACCCACAGAATCATGAGAAACAACAAATCATTGTTTTAAGCCACCAGATTTGGGGGCTGTCTTGTTAATGCAGTAAAAATAACTGATACAATCTGGATGGTTCCAGTGGTCTCCACTCTAGATTTTCTTCTTCCCATCTTGCCAGCTCCAATTCAGCTCCACAAGTCACCAGAATGGTCATTCCAGCTTGAATTCTCACTGGATCAATGATTTTGTTAAAAGTCTTCAGTAGCTCCCCATCTTATAGGACAACACTGAGCCTCCACATCATGGTGTATAAAACCCTCCATGGTCTAGCCTCTGTGTACCTCTTCAGCCTTATCTCCAAATACGGATGGCACCCTCTGTGGGAGAGGCCCCTGCTGGAAGAGTAGTTCTCAGACACTCTGTGCATCAGAATCACCTGCAGAGCTTCAAGAAATTCCAGGGCTCAGGCTCCTCCTCCTGAGACCCAGATTTATATAATTGGGCTGAAATGGGACCCGGGCAACGGTATTTTTTAAAAGCTCTCAAGTGGATGCTAATGTATAGCTAGAGGTGAGAACCGTTGAGCCAGAGGATCTAAAAGTGCATTTTTAAATTGCTGATCTTTCCTTCAAGGAAATTCTAAAGCTTCAAGGAAAGATTAAATTATGCTCGTGCCCTTTTAGCATTAAGTAAGTGATATTGTGTTCTAAGTTTTGGGAAGTTGGTAATAGACTCTATGAGAACATTCTTTAATTATTTGAAACATCAATTTATTAATATTTTATTTCCTCAATTCTAAGACTCACCCTTTCCAAATTTTAATATGGTTTGCATATTTTAATAAGGACACATCTTTCCAGGACATGGCATTTTTCCGTGTGCGAAGTGCTGTAGCCTCTTTGATCCTGATTGATCTTCCCATCAACCTGGTGAGATGGAGCTTTTTAACTTTATTTTATGTATAATAACTGCTATGATTTATTGAGCATTTGCCACTGTTCTAGGTACTTTGCAAATGCTATCTCATTTAATCCCCTCAGCAACCCAAAATGTGACTACATTTTATGCACAGGGGAGCTGAAGCCTGGAGATGTTAAGTAAGTTGCCCACAATCGCAGTCACACAGCTGGGAGACTTGCCAGTCCTCAGGGGCTCTGAGCACACCATGGAGTTGCCAGGAGATGGTCCTTCCTGCTTGTTTCTCAGAATAAAGTGCTGATGTCTTAATATGGCATTCAAAGCCTTTTATTAATATAATCCTTCCCAAACCTATATTGCAATGGTAATGAAAATTCCAAAGCCTCCTTATAGAGAAAGCTGAGAATAAGAGCCCATTATGTGCCAGGCACTTTGCACACATTATCTCTGATCCTCCTAACAACGTTCTGTGAAGCTGGTTGCAGGGGGTCTGGGTTGGTTTTCTCCCCTTTCTTCTGTATTCTCTTGTGTGTGTCATCTCCCATGCCCCTACATTTGTAGGCTAGTGGGGCTGTCAATCAAGAAGTCCTGCCCTCTCCTGGGCAAGAAGTGATCATCATCATACTGTGCAGGGATTTGAACCTTGAACAGAGCCATACATGGTCAAAAAATGGGTAGAGTTGAATCATCCCAGGGATAAGGCCCTGTCAATAATAACATTTATTGGGAGTATTAGGCAGTATGGTAAGAGCTATACAGATATTAATTCATTTAATCCTGAAAACAATTCTGTGAAGGAGGCCCTGATACACTCCCTGTCTTCCGTGTCAAACAGAAGGACAAACCAAGGCAGCAAAGGAGGGGCAGGCAGCCTCTAGGGGCAGGGCTAGATTTGAACCCAGCCAGCCTGACTCAGGACCACTTGTTTGCCCGTCACTCCATGGCTTCTCAGTTATACTTTTCTTTAGACTCTGTCCCTTGGGCCTTTCTTTCTAAGTCTGGTTGTTTTTCCTTCCCTCTAATTCAGTCATCCACACTGCAGCCCTGCTATAAATTCCCTTTTTCACTGATGAGCCAGAGTAGGTTTCTGTTGCCTGTGACTAAGAAACCCTAACTAAATAATGAATTTGAATTACTATTCCTGCTTGCAGGTGAGGAGTTGGGAGCTCTGGAGAGGTGAACAGACTAAAATGACCCACAAATAATAGTAATGACCATAGTAATAATAATAATAGCAATAGTAGTAATGGTAATAACAGCTAGCATTTATTCAAGTTGCTTTGCATTTAATGAGTGCTTACTACAAGGCAAGCTCTGTGCAAGCAGATTTACATAAATTATAATATCTCACTTAAACTTTACAACCACCCTAGAGGGTAAAACTGTTTTTTTTCAAATTGACATAGAATTCACATGCCACAGCATTCACTGTTATACAATGTACACATCAGTAGATTTTAGAATATTCACAAGATTGTGTAACCATCACCACTATTTGATCCCAGAAATCCTGTACTCATTAACCTTCATTCTCCATCCTCCCTTCACCCCATCTCCTGGAAACCACTAATCTATTTTCTATCTCTATGGATTTGCCTATTCTGGAAATTTCATATAAATGAAATCATACAATATGTGGTCTTTTGTGACTGTCCTTTTCCACTCAGCATAATGTTTCCAAGCATCATCTATGCTATAGCATGTATTCGTGCTTCATTCTCTTTTAAAGTTGTGATAAATTATACAAAGTATTTATCATTTGAACCTTTGGTAAGTGTACAATTCAGTGGCACTAAATACATTCACAATGTTATATAACCATCACCACTATCTAAACTCAGAACTTTTTCATAATCTCCAACATAGATTTTGTACCAATTAAACAACAACTCCCCATTTCTCCCTTCCTCCTGCCCCTGGGAACCTCTATACTATTTTCTGTATCTATGTAGTTGTCTATTTCAGGTACTTCATACAATTAGAATCATACAATATTTATTCTTCTGTGTCTGATTTATTTCACTTAGTATCATGTTTTCAGGCCCATCCATATTATATCACACATCAAGATGCCATTCCTTTTTATGGCTGAATAATAGTCCATTGCATGTATATACCACATTTTGTTTATCCATTCATCTGTTGATGGACACTTGGGTCACTCCCACCTTTCAGCTCTTGTGAATAATGCTGCTATGAACATTGGTTACAAATATCTGTTCAATTGCCTAATTTTAATTCTTTTGAATGTACACTTAGCAGTGGAATTTCTGCATCATATGGTAGTTCTATGCTTAATTTCTTGAGGAACTGCCACACTTATTTTCCACTGTGGCTGTACCAGTTTACATTCCCACCAACAACGCATAAGTGTTCTGATTTCTCTAAATCCTTGTTATTTTTCCTTGGGATTTTTTTTTTTTTTTTTTTTTGAGACAGAGTCTTGCTCTGTCATCCAGGCTAGAGTGCCGTGGCATCAGCCCAGCTCACAGCAACCTCAAACTCCTAGGCTCAAGTGATTCTCCTGCCTTAGCCTCCTGAGTACCTGAGACTATAGACGCACACCACCATGCCTGGCTAATTTTTTCTATTTTTAATAGAGACAGGGGTCTTGTTCTTGCTCAGGCTGGTCTCGAACTCCTGACTTCAAGTAATCCTTCTGCCTTGGCCTCCCAGAGTGCTAGGATTACAGGTGTGAGCCACCACACCTGGCCTATTTTTCCATTTTTTTTATTATAGTCAGGCTAGTAAGTGTGAAGTGGTATCTCACTGTGGTTTTGATATACTTCATTCCTTTAATGGCTGAATAATATTCCATTGTATGGATACACCACATTTTGTTTATTCATTCTTCGGTTGGTGGAGATTGGGGCTGTTCTTACTTTTTGGCTACCGTGAATAATTCTGCTATGAACATTTGAGTACAAGTTTTTGTGTGGACGTGTGTTTTCATCTTTCTTAGAGATATATATACCTAGGAGTGGAATTGCTGGGTCGTGTGGTAACTCCATGTTTAAGCTTTTGAGGAACTGAGTCGAGCTATTATTATCCTCATGTTATAGATAAGGAAATGAGGCTCCCAGAAGTTAGGTTGTTAAGAGCTACACAGCTAAAAGTGGTGGCTGGGCTTTGAGTCTGGTCGGGCCGTCTCAGGAGACCAGGAACAGGCAGCACTGTTCTCCCTGAGGAAAGCAACCCTCATTCTAAAAACAATTGCTAGGCATGGCTTATGCCTCCAATCCCAGCTCTTCCAGGCCAGGAGTTTGAGACCAGCCCGGGCAACGTAGAAAAACCCTTTCTCTACAATAAATAAGTAAATAAAATTAAAATAAAAACAATCACTAACTGTGTGGGATCCACCAGCAATTTTGATACCTCAGGAATTAATGCCACCTCAACCCTCAGTAAAACACATTTTTGTTTTTTTACTCTATTATGGTTATTATTATTATTAATAGCAACTATTTGTTCAATGTCTGCTATGTGCCTAGTATTGTACAAACTCCAAACCTTAAAACAGTGAAGGCCAGTGAGAGCTTTGGAGTTAAACAGCTTCTAGGTTTGTGTCCTGCTCTGCCACCCAGGTGAGCAACGTAACTTCTCTGAGTTTCAGTGTCCTTATCTATAAAAGCGGGCACAGCAGTAGTAACTAGCGTATAGCATTATCACGAGGTTGCATAAATTAGCATCATAAGTGATCAACAAATACTAGTTTTAATGATGAGCTTGTGAAAACACTAACCCCAAACACATTTTACAGATGAGAAAACTGAGACTTAGGGAGTTGGTGTGATCTGTCCATGGTCCTGAAGATAGGGGTGGCCAAAATGACGCTTTTTCTTCTCAGCTGTTTCTGCTACTGGTCCATGTCTTGTTCTGTCCATTCCACCCGTGGACAATGCAAAACACCTGGGATTTCTCTGTCCTGTTCTGCTTATGAAAACTGAGTGCGACCCTCTGGGGCTGCCACTGATTC
Organism: Eulemur rufifrons; assembly: GCF_041146395.1. NCBI lineage: Eukaryota > Metazoa > Chordata > Mammalia > Primates > Lemuridae > Eulemur > Eulemur rufifrons. The sequence continues at coordinate 275,423,657 of NC_090989.1, forward strand.
CCGTCTAACATGCCCTTTCCCTCCACATCAGACTGCCTGCACCTTGCAGGACATCGTCTTCCCCAGGAGCTTTGGCTGTAGTTTCAACTCCTTGGTACCTGGCAGCTGGCCACGCTGCAGGAAGATAGCTCAATGTAGTGGAAAGACACAGGGTTTGGCGTGCTGAGTTCAAATTCTGACTCCATCACTTAGGCAGATGGCTTAATGTCCCTGATCCTCCTCAGCTTCCTCATACGTCAAGTGGGGACAATCGTTACACTTTGCAGGATTGCTGCAAGGATTTGAGGGTGTATGTGAAGTATCTGGTACAGATGCCTGAGTGCTATGGGTGCTCAATAAATGCTCGTTACCCTCTATAGAATTGTTCCCCTGTGGAGTGGCAAGAAAAGTCTTCTGGAAGACAAAGCTCAAAGATGGAGTCCACAGGGCTAGGAAACAGCTCAGCAGCTGGAGTGAGAGCAAGGGAGGATTCAGGGGTGGCAGAGATCAAAGGCTAAATTATGCAGATTATTCCTTTGTTCCTTGTAGTTTGCACTTGCCTTGGTGCCTCCTGGGGCACCACGGAAGGCAAACTCACACCATATGCACACAGACACACAAAAGCACACACAGGCAAACATGCACATGAACCTAAATGCACCCTACTGCAACACACACAAATACACACATGGTCATGGGCACATATGTATGCTTACAAGTGTGTAAACACTCTGAACACAAACTAATTTGGCTGTTTGTGCAGCCATTCAGAAGCTCACGTGCCCATGAACATGTATAAATGCACAACCATGTGGGTTCATGCATGCACACACGTGTTCACAACCACAAGCCCACACAGGCATGCACATGCATGCTTGTCCACGTGTGTGCACACTCCCTTTTCAAATCCCCAACTCTAAATAGAAGCATAAGGTGCAACATATGTGCCTCTCTGTCATTAGGAGAGAGAAGGCTTTAGAAAGACAGCTTTGCAAAAGAATGTAGAGAAATTGGCAGAGATTTCACGCACTGCAGGAAAGGTTAAGTGGTGGAGGGCATCCAACATCTGGGTGAAAGGGGAGAGAGGAAAAGACGGGTCTCTTAGAAAGAGGGGATGACCCAAAGCCATCCACCATCAACCTGAATCTAAATTAACCAAATGTTTATACCAGAGGCACCCCTGACCAAATTGATCACTATGGCTAGTGACAACCAAATAAGGCTCAATTCGAACACTTAGCACCTCCAACAGGTCAGGCACTGTTTAAAGCCATTTATACATATTAACTCACTTAATTCTTAATGATAATAAAGTGGCTATTATTGTTATTATTTTAGAGACAAAGTCTCGCTCTGTTGCTGGGCTACAGCAGCTTTGTTGAACTATAATTAACATGCAGTAAACTGTACATATAGTGAACGTGTAAAATTTGATGTGTTTTGGTGTATGTATACACCCATAAAACTATCACCACACCCCCAAGAAAATAAGTGTAACCATCATCTCTAAAAGTAGGAAGTGACTTTTAAGATGAAATATGAAGCAAAAGTGGGCAGGTGAAGGGGGAGCAGAAAGGGAAAGACTTTTGTAGGGAGAAGGGACCCTCCAGCTAAGGCTCTGGGGTATGGAAAAGCAAGTTTCAACTGAGAAACTGAAAGACACTCCGAATGCTAGAGTACAGTGTGTGGGGGACTGGAGGCAGGGAGAAAAAGGCTAAGTGGTTCAAAGGGGTCAGCTGGCACCGGGCCTGGCCCCCAGCCTCAGGCCAACCCTGGTGGTCTAGGCCTCTCCCAGTCTCCCCATCCTGCTACAAGAAGGACTGGTCTGGTTGGGTTGATACTCAGGATGCAGGTGAATGGAAGCATTTTCCCCATGGAGAGAGAGGAGGAGTAGGACTCAGTTATCCAGGGAGGCTCCTAAAGCCTATTCCTGGGGGCTAATCCTGCCAAACCTGCAATAGCACTCAGCCAGCCTGTTAACTGGTGGGTTGTCTTTTAAGTCTCTATTTAAAATTTTTAAATCTGTATTTAAACATCTATAAAGATTTTTAAATTTGGTTTTGAGATAATTATTTTGGAGATATTTAAAATAGCAATAATCCCACCTAACCAGATATAACCAATGTTAGCATATTACATGCCATATTAGTAACATATATATACATATATACATATATATATACCTGCATTTGGTATATACAAAAATAAATAATTTTAAAGGGATCACACCAAATGCAAGTTTTTATCTATATTTTAAAATTTAGCAATATATTATACACACGTTTACACACCCATAAATATAGTTCTATAACATTATTTTTAATGGCTTTTTATAGTGCATTTAAAGAAACATGCTGTGTACTCGCTTCAGCAGCACATATACTAAAATTGGAACAATATGGAGATTAACATGGCCCCTTTTATTAAAAAAAAAGAAAAAAACATGCTGTGATAGGCTATCTTGCTTGTACACCTGTACATAATTCCTTGGTTATTTCAAGATAGCCAAGAAATAGAGTTACACATCTTTAAAATCAACTTTATTGAGAAATTACACCTTTTAAAGGATTTTGATATATATTGCCAAATTGCTCTTCAGAAAGGCTGAATAGAATCATATCCAAATTTGTGATATACACTGCTTCTCTTACCACGCTGTTGCCAGTACGTATTGTATACTAGAAAGTTTTATCTTCTAAAGTTCATAGGCTAAAACATATCATCACAGCCAGGCACGGTGGCTCACATCTGTAATCCTAGCACTCTGGGAGGCCAAGGCAGGAGGATCGCTCGAGGTCAGGAGTTCGAGACCAGCCTGAGCAAGAGTGAGACCCCGTCTCTACTAAAAAATAGAAAGAAATTATCTGAACAACTAAAAATATATAGAAAAAAATTAGCCGGGCATGGTGGCGCATGCCTGTAGTCCCAGCTACTTGGAAGGCTGAGGCAGGAGGATCCCTTGAGCCCAGGAGTTTGAGGTTGCTGTGAGTGAGGCTGACACCATGGCACTCTAGCCCAGGCAACAGAGTAAGACTCTGTCTCAAAAAAAAAAATAATAATAAATCACAATGCTGTCTAAATTTGCATTTTTTTTTTTTTTTTTTTTTTTGAGAAAGGGTCTCACTTGTTGCCCTGTTGCTGAGGGTAAAGTGCAGTGACATCATCATAGCTCACTGCAACCTCAAACTCCTAGGCTCAAGCAGTCCTCCTGCTTCAGCCTCTGGAGTAGCTGGGACTACAGGGACGCACTACCACACCTGGCTAATTTTTTTTTTTCTAGAGACAGGGTTTCTATCACCTACAGGATAAAGTTCAAGAGTAGGGGCTTTATAAATGTTTGTTATTGGAGAACTGTGTCTCTCAAATGATTTAATATTGGATTATAGAGCACATACTCTGGCACAAAAGTTCTCATTGAAGATGTATAAATTAAACCACAAAAGTTCTCATCAAAACGTCTCCCAGGAATGGCTGGGTCAGAGCAGTTGGCTAGCTGCGAAGGTGTTTAATAAAACCCCAGTTAATTAACAAGAAAAAGATTCCTTTGTGGCTTGCTTCGCAGCAGAGGACAGCAAGAAACTCATGCTGGAGACAGATCCAGGCTTTACTTTAAGTTTCCTTTAGAACTTTAAGAGTTAAGGGGAGACAAGGGCTGTTGCTGACCCAGGGCAGGCTACTGAAGGGCTGTCCTAATTCCCAGCCTTCCACACACTCCTGCCCTGGTGCTGGGAGAATGAATTGATGCAATCCCTTTGGAGAGCAGCAATTCGATCATATGACAATGATCCACCCACTTTGACCTAGCCTTCCACTGCTAGGAATTCAAATTACAGAAATACTAGCTCAGGTGTCTGAAGAAATGGGTATGAGGATGTGTTGTTACTGCATTGTTTGAGACAAAAATAAGCAAATTATGCCTTATCCAGCCATAGAATCCAAGCAGATGTTAGAAAGAATAAGGTAGATTCGTATGTTCTGAGATAACAGTAAAATCCTATATAGGATCCCACTTTGCAAACAACAAAACTTTATGCATGGATGTACATACACACACACACACACACACACACACACACACAGTTTGCGTAACAAAAGAGCTAGCAGGATACACATCTAACCTCTGGGGAGAAAATTACAGGGGAGGCAAAGGAGTGCTTTCACTTTTTATCATCAGAACTGTGGATTGTTTCCATTTTTACAAGTATTATTAACTTTGGAGTTAAAGGGAACATAAACAAAGCTCTTTATAAAGCTGGCTCCCGCCTGTGTTTTCAGTCTTGACACACAGGTCTTCCTAATTGTAAATCGTGTTTTCTTTTTAAGCATATCGTATCCATTATCTGATATGGATATGATATGATATCCAACAAGAAACCCATGATAGATACCATTATTATCACTTCCATTTTATATATCAGGAAACTTGGAATCATAAATTCTGGTCTTTAATTTATCAAGTTCACAAAGAAAAAAGATCATACTTACCGGTAGCACAAATGCCAGAATATAGGCACCCTAGATTCTTCTAGTAAGAGCATAAATCTGTACAAGCCTTCTGGGAGCAATTTGACAATATGTATCAAAATTCTTTAAAATCTGCATACCCTTTATTGTAGCAATTCCTTTTCTAGAAATTTATCCCAAGGACATAATTAAAGATATGCAAAGAGTTTCAGCTACAAGGATGTTCATTTACGAAGATGTTTATGATACTGAAAAATTGGAAACCATTTAAATACCCAAGAATAGAAAATTACTTAAATAAATTATGGTCCATTCATATGAGAGAATACTATAAAGTCATTAAACAGTACTGAAGAAGCATATTTAATGACAGAGAACAGAGTTCATGATACATTTTTAAAAGTAGGTCACAAACAGTATGTATTACATGAGTCCCTTTTTGCTTAAAAAAAAAAGCACGCACGCATATGTAACATATAGGTATTGAAAAAAAGTGGAAGAAAGCACACCAAAATGTTAGTACTAGTTACCTCTGGGGAGTGAGAATACAGATTTTTATCATTTCCTCCTTTTCTTCATTGTATTTTCACAACTCCCCCCTGCTAAATTTCTTACGATGAAAGTGCATCCCTTTGAATAAAGCAAAATTGCATTGATTTTTTTTTTTTCAAGAAGATGCATCTCCTTGCTCTTCCCCCAAAGCAACTTTTGTGGTTATGCCTGTGAGGCTTCCTCCCTCCCAGATGATGACCTCCCCACATCTACCCTGGCATTCTGTAAAGCCAGCTCCTCCAGGAAGCCTGCCGTGATCACTGCTGGCTTCTGGGATTCCTAGAGCATACTCAGCTTTCTGTCCTTGCACGGTCATGTGACGCTTGCTGCCACAGCCTGCCGGAACATGGCTCATCAGCCCTGGAAGCTTACAGCATCTCCATGGCGGCTGCTCAGTCCCTGGTCCTTTAAATAGATCTGGCTGCTTACACAGCAGGTATCTGGGTGCCTAAAAGCCCAGTAGCCCTCAGAAGCCCCTGCCTCTGGCATTCCCCAGCGGCTCTCCCACTCAGCCGGTTTCACTCTGTTCTTCATGGTCGGCTCACTCAAACCCTGGCCCTGTCCCAAAGTTTCCAGCACCCTGCGACCTGCCTTGTTCTGACCACGGGTCTGCAGGTGCTTTGGCGTTCACCTTCTGGTTGCATGGATGCTCTGAGAAATAATCAAGGCCACCTTTCTCTGGGCCTGCAAACCCTGTGCCAATCACCCGCACAAAGGCAGGGGATGATAAAAACCATAGCAGGTACTGTATGTGCCAATCTCCTTTATCTGCAAAAATAATAATAACCATAGTGACCCTTTATTGAGGCCTTACCCTGTGCCAGCTGCTGTATTCAATTAACTCTTTACCTGTACCCCCAGTCCCCAAAGTATGAAAGAGAGACTCGGAGAGGTAAGGTGAGCTGTCCAAGGTCACAGAGCTAGTAAGGGAGGGGTGGTGCCTCAGTTCAAACCAATCCTTGTCTGAGCGCCAACCTCACCCCCCTAATCGCTACCCTGTGCTGCTTCTACAACCACCCTGTGGGATAGGGCTGAAAGGTGAGAAAACTGAGCTTCAGCAAGGTTAAGTCACAGTTCGAGGTCATTTTAGCACAGCAACAAGAGGGTCTGAGAGCTCAGCAGTGGGCAGATGCTGGTCTGGGTAAGGGAATAGGTAAATAGGAGGGTCACGAAAGGGGAGAGTCTGGTGTGGGTGAGGAATGGGGCTCAGGCCTCCTCCAGGGCTGGGCTCCAGTCCTGGCAGGCAGAGTGCAGGCTGGGGAGGAAGCTTCCCAGGGGTTCCCTCCACCCCAGAGACACTGCCTACCCATCTGGGACAGCACAGCCATCCCAGACCACTTCTGCCACTGTTCCTTTGGCCAGGGGCTCAGGAACCATGTGGGGCTGTGTCTGCTGACAGGGATTGAGGAGTGGGGCTCAGGGCCTGTGGTTCTGCAGGACTCAGAGAAGCCAAGGCTGTCTGTCCACCTGCTAGACACGGAGCTGCCGTGAGCAGGGACATCTCATCCACTAGGAGCATAAAAAAAAAATCCAGGTGCCTATGGCAGCAAGGTGAATCTGGGCCCCAATGTTTCAGGGGCAGGTCCTGGCACTGCCACTAACTTGCCCTGGGACTTTGGGTGTATCCTTTTCCCTCCTGGCACTGTCATAGCTCCTGTTGGGGCTGTGGAGCAATGGCATGTGGCGTTTGAGAACTAGAGTCAACATTAGCTGGTGCAGCCGCTTTGGAAAACAGTCTGGCAGTTCCTCAAAAGGTAAACCTAGTGTTACATGTGACCCAGCAGTGGCACTTTTAGGTATATAATCAAGAGAAAGGAAAACGCATGTCTATACAAAAACTTTTACACGAATGTTCATAGCAGCATTATTCATGATAGTCAAAAAGTGGAAACAACCCAAATGTCCTTCAGCTGATGAACAGATAAAGAAAATGTGGTCCATCCATATAATAGAATATTATTCAGCCCCCAAAAGGAATGAAGTACTGATATGTGCTACAGCATGGATGAAATTTGAAAGCATTGTGCTAAGTGGAAGAAGCTAGACACAAAGGTCACCTATTGTATGATTCCATTTATATGAAATGTCCAGAATAAACAAATCCACAAAGGCAGAAAGTAGATTAGTGGTCGCCGGAGCAGGGAAGTTGAGGGAGGTGACAGCTAGTGGGTACAAGGTTTCTTTTGGGGTATTGGAAATATTCTGGAAATAGTGGTGTTGGGTATACTACCTTGTGAATATACTAAAAAACACCAAATTGTACACTTTAAGGGAGAATTTGATGATATGAGAACTTTTTAAAAAGAGAATAGTTCTCATTTCCTTGAAGCCCACTCCTCCAGGTTCCGGGCTAAGCTCGTTCTGTGTGTTGCTTTATTTAATCTCCACAACAGCCCTACAAGAGAAGAATTCTCATTACCTCTATGTTGTAGGTGAAGAAACTGAGGCAGGGGGAGGTTCAATAACTTGCGGTTGCACAACTCTGGTGCCATGCAAATACAAGGTCAGTGTGGACTGTACGCACTGCCTGTGGGACCCATGGTACTTTCTACAACCTTTCACGTGGCCAGTCTCCCTATCTGTCTCCCACAGCAGGCCACAGGGGCCTGGAGAGCAGACGTCCTGCTCACAGACTCCCCAGCACAGCTCAAGGCCTGGCTCACAGACGGTTGTTGAATGGACGGAGCGCTGCGCTATCTTTGCCCTCTCAGCTGGTTTGCAGAGAAATCGACTTTTCACAAAAGCACAGCATCCGCTGTGAATCTTAAGGCTGCCAGATACTGCTTCGCACTCACCCTGAGGTTGCTGAGACGAGAGGCGAGAACCACCTCAAATCGAGACAAAATGCATTTGTGGTTTTGAAGGAAAGTCGTTAGAAGACAAAGTCTGTCTTCCAAGGCCAAGGTTGCTCCAATTCCGTTTACTTAAAGTAGAGAGAAGACAATCCCTGTCCCGGTGGGTCTGATCCGGCTTGCAGGAAGGAGAGTTTTTGCTGAGTATCCACCACTAACCGCAGGAGAGAGCAGACGCGAGACAGTGGGAGCCAAGGCAAACATTCTGAAGTCAGAGATAATGGCAGAAGGTAGGAGGACTGAGAATAGGTTTGGAGGCCAAGCAGGAAACAGGTCTGAAAGGAAGGGTGGGAAGGCAGGAAGCGTCCCGAGCATTTATGAGAAGCCGGCCCTCCAGAGTCTGAGGGGAGGTCTTGGGAGCCCGGGCTGGCTGAGCCAGGGCTGAGCTGGAGTCGCAGAACCTCACTGGCCCAGCCAAGTCTGCACCAACAGCCTCCTCCCGGGCCTCCCTGACTCAGGCCTCCCCCTGCCCCGTCATCCTTCATTGGATTGAGCCCACGGGATCCTTCTAACACAGAGATTGTTCCTACCCCTCCACTGCTCCAAGCCCTTCCACGGCTCCCCACTGCCTATAGCTTAGAGAACCATCTCGACCAGGCACTCCAGGCCTCTGAGTCCAAATGCCTCCCTCCTCGCCGTTCAGCTTTCACTCCCCATCTCTCTCTGTGGCACCACCCTGGGCTCTCCTGCACCAAACTTACTCTTCCCTAAGTGAACTCTGCCTTTCCTGGCTTTTTGTCTTTTCTCTTTTTTCCAGATATGTCTGGCCTTCTCAGATAGCTCCCTGCAGGACTATTGGCTCCACTCCTTGGAATCTCCCTCAATGTCTAGCCCAGTGCTGGCCACGGACTGAATGCTCAGTAACTTCCAGAAAAACTAATCAAGTAGCCAGAAGGATGGATAAAGAGAAAGATTCTGGACAACTGACCTGCCTAGGCAACTCTGACAGAGCTTGATGTCTTGGGCTGAGCTCCACGGGCTCCCCAGGAAGCAGCCCCTGGGAGGAGGGCTGGGAAGCAGATGGCAAAGGTGGGAGGTAGGCACTAACATGGGGTGTGTGCACAGCAGCCACCATTCCCAGCAACTGGGACTACATCCTGCTGAGGACCTCTGGGAAATAGGATGAAGCACAACTTAGAGTCGTCCCACCCTGAGGGAGGGCAAAGGATACTGCGGTATTTACCTCGCATCTCCCCCTCCTTTGGCTGAGGGCAGGTCCTGGGGTGTTTACTCCTGGCTACCTGTGGCCTGCTCCTGGCTCAGGCTGATAGAACACCTGCAGCCAGAGAGGCACAGATGCTGGCAGCAGGCGCCCAGGGGCAGGTTCCAGATGAGGGGGAGGGGGTCAGGCAGGGCAGTGATAGGGGCTGCCTAGCTTGTCCAAGTTTGGACCCCACTCTCCTCCCCTCTGTGCCTTTGCTTGTGCTGTTGCCATCCCTGGGCTGCCTTCTTCTGGGCCTCTCCTCCACTAGCAGGGGGCTCCTACGCCTCCTTTGGGACCCAGCCAAACATTCTCTCTCTGGGAGCCTTCCCCTGACCCACCATTGCATAGTCAGTGACTCTCCCGCCAGTCCCCGTCTCACCCCTCCTCTCTTACCACTCCGTGCCATGGCTCCCGCGGTACCCACCCTCTGTTCTCACCTTGCAACAGGAACCCGTGATCTTGTCTGCCAGCTCCTAGACTGCGACTATGCAAGGCTGGAGTCTCTGGTTCGTTGTGTCCCTAGCGTCAGCAGAGAGGGTGTCCTGTGAGTAACTGCAGAGAAAACAATTAAATGAATCAGCAACAATTATATCAAATATGTCAGACTCTGATCTAACTTTTTTTTTTTTTTTTTTTTGGAGACAGAGTCTCACTCTGTTGCCTGGGCTAGAGTGCCATGGTGTCAGCCTGGCTCACAGCAACCTCAGACTCCTGGGCTCAAGCGATCCTCCTGCCTCAGCCTCCCGAGTAGCTGGGACTACAGGCATGCGCCACCATGCCCAGCTAATTTTTTCTATATATTTTTAGTTGTCCATATAATTTATTTCTATTTTTAGTAGAGATGGAGGTCTCGCTCTTGCTCAGGCTGGTCTCAAACTCCTGAGCTCAAACGATCCACCCGCCTCGGCCTCCCAGAGTGCTAGGATTACAGGCGTGAGCCACCGCGCCCGGCCTGATCTAACTTCTTTACACGTGATGACATTTAATCTACCCAGCCATGTACAAGGTAGGTGCTGTTGTCATTGCCAACTTATAGGTGAGGCACTGAAGCGCAGAGAGCTAAAGGAGCTTGTCCCAGTCCCGCCCCCAGCTCTAAGTGAGGAATGATGGAGAGGACCCTCCCCAGTCCCTTAGGAGCACCATACCCACTGCATGCAAGTCAAGGACAGGAGAGACTGTTAGCTCACCCGGGCTCTGCAAAGCTGCTGTGGGCCAGGAAAAGATCTGCTGGGCAGATGTAGAGAAAGGAAAATGCACAGGGGGATGCAGAGAGGGGCCTGGAGCCTGAGAGCCGGAGACCTGGCCGGGTCTTGGCTAAGTGAGTTAGAGAGGAACTAGGTGTGGGATCCATGAGGAGCAGCCAGAGGGTGCAGGAGGGGGCCAAGGGATGCGGGTCGCATGGTCACTGGGAAGACAGTCATGACCAGCCACACAGCCCTGTCTGAGTTTCTAAGCTGTTTCTCACCCACACTCCCACGTGCTCCTCACCTCGCCCCAACCCCAGTGGCAGAGGAAGGTGTGGGTTAGACCAGTCTGCACAAGGTCACAAATCAGAGCTGGGACTTCAAATTAGGTGTGTCTGACCCTAAGTGCAGTACTCTCCCCACCGCTTCTTAGTTCTCAGTCCAGCCAGGAAGGACCTTGCAGATCAGATCTTGCATTCCTTGAGGGATGGGGGATGGTAGGGCAGAAAGAGCCAATGTTAGTTGGGCTCTCACTGTGTACCATAGATATCTCATGCCATCCTTAACACAGTGTATGAGAAAAGGATCATTTCCCCTTTCACAGTTGAAGAAACTGAAGCCCAGAGCGGCTAAGCAACTCAGTCAAAGACACACAGCAAGTGATTAGAGAGCTAGGATGGGGACCCCGATTGATCAGGCCCCAAAACACAGAATCTAGCAGACACACAGGAGAAGAGGGGATTGGAGGGATCTGTAAGTTAGGATTTGCCAAGTTAGATTCGGCAACTGCACAGTTTACCTACAACCTATTCACCGTGGTGCAGTTCATACCTAGCAATCCCTCACCCCATAGAACGGGAGACAGGCTGACTGAAATACTCAGCCAATTCACTCCAGAGCAGGTGCGAGGCACCCAGCCAAGGTCACGAGTAAGAGGAGGATGCCCATTGCTTCTGTGGCCAGAGGCAGCTGAGTGGACTGGCCACAAACATAGTGGTCCCTAAGGGTTATGCCTCAACAGAGACAAGGGCCCTGTCAGCTGCCCCTGTGGCTTAGGGATGGGCAGAGATGCAGGGAGGCACCTCAGAGAAGGAGCAAGGATTTTGTTAGCCTCTGGAATCCCAATTGTTTCATAAAATTTTATTTGGCCTCTGCGAAAAAAACTAGCTGTGACCCAACAAGGTCAAAAGAAAAGATACAGTGGAAAAAATTTGTCTCTGGTAATGCAAAGGCTTGAAGCTGCTTTCTGAAGATTGCACCAAGATAAATTCCCTGGTAAAAGAGACGTCTGTTCAGAAAGGGTGAACGTTTCATAGGAATCATGGCGCAGGTTTAAGGGAGATGTTTTTCTAAGTAATATGAGAGTGAGCTTGCAGGGACTGTTTAAGTTAGCTTTTAAGGAGAGCTGGAATTTTCCTTATTACATTAGAAAGGTTTGGAACGAATAGGGAATTCACCACGTAGTTAGGATGAAAAGCACATAACAGATACCGAAGGTATTTAAAAATTAAAGATGAAAGGTTACAATTGTTTTTGGCTTTGCGGAGTTTTCCAAACACATTCATTTCCATATCATGTGACCTGTACAACCCTATTATGGCAAAAGAGTAGCAAGCACTGTACTTTCTTTTTTTTTTTTTAAAACAAAAACAGCTTTAATGAGACATAATTCACAGACCATACAGTTCACCTATTTAAAAAGTACAATTCATTAGATTTTAGCATAGAGTAATCTCTTATCCTAAGGGAACACATTTCAAGACCCCCAATGGATGGCTGAAACCGCATATACCATGTTTTTTCTATACATGCTTACCTAAAGTTTGATTCATAAATTAGGCACAGTAACAGATTAACAACAGTACTAATAATAAAATAGAACAATTATAACAATATGCCAGCATCACTACTTTTGCGCTTTGGGGCCATTATGAAGTAAAATAAGGGGGACTTGAATACAAGCACTTTGATACCACAAAAGTCGGCCTGGTAACCGAGGCAGCTACTGAGTGACTAACGCTGTGGTCCCCAACTTCCGGGCCGAAGACTGGTACAGGTCTGTGGCCTGTTAGGAACCAGGCTGCACAGCGGGAGGTGAGCAGCGGGCTGGCGAGTGAAGCTTCATCTGTATTTACAGCCACTCCCTATTGCTCACACCACCGCACAAGCTCTGCCTTCTGTCAGATCAGTGGAGGCACTAGATTGTCATAGGAGCGTGAATGCTGCTGTAAACTGCGCATGCGAGGGATCTAGGTTGCACATTCCTTATGAGAATCTAATGCTGATGACCTGAGGCGGTGATGCTAGCCCTGGGGAGCAGCTGCAAATACAGATTATCATTAGCAGAGAGGTTCGACTGCACAATGAATGTAAGGCGCTTGAATCATCCCCAAACCATCCCTCTCCCCCCTTTGCCCCCTGGTCTATGGAAAAATTGTCTTCCATGAAACTGGTCCCTGGTGCCAAAAAGGTTGGAGACTGCTGGACTAATGGGTGGTGGCCTATACAGTGTGGAGATGCTGGATAAAAGGATAATTCACATCCCAGGAGGGATGCAATGAGGTGACAGGATTTCATCACCCTACTCAGATGGTCTACAATTTAAAACTTATGAATTATTTCTGGAAAGTTTTATTTAATATTTTCAGACCACAGTTGACTTTGGGTAACTGAAACCGTGGAAAGCAAAACCACGGATAACGGGGGACTACTGTATTCAATAGTTGCTCTAATTTCAGAACATTTTTGAAAATAAACTCTGTACCCATTAGCAGTCACTCCTAATTTCCTCTTTTTCCCAGACCCTGACAACCACTAATTTTCTTTCTGTCTCTCTGGATTTACCTATTCCGGACAGTTTATGTAAATGGAATCATATAATATGTGGTATTATGGATTGACTTGTGTCCCCCCACCCCCCACCAAATTCATATGTTGAAGTCCTAATACCCAATACCTCAAAATGTGATCTTATTTAAACATAGGGTCATTGCAGATACAATTAGTTAAGATAAGGTCATTAGAATGGGCCCTAATCCAATATGCCTGGTGTCCTTTTAAAGGGGGAAAATTTAGGCCAGGCGTAGTGGCTCATGCCTGTAATCCTAGCACTTTGGGTGACCAAGGTGGGAGGATGGCTTGAGGCCAGGAGTTCAAGACCAGCCTGAGCAAGAGTGAGACCACATTTCTACAAAAAATAGAAAAATAAGCTGGGCATGGTGGTGCCTGCCTGTAGTCCCATCTACTCGAGAGGCTGAGGCAGGAGGATTGAACTCCTGAATCAGGAGTTCAAGGTAGCAGTGAGCCATAATGAGGCCACTGCACTCCAGCCTGGGCAGTAGAGCATGACCCTGTCTCAAAAAAAAAAAAAAAAAAAGGTTGGGGGGAGGATTTAGATACAGAGACAAATGCCCGGGGAGAACATCATGTGAAGATGAAGGTAGAGATTTGGGTGATGCTTCCACAAACCAAGGAACACCAAAGATTGCCGTAAACCACCAGCAACCAGGCGTGAGTCATAGGACAGATTCTCATAGGCCTCATAAGGAAGCAACTCTGCCGACGCCTTGATCTTGGACTTCTAGCCTCCGGAACTGCGAGACAATAAATTTCTGCTTTCTAAGCCACCCAGCTTGTGATACTTTGTTACGACAGCCCTAGAATCTAATACATGTGATCTTTTGTGTCTGGCTTTCCTCGCTTAGCTATGCTTTCAAGGTTCATCCATGTTGTGGCATGTGTCACTACTTCATCCCTCTCCACGGCTGAACAATATTCTCCTGCGTGGACAGACCACATTTATTTATCCATTCATCAGTTAACGAATATTTGAGTGGTTTCCAGTTTTTGGCCATTATGAAAAGTGCATCCATGAACATTCATGTACAAGTTCTTGTGTGTACATATGTTTTCTTTTCTCTTGGATATATAAATACGTTCTTGCTTCATAGTTGTGGAAACTGAGTCCCCAAGGGGTGACTTGCCCAAAATTACCAGCTAGAACTCAGAAGAACTGCTCCATCACCTAAATCTGTTTGATTTCAAATTTAGAGATCCTTCAACTATGTCACTCACACACACACGCTCACACCCATGTACATTCGTTCACAAGTACACACATCAGCGCCAGCACAACAAACACTTCTTTGAGCCCGTGGCTTTGTCCAGAGTGCAAAAGTTCAACAGAAGCAATCAAACAGAAGTGGTACGATGCTGAGGGAGATAAATGAGACTTCCAGAGAATAAATAAGTCAGAACATCGATTTGAGTATTACCGGGGGACAGACCAAAAACATTTAAAGGGGTATAAAGAGGTTAGTGACGAGTGAATGGCCAAACTTGGCCTTCAGTTGTGTGCACACAACTTCTATTGATTGAGATGAGATTTCTGGAAACGAATGCACTTTCCCAGAAAAATAGTAGGCAAGACAAAAGATGTTTCTGTGAAGAGGGCCGCATCTGAAGTCAGTACAGGGCTCTGCTCACAGACGGCTCTAACCACCCAGTTCCTCGCCGAGGGCGGGGGCAGCTTACGCAGGCGAATGTGCTCACCAGCAGGGTTAGTACGGGAAGATTTCATTTCATCGCTTCTGTGAGTGAGCGGGATCAGAAGCTATTCTGAGCAGCCTCAGAGGAAAAGTGCCAGAAATCATAAATAAAAAAGTCAAGTGTGTCCAGTGGCCATATCAAATGTGACATTCCTGAAGAATGTGTGAACATGGTATCTTTCAAGCTGCTGATTCTTAAAAAAAGAAAATGTAGAAAATGCCTTAGTCCCAGGCAACAATAGAATCCACTAAAGTTAAAACCTGATTCAAGACAGCGTAATTCAGGACTTGAAAAATAGCGTTTGTAAAAGTGCGAGACGCAGCTGTTCATTGAACTAACCTTTATTTTTGACACTCCCTGTGCTATCATTCTGTCCCCACTGCTCTCTGCCCCTTGTCCCGCTTCATTTTTTCTTCCACTGGTATTTCTTATACTCTTGTTGCCCCCTGAATGTATTTTAGAAGTGTAACATTTACTTGTCTATCTCCCAGGCCAGACCATAAGCTCCAGCAGGGCAGAAACCTGCTCTCTCTGGCTCACCTGCCACCCAGATGGTGGCTGCAGCCTCCTAATTCATCTTCCTGGCTCTCCTTTGCCATCTCTCCAATCCATTTTCCAGAAGCTGGATATGCCATTCTCCTGCTTAAAGTCCTCAGGGTTTCCCTTGGCCTGTGGGACCTAGAGGGTCACATGCTGAAAGGTGTCCAGGGCTCCCTGTTCTTGGCCACCTGACACCAGGTGACCACAGATGGAGACACTTTCTGACCCCCTCTCTGGCTTAAGGGGTTTGACTTTTCTCGAGGTGGCCTCACCTCTCAGGGCTGCTCAGGCCCCTGATTTCAGCATGGCTCCCTTGGGTGGGAAGGAAGGAAGGAAGGGAGGGAGGGAGGGAAGGAAGGAGGAAGGATTTTTTCGCCATGCACTGACTTAATTTGGTCAGCTACTAACTGAGGCATTGCTCACCTCTCCTGGGGCATATCCCTGAACTGTCCAGCCTGAAAGCAGGTGACATCTTGACTACTGTCATCACATTGCATCAGGATCCTTCCTATAGTCTTCCCCTGACAGAGTCCCCTCTGGGGAAGAGAGGGTCCAGGGACAGACAAGAGGAAGGACCCTGCTGAGATGTGCTGACATTGGCCAAGAGTCACCTTCTCCTGCTGAGCCAGGACTTGGATGGGGTGTGCGTGGCTGCACTAGGGAATAGGGACCACTCTGGTGATGACTGTTAAGGGTGACCATGGTGATAAGAGGCCAGGGAGCTAAGCCACCTGGCTACTCTCTCTGGAGCTCAGAATGGTGTTCAGGGCTAGGAACACCCTTCGGGGGCCAGTACTGTTCGTGTGCAGGCTGTGGGGTGTCATCTGCTACAGGCATTCTCTGCCCTGGGCCCCTCCAGTGGCTCCTCCACCTCCACTGCCCTGATCTTTCCCCTGCCTGCTAACGTCTCTCCCCTACCTTCATCCCCATCTGGGCTTGTGCCTCTACTTCTTATTTATTCTTGCCTTCCTCTTACTGCCTCTCTCCGTGTCTTGTGGCTTCTGACCTTGAGAAACCAGAGCTCTGCCTCCGAGCCTCACTCTCAAACCCTGCAAGAGAGGCTGCATTGGCTCAGTGGGCCACCCTTATCCCCACTGGGTATCGCTTTCCTGCAGCACTGGGAGTCAGAGGTCCCTGGCCCGACCACGGAGGCGGCTGTCTTTGTGTCAGGTGCACACCTTAATCCAGTGAACAAAGGGTGGTCACACGGGTAGCTTTTTTTGAGATGGGGCTGTGGGCAGTTCTTAGAGCATAATACACCTTTCTCCAGCAGAGGCAGAGAAAGAGCAAAGGAGATTGTGGAGGTGGATATCCTTTGGAAAGTACTAATGGGCTATACTGGCACAATATTGATTATTGATAACATTAGCAAGGCCATTATTGTGGCTACCAGTGAAGGTTTTGCTTCCTTGGAACTTGTTGGCCAAGGGCGGTGGTTACCAATGGCCATGGCCTTTAATTCCCAAACCCTCACTGCGGAAGTTGCTGGGACATCTGGCCTTCCTCTGCCTCCTCCCGTTAGTGCTGCTTCATCTAGAATCCTCTGAACCTGCTTCCCTGCTCTCACTGTTGCTGCTCTGGTTGCTCAGGGCACACAGATGCCCTTGAGGCCCCAAATGTTCCCAGGTGCTTTCACTTTAGAGCTGCTTCCACCGAAGACCTGCAGCCTCCCAAAGGGCTGGGACCTCTTCTCAGCCCTGCCCACTGTTGGGGGGTGGGGGCACTGTCATGGCTGCCCACAAGCCCCAGTCCACATATTCCAGCCCTGCGAGGGAAGGTCTCTTCCTCTGTTAAAGCCCTAAATTCTGGAGAGGGGACCATGACTGACTCAGCTTGGGTCAGAGGTCCACACCAGGACAAGGAGCTACAGCCAAGGGCCATGAGCACAAACATGACTGCCAGGAGCCCTCCTCTGAGACAGAGAGGGCAATGACTGAGGGTCACTGAGAGCCAAGCAGACATCACTGATGTTGTCCTTACACCAAGGAAGCTGGCACACATCAGAGGGCTGGGGTGCCTGTCACAGTGACACACTGCCCTAGATCCCCTCTCTCTAGCATCTTGGGCCCTCTCCACTTCCTGTGGAGCTACCTGCCTACCTTGGGACCTAGGAGACAGTCTTTCCCCACAATAGATCCACGTAATGGGGCATGTATAACTCAAATGCCATGGAAGGGCTGTGTGCTGGGGCCAGAGTCTTTTATTGTTTTAAACCATTCTTCATCCTCTCTTAGGCTGTTTGGTTTAGGTGAGCCTGACCCTGATCCTCAGACCCAGAGGTAAGTACACGGATCACAATGAATGGCTCAGGGGTGGTCACATGACCCAGCCTGGGCCAATCATAACCCACGCTGGGACCTTTTGTAGACGAGCCAGTTTCCCTCTGGCACACGCGGTGTGATTTGAGAAGATATTAAAGAAAGCCCAAGCAAAACCAGCTCTGAGAACCTGTTGCCACAGGTGAAAGTTTCCATTAGAGCTGCTCCGTTGGTTCCAGGCACTGCCCCTGAGCTTCCTCAGGGTTTGGTTGGTTGTAAAAGAGAAATTCACTTAACACCATGGGAGAGATCTGTTGTTTTTTTTACCTATTTAGCATTCATCCCCCATTGTTCTGAAAACGGCACTCTGATTTTTTTTTTTTGTTTTAAACCATTCTTCACCCTCTCTTAGTCTGTTCGGTTTAGATGGGCTTGACCGAATCCTCAGATCCAGAGGTAAGTACATGGGTCACAATGAATGGGAGGATGGGGGGGGTCACATGACCCAACCTGGGCCAATGATAATCTACCCTGGGACTTTTTCTAGATGAGCCAATAAGTCGGCAGAAACACTGGTCAGCAGAGGTGAAGAAAAGGGCCCGCCATGCAGAGAAAAGCAGAAATGGGAGACCATGTGGAGGAGGAGGAGGAGGAGGAGGAGGAGGAGAACACGAGAGAGAGAAATGGAGGCAGATGCAACCTTTCTATTCCTGTGATTTCTGGTTATATTTCCTGCAGTGGGAGTCCATGACTTTCCCCCTTGTTTGTTATTTTTTTAATTAACAAATGTTTTTAAAAGATATGGTGTTGCTTTTTGGCCCAGGCTGGAGTGTAGTGGTACGATTATAGCTTACTACAGCTTTGAACTCCTGGGCTCAAGCAATCCTCCTGCCTCAGCCTCCCTTGTAGCTAGGACTATAGGTGCACACCATCATGCCCGGCTAATTTTTCTTTTTCTTTTTTCTTTTTTTAAGAGACAGAGGCTCAGTATGTTGCCTAGGCTGGTTTCAAACTCCTGGCCCCAAGTGATCCTCCTGCCTTGGCCTCCTGAGTTACTGGGATTATAGAAGTGAGTCACTGTGCCTGGCTCCCCTGGTTTATAATACATACCCTGTTTTTAGCTGAATTCCTCTCTTAGTCAAGATTCATTCAATTTTATGTGATAGAAACTCAAATTAAATTAACTTAAACAAGAAAAAGGGGGATTCATTGGTTCACATAATTGGAAAACTCAAGGGATGAATTCAGGTATGGCTAGATCTAGGACTTCAAATGATATCATGAAGATATTGTCTTTTTCTTTATGTTGGCTTCATTCTTAGTTAGGTTTTTCCCATGGGGTAGAAAAGGTGGCTCCCAGTAATTCCAGGCTTGCACAGAAACCCCTGAAAGACAGCACCTCTTTCCTAACAGTTTAGCAAAAGTCCTGGCCCATTCCCATTAGGGCCAGGATCTGCCACTGCTGGTCATAGCTGTTTACTTTCAACTCTATGCGGATGGGGGTTGGGAAGAAGAGAGAAAGAGGAAGGAAGGGCATAACATTTTTTTAACATCTACATGTTAGGCCCATTTACATGTGACAGAGCCCATTCACAACCCAACCCATTGCCTTCAAAGGAGGGCCAGTCCTGTTAAATGCAAGCTCCTGGGTCTGAGCTTTTCTTGGGCTTGAGTACATAAACAGGCAGGATTTCGGAAAGGTTCTGAGATGGCTGAATTGTTCTGCCTAGCAGAGTAAGAAGAATTTGGAGGCGTGAACAACAATAATACTAGCTAACAAGATTGAGCGGGCACTGTGCTACCTGTTTCCCACAACTGTTTTAATCCTCACCACCAACCTATTACCTTCAGCTTATATTATCCTCACTTGCAGATGAAATTGAGGTTCAGAGAGGTTCGGGACTCTCCTATGATCACACAGCTGATAAGACGCAGAGCCAGGCTCGCAGAACCAGGCCATCTGGGAGCAGAGCCCTGGCATTTAACCACTGCGCAGCCTGGCCTCCCAGGAAGAGAGATGCAAAAGGAGAGATGCAAAAAGAGAAGAGAAGAGGCGGACTAAGGTAGGGAAGTGTGGGAGGTGAAGAAAAACCTCCCAGGGGTGGGTTGACAAAAGAACTTTTAAGAACAGGATTGTCCGATTGGAAGGAGCGTGAATTGCAGCACCTTGAAACCACGCTCCTGTGTTCCCTAAGTCCCCCTCCGCCTGCCTCACACACAGACACCTTCTGTGATGGGTTTCTGGTGGAAACACAGGAAGGTGCTGGCTGAGTTCCCCAGCTCGGAGCGGTGTGAAAGTGAAACAGCAGACCTGGGTCAGCGGCCCAATCCAGACACTAAATGGATGTAGCAGAAGCCGCAGCTCCGACCAGAGGGGAATGTGAAAATGCAATCCATTCTAGAGCTCTCCGAAGCATGAAGGACAGCGTTGCACTTCCACGGGGTCTGGAATATGGATTTGAACTGGTATTTTTCAACTAGTGAGGGAAGGGAGGCCCCAGGGACAAGTGGGTTACATAGAAATGGAAAACTGAGGCTTAGAGAAGGCTCAAACCCTGAAGACGTTCACTAGCCGGCTGGAGTCGGAGGATCAGACACCTAGTTTATGTTTGGCAGCGGGTGGGCTGCGGAAATAGGTAAGAAAGAGGTCAGGGAGGGGCTCAGAGTCCTTGGGTCTGTGTTTCTGCCCAAGCATAAGCCCTCCTGCGGGACTGGGGCTCGAGCAAAGGCAGGTGGGTCTGGGGGCCGGCCCTCAGACCCCGGCCCACTCTGCTGCTCAGGTGGGAGGGTCCCAGGGCTCGAGCTGAGCCTGAAGACAGACCTCAACTGGCTCCTGTTCTGAGGAGAAGGGAACAGGGGCAGGGAGCCAGGCAGAACTTGGCAGGGGACTAGGAGGAGGGAAGGAGACCAGGCTGGTAAACTCCGATGAAGAGAGAGTCTGGAATGCGGGGCCTGCAGGGGCTGCCTCAGAGCCTGCACAGCGGCCAGGGCCAGGAGGAGGGGTGGCAGGAAGCAGGGAGGTAAACTTGTCCCGCTGCCCACCTGGGCAGACTCCGAGGCCATTAGGTTTCCCAGAGCTGCAGCTCAGTGAGAGATGCATCTTGTCTGCTGCCAGAGGCGGGGTCTGGCCCGGAAGGCAGCCAGGAGCCGGATCTGGCGGCTGCAGGGCTCCTAGGTGAGGTCCTCCAGCTTTCTTCCCCTCCTAAATGCTAGTTCTCCAAGGCTCTCTCCTTGCTGCCTCCTCGCTCCCCAATGCCTGCTCCAAGGTTGCAGCATCACCTCTCTCCTGATGACGCCCAGATTTCTATCTTCTGCCCCGAGTTCTCTCCTGAGAGCCCTCCGACCTCATTCCCCTCACCCCCTGAGTGCCACAGACCCCTCAAATTCAGAGGATCCCAAGCTGAACTCCTCTGCAGCCCTTGGCACAGGGGAACAAGAGGCGACACCTGCCCCTTCCTCACCCAACTCCTCTCCACGGCTTCCCCTGGCCCCAGAAGGGCCCCTGGGTCCCCTGACAGAGCTACACTGTGTCTCGTGTCTCCTGCCCTCTCCCCTCAGGAAGGCATGTTTGGGTGACCTCACTGCTTCAGGCCTGGCCCACTTAAGGTGATGGTGTCCTGAGATTTGGATTTGGCCTTGGAGGGAGAGGCCTCCTTGGTCCTCAAGCCAACCTAGGGAGGGCTTGGCATTGGGCTGGCGGGGCAGAAACCCAACTAGCAACACCGTGGCCCGTTTCCCACGGGACTTTGTTTCCCCTGATGTACATGGCCATGTACATATACATGGCTCCTCTGGGACTTTGTAGGGAAGGGTGAGTGGAAAGACAGCGCCAGACCTTCCTGGGTCCCTAATAATAAAACTGCATTCTATCCTTATTTTTACAAATCTTTCCTTCTTCAAATCCAATCCTATTTTTGTATTCCCTTTATAAATAGCTAATTAAGGACTTTTGGCTCATTGGGTTACAATTATGACACAGTTTTATTTTTCCAATAACTGCTACCAACTGGGCTCTGTGAACTCCTCCTACTAGTTATGAATCTTTGACAATACATGGGTTCGATTTCTAGCTTTCAGACATTTTTGGCTATAAAAATCGTCTCGTTCTGGTTAAAACCTGGTTGTTTTAAAACTCCAGGCTCAGATTTGACTCAGAATTTCCTTCTTCCTCCACAAGGCAAGCTAGCCTGGGAGCTCAGGGGCTCGAAATGTGGGGTGCCACGGTGAGCACACACACCCCTTCTCTGTGCTCACCCCCAGGTTGGGGTTGGGGGAGAAGAAAGAGGGAAACAGCTGTCTCTGGACTGACACTCGGCCAGACAGTTGTGGTTCCCCTCTGTGAGCCATGGCTGGGGGCACTTAGCTCAAAGTCTGCTGGTCTGGTGGCAGCAGGTGGAGGCCCCTGCAGGCCCCACTGATCAGGAACTCAGTTCCCAGCCCCCACCTCAGGCACTGGCGGTCCCTCCCCTGACAAACCACACCTTCCAGCTAACCCTCAGCTGGTCCCTCAGACCCTGGGACCCACTCTGGGACTCCTGCCCTCCACAGCCTCTGCTCCCCAACTTCTGTGCCCCCAGGAATCAGAAGCCAAGGGGCCTTACCCTGGCACCCCCTCCATGACCCGCTCTGGTGGCCCTGAGCAGACATCCAGCCAGGGAATGACGGTGAGTCTCCCCTTGCAGGCCCCCCAGATTGGGCAAGCAGGACTGTCGGGGTCCCATTTCTCAGCTTTGGGGTGGAGAACCATCCTCCCCTCCTCTGCAGACTCCTGACGGGGGAGACATTTTTGTGACTATTCATTGCCTCAGAAGGTGAATTTCTCCAGATTCTTACCTCTCTCAGTGCAAAACCGACCAAACCAGTTTGGTCTCTCTCCCCCTGGGGCACAGAGTGTCAGGGTGGCCCTCACTGTTGGTGACCTCTGGGGCAGAAGATTCCTATCAGGACCTCCCACGTGCGGTTGGCCTGCCTGGCCCACAGCATCTTCCCAGACACAGAGCCAGAAATCCAGAAACCAGGTGTCGAACTGCCTTCTCCTCCTCCTCCCCAGGCCTACTTCTCCAGCCCTGCTTCAGGCTCATGGCCTGGACATCTGACTCCCGGTGCGGGGCTCCCTGCCCCATTCCTTCCCTCCACTGCCAGTGACTCCCCTTCCCAGCTTCTGACGGCCCCTGTTACCTAGAGAGTAAGATTCCAACTCCGTACGCCCACATCCCCCGCTTCTCTCAATTTGACCTCCACCCTCACCTCCAGCGAGGCACACGCTCCTGCCCACTGCACAGCCCCCGATGCCAGCCTGACAACTGGCAGTGACTGGCCCCCAGAGCACTGTGGTGAGTGCTCAGGCTGAGAGGCTGAATCAGGGCTCAGAGGGAAGGACAGTGCTGTGATCAATTAGCGATGCCTGCCATGGGCACAGGCATGGCAGGGCTGCCATGTGTTTGTCAGCCTGTGCTAGTGATAAGGAAAATCCCCATCTATTACTTAGCACAGCAGCCACCTGAGACCCCCACCCCTCAGGGAAGACCCACATTAGCATATTACTAACCTAACACCTGGCACATTAGCATATCACTAACCTAACCTCTGGCACATCAGCATAACACTAAACCCATTACCTGGTGCAGACACTAACCTAACCTATTAGGCATTAGACACTGACCTAACCTCAGGCATTAGTCACCTGAGACCCCTCCCCTTGGATCATCCCAACTTAATAAAAATGGGAAAAATTGGGTAGACGGGGCTCAGAATTTGGTGGCGAGACCCCTGTGAGCCCGCCGGCGAATAAACCTTGATTCTCCAACTCTCCGTGTGCCGCTCGCTCGGTTTGTTCTCAGGACCACTCACTGTAACACTTGCTGTAACACTAGTCGCATCAAAGTGTCCACATTTTCTCTCCTGAAGTCCAGCTGGATTCTCCTTCCACCCCTTCCCCACAGCTCAGGATTGCAGCATGGGGACCCACATACCAGGTTATTGCCACCATAATCTCTCCACGCTTCCCCAGACTTGCCACATGTCTGCAAAGCTGTTACCCCTGCCTAGATGCCCTTCTACTTGTCCTGCATTTGCCAGATCTCTCCTCATCTTTCTGTCCTTCTATGGAGCCGGAGTGACAGTGCTTCTCAGTTTGCTGGGCTTGCACTGTGGTGCTGGCTTTAACAATCAATAATTATTACCAGCACCCTTTCACTTTCATACGTGTCTCAGTTCCCACTATGACTCATACGCTCTCACTCAGACTCCAGCACACATGCCGCTAAAGGCCTTTGTGTCATTTTTAGGTCTGTCTTGCCAGCAGCCAGCCCAGACAGGGATTGCCAGAGTGGAGCGGGATGAAACTAGCGGGAAGAAGGAAAGAAAGCAGAGGGTGAGGTGAGGAGGCCCAGCGTCCCTTGGCGTTTGAGTGGGGGCCGCAGCAAGGGCAGTGGACAATCAATGACACCCCAGAGACGCAGCCAGGTCTGCAGTCAGGTCTCTGAGGGAGAGGGCCGCGACAGAGACGTCCTGACAGAGGAAGGGGCTCCCCCTTGCCCACCCTGTGGCATCGGAAAGTAAGAGATCTAAAAATGTAGATGACAGACGAAGAGGAAGTGGGCCCAGCCAGGGGGCAGCTGACGCTCAGCCTTGTACAGTGTGCTGCCTGCCCCGCCTGCTCCCCGCTGCCAGGCTCAGAGGGGGTCCCGGAGACAGGACAGCACTGAAGGCTCAGGGTCTCCACACCTGGAGTTCTCACTGCTTAGAAGGTGCCTTCCCTGGACCCTCCCCCAAGCAAACTCTTCTTCCTGAAGATCACAGCTTAAAGGACCCTTCTAGAAAGCCTTCTCTGACTCGTCACCCCTCCCCCAAGACACATCCTGGATAGATCAGTCCTTCCTGTTACACTCCCTGCGACCTTCCCTCCACGGTTCTGTCATTAGATCTTTACTTACGTGATCATGTACCCAACGTCTACCGACCTCCTTCACGTGACTTTGAGCAGAGGCTGAGAGCAGGGGCTTGAAATCAGATGCCTGGGCTCAAATTCTGCTCCCTCGTTTACACAGGCTGTGTGACCTTGGGCACATTTCTGTACCTTTCCGTGCCTCATCTGTCAACTCTGTCCTTGTCTAAAATGAAGACAGTGCCAGCTGCCGCCTCGCTGGGCTATTGTGAGGGCCACGTGGGTTGACGCACAGGGAGTGTTTAGACCGGTCCCTGGCACATGGCAGGCCCCTCACTGGGAGTGCTCGGTACTGCTGTGACTCAAGGGCAGGGCCACATTGATATTCTTACCTCATCTGGTAGCACCTAGCAGAGTGCCTGCATGCTCGGTAAACGACTGTTGAATGAATGCATTTTTATGTATGCACCACCTGGTTCCAAAAAAGACGAGGGACAAGATAAGTGTGTCATTGAAAGCTTTATGAATTTTAAAGCACATTCAAAATTCTAGTTGCTACTCATCAACAGCCCCGGACTCTCCCCGTTGAGCAGATAGCCCTCTTCATGAAGGTCCTATGGGGACTGGCGGCTCCCCGCCTCCCAGAGTGTCTGCTTTCCTCCGGTGACAAGAAAAGTCTGTGTCCCATGGAATGGACTGAAACATGCCTCAGGTAACTTCCCACAGGTAACTAACTTCCGGTGCTGGTCCCAGTTCTGCCCAGGACCAACCACCTGAGGACCAGGAAGCCCCTAAGCCCGGGCTGACCTGTCAGGTGGGGGGTGGGAGTGGGGGTCCGGGGCAGATGTCTGCCTGGCTGCCCGGGGAGGTGCCCGGGGCAGGCTGGCCGGCTGTCCACCCCCGCCCAGGCCTCTGAGGGGAAACTGGGGGTGTGAGGACAATGGAGCCGTGTTTTAGTTAAACCGTGGCTCTTGGTGGAATCCCAAGGAGCCTGAATAATTGACAGTGTGGTCAGCAGCTGACCACTGCCTTCCAAGCACGGCGGAAATCGATCTGGTCCACATTTGCTGCCCCAGCCCCGGGAGGCCTGGGGGTCAGAGGTGAAAAACATTGCCCCGTCCTGAGTCCTAATCAAACAATGCGAACTTGGAGTCAGGTGGACCCACCTGTGCAGCCCCGTCCTGTCCTTCTTTGAGCCTGCTTCCTTCTGTCTTCGGTGGGGCTGGCGGTCCCGTCCCCACAGGGTGGCTGAATGGGAAAGTGCTGTGTGCATCATAACATGGCTGCCAACGGTGGGCGGAAGGGGAGAGGATGAGTCCGAGGGGATGTCGGGAACTGCTGGGGCAGCAGTGATAGTCACAGGTGAAAGGAGTTTTCTGGACGGTTGCAGTGGGGGAAGGGAGGGTGGTGGTAGGTGAGGTAGGGAAGACAGCTGGGACTAGATTGAAGAAGGCTCACCTGTCAGACTTTACTCCTAGAGGCTGAGCTGGGTCTGAGGCTCAGGTGTTCCTGGTAGTGGGCGAGCTCCACCTCCACAGAAGTGAGGGTGTGGGTTCCTGCAAGCGTCCATCGTCCATCGTGTTCCTGCCCCTAGTGACCCTTCGAATGAGAAAATCCAGTTCTCCTCCCACCCCCTCAACACCTCTCCTGAAACTGCCTCCACGGGGTCACCAAGAAGTCCCCTGTGGCTGTGCCAGTGGGCCCTACCCAGTCCCAGTCCTCCCTGGCCTCTGCTGCTTCCTGCATCTGCCCTTGCCCCCCACTGTTCC
Source organism: Eulemur rufifrons (assembly GCF_041146395.1). NCBI lineage: Eukaryota > Metazoa > Chordata > Mammalia > Primates > Lemuridae > Eulemur > Eulemur rufifrons. The sequence goes on from NC_090989.1 coordinate 275,449,893, forward strand.
TCTGGCTCTGGGTTCTCCCCTTCCTGGGCCCCTCACCATACCTTAAAAGTTGGTGGCCTCCTGGTGCCTGTGCTGGGTCCTCTTCTGGCCCTGTATCCACTCTGGACAACCTCATCCATTTCTGTGGCTTCAGGGACCACTTAGAGCTGGAGACCCCAACTTTCCACCTCCCATCAGCTCTGGACCAAGTTATCCACCAGCAGATGCTGACTGCACACCTGCTGTGCGCCGGGCTCTGAGTGGCCTTGGGGCATTCAGCACAGGACAGTGGCAAACTCCATCTCTAACTAGCTGAGGCCAAAAGCAGGGACCCAAGAAAGCAATAAATAACCACACTGCCGGAGGGCAGGGCCACCGCTGGCCCCCAGACTGCAGTGCAGCCAGCTCTCTGCTCCCGTCTCTTCCTCTCCCACCTCCCTTCCTCTTCCTCTTCCTCTCTCCCACTTCCCCTCTCCAGCTTTCCTCTCCTACTCAAATTGGCTTCCCCTACATTGTAGAAAATAAAACAGCCCTCAGCACCAGGGGCCCCACCAGGGGGAATATAACTGCTTCACCCCAGTTCCAGTTTTTAAAAACATCAAACTGCAGGAAGAGACCTGGTGGACCTGGCTTGGGGCTGCAGCCCACCCCTCCTTAACCAGTCAGGCTACAGAGTGGGGTAACGTGACGACATGCCACTCCTGCCGGGACCACCTACCCAAACAGGGTGGAGAGAGGAGCTGCTCCCGAGAAGAAGGAGGCAGCTCTTTCCAGAAGGAATGGGAGGGTTGGTCCTCAAACCAGTAGGGGGTCTCATGAGGCAGGGGGGCCGTGTTGTGGAGGAAGGAATCCTGACACTAGTAGTCCGGTGGCTGCCACCCAGAGCAATCCTCACCTCCTGTACACCTCCAGATGGTCCTGGAACCCTCTGGCATTGAGTGAAGCCTGTGGACTCTTCCTCAGAATAATACATGTATATATATATATATATATATATATATGTTTTTTTTTTGGAGACAGGGTATCACTCTGTTACCAGGGCTAGAGTGCAGTGGCATCCTCATAGCTCACTGCAACCTCGAACTCCTGGGCTCAAGTGATCCTCCTGCCTCAGCCTCCCAAGTAGCTGGGATTACAGGCGAGTGCTCCCACACCCGGCTAACTTTTTTAAATTTTTGGTAGAGATGGGGTCTTGCTCTCGCTCAGTCTGGTCTCAAACTCCTGACCTCAAGCGATCCTCCCGCCTCAGCCTCCCAGAGCGATAGGATTACAGGCGTGAGCCACCGCACCTGGCCAGAATAATATTTTTAAATGCATAAAGCAAAATACGTAAGCTTGCAGAGTAAACCAATTATGCTGGTTCTGCCCCCAGCCCTCTCGAGGACTTTGCACGTTGAAGGAGGGTGGAAAGGCAGGCTAATTAGGGATGGCTCGGTGGCCTCTTGGAGAACATGATGGGACCCTTGGCCTTTGCCTCAAGGGTGAAAGGTGTTCGACCTGCCCCGGCTCTGGGGTGGCCCTGTGTGAAGCTGGCAGTAGGACAATCCTGGTGGGAGTTAGCTGGTGACTCAGTGTGGCAGCAAGGCTCTAGTAGCTGTGAGCTTGGCTGCTGGTGGTAAAGACTGACTCTGGTTTAGGCAAAGCAGTTGTTTGGAGAAGTATCAGGTGGCTCATACAGTTGACAGGGAAACTGGAGAAACAGGCTTGACCGGAACCCAGAGACCGGTTAAGGTGCCCTGTGGGAGGCCGCCTCCTGCCAGCTGGTCACGGTTCCCCCCCCCCACCTCCCGCCTGCAGAGATGATGTCCCCACAGCACTAGATGTCATTCTGTTGCACAGCCTTTAAAAGTCTGACTGGCCCTGAGCCTGGGTGTCACCTGAAGAGGCAGTCCTGGGAGGGAGAGTCCTCTTGGCCACACTTCAGGCCACGTGTCCAAATTCTAGTCGCGGAGCATGCAGAATATCTGCGCCTGTCAGCTTGCGTGGTGGGAGGTGGGGCGCCCTCCACCATCTTGGGATTCCCCAAATAAATGCCAGCCGACCTAAGCAGTAAATGTCTGCCGCAGCTGGTCCTGGGGGCCGGGCCGTGTGTCTGTGTGTGCGAGCTCACTGCTCATGAGTGAGCTAAGCTACGTCATCTCTCCAGTGCTGTGGTGGTGTCTAGTGACGTGAAACTCTGAGGACAGAGGCTCCCACCTTTCCCTCCAAAAAGGAAATGCCTCTGGGCCTGAGGCAGAGAATAGGGCCTTTCAGGAAATGAACCAGAACTTCCGTTTCTTCTCTGCAGCCCTTTAGAAAGAAGGACTGCTGACTCCTTTGGGCCCGAGTTAGCAAGGACCCCGGGGGTGCTCTCTAGGGAGAAGTAAATGGATTTCTGGTGATGGATGGGATGGGAGTACAAAAAGATGAGTCCTCGCTCTGAGCCTCAAGCCAGGGCCATCAGTCACTTGAGTCTGCAGCTGCTACTCCATCCCCACCTCCGCTGGACTGTGAGGTCCGGGAGGGCGGGTCCCTGTCTCCTTCCCTCTGCCTGTGCAGCCTCCAGCCCAGGCCCCCAGACCTGCCAGGCTGCTCCCCAGTCACTCTGTCTCGCCCTCCTGGGCACACAGCCAGGCCACGCCTCCCAGCCTGCCTGTGGTTAGGCATGGCACGAGACTGAGGTTTGGCTCATGGAACGTGGACAGACGTGACATGGGCCCACTCCCAGGCCTGGCCCATGAAAACTTCCGATGTGCCACCCTCCAAATTCTTCCCTCCTCTAGATGAAAGCAGCTGGTCCTGAGGCTCCAGGGGCGGGTGTGGCCACAGGAAGGGGAGCCTGGGTCCCTGAATCACCATGTGGAAGGCCCATTCACCAGCCAGGAACCCTGTCCTGTGAGCAAGAGAGGCAACTGTATCGTGCCACTGAGATGGGGTTATTTATTACAGCAGCTAATAAAGGGTGACACTGATAAACACAGAAAGCGGTTAATGAACCAGGCGTTCTGGAATCCTGTGCAAAGCACTGCCCTGCTGGGCCCCAGCTTCCCTGTGTGAGGAAGCTGAACCAGGTGATCTCCAAGAACCTCCTCCTGGGAGAGGGAGGATTTTAGCTGTACACACACGCTCCAGCATGGGGGCTGTTTCCATAGGGAGAGGCCCGAAATGCCTTTCTGGATACAATTTCTCACAAGCACCCAAATGAGGACAGTGTTCCGGAACCTCATTTCTAACAGACGTCAGTAAAACAAAAACACATGCTATAGACCAATAAAATGCGAAGACCAACTCCAGTGATAGACTATGTTTGTTTATACGTATTTTTATAGCTTCCTGGACAATACAAGGAATTGCGTTCTCATCGGATGCTTTTGGTGAATCAGTGTGCAGCGCCTCCACCCTCTCCCCTGCACAGACAGCGTCGCAGGGGAGAGAGAAAGTGGCAGCTTTTGTTCTTATTACCTTGTGATCCTTTGAGACCAAAGGCCATCCTCGTTGCTGTTTTCCCAATTCCTCAGGGGCGGGTAGGAAGGAGCGTGCATCATGGAAGGGAGCAGAAGTTGTGAAAGGTGTTTTTTCGCTGCCTTCTGGGACAGTTTAAGGCTGCAGAGATGAGCTGAGAAGGCTTGGTCACGTGGGCCCTTGAATTGTAACAGTGGTTCACACCTGTGTGCCAGGTACCATTCTGAATGCTGTGTATGTACTAACTCATTTGAACCTCATGAGAACCTTTCTGAGGCCCCATTTTACAGAGAGGGGAACGGAGGCACAGAGGGGTTGAGAACTTGCCTAAGGTCACACAGCCAGTGAGTAACCACGTCGGTGTCCTCACTCAGCCCGCTGTGGCTCCAGAACTGCCTTCCAGGCCAAGAGAAGGGTTTCCCAAAAGCAGAGGCAGGGCCAGCAAAGTGAACACAGACTGCAGCGGTGCTCCTCAACTGGGGGTGATTTTGCCTCTCAGGGGACATTGGGCCACGTCTGGAGACATGTTTGATTGTTACAAGTGGGGAGGATGTGCTACTGGCATCTGGTACGTAGAGGCCAGGGGCGCTGCTGAACAGCCTTCAGCGCACAGGACAGCCCCCACCGCAGAGAACGATCCGGCCCCAAATGCCTGTAGCACAAGATTGAAAAACCCTGCTCGGAAGTCAAGACAGGTCTGCAACCTCTGCTACTTTCTAGCTGTGTGGCCCTGGGCAACTGACTTTCCCTCTCTGAGCCTCAGTGACTTTAGGAGAACAATGAGTATGGCAATAATGAGAGAAAACCTGACGCATAGGAAGGGCCCAACAGATGCCAACTATGATTGTTTTCATCTGAGTCTCTCTGTCCTTCCCCACCTCTCGCCCTGCCCCAGGCCCTGTCACATTTCTTGACCGAGAAACAGAGCCAAGTTCTTAACAGAGAACTCGGGAGAGTTATGAGTTTGTATTCCCCTGCTCCCTCCTGGCTGTGCCGACGTCTTCAGCTCCTCTAATTACTTATTTAAAGACTATCGATTCCTTGGGCTGCTGCTGGGAGGCCTCGCAGAATTGCATGTCTCGCAAATAGCAAGAGCGCCGTGGCCCAGCGACTGGGGCCCGCAGCCTGACATAACCAGGCAGGGGGTTATTTTCGCTCAGGATGCTTGTGAAATATTCATGTGCTGATTTAAATACCGAGGATGTCAGAGCTGGAAAGGGCCGGAGAGATCATATCAGCAAAGCTCGCCCTCACCCAAAAGAAGATGCAGCTAGATGTGGTGGGGAGGGCGTCCAGGAGAGCTGGGGGCTGGCAGATGTAGGTTCAAGACTGACACGAGGGCCTCAGACTCAATGTGTGACCTTGGGCAGGTCACTTGCCCTTTCTGGGCCTTTGATTCCTCATCTGTAATGAGAGAAAGAGGGATGTGAGGCTGAAATGAGATGGATACAGAAGAATAACTCAGTACACAGTAGGCCTGCAAACTGTAATTGCATTTGAAGTCAGCAAGCCTGTCTGAGCCTGAATTTCCTCCTCTGGAAATTTCCTAGGGCTGCTAACGTTATATAAGATGACAGATGTGAACAGTTTATACCCGGCAAAGTGATGGCTGACAAATGTTAAGTGTGTTTAATTAGCATGTGTTAGTGCCCACTGCATCCCAGGTGTTGTGCTAAGTGCTTAAAAAAACAGGCGATAGTTCTCTGAATCTCCCAACAACCATGGTGGAAAGTATCATTATCCAAGTCCCAGTGTCGTGCTGGCAAACTGACTGTCAGGGGTGGGTAAGGGGAGTCCTGACTTGTAAGGTTTGCCAATTTCCTTGGTGTAAATACTCCCCCTACAGCCGATTTCAAGCTATTATCATGACGTCAGTGGACACAAAGTTGGGAAGAATGCAGGCACCAATGGATCTGTCTTACAGAAGAGGAAACTGAGATTTAAAGAGGTTGAGTGCCTTGCCCCCGATAACTGGCTGGACCAGGTATCTCCGCCTTCAAAGCTCACCTCTTAACAGCCTCCCAGGGTTGAGTTGAACAGGGTCACTGAGGCTCAGAGATGGGAGTGACTTGGCCAAGGTCACACGGTATGATGGGCCAGACCTAGGACAGGACCACACCTCCCTTCTCCCAGCCCAGTGTTCTTCCCACCAGGTGCTCAGGCCAGCGTTGGGGCCATGCTTGTCCTCCCCTCCTATCCCCAGGCTTGTTCATGAAGGCAACAGAACCACACTTTGTGAGCACCAGCTCTGGGCTGGGCCCTGTGCCAGGTAATTATACACAACGGTCTCTCATTGATTACTGTAAGGTTTTTTGGAGTGGCCAGTGCCAGAGAAAGAAAGACGAGCAGAGTTGAAAGGGATAAGTAAAGGGGCTTTATTGGGGCACTCCCAGGTGGGGGTAACGGGTCCCAGGAGAGGAACCCGGGTGAGCCTCATGGTCCCAGAGTGGAACCAGAGAAGCCACCCCGCCCAGAAGTCTGGGTGGGCTTATATACGTTTTTAGGGGTGGAGGATGGGAGTTTCTCTGGAGGGAAGGTTTCGGTGGGAAGAGTGAGGAATTTCTTTGTTTCAGCTTTAGGGCAGGTATGGAGGAGTAGGAGGGGCTTCTCCTTTTTCCATTAGGGAGGGGAGGGGTGCCCACCACCAGCCTTACACCTTCGTCAGACCGCAGGCCTGAGGCCTTCTAATAAGGGAGAAATAGACAAGGCAGCTTTACAGAGTAGGGATGTGAACATGGGTTTTCAAATCATAAAGACCTAGGTTCAAATCCTGGCTTTGTGACATACCTTCTGTGTGTCTTTAGGCAAGTCACTTGATCTCCCTGAGCCTCCATTTGCTTGGCTATAAAATGGGTATAATAATGGTCTCTATGTCATAAAATGCTTGCAAGGATTTGAGACATGCTGAGTATGGCATGAGTGGCAGAAAACCTGGCGCACAGGAACTGCTCAATGAATGATCACACGATTCCCTCCTCCCCAGACTAGGAGAGGGTGTCTCCTCTGCCATAGCACACGCTTGTCCTCCCTGTGCCTCCTCATAAGCAAGCAGCAGATAAAAACCTCGGACCCAGCCAGAGCCCTCCACCCCTGGAGTCTCTGCAGACCCCCAGACCTCTGTTCCACAGCCCCCTCTCCTGGGCCCTGCCCTACTCATGTCTCCGGGCTGTGGGGCGCTGACCCCAGTGTGAAACTCAGTTCACAGACCACGCATGGGCGATGAGCCCTTCCCTGTGAATTCCATGGACAGGGCTGCGTCCAAACTGCAGCGTTTCTTCCCAGGAATTGTGGTGAGTGCAGGTCATCTTTGTCTAGTTGCAGCCACTGGTCCGCATGGCCCTGGAGGGCTGGGGCTGTGTCCCTCACTCACTGTGGCGTCCCCAGAACCCAGGAGGCAGCTCCGAAGCGCATGGCGAGTCAGTGGATAAATGAGGGGGAACACGGCTATGGAGCCAGGGAGAGCCGTGTGGCTGTCCAGCGCCCTCAGCTCTCGGATGTCAGTGCTGTGGCAAGGGGACTGTTCGGGCCCCTCCTCTGCAGTTAGGAAGAGGCCGACGCTGGTGGGTATCCAGTTCAGACCCCAGAAACTACCACCTGCCCAGCACATTCTTGGCCCCTTCCAGGGTCATGTGAATATTACCACTGGGGGGGTCCTTCTTCACCCTCAGGCCTGATGCTTTGCCATCAGCAACTGTCCCCAAGGGTAACAGAGACACAGGAAGCGGTTCCCCAAACCAGCTGCACATCAGAATCCCCTGGAGAGCTTTCGAACACCAGAGCCACTTGGAGGTCAAAGTTCCCCTGAGATTCTGATTCAAATGGTCCAGTGTGGGGCCCGATGATTGTTTTTTAACTTCTAGTTGGTTCAAATATACACCACCAAGGCAGAGATGGGGACTGGTTTTGGGGAAACAAATGGGTCTCTGAATGCCTGTGGGCTTTCTGCACAAAGCTCTCCATGGGTTAGGCAGTCCATGGGCTGGGCGAGGTCCTGGCTGGAGGGTGGAGGGGAAGGTATGTGGGCTTTGGAGCCCCCGTAGACCTGGGTTTGAATCCTGATTCTACCTTGTCCCAGCTTTTCGGCCTTAGGAATGTCACTTCACCTGTCTGAGCTTCGGTTTCTTCCTCTGTTAATTGGTGATCAGAATTCCTGCCTCACAGGTGGTTGGGAGTAATTGTAAGGCTGGTGGTGGGCACCCCTCCCCTCCCTAATGGAAAAAGAAGAAGCCCCTCCTACTCCTCCATACCTGCCCTGAGGAAAGCTGAAACAAAGAAATTCCTCACTCTTCCCACCAAAACCTTCCCTCCAGAGAAACTCCCATCCTCCACCCCTAAAAATGTATATAAGCCCACCCAGACTTCTGGGTGGGGCGGCTTCCCTGGTTCCACTCACGGGACCATGAGGCTCGCCTGGGTCCCTCTCTTGGGACCCGTTACCCCCACCTGGGAGTGCCCCAATAAAGCCCCTTTACTTATCCTTTTCAACTCTGCTCGTCTTTCTTTCTCTGGCACCGGCCACTCCGTTCTTGACACCTTACATTTGGTGCCGAAACCTGGGAGGGGCGTTTGGCTATGCTGGCCTGCTCTGGGGCTTTGGCTGCACCACCCCCTCCTCGAACTCTCGCATTCCAGACCGGGACCTCCACTGACTGCCTTCGAGTCCCTGATTGACTACCTCGGCCTGAGTGAGTCACCCCGTGTTATCCCAACCCAGATCCCCCAGGAGCCTCCATTCCTTCCGGGAAGCTGTTCCCTGTCGGTTAAACTGTGGGCCCACATCAGAGGTTCCCCCGTTCCAGGGGCTGAGGCTATTCGGGGACGCCTGAATTCCTCTCACCCCTTTCCGTGCCGGCACACTAGTCTCGGGCAGAGACGTCCCCCCAGACTTTTGCTGCCTCCGTAGCCAGGAAGCTGTTCCTGGTTGTTTCCCCATCCAGGTTGAGGTGACATGGGTGACCGAAATTCCAAAATTCCCTGCGAGACACCCCTGGGGTTGTCTGCTGGCCAATCTGAAGGCCCTGGATTTAGACGTCTGGCCCAAGCATCTCATTCTTTACTGCAATACTGCCTGGCCAATGTATAAATTGGACAATGGCTCCCAATGGCCTGAAAATGGGACTTTTGATTTCAATATTCTGCAAGACCTTGATAATTTTTGTCACAGGAACGGCAAATGGTCGGAGATCCCATATGTCCAAGCCTTTTTCTGTTTGTGCTCCCATCCTTCTCTCTGGCTGACCTGCCACCCCGCACAAGTCCTCCTTGTGCAGGGTCCTCCACCCCCCTCTGCCTCTTCTCCCTCTAACTCTGCACCGGGAGTCTCATCAGATGCCCCTTCTGCTTTCTCCGATCCACCTGACTGGCTCAGCTCTCCCTCCACTCGACCTCCACCATACCCACATTCGCCCCCTCACCCTTTTGCGCCACCCAGCTGCTCGCTGCCAACGTCTCCCATCAGCCATCACACTCGCTCTCGAGTAAACCCCTCCAATCAGTCTCTCCTCTGTCCATTATGGGAGGTGGCCGGCGCCGAGGGCGTCTTATGGGTGCATGTTCCCTTCTCCCTTTCTGACCTTTCTCAGATTGAAAAGCACCTAGGTTCATTTTCTAATGACCCTACAGCCTACACCAAAGAGTTCCGTTACTTGACACAGGCATATGACCTTACCTGGCATGGTACTTTTGTTATACTATCCTCCACCCTTACTACTGATGAAAAGGAGCACGTCTGGGCAGTGGCTCAGGGACATGCTGACCAAGTCCATCTTACGGACCGCTCTATGCCAGTGGGGGCCGAGGCTGTCCCTCGCAAAGAGCCGCAGTGGGAATACCAGCTTGACACCTCTGCTGGCCAGGAGGGCAGGAAACGGCGGGACTGCATGTTGCAATGTGTCCTTGCCAGCCTCCAGGCCGCCGCCCACGATGCTGTAAATTATGACAAAATCAGGGAAATCACTCAAAGGGCAGACGAAAACCCCGCGGCCTTTCTCAGCCGCCTTACAGATGCCCTTATCCAATATACTCACCTAGATCCTACCTCCCCCACGGGGACTACTGTCCTTGCAACTCACTTTATTACTCAGCCCTCCCCTGACATCAGAAAGAAACTCAAAAAGGCAGAGGATGGCCCTCAGACACCTACCTGAGACCTGGTGAATATGGCATTTAAAATTTTTAATTCCCGAGATGAACAGGCAGAGGCCCAAGAGGAGGCCCGTGTCCAACAAAAGGCACACCTGCAGGCCCAAGCCTTAGTTGCAGTCCTGTGGCCGGGGGGACCTGAGAAGCCATTGACCTCATCTAAGGCGACCAGCCATGCTCCACCAGGCACCTGCTTCAAGTGCAGTAAGGAAGGCCACTGGGCCAAGCAGTGCCCGCAGCCACGTCGGCCCACCAAGCCTTGCCCGGCATGTGGTCAAGAGGGACACTGGAAAAGTGACTGTCCCTTGGGACAGAAGTCCGGAGGGTCAGTCCTTCCATCCCTAGACCTGCCGATGGAAGCTTTGGGTCTGGCTGCTGAAGACTGAAAAGACCCTGACTCAACGACCCCATCACCCTCGCCGAGCCCAGGTAACAATCAAGGTAGCGGGCAGGGCAGTGTCCTTCTGGTTGACACGGGGTCTACCTACTCTGTCCTGCCTTCCTTTTCAGGCCCTACTTATCCTTCCCAGGTGTCAGTCGTGGGTATTGATGGCAATCCCTCTCGAACCCCCACCACTGGTCCCCTAACCTGTCTAATAGATGACCGTCCCATCACCCATTCTTTCCTTATCATGCCCTCCTGTCCTGCTCCACTATTGGGAAGGGACTTATTAACCAAGCTGGGCACAACCCTCCACTTTTCCTCCGGAACCTCCGCCCTCCTTCTTTTATCTCTCTCTCTAGATTCCTCAGCTCCGCCCACAGCCTCTCCCGTCTTATCAAGTCCTGCACACCCCCTCCCGCCTGAACTCGTAGACCCTCGGGTTTGGGACACCTCCACCCCAGTGGTGGCCACACACCACACCCCCGTCCTCATTTGACTCAAAGACCCCTCATCCTTCCCTTCCCGGCCACAGTTTCCTATTTCACCAACCCACCGCAGAGGTCTAAAACCCATCATACAACGTCTTCTGCGCGAAAAACTTTTAATTTGGACCGACTCTCCCTGTAACACACCCATTCTCCCGGCAAAAAAGCCAAATGGCTCATATCGGCTAGTCCAGAACCTCAGACTCATTAATGAGGCAGTTGTCCCCATGCACCCTGTGGTGCCTAATCCCTACACTTTACTCTCTCATATTCTACCCTCCACCACCCATTTTTCTGTCTTGGACCTCAAAGACGCTTTCTTTACCATTCTTTTAGACCCAGCCAGCTACAATCTCTTTGCCTTTACATGGGAAGATCCTGACATGAACATGTCTCGACAACTCACTTGGACTGTCCTGCCCCAGGGGTTCAGGGACAGCTCCCCACCTCTTTGGTCAGGCTCTCATCCAAGATCTTCTTCAATGTCCCTTACAGCCAAGTACTGTCCTCCAATATGTGGACACTTTATTACTCTGCAGCCCCTCATACTTTGACAGCCACGCACACACTGCCTCTCTACTTAACTTTCTTGCCTCTAAGGGCTACTGGGTGTCCTCCAAAGTTCAGCTGTCTAAGCCTACTGTCACTTACCTTGGACTTGGACTAGTCTCACCCCCACTTCCCGTCATCTCACTGTTGATCGCCATCAGGCTCTTCGTGACCTCCAGCCTCCCACCACTGCTGAACAAATTCTGTCCTTCCTTGGGTTTGTTGGTTTCTTCCAACACTGGATCCCCAACTTTTCTCTCCTTGCCAAACCCCTCTATGAGGCAGCACATGATGCCTCCGCTGGCCCTCTGTTAAACCCTCAGGCTGTCTGCTGCGCATTCCTAAAACTTCGCTACTCTCTCTTACAAGTACCCCCTCTAAGACTCCCTCATCCTGAAAAACCCTTTTATCTCTACACGGATGAGTGCCAGGGCCCGGCCCTCAGTGTCCTCACCCAACCTCTGGGACCTACTCCCCTTTCCACCCCAGTGGCCTACTTATCCAAACAGCTGGACACTACGGTCCATGGCCTCCCTGTCTCCGTGCCTTAGCTGTGGCCGCTACTCTCACCAGAGAGGTCCTGAAACTCTCCCTGGGACAGAACTTACATGTGTTCTCCACCCCGTTTACAGGACCTTCTAACTCATTGCTCTTTAGCCCTCCTCACTCGGACTAGACTACAGGAATTCCATCTCTTGTTTATAGAAAATCCCACCATTACTTTATCTCAGTCCCCAACTCTAAACCCTGCCACTTTGCTCCCCATTCCCTGCCTATCCCTGTCCTCACACTCCTGCTCAGAAATGGTTGAAACCTCCACTACCCCTAGATCCAATCTGTCAGACAAGCCACTCCCTACAGTGGACTTAACTTTCTTTGTTGATGACAGCTCGGTCACAGGTGAGGACCGCAAACACCGGGCAGCCTATGCCATTGTCTCTGCCTCTCAGGTAATAGAAGCCTCCCGTCTTTCGGAGGGCACCACCTCCCAAAAGGCAGAACTCGCTCTCATCTGAGCCTTAACCTAGCCCAAGGCAAGATTGTAAATATTTACATGGACTCCAAGTATATGTTTATGATAGCTCACTGCCATGCTGCCATATGGAGAGAACGGGGCTTTCTCTCCACCAAGGGCTCCCCTGTTATTAACGCCACCCTTATCTCCAGTCTCCTTGAGGCCCTTCAGTTACCCACTCAATTAGCCATCATACACTGCAAGGGACACCAGTTGGACCGATCCCTTGTCACTAATGGAAACAACTCTGCTGATACTATCACCCGCAGCCTAACATCCCCAAAACACCCTAGTCCGGCTCCTCTTCTTTTCCTTCCCATTCCTTCCCTCCAACCTCGCTACACTCCAGAGGAGCACGACAGTCTTCTCACCGAAGGGGGATCAACCACCACTGAAGGGTGGGTCCTTCTTAAGGACGGCAAGCTGGCTCTCCCTAAGGAACAGGCCCTGGGACTCGTTGGCCAGGCCACTCCTTACTTCATATCAGCACTAAGGGCCTCTCCCACTTCTTACAGCCTCTATTTTCACACCCTTCCCTATATTCTCTCATCAAAACTGTTTGCTCGGACTGTGACATTTGTACCTCTGTTAACCCTCAAGGGGGCTTGAAACCCCCTGTGTCCACCTACCAGATGCGTGGTCACCTCCCCGGACAAGACTGGCAGTTCGATTTCACTCATATGCCACCTCACAGACATTTCAAACTCGTGTACAGCCAGCCTTTTCTCATTAGGCCTTTTCTCATTGACCATTATCTTCCAGCCCAGCCCCCACATTTGGCCTCCTATCTCCCATATCTTTCTCTCCTCGGGCAACTTCTCCGTGACAGCCCGGCGACTCATTTCTCCAATGCCACCTGCAGGAATTATCCAGAGTGACAGTAAATCAGATGCTTCTTCATTCCTACTCTCCTCTTCCAGTCACCCCTCCACCAGCCAACTCCAGCCCATAGCCCCCACTACGCCCCTAAAAAGCAGGAAGTAGCCAGAAAGACCGCAGCGCCCTATTATCACTAAAAGGCCGGAATGTAAGGCTGGTGGCGGGCACCCTCCCCTCCCTAATGGAAAAAGAAGAAGCCCTTCCTACTCCTCCATACCTGCCCTAAAGCTGAAACAAAGAAATTCCTCACTCTTCCCACCAAAATCTTCCCTCCAGAGAAACTCCATCCTCCACCTCTAAAAACGTATATAAGCCCACCCAGACTTCTGGGCGGGGCGGCTTCTCTGGTTCCACTCGTGGGACCATGAGGCTCACCTGGGTCCCTCTCTTGGGACCTGTTACCCCCACCCAGAAGTGCCCCAATAAAGCCTCTTTACTTATCCCTTTCAACTCTGCTTGTCTTTCTTTCTCTGGCACCGGCCACTCTGTTCCTAAAACCTTACAGAAGGCACAGAACTTGCATGCATGCCAGGCCACCTAATCACCACGCAAACAAGAGATGAGCATTATCACCCCCAGGTTAAGGCCGAGGGACTCAGGCACTTGTCCAAGGTCATAGATGAGAAAGCAGTAGAGCCGGATTGGAACCTGGGAACTTTGCAGCCCTGGGCCTTTGCACGGCCCGGCCCTCCTTTGCCCTCAGAGCTCACACCCCTGCTACTCCTTCAATGATGGGCCACACAGCAGACACTAGAGGCTGGGCCTCAGGGCAAGGTCATCAGGAGCGGCCAGGAGCTCGCCACCTCCCCAGCCCAAGAGGGAAATCTTTAAATGGTGTCAGGTTCATTGCCTTTGTGGCAGAAAGAAGCATAAAAAAAAAGGTATAGATGCAAGGAAGACAGGGCCGATTCCTGCTTAACTCGCGCCATCCGGTTAGGCTGAGTCAGCAATACAGGGAGGCCTCCCTGGCCTCAGAACAGAATCGCAGGAATCTGCAGATCTGCTGGAATTTCTCTGCACTGGCTGGCACGGGAAGAAACGAGAGCAGAGCTGTTTTGATCCTCTGGGGCTGATTTCTCTCTCTCCCCACTCCCACCCTGCTTCTTGCCCACGCCTCTGAAAGGCCACTTGTCTCTGACTTGCACAGCACTCAACAGTCTAGAAAGCCTTTACAAAGAGCTCTTCGGTCCCCAAAGTGATTTATGATTTTGAAGTGCTTTTTGGATTATAAAAGGCTAACCTACAATAGCTTCCTTACTGCAGCAACATTTATAAAATGCTTTGCAAGTCACAATGCATTTTATAACATGCAACATCCTTTGCAGCCAAAAGGTGCCTGCCTCTCCAGAGGGGACTTCAGAGTTTGCAAACCCTGGCCACGCCCCTCACTTGATTTAAACTGCAGAACAGCTCTGTGATAAAGGCCAATAATAATATCTATCACTTGTATGGTACTATAGTGTGCCAAGCACTCTTGTGAGCACTTCACACGTTAACACGTTTCATTGACATAACAACCCTAGCAGGCCGGCGCCCTTATCAGTCCCCATTTACAAATCGGGATGTTGAGGCACAGCAGGTGGAGTGTCTTGCCCAAGATCACAGGGCTGTTAAGCAGTGGAGCCTGGATTTGAGGCATTGATGTTTGATGAGATGAGGGCAGGTTTTATATCCAATTTTCAGATGAGGAAAACAGAGGCCGGGGCAGTATCCAGCTCTGTCCTGCTCCTTGTGTGACCTCAGACTGCTCTTGGCAAGTCTCTTGGCCTCCTGTCTCCCTCTCTGCAGAATCAAAGGGATGAGCCCTGCCCTGCTTTCTTCCCAGCTCGGATTAAATGTGAGGTATGGAGCTGCTGATGGTGGCTAGGGGAGGGCCAAGCCTGAACACCCACCTTGGCCTTGCTGCCTGTGCCAAGGCCATTGTGTGGCAGGAGCCCTGCCCTAGTTTCCCACTCTGGGGCCTGGCTCTGCTCTCCCCAGAAAGTGGCCTGGAGGCCTTTCCTGAGACCTCCTGTCTTGCACACGGGTGGAGGGAGGGCAGGGTAGTGGGATGGAATGGAGCAGGGAACTTCGCCAAGGGCCTGACTCCCTTCTTCTGGGGACAGTCCTCTAGTGAGAGGCCAGAAAAATCACAAAGTCCAACCCCTCCAGCCATGGAACAGATGGTGGGACTGAGGCCTAGAAAGGGAGGGACTCACAGTCACACAGAGGATTGGATGCAAGGTGAGGCTAAGATTTCTCTCCAGGCTCTTCCCATGGCCACACTGGGACTCTGGCTTCTGATCGGAGAGGGCCTTAGACCATTGGTTCATTCATTCATCCTTTCATTCAGCCAGCCAGTCAGTCAACCAATATTTCCTGCTCGCTCACTTTGTGCCAGACCCTGGATATGGGGGAAAAAAAAAAATCTCATTAATAATTTTTTTATCTTGATTATATGTATAAATGTTTGGAGTATATTGGATTAAATGAAACATTGAAATTCATCTGCTTCTTTTTGCTTTCTTAAAACGTAGCAACTAGAAAATTAAAATTAAATATTGCGGCCGGGCGCGGTGGCTCACGCCTGTAATCCTAGCACTCTGGGAGGCCGAGGTGGGCGGATCGTTTGAGCTCAGGAGTTCGAGACCAGCCTGAGCAAGAGCGAGACCCCACCTCTACTAAAAATAGAAAGAAATTATATGGACAGCTAAAAATATATATAGAAAAAATTAGCCGGGCATGGTGGCGCATGCCTGTAGTCCCAGCTACTCGGGAGGCTGAGACAGGAGGATCGCTTGAGCTCAGGAGTTTGAGGTTGCTGTGAGCTAGGCTGACGCCACGGCACTCACTCTAGCCTGGGCAACAGAGTGAGACTCTGTCTCAAAAAAAAAAAAAAAAAAATTAAATATTGCATAAGTGGGTCATATAGTATTTCTACTGGGCAACACTGTAAGGCCTTCTGTAAGGAAGGTCTGAAAATGAACAACTAGCCCCACTGGCAACCTTGCCCTGTGCCTCGCGCTGGGCAGGGGTGCACCTGGGTCCGGCCTACCTGTGGAAAGCTGGTCTGGAGCAGGAGGAAGGTCCGAGAGATGGAGCCAACTTATTTCCGGTTCTCCTCGGTCGGTGCCCAGTACCCCCTGCAGGGGCCCCGGAAGTCCCTTCCATCCCTTGTCCTCCTCCTCCGTTTTCCTTCCTTCTCTTTCCAGAGCTCTGCGGCCAGTTCGCCTTCAGGTCCCTTTCACCCCATCGCCTCCAGACTGTCTCTGCCGTCGCCCCAGCCCTGCCCGTTCCTCAGAGAGGAGGCGCCTTCTTCCTCCTGTCAGTGAGGAAGGCCCTCGTGGGCGTGCCTGAGCGGCCGATGGTCTGTGGCCACCCCGCCTGCCACTGGGCCTGGTTCTGCCGCTCACCAGCGGTGGCCCACCGCACACAAGGACCTGCGAGATTACAGGTGTGCTGACGGCAGATTAATGGGAGCATCTGAGCAGTGGAGGAGGCCTGAGAGTCTTCCCTGAGGAGGTGACCCTTGAGCTGAGACCCAAGGGCAAATAGAAGTGACTAGAGGGGAATAGCATGGCTGACAAAGGAAACAGCACGGGCAGAGACAGAGAGCACTCAGCCCTGCAGAGGTCCTGAGAGAAGGTCAACGTGGCTGTGGCTCAGAGATCTGGGGCAATGGCAGGAGGTGGGCTCTTGGAGTGCACAGAGGCCAGATCACAGGACCCTGAAGGCCACACTGAGGAGTTTGTCCTTTATCTGGAGGGCAATGGGGAGCCATGGAAGGTGTGTAAGCAGGGGAGTGCCTGGAACCCTCAAGCTCTCTCTGGCCTGGATAAGGATGGAGAGAGGCAGAGCCTGAAGCTGGCTTTCTCTTCTTCCGGACAGTGGGCCCATGGCAGGGCTTGGCTTCCCTCGCCAGGCAGACCTTGCTGGAACTCCAGCTTCCCTGGTCCCTTGCTGTGCGACTGTGTGACCTTGGCCAGATAACCTACTTCTCTATGCTTCAGTTTCCTTATCTGTAAAACGGGGATAATGGAAGTGATTCACTGGAGAGTTTTGCAAAGACCCAGTGATGTAATGCTTGGAAAGTGCTTGGCACAAAGTAGGTCCGCAAATAGTTGTCCCTTTTCCTTTTCCCTTCCTGAGTCCCCCCACCCCACCTGCCAAACACCGTGCCCCCGCTCCTCAGGCAGCAGGAAGCAGGATCGGAGGAATGTTTCTGCACCGTCAGAGTATTTATAGCCGTGTACTGTCAGCCCGATGTTGTTTTTCGGTTGCATATATATTTTTACATTTTCCTCCGTCACACATGGTTCCTTGGTGTGGTTGAGAAGCGGCGGGGGTGGAGGGTGGGGTGGATGGATGCAGAGAGCGTCAAGTGTAGGAGGTGGAGACAGATGGCCTGGGACAGCACCGGAGGACAGCCTGGGTCATTTCTCTCCAGCTCAGAAACCATCAATGGCTCCCCATTACCCTGTGTCCCCAGTCCAGACTCTTTTGCTGTGATTCAAAGACCACCTGAGGAGGCCCCTGCACACTCCAAAGCCTTGTTTCTTGCCACTGGCTCTCTTAGCTCCCCCGATCTGAGCCCTTTTCTTCTCCAAAAGTGCATAATTCAGGGGAAGCCAGTTGGGCTTAGATCTGCTGCTCACCAGCTGTGTGACCTCAAGCAAGTCCCTGTGCCCTTCTGAGCCAGCATTTCCTGTGAAATGGGAGCACCAATTCCAGCCTAGGGTGAGCCATAAATGTGCCTGACTGCAAGTAATGGGGGCCGTCACAGATGCATGTCAATCACGTGCCTCCAGGCCTCTGCACAGGCTGTCCCCTCAGCCAGAAATCTTCTCCTACTCTCTGCCCCCATCTCCACCTCAGGCCCAGCCCCAGGGCCACCTCTGCAGGGAGCCCTCCTGGCCTAGGGCAACCCCATCCCCCTGCCTCATCCTGTCCTCTCTTGGAGGGGACTGAGAATTCTTTGTGCCGAAATTCTGTCTCCTCTAGAAATAGATTGCACACTCCTTGCTTACAAAAATAGCGCGCACCCTCCCAGCACAAAGCCTCCCCTTGTTCCCGTTCTATCCTCACACCGTTCCCTGGGGAGTGGGCACTATGTCCCCGTTCTACAGAGGAAGTGGATTGGGGAGGGGGGAAGCGACTTATCCAAGATCTACTCAAAGGACGTCAGACTCGAGGTCCCTGGGGTACCGGTGCGAGCTGTCCGTCGCCTCCCTCCCCTGTACCAGGCAGGTGCCTTCAGAATAAATGGTTGGTCCACACAGCCTTCCTCGCGATCTCTTCTCACCGCCTCGGAGCCCACCTGGGCCCCTCTCCGGCCTCTGACCTCCTTTCTCCCCAGTTTTGGTGCTCAGGGTGCCCCATTCCCTCCGGCCAGGGGCAGCCCTCAGCCGGCTGCAGCTCCCCAGCCCTGGCCAACCGAAGTGGGTGGGGCTGGCTGGGCCAGGGCACCGTTGCTAGGCAACAGCCAGCGAAGAAGAGTCTCGGGCTCCCTGGGAGGACAGGAGAGGCCTGTCCCTACAGCCCGAGGTGGAACAAGGTGGTGACTGGAGGAAGAAAGGCCTCTACCTCCCCTCCACCCCGCCAAGACCACACCTCACCTTCACTCCCTCGGTCCTCCCTTCGCCCTCCACTTGCTCGCTCGCCTCTTCTCTCATTCACTATCATCACACTCCTTTACTCATTAATTAGTGTGTTCATTTATTGATGTACGTGCTGCCTCATGAATCACAGCTTCACTACTTACTAGCTGCACCTCACTCGCCCCCTCTATGAAATGGGGAGAACAATAGTATCAGCCTCATAGGGTTGCGTTGACCCTGCACGTGGCGAGTACATTATAAGTGTCTGCTTTCGGGACAACGATTTATTCCTTGTTATTGTATTATCTCCTAGGTACCAATGCTGTGCCTAGTGTCATGCAGGGCTCTGCAGTGACGGAGGTAAATGAGCCCTCGGCTTAGTGGGAGAGACAGTCAGGACTGGGCCCCAGTGAAGCCGGCGTGGCCCTTGCCCTTCACCTCCACGCTTCCTCTGATTGTTTCGTGGGCACAACAGGGGAGTGTTAAGGGCAGGGGCTGTGGAGCTCGGCACCGTGGGATTGTACCCTGATCCTCTACTTATTAATGCTTTGCTCTTGGGCGACAGATTTCACCCCTCCTGACCTTAGTTTTTCCATCTGTAAAATGGGACTTAGCAGTAAGAATCTTACCAGATCTAGTGAGGATGCAATGAGATCACTCATGACCCTTTCTGGGCACATAGTCGGCTTTCAGCAGGGCAGCAGTTATTGTCACTGGTTGAGAGAGAGTTGAGTCTCCCAAGGTGCCATGAAATCCCCAAGGGCCAGGACCAGGACCCAGTTTCTCTGCCTTTTTCTCTCCTTGCTCTGCCTTCCTGGGTCTGCCTACTGTTTGCCACCTCCACCCGTATGCTCACACCGTTCCCTCTTCCTGAAATAATCTCTCTTGTTATTTCTCCTAAAGCTCTGATATAGTTCTTGGAGGCTTCAGGTCCCAGCTGGGATGGCTCACAAAGCAAATCCAGGGGTAGATTTTCAAAAGATTCCCCCACCTTACCTCCTACTGCAGCCAAGCCCCCAGGACCCCATCCCCTTGGAGGGGCCAGGTGGGCTGGCTGCAGCCTCACTCAGCCAGCTGGCTCCTTTGGGGATTATTCACCCTCTTCTCACAGCCTCTGTCCCCCGAGGCCAAGCGCACAGGGCCCATCTCTGCAGGTTTTCTGCCCACCAGCTCCCTGGAGCCCAGAGAACACCCCCAAGAGAGACAGTTCTTGTTACACTGCTTACAACATCTTAGGTCGCTTCTCCCCAGCACTTAGCACGTGGAAATGCATTCATTTATCGCAGGCATGTTTGTTTAATATGTGGTTCCCCTGCCAGCCTGAACACTCTGCAAGGGCCGGCTGTTCCTCTGGTTCCCTATTCGGTCCCCAGTGCCCAGCCCAGACCCCATACCTAGAGGATGCTCCGCACACAGCCACTGACGGGGTGGGTGCATGCATGCGGGAACAATCAACCCGGTGGAGCTTATGGGGAAAGCGGCCTTTGTTCTTCCATATATATAATAGCAAAGGGTGGGAGACCAAGGATCAGGACTTCTAGGGAGAGTCTCAGCTCTGTGAGCCCAGACAAGTGGCGTCCTGTTGCTAGGCCTCAGTTTCCTCACCTGTGCCATGTCCACCATGACGGTGCCTACCTTGAGGAGGTAAGCATGGGGTCAATGTGAACTGGGAGACCCAGAGAGCAGTGAGGCCTGCCTAAGGCTGGGGCTGAGGCTGGGTCACAGTTACATGGACTCGAGGGCCACTCACCACTCTGCCCCTGAGTTCGCTAGTGCCCTAGGCAGGTTCAGGAACTTGGCGAGTAGCTAGTTCAGGTGACACGGGGGCCGGGAAGCCCCTCACGAGTCTCCCTTTGGGAGATGGGCCTCCGCTTGAGCCTAGATCCTGCAGAAATATGGAGTGGTCCAGAGGGCAAGTCACTCTCCCTCTGAGCCTCAGCTTCCTCAGCTGTAAAATGGGTGACAACAGAACCCCACAGGCCGTCCGAGGAAGCAGTGGGTCACACACAGATCCGTGGCCTGGTGACCAGGACACTCCTTGCTCGAGAAATGGCAGCTATTATGGTTTATCTTGTCATTTTTGGTTCTTCCATAAAGAGAAAACCATTTTGGTATTTTTGAAATAGACCTCTTGGGGTGGCTCTGACTTTCGGCCCACTGGGTTGTTAGCCTGGTTCTGTTCTTAGTCTAAGCCAGACTCAGGCTTCTTCCACCTCCCACTTACCATCTTGTTCTGTCTCAGACAGTCCTCTGCTTTCCATGGGAGCTGGGCTCAGTCTGATCAAGGTCAGGGCTCAGTCGTCTGGGGCTGGGATCAGGGCTCAGTCTGGGACTAGGGTCTGAGTTTGGACTGGCGAAGAAACTAGGCTCAATCTGTAAACAGAATTGAGGCTCCATCTGCCTGGGACTTAGGAATCTGTTGGTGACCTCGGTTGGGTCTCATTTAATGCCAGGATTGGGCTCTGTCTGTGACAAGTATCTCAGATTGGGTTCCTGGAAACAGACTTCGGGCTGGGGGATCGCACGCAGGGTTACAGGGGCCCTTGGGAGAGCCGTGTGGAAGGCAGTGGAAAGGCTGACTGGGCAGAAGGAGACTGACCCACAGTGAGGTTGCAGCTGAGGCCCCTACGCGGATCCCTGGAGCTGAGGGTCTTCAGAGTTGCCCCAGGGGGGCAGGGGAGCTGGGCCTTTGTAGCCACATGTTGGCCAGGCGCTGGGCATGGGCTGGCCCTGGCATGGGGCATAACCCAGGGAGGCATCGGCAGTCACAGCAGCTTGGCCCTGCAGAGGGGCTCTGGGGCACACAGTACCCCCTACAGCCAACCCCAGGGCTCTGGCTCACACCAAGGTTTCAGCCAGACATTGGATGCCCCCACAGGACAGGATCTTTGTCCTAGCGTTCAGCACAGGGCCCAGCAGGGCAGCACAAGCCTCAGACCACAAATGGAGGAAGAAGAGAAAGTGTGAAGTGGGACCTTGTGCCCTTACTGTGTGGGCCAGCCGCTCGGCCTCCTCCAGAGGCTCAGAAAGGGTAGGCCACCTGCCTGAGGTCACACAGCTGCTCAGGGCAGAGCCAGGATTGGAATCCAGGGCTGGCTGAGTCCAGAACTTATGATCTCTCGGCAATACCAGGGTGTGAGCTTATTAGAAAGCAAAGCCTGGGAATGGAGGGAGGAAAGCCCCTCCTGCCAGTTCCCGGAGCAGGGCCCCGGAGCAGGGCCTGCCAGCTCTGGCTGCCTCTAGCCCGTCCACCAGAGCCCGTGCCCAGGGGAGGGAGCAGCATCTTGCGGGCGGGCCTTCTCGGGTAATGAGGCCCAGCTGGTGGTTTGCAGGCCTCACAATGTGAATAATTCATTTGCAACCAAGTCTGGGAATTAGAAACCGTCACTGGATGATTTATTTAACAGGGGCTGCTGTGGGGGAGAAAAAAAGAGGACTTTGAACTCCATGTCTCATAGATGGATTTAGAGAGGCCCATCGACCTGGGTTCCGATCCCAGTTCTGCCTCCTATCAGTTGTGTGACCTTGAATAATTGACTGGACCTCTCAGTGCCTCAGTTTCCTCGATTGTAAAGTGGGGATAATTATAGAGTTTTTAAATGGATTAAATAAGTTGGAATTTGGAGAGCACTTAGGATCAAGCCTGGCTCATAGTAAGTGCTCAGCAAATGTTAGTTGAATGAGTAAATGAAAGCTTAAAAATGACAACAAGAACTGACTTGATTGAGCATGTACTTTGTGGCAGGCCCTGTGCTAAGAGCTTACTTAACATGCATTATCCCACAGCACTGATGTAAAATGGGCGTTAGTATTATATCTGTGTTACAGATGAGAAAATAGAAGCTCAGAGAGGTTAAGTAACCGCTCAAGTTCAGATAGCTGGTCCTGCCAAAGCTTTGAACCCAGCCACACCTCTCCAACCCAGGGCCTGCACACTTATTCACTCTCCCATAGCACGGATCTAGCACACAGCTGGTGCTTATTAAACACCTGACTCTTTTTTTTGAGACAGAGTCTCGTTCTGTTGCCCAGGCTAGAGTGCCATGGCGTCAGCCTAGCTCATAGCAACCTCAAACTCCCAGGCTCAAGGGATCCTCCTGTTTCAGCCTCTCAAGTAGGTGGGACTATAGGCATGCACCACCATGCCCGGCTAATTTTTTCTATATATTTTTAGTTGTCCAGCTAATTTCTTTCTATTTTTTTTTTTTTTTTTTTTTAGTAGAAATGGGGTCTGGCTCTTGCTCAGGCTGGTTTTGAACTCCTGAGCTCAAATGATCCGCCCGCCTCGGCCTCCCAGAGTGCTAGGATTACAGGCATGAGCCACCATGCCTGGCCAACACCTGGCTCTTATTTGACTAAAACTTTCCTCCTCCACAAAGTGTTGCCACATCCACCATGTCATTTGATTCTAATAACAAACCCAACAGGTGGTCAGGGAGATAATGGTCCCTGTTTCTCAGATGAGGAAACTGGGGTTCAGAGAAGGACATGAATTGCTCAAGGTCCCACAGCCCCAGGTGGAAGCCAGGTCTCTGAGTCCTCCCAGCAATGATCACAACGTGTGTTGCAACAGATCGACCCCAGGTGTGCTTGCTCACCCCCGCCTGCGCTCCTGGAGGGCAGAGGTTGTGTCTTGGTTTTGCTGGATTCACAAAAGGTTCTTATTAAATAGCAGAGGCAGGCAGGCAGGCAGGCAGGCTAAACCCATACAGCAGATCAACTTTCTCCTTTCATCTTCACGTTGCTCCTGCCCCAGCTCCCCCGGCTTCCCAGTAAAACACACACCTGAACATGCTATGGGGTGAGGTCAGTGCGGCGGCTGAGCGGGGGCTGCCTGGGCACCTGCCTGTCTCTTCTGATGGGGCCAGTGTCGCTGGCCTTCCACGAGAGGCAGCATGTTGTGGCTCAGATTCCCAGGCCTTGCAGAGGAGTGGCAGGGTCTCCACGCCTCTCCACGCCGCCCTGGGTGCCAGCATGGTCTGGGTGTGAGCAAGGGCATGTGGCTGTTTTGCCCAGACCGCCAGCTTGTCAGCCTCGCAGGGCTGTGGGCTGTGCGGTATGCTGTACGCCCCCGTGTGTGTGTGTCTGAGTGTCTGTGATTACACGGGGTTCTGTGTGTCCGTTGAAGTGTGTAGATGTGTACTGAGGATATTTTTATATCTTGTGAGTATATTGTGTATATCTGTACATATCTGCATTTGTGTGCGGGTGTGTTCTGTGTGGGTGTCTGTATATATTTGGGCATTTAGACTTGGAGTGATCTCAGACACATGTGTATGTGAACACGTGTACATGAGTGTGAATTTGTGTATGAATATGGATGCTCTGGGGGGCACTGGGTAGATGCACATTTATACTTCTGTCCGGGCGCGTGTACATCTGTGTGAGCCAGTCTGTGTGTGTTTGTGGAATCTTGTATATGTATATAGATACTTGCATATCTGAGTTTGGGGAGCATTTCCTGTGTGTGGTCTGCGATGTGTACAGGGTGTGCGGTGTATGATGTGGGGGTGTATGTGTGTGTATGTGGTAGGTGCGTATGGTGTGGGTGGTGTATGTGTGGTATGCGTGTATGGCATGTGGTATGTGGTATGTGTGGTATGTGTGCGGCATATATGTGTATGGTATGTGGTATGTGTATGATGTGTGTGAGGTATGTGTGTCCAGTGTATGTGTATGGTGTGTGGTGTGTGTGGGTATGGTATGTGTATATGTGTAGTGTGTGGTGTGTCGGGTATGTGGGGTGTGGTGTGTGTGGTGTGTGGTGTGTGGTGTGTGTGGGTATGGTATGTGTATATGTGTAGTGTGTGGTGTGTGGTGTGTGGTGTGCATGTGGTATGTGGGTATGGTGTGTGGTATGTGGTGTGTGTGGCGTGTGGCGTGTGACGTGTGTGTGTGGTGCGTGTGGACTTGCACGGAGTGCACAGAGAGGTCCGAGCTTGGGAATCAGGGGTCTTCATTCAAGTCCCAACTTTGCCAGGGCCCCGGGCCGCTCCCTGGGCTGTCCAAGCCCCAGCCTCCCTGCGCTCAAGCGGCCTCCAATCCGGGTGCTCAGCGCAGCCGGGGCGGCGGCTCAGGGAGCCGTGCTGGCGTCGCGGCTTGTTCTGTCACAGGTTGTTGAAATCCTGTCAGCATTATTTTGGGCCTGGGCTTGCTCTTTCCATCAGATTTAATAGGAAAAAGGTTTCCTGTTTCAGTGTCTGTATTTGTTATTCATTTTTTGTTTTCATAAAATTTTAAAAGATTGTGCCATTTAGACTCAAGTAGACATGCCAATCACTTTTCCAAAAATTGTCAGCCTGCCATTCCCCGCTCTGCGGCCGGAGCGATCCTTCTCAAATGCCAAGCCACTCCCGGCCAGCAGGCCTTCTCAGGGGGCCCCCGCTCTCTGGGGACTCCCTGACGCTGCCCGCTCCTCTGCAGCGCTCTGGGCCACCCCCTGCGCTCTGCACTCCAGCCACACCGCCCTCTGTCCCATTCCTTGGCCCTGCCAGCCTGCCCTGTCTCCAGGCCTGTGGGACGCTGGAATGCTGTCCCCGCCCCCCAGGCTCCCGGCTCATTTCCTCTGGCTAACTCCTAACTCTTCGTCCTCCTCCCCCAGGACGCGCGGGTCGGCTGCAATCCCTGTTCCACGTCCGCTTCCGCGCTAGACCCAGCACCCGCCGTGCTGCCGGCTCACAGGGGGTGTTGAATGCACTCTTGGCCGGTGAATGAACGAATGTGTGAACGCACGACACCCGTCCTGCTTTAGCTCCTGTGGTCGCAAGTCCCAAACGCCAGCATCTACATCGGGAGTGCCTGGCTCCGGCTCCAAGCCAGCTCTGCCGTGCTCTGCTTAGGGCACCAGCCTGACCCCTGACCCTGAGCTGAGACTGAGCCCTGATCCTGGTTGCAGACTAAGCCCAGACTTCAGCCCCAGACAGTTCTGATCCGAGACATTTAGCCACGACTCTAAACACAGATTGAGTGTGACCCCAAGGGCCTTTGATGAAATCACTGCTGGGGAGAGTTCTGGGCTGGGATTGAGAGATCTTAGTTCGAATCTTAACCTCTGCCCCAATTCCCGGAGTGACCCACGTAAGGCCCTGTCCCCCGGGCCTCAGCCTCACGGCGAAATGGGTGCATCTCCAAAAAGCGCGGAGCACCACGGACACGTGGCAGCCGTTCACGCTCTGCCCCACCCAATAAGCCCCGTTACTCCCGGCCCCAGAACGTCCTGCGAGAGGGGTGTCCTTGTAGGGGGATGGCCCCGGGGAAACTGCCCCCACCTAGGATTGTAGGAACGGGCAGGAAGAGGTAGGAAGGGCTGCCTGCTCTCTTCCAGTGTGTTCCAGCAGTTCTGGCTGGGATTGGCTTTGCCTCTGACAGTGATGTGACCTTGGGTGAGCCACTCCCCTCTCCCGAGGGTATGAGTGGGGGAAGAGCATTAGAGAGGGACAGGCTATCAGGGTTTCTTGCCTGCAGTCCCCAATCCGTGCCCCCACCTCAAGAAGGCCCCTCCCCACCCGCAAATCCAGTGGCTGGAGGATGAGGTGGCCCCGAGACGGTGAGGCCGCTGGACTTGGGCCAGGCTCTGGCAGGACCCCCAGAACCTAGTCTGGGAGGGGGTGGGGGGTGGGATCCTATCTGCCCGCGGGAGGAAGCGGGCGGCGGGCGGGAAAGAGGAGCCTGGGCCTATCCTGGAGCGCCCTCTAGTGTCGCCAGAGGGGCCTGCAGCCTGGCCTTCAGCCGGGGGAGGGCCGGTTTTGTCCTGGCCACCTTCCCCAGGCCATTTGCCAGCCGTGTGTCTCCACCCTTACTATAGGGGGTTCATCTGGCTGAGATCCTGGAGGCCTCCCTCTTTCTCAGCCCCCGTAGACGCCAAGTTCTGTTGTTCCTGCTGCTCAAATGCTGACTCCTGCTGTCCACCCTGTGCCTGTCCTGATCCAGACCTCGTGACCTTTCCCTGGATTATTTCCACACTTGTCTTCCTGCAGTGCCTCTTCCACACTCTTCCTAGAGGGAACTCTGCCACATGCAGACCTGACCGCGTCATTCCCCTGCTTTAACCTCCTCCATGGCTCCCTAGTGCTCCCAGGACAAAGTCCAACCTCCTTGGCACCTACAAGCTCTGCATCATCGTCCTCTGCTGACCCACCAGCCTCATCTCTAGTCGCTGCCTTTTCACATTCTGACTTCAGGTAACACTGGCCCGTCTGCAGTTCCTGAAGGCATGATGCCCTCTCTCACCTTTGTCCATGGTGAGTGTTCAGCCAGGTATGCCTTCTGCCTCTTCTCCACCTGGAAAACTATTCATGCTCCAAGGTCCTACCTCCTCTGGGAGACTGGCCCTCTGGCAGCTGGCTTCTCCGTGCTTGGGTTCCCACCAGGTTCTGAGCCAGCACCTCCTCGTGCTGTCCATGGTCTGTCTCTTCCGCTAGACACGAGCTCCCAAGGGTGAGGGCTGAATGATTTTCACCTGTGTATTAATCACCTACCATGTGCCCTGCCTTGGGATGCGTACAGACGTCTACACTGGCAACCAAAACAGGGTAAGATCAGTGCCGGGATCTTTGAGGGAAGCCCAGGGGTCTGTGGGAGCCCAGAATAGGCCAAGCCTGGGGGTGGGGTGGGGACCAGGTAAGTCTTCTCTGAGAAGGTGATGCCAAAACTGAGGTGTCAGCCCACATTCAATCATGTGGGGAGGGCGGTGGGCATTCCAGGGAGCAGACCCCAGGAGCAAAGACTTGTCAGCAAAAACCCACCACCAGCCCCGGTGTGTGTGCGTGCGTGTGCATGTGTGCATGGGTGTGTGTTTGTAGCTGGGGCAGAGGGAGAGTTGCTGAGCGGGTGAGGGTAGAAGGCAGGGGAGATGGTGGCGGCTGGTGGTGTTGATGTGCATTTGTGGGGTGGCCAAGCAGGGGGCTGGATTGGGAAGGGCTCCGGGCACCAGGCTCAGGAGTTTAGACTTGGCCTGGCAAGAGACACAATTCGGGGTTTGGAAAAATCCCTCTGGCAGTTGGTGTAGAATGAACAGGGCCTCCTAGGCCCTATTTTGGGAATTTGGGGGGGGATGGGTTCAGTTATCATGATGCCCGGGGGCACCACTGGCAGTTAGTGGGGAGAGCCTGGGATGCTGGACACCTGTGTTGTTTAGGATAGTCCACAGCACAAAGAATTGTCCCACGTGCCATCTGACTGTTGAATATCCTGCCAGCTGTTAGTGTAGAGGGAAAACACCTGTTTGTAATTGCCCAAGTCTACAGCCCAAGTCTGGCTTGCAGGTAAACAGAGAGCATTTTTACATGATTTTTAACATACACCGAATTTTCCAGAAATACAACTTCCTTATAAAAATTTTTTTTTGAGACAGAGTCTCGCTCTGTCACTCCACATAGAGTACAGTGGCGTCATCATAGCTCGCTGCTACCTCAAACTCCGGAGCTCAAGTGATTCTCCTGCCTCAACCTCCTGAGTAGCTGGGACTACAGGTGTGCACCACCATGTCCAGCTAATTTTTCTATTTTTTGTAGAGACGAGGTCTCACTCTTGCTCAGGCTGGTCTCATACTCCTGAGTTCAAGTGATCCTCCTGCCTCGGCCTCCCAGAGTGCTAGGATTACAGGCGTGAGCCACCGTGCCTGGCTGACTTCCTTGTAAATTGAAGGAAGGTTGCACCTTATCTTGTTTAGAGACTTACCCAGATTTGTCGCCATTTTGGAAACTTACATACTTGGAAATTACATAATTTGGAAATTAATGGCAAAGCTACTTATGGGATCTGAGCTGCCAATAGGATGCTCCCCATATTGGTCTGCATTTGTGGCTGCCACATTCAGGAGGATTCTGTGAATACGCACAAACTTGTCATTATTTTATGATGTCTGCTACTGTAGTCAGTAACAGTATTTACACTTCTAAGTAAATATCTTAAATTACTGTCCTTATTGATTAATTTAATACCAAATTAACTCTTAACATGGCCATTGTTCTAAATTCTTTATAAATAATCACTCATTTAATTCTCAAAACAACTCTATGCAGTAAGTTGCTGTTGTTATCCCTTTTTTCCCCGGGGAGCTAACTGAGGCACAGAGAGGTTAACTGACTTACCCAAGGCCACACAGCTGGGAAGTGGAGAAGCCAGGATTTGAACCAGCATCTGTGCATTTCACCTCTAGAATATAGTGCCTCCTTCTGATATTTCAGTTAGGGCACTGAGATGATTTTCTTTTGGAAATCATGTGTCTTCATTTCAGGGTAATAAGGGGGGATAGAAGATCTCTGTTTCAAGGGGCATTGGGACCAGGTCAAGAACCACTGAGAGAAAGCCTGTGAGAGCTGGGCTCTCGCTGAAGCCGGGTGTGGACGTACTCGGCAGGGTGCTGGGAGCAGACCCCGACGCACCCCGACATTCTGATTTTTAACATACAAAGAGGGTGAGGTCAGGGATGTAGGAGGGAAACCAGGGGGGAGGGCTTGAGGAAGCCATAGGGAGAGAGTTCCAAGACAGAGGAGGGGGTGACAACACCCAAGGCCTCAGGGAGACCCAGTGAGGTCAGGGCTGGAGGTAGCCCTGGACTTGGCCTCAGAGGGAACAGTGTGACCTGAGCCGTGACAGCCAAAGCAGTGGGGGTGGGGGGCCCCCCAGCTGGAGCAGCAGTCAGACTCTGGCCCCAAGGCAGGGAGAGAGAGGAGTAGAGATGCCCTGACCCCTCCCCCTCCTCCCACCCTCCTGCCTGTGCCTCCCACTGGCCCACCCTTCCGGAAAGCCAGAGGGAAGGGAGCCAGCATGCTGGCCTTGCAGTGTCGTTGAAGGGGTAAACTGAGGTTAGATTTCCTTTCCCTTCACACCCTCGGACCCCTCAAGTGGGGAGGGTGGGGAAGCGGACTCTCCCAAGGGACGATCTCAGAGGGGCTGGCCCACTCTTACTGTCTTCTCCAGGCCCAGACCCAGCGGTCAAAACAGTCTGCTCCTGCCTAAGCTCGGCCCAGCCTGCTGCCCAGCGACACCGTGGCCCCCGTCCCCCTCCATCCCCTCCAGCCCTTGCAGGACACTCCCAGGTCTGGCCACAAGGTGGCGCGTGGCGGCTGCAGGAGCAGCGCCGGGGGGCGGGGCTCGATGGGAGCGCGGACCCGGCGGCTGTGACCCACCTGCAGACACTGACGACTCGGGGTCGAAGCGTGGGTGTTTGTGTCTGTGTATCCAGATACTCAGGGACCTTGGGGGACTTGCGGTGTCCTGTTTGTGCCTGGACGTCTCAGGAGTCTCTGAGACGCGCAATGAAGGGAGCTCGCGCTGTCGCATCAGTTCACAAACTGTTACTACCCCATTTCACAGATGAGAAAACTGAGGCCCAGAGAAGGGAGTCACCTGTTGAGGTCATTTGGCTAATAAGAGGCAGAGCTGGGCTCAAACCGGATCTGTTTAGCTGCGGGGACTGTGCTTTTCCCATGGCGTGGAGAGGAGCTTCCACGGGGTGGTGGGCTCCTGATGTTGTGAAGGGCGGGGAATTTAAAGGTGGATTTGGGGGAGGGTCCCAGAAAACAAGGAGCAACCACCACCCTGGAGGGCACAGGACTCGAGGGTGGGGACGGGGCGGGCATTGTGGACAAGGGGTCTGTCCACCCCGGGCTTTGGTTCCCTCTCTGAGCCCCTTGGGACCCAGGGCGGTGGCACTTCCCTTGTGACCAGGACCAGGTGCCCACAGCAACCTCCCCTGCACTTCCGCAGTCCTTGCCCATCCCTCTAGCCTGGAGCTCCCTCAATGGCTGCTGCTGTTTCTCCAGACTGTGCCTCTGGTGTCCGGGACACAGCCCAGAGCCCAGGGCCTGCGTGGGCTGAGTCCATGGTTACTGAATTGGGCCAGACAGGGATGCGTTGGCAGAGGGCAGTGGCTCATTTCAGGAAAGTCCCTTCAGCAAGAGGATTCACCCTCCACTGGAGCTGAGGGCAGTAGAAGAATGGACTGTTGTTTTATGTTGTAGTATCTTTGAGATGACCTGGATTGCTGGGTCCAGGTCCTTGAAGAACTCCTGCTCACCATTCAAACAACATTCCCCTGTCCAGTATAGAGGCCGACCCGGAGCAAGCAAACATTGAGTGCAGCAGGAAACTATAAGGCTAGACAACAAGAGGAACTTCCAGGCAAGGGCAGGGAGAGCCTGCTTAGAACTGCTGTTTTTGGTAGAACGAGCTGCCTCGAATTGCAGTGAGTTTTCAGAAGTTGCAAATAGCAGAGGCAAAGATCAAAATCAAATGGGAGAGATGGAAAAGGCTCAGCTTGGCTGGTGAGCGGGTGTTGAGGGTGGAGGGCGGGGGGAAGTGGGGGCCACGTGGTGCAGGGCTGAGGGGCCTAAATCCTATGGTAAGGGCAATGGTGGGAGTGGCCCAGGGGCTGTACACGGCTGAGTAGGATGGGGGGCAAGAGACCTAGGGAAGGGAGAGCTGCCAGGAGCTGCAGGTTGAATGAGGGGAGTGGGGGGTGCTTTGGTACAGGTGGGGAGCCCTGGGAAGCAGCAGGTTGGGGGCCAGCAAGCCCAGTGGGGGGCCTGGGGCTCCTGCACAACAGACACAGGGGCAGGGGGGCTGCTGGACGTGCAGGCCTGGGCTGGAGAGCTGGGGGCAGGGAGGCCCCCACGGTGGGGGGACCGAGGGCTGGGAGCAGCCGGCATCACCTGGGAGAAGCGAATCCTGAGCAGCGCCCCAGGACAGAGATTTCTCCAAGCCGCCGGGCCGGGGGAGGGGTGGGGGAGAGGGAGGTGGGCGCCTGGTCACCAGGGCAGCCCTGCAGGGCCCGAGTCCTGGCTGGAGCCTGGAGCCCGGGCCTGGGGACTGGGGACCGGGGCTGCTGTCTGGAGAGCCGGGCGGGCTCAGACCCTCCCTCAAGCCTGAGGTGGAGCAGCCTGGGAGGCCGGGTGGGAGGAGGCGGGGAGGGGAGGGAGGGCCGGGCCTCTGTCCACGGCATTAGTGCTGGTTGGAGGGACGAGGGGGGTGCAGAGCCAGCCAGGCCGCCCGCCCTGTTCCCACAGCAGCGAGCAGAGCGGGCTGCCATGGCGCTGGCCAGGCCTGGGACCTGGACCCCCAGGGCCCCGGCCCCTGTCCTGCTCCTGCTGCTGCTGCTGCTGCTCGGGGCCCTCTTGGCTGGTGAGTTGGGGTCCAGGCCTTGGTGGGGGCCAGGGAGGGTCTGCCCCCCAAGGCAGACACCCCAGGCCTTGGCTGCTGGGGCCGAGAGTGGGCCAGTCCATGTGGGTGCTGGGCTGGGCAGTGGGGTGCACTGCTTTGGGCCACTGTGACTCTGTGGGGCTCCGAGGAGGTGAGTGTGCTCTGGGACTGGGGGGCTGTGGTGTGCTGGGGGGCTTGGCGGGTGGTGGGGCCCCCCAGGGATGGGTGTGATTTGGGGAGCTGATCTGGGCGAGGGTCGGGGGTGCATCTTGGGAAATGCTGGGTCCTGGTGCTCTGTCTCCCGGTGGGGGCAGTTCCGGGGTGTGAGGGGCCGAGCTGGGGGAGTTGCAGGTGGCACGAGCCTTCCCCAGAGTGTGTTCTGAACGTGGGGTTGTGGGGCAGGTGGCAGGCGTGAGAAAGTTGTGGGGTGGGGGAGCTGTGAGCTGTGTCCCAGCACGAGTTGTGGGGCACAAGCTGCCCAGGGCTTGAACTGGGACTTTGCTGTCCACAGGAGGCGGGGGTGGGGGCTGCAGACCCCAGCCCAGTGGCGGGGGGCAGAGAAGGGGAAGGAGACCCAGGGGAGCCGGGCATCTGCCTGCACCCCCCATTTGTGTGGTAGCCCTGCCTGCTCTGCGGGGGTGCTGGGGATGTTCTGGGTCCTGGGCGATGGCCTGGGATTTGGGAACACGTGTGTGTCCCCTGCTGCCCCCTCCCCAGTATTCCCAGATCAAGCGGAAAGGGCTCCCTGAGGCTACATCCCTGTTCGTTCACCAAGTGGTCTTTGCTTTTGTCCACGTGGATTCAAACAAGCTAGGGGAGCCTGGAATTCGCTTGGTCTTGGTCACTATGGCCACGGGGCCAGGCCTGGGAAGTCCCCTGTCCCCACCCCCACTGGCTGAGGAGGGAGCCAAGGAGGGCCTGGGCTCCCCTGTGGCTGGGGGACCCCCCACCTCAGAGCTGGCAGACTGCAGGGCATCGGGGTCGCGCCTCTCTAAGCCCCTGCCTGGGCTTTCTGGGGCGCTCACAAGTTTTCAATTCCTACTCCTCTCATCGGGGAGGATGAGGACCCCATTGTCTAGTGAAGGAAACCACGGCGCAGGGAGGGATGGGGACATGTGAGCTGGCCTCCCCCCAGGCGACTGGGGCTCAAGAGAGGAGCTGGGGCTGCTCTCTGCTCTCTGCACATGAAGGGTATGAAACCCTGGTCTGTGGATCTGGTGTCCATCCGCTGCCCAGCAATGCACACACATGCGCACGCACCCGCACGCTGCACACCTGCGTGGCACGCACAAGGGCACACGCCACCGCATGGACAGGTGTCCACAGGCACGTTAGACCCACCGGCACATGTGTGTATATACACACATCTACATATACATGGCCTGTGCCCACACACACCGCTGCGTGTATGCTGACCCGTGCTTTCACACTCAAACGTACATTCACACGAACCTTGAGGCACAGCGGACACGACATGGGTGGATGCTGCAAAACAGAGTGTACACTGATACATACACACCCCACACGGCCCTGCTGGGGTTCAGGGGCAGCCTTTCCACCTGCAGTTCCTGCGCAGGAAGCCCCAGTCCTGGGGATCCCCGGCAGCAGTACCATTTCTGGATGCCAGTACCCAAGGCCTGCCTGCCAGGAGGGGAGGGGCCGGGGACTGTGTCACTTGAAAACCAATTTCCATCCCAGAGGGGGTGGGGGGTTCTGGAGGCCCTGGGCCCCTGGCTCGGCTGCCCACCCCTGCCAGGCCCAGAGCTGGGCCCCTCCGTCCCGGGCCCAATTTGCCACAAAGGCCAGCTGGTTGCCATGGAGAGGACCAAGCATCTTGGAGTACAATGGGGCACGTTGGGCTCATATCCACCCCCCCTTCTTCCCCAAACACCCAGGGAGCCCAGCAGACAAAGGGGCAGTGAGTCCAGTCCCCAAGTCTGCCCCTCCTCCAACCAGAAAGGGGGTGGGGGCCTGCGGGACAGAAGCAGGGATTGAGGGGGAAGCCACACACAGTTGCCCCAATTTCAGGATCTTTGGGATAGTGGTGTTGGCCTCAAGTAAAGATTTGCTGATGAATGAGTAAGGTCAGACTATGTGGTCGGCTCTGATATCTCCAGTTTAGAGAGGAGGCAACGAGGCCCAGAGAGGGTCAGTAACTTGCCCAGAGTCACAGACTGGTGCACGGCAGGGCTGGGACTCACAGCCCACATAAAGCCTCGCCTCTTCTCTGTGCCTCTGTAAAATGGGGACAGTCTGGCTCACTGTGAGGGCTGACATAAGGATTCCATGAAATAACGCGGAGGTTCTCCAACTTAGGTTTTGGCAGGCAACCCCCAATTTCAAATGAAAGTTTACATGGAAGCCCATTGGCAGTTCATAGTAAGATAGTTCAAAGTGGTCTGTTCAGGTGGCAGGTCTGGAACCCCACCTGCTCTGTCTCCCCCTCGCTGGCACCTCCTGGCCGCTGTGCTCTGAGGCCATGTTTGGAAACACTGGGATATGCCAGTGCCAGGCACAGGGCAGGTGCTCGATCCACGACAGCTATTGTTGCAATTACTGTTATCAAAATTATGCCTTTTAACCTTAGGGTAAACATTTTTGGAAAAAATATTCCAAACTTTCCTGCTGAAAGGGTATTTTTGCCCTTTCCTATTGACTCTGAGTCAGTGTTTGTAAACCTCTATTGTGGTGTACTCTGCTGTTACTCACCCCTACCCTTGGGGCCCAGGGATATTAGATGAACAGTTTTGTTCCCGATGCTAGAAGCTCCTACACTGTATGAGATCTTAGGTCACTTCTTAGAAATCTTCTCTCTCTTGCCTTGCCGAGACAGGAAGCTTCCCCAAATTCACCCTCAATAAAACGCTTCTCATCAGTTGCTGGCAGTTATAACTGGACCTGTTATAAGTGCACGTAAAGCAGGAGTTACTAAGCACTGAGTGAGTCCTGAAGCACAGTGGGATAGCTAACGGCTGGGTTCTGGATAGGCAGGGAGGATTGCCCACTCTGCCCAGGCTGATGCTGGAACCTCTATTTTTTTGTAAACCTTCCTGGAGCCTGGGTGAGGCAGCTGGAATGTACTAAAATGACAATGCCTGGGTGGCAATTTAGAGTTTGCAAAGCGGAAATTTCACATGCATTGGGAGATGGGGACTTCTCAGAAATCGGGAGACAATCTGATTCTTAGTTTCAACCTGGGCAAGCGTATTAACATCTTTGAGTTAAAAAAACAAATTTTCTTAAGGGCATTCACTTCGTCTAGCCTGAATCAAATATAACGATGTAACAACAGATTCACAGCCCTGAGCACATAGTACCCACTCATTAAACGGCCGCGGTCCTCCTGCCCTCGCCAGCGCAGGGCGGCAGGTTGAAGGGGTGGGGCGGATGTCTGTTAATCCCTCCCCTGCCAGGTCAGCCCAGGCAGTCTGAGAGGTCAGGAGGGATTTGTAAAGATAAGCACAGGCCCCTCGTTGCCCAGGCAACAGGCTCCGCCCTCCAGCCTGGCCAGGGACAGCCTGTCCTCGCCCCGCTGCCTTCCAGCCCCAGCCCCTCCTTGCCTCTCCCTCTCCGCCCTGGGCTAGCCCGGCCTCCTGGGCTCACTCCTGGAAGACAGACAACCCCGAGGTCAGCGGTTCCCACACCTCAACGTGCAAAGGAATCCCCAGCGAGGGGCTGCAATGCAGATTCCCCGGCCCAGTGGTTTTGAATTCTAGGCCTGGAGCGGGACCTCAGGAATCGGTATTCTTAATATGGGCCCAGTGATTCTGGAAACACTGGCGTGGGGGCTCCGGAGCCGGAGCACTGGGTTTGGATTGCAGCCCCTCGTGGGCCATGGGGCTGTGAGGCTGCTCCAGCTCTGAGCCTCACTTCCCTCCACCGCAAAGGAGTCATAGCACCATCCAGTTCATAAGGAAAATGCCAAGAGTAATTGAGATTACAGGAGAAACACGGTTGTCCCACACAGGCGGGCCCCTGGTGCCATTGCACGCCTCCTGGGATGGGCAGCTCCCTCCCTCCCTGCCTGGCTCTGACTGGAGAAACTCCTTGCCCCTGCGGGCCGGACTCTGTCGTTTAGAGCAACAGCCCATCTGCTGTTCCCACAGCCCTGGGAGGACCCCCAAGGTGGGCAGACTGTGATGCAGTGTCTCCCCAGCCTGGTCCCCGCTGCTCTGAACTGGGGCAAAGCTCCAGATTGGGTGGGGCCCTTTTGCCACCCGGCTGAGGGGCCTGTTGGCACAGGAGCCAGCAGCCAGGGCCCTTCACAATGGGGGCTATGCCCGCTGACCTCCGGGCACTCGCGGAGTGCACAGCCTCTCACCGAGGGCTCACTGGGCTCCACACACATCCCCTCGGTGGCCTTCACAATGCCCCCATGAGGTGGGCACTGTTTGCACCCCAGATACAACCCAGGTCTGCCTGACGCTCCAAACCTGTGCCTTTCCTGAGGGAGCTCGGGGGGCGGCCAGGCCAGTGGACAGCCTGCCCCGTGGAATGCGGATGACGCCGGAGAGGCTGCCGGCCTTATCTGGGGGTCGTCACCAGAGTGGGGGAGGGGAGGGTGCAGGGTCTGGGGCCTGGTTAGCGTCTGGAATGACAACCTGGGCAGGGGAGGGTGGCTCTGGGAGCTCCAGGTGCGAGGGTGGGGGAGGGGGTGTGTGCCTCCTCCCCCGTCACTCACTGAGTCCCACTGCTAGCCAACACTTGCCTGTGTACCCGAGGCTTTGAATCCTTCAGCATTCCACGAGGATGCGCTGTGATCATCCCAGTAGGAAAAATGACTTGCCCAGGGTCTCAGAGCTAACGATTTTCTGAGCTATTAATAGAATTTGAACCCAGGGCTGTTTTGTGTCAAAGCCCGAGTTCTTGCCTGGGCATTCTGGTGACAAGGTTCTCAGGAAGGGAGGACGGAAGGATGGGGAGGCAGGCTCTCTGGGCTGGGCTTCCAAAGCCCTCGGTCACCCTCTCGCGGGGGCCCAGGAGTGGGGGCAGCACCGCAGCGGCCCGAGGCAGGTGTTGAGTGAGCAGGTCCCAATACCTGCTCTGTACCATGTGGCTCGGTGGGGCCAGCCGCTCAGGCATTGGCTAATGGGGGATGAAATGAGGGTCAGGGACCCTCTAGACGTTCCCAGGCCAGCAGCGGGGGAGGCGGACAAGGGTGGGAATGAGAGGGGCTGCGCACAGGGCCCGGCCTTTGAAGTCGGCCATCCGTCCTCGCGGGGTTAAGGTCTGAGGTCGGGCCATCTCCAGTTTCACGCAGGGATGGAGTTACCAGACCCCCAGCGGGAGGGGTGGGGGCAGTGGGCCGTCCCCTCCCCTCCTTCAGGCTGACCCCCTCACCCTCCCCGGCCTCCTATGAGGCGTGAGGCCTGCAGAAGGGGAGACCCAGAGGAGACCCCTCCCCAGGTGGGGCTGAACCAACCCAGACAGACCTTGAAGCCCATCCCAGCCAGTGCTACCTCGCTGTGCCCTCAGCAAGCTCCACTTCCCTTCTAGAGCCTCCGTGTCTCTCGTACCACGGCATGACAGTCCCTGCCTCAGAGGGGTGCTGCAGGGATGCGGTGAGCCCGTGGAGGGGCCTTGACTCCTGCCCAGGGGCCACGCACCCCTGGTCCTATTTCTCTGTGTAGACACCCCTAAACCGATCCCAGTTCCAAGTGTTGACGTGTGCAGCTTGTTAGGACCTGGCTTGTAGACCCCTGGCCCTCTGTCTATCCTCCTGCGCATGAGCAGACTCATGTTGCTTCCAGGCTCTGAGCTTGGGCCTGAGTGTGGGGAGGGCAGTGTCCTGGTGTCCCCTGCCCACCCCGCCCAGCCAGTTTCCTCTTTCTGCAGGGACGGTGCCTTCAGAGCCCCCGAGTTCCTGTGCCTCAGACCCGTGTGCTCCAGGGACCCAGTGCCAGGCTACAGACAGTGGCGACTACACCTGTGGGCCCACGGAGTCCCGGGGCTGTGACAGTCAGCCATGCCACCACGGTGCTCTGTGTGTGCCCCAGGGTCCAGACCCCAGCGGCTTCCGCTGCTACTGCGTGCCCGGTTTCCAGGGCCCACACTGCGAGCTGGACATCGATGAGTGTGCATCCCGGCCCTGCCACCATGGGGCCACCTGCCGCAACCTGGCCGATCGCTATGAGTGCCACTGCCCCCTCGGCTATGCAGGTACTGGCCCGTGCCGCCCTGGGAGGAGTTCTGTACTGTCGACCCCATTAGCAGCTCAGAGTACACGTGTCAGATTCGGCTTTGACTTTAGAATAGAAACGCCCCCAGGCATCTCGGCAGCTCTGGGGTGTACGCAGTCTTAGTCTTACTGCAGGACTGACGCTTCTTGGGCTAACCTGGCAGTTCCGGACGAGAGCACGTACGCACGGGCGCGGTGCCTACTCCACAGCGTTATTTCAGTCCCTTCACAGAGCTGCTTGGCTCTGGGGGTGGCGACTCCCCTCAGGCATCTCTGGCAGTGCAGACATGCCTGGTGTGGCTTTAATGAGGGACCCCAGACAGTCTTTCTAGCATTTGCTCACTCCAGACCTGTGTCAAGCTGTCAGGTAGACACTACGCTGTCTGGCTCACCCGACGGTTCTGGAGTATGAACACCCTTGGTGTGGTTTGGAAGGGAATGTGGACCCTCTTCCCTCTGGGTGTCCCCCAAATTTCTAGTATAGAGACACTGGTGGTCTTGTTCACATTGGAATATAGAGGTAGGCCCTGGGACCCCCGCTGTCTGCAGAATAATGTACACAGTGCGTGAGCATGTGTTAGTTCTCTCCTGCAGAGTCTGGCCTGTCCCGGCCCCATCCGTGCTCAGGCGGGAGCACCCTGGAGCTATTTCCTCCTGAAGTCGGGAAGGGAGGTGCAGCTGGGGACAGGTCTGGAGTCTGCAGTGTAGACATTCTGGGTTCTACTTCAATCCTGAATTCAGACAACTCCACTCTGAGCAAGGGGTACAGACTGGGGGGCTGTGTTCCGGGGGGCACATAGTGAAAAGAATGCATGTGGGATTTGGAAATGGGTTCCATGCATCTTTCTCACCGTCTCAGGGTCTGGATGGATTAGCTGTGCGGTGTGAGTGCTGGTCATATCTGCGTGTGTCTGCCAGCATCTGCAGGGGCTCCGGGCTCTCTGGATGCGTGTGTGACAAATGTGCGCATGTGCATGCTGTAGGTGTGTGTGCTTGGACGTGTGGTGCTCAGATGCTTCGGGTAAGTCTTTCGGGGTGAGCTGGGGAGGTGAGTGGGGGCAGTGTCTGCTGTGACTCATTTCTCTCCTCCTCCTTCCGTTCCCAGCCGGGCGGGGGAGGTTGGGATTCCTGCAGCCTGGGCCTGGCTCCCCCTGGCACAAAGGGCGGGAGTGGGGCTGGGGTGGGAGGAGGGAGGGGCCGTGTTTTGTGCTCACTGTGCCGGGAAGGGGGAGGATTCCAGCTGGAGTCAGCTGGTCCCTGGCCCCCCAGGACCAAACCCGGTGAGGGGCAGGGGCAGGGCCCATTGGAGTCTCCAATGACATGTGAGCTCTAGGACGATCTCGGGCAGTACGTCTCCAAACTCTGAGACTATGTCCCTTCATCTCCACCCCCACCCTGGGAGGGCCACCCAGCCATCTTGGTTTGCCCAGGATGGTGAGGGTTCCCGGGACTTGGGACGACTCAGTTTTCAAATCAAGGCAGTGCAGGGAAACCAGGAGAGGCTGGTTCCCTGCTCCAGCATCTCCTGCTCACGGTGTTTGCAATACTCTTCCCTGAGGGCCTTCTAACATATAAGTAGGACCACATCACTCACCTGCTTGAAACTTTCAGGATGAGCCCAGAGTCTGGTACCTGGGCCCCAAGGCCCTGACCCCCGGCTTGCTCCTGACCCTCCAGAAACCTCCTCTGAGGGCACCATGGCCCCGCCCCAGGCAGGAAATGACCACCGCTGCAGTCTCTCTTTGAAATGCAACTGCTCGCCATAGTCCCCTATCCCAGTCCTTCAAAACCTCTTCTTCCAAGAGGCCTTCCCTGACCAGTCCAGGGCCCAGTTCTTGCCTCCACAGGACTCAGTTCTTCCCCTTGTTGCGTTAGCAATATAAAAACTAGTCTTCATTTCTGCAATTACTGACCGAATCCCCGGCCCCTGGCCTGGACGGCTGTGAACTGCACGAGGGCCGGGATGTCTGTCTGGTTTCTGCTCACCCGCGGCAAGAAACACCTGCTCTGAACGAATGCACCCGCGAGTCTCTCTTTAGAGTCTCCTATTTCTCTCCCTCCAACGCTGGAGCCGTTTTGGGTCGCCTGACTCGGCCTCCCTCGCCCTCCTCTGGTGTCCATCTCGCGGTCTCTGTGTCCCCGGTCCTGTGCAGGCGTGACCTGCGAGGCCGAGGTGGACGAGTGCGCGTCGGCGCCCTGCCTGCACGGGGGCTCGTGCCTGGACGGCGTGGGCTCCTACCGCTGCGTGTGCGCGCCGGGCTACGGGGGCGCCCGCTGCCAGCTGGACCTCGACGAGTGCCAGAGCCAGCCGTGCGCGCATGGGGGCGCGTGCCACGACCTGGTCAACGGGTGAGCGAG
Organism: Eulemur rufifrons; assembly: GCF_041146395.1. Taxonomy (NCBI): domain Eukaryota; kingdom Metazoa; phylum Chordata; class Mammalia; order Primates; family Lemuridae; genus Eulemur; species Eulemur rufifrons. Next base: position 275,490,022 of record NC_090989.1, read on the forward strand.
CGGCCAGGCGCGGGGTGCCCGAGGCTGGGCAGGGGTGCCGGGCGGGCGGGCGCGTGCTCAGCCCCGGCCGCGTCCCGTCCCCGCCCCAGGTTCCGGTGCGACTGCGCGGACACGGGCTACGAGGGCGCGCGCTGCGAGCAGGAGGTGCTGGAGTGCGCGTCGGCGCCCTGCGCGCACAACGCGTCCTGCCTCGAGGGCCTCGGGAGCTTCCGCTGCCTCTGCTGGCCAGGTGTGTGCGTGCGCGTGCGCGTGCGGGGCCCGGGCGGCGGGGCAGGTGTGCAGCTGTGCGCACGCGCGCGCGCCCTCGGGGCCAGCTTCTCTGTGTGTCTCTGCAACCTCAGCCTCAGTTTCCTGGTCTGCAAAATCCGGCCGATAATAGCACCTGTTCCTAGGGTGCTGTGAGGAGAGCGAAGGTGCGATGCTCGTGAAGCGCTTGGCACAGGGCCTGGCACCTGCACAGGGCTCAGTAATGCCAGTACTAGTAGCAACGCGCTGCTGCTGCCCAAGGCTGCATGGTCCGTCATTCCTAACTCCTCAATGTGTCCCTCCTTCACCGTTGGTGACTATATTCCGAGCTGTCGCTGCTGTCTGGCCCTGGGCTGGCCTTGTGACAGTGGAAGGGTGCTGCCTGGCGACCCCATGTAACCTGATGCCCGCGTGTGTGCGCCCCCAGGCTACAGCGGCGAGCGGTGCGAGGTGGACGAGGACGAGTGTGCGGCGGGCCCCTGCCAGCACGGGGGTCGGTGCCTGCAGCGCTCCGACCCGGCCCTCTACGGGGGCGTCCAGGCCGCCTTTCCTGGCGCCTTCAGCTTCCGCCACGCCGCCGGCTTCCTGTGCCACTGCCCTCCTGGCTTTGAGGGTGAGCCTCCCGCTGGGCGGTCACCAGTGTCCAGGTGCACAGGGAGGGATCCCGGGCGGGCTTAAGGACTGGCCCTGCTGCACATCTTGTGCGGCCCTGCCTGAGTCAATGCCTCTCTCTGGGCCTCAGTCTCCCTAGCTGTAAAACGGACCCCTCCAGCTCTGGTCTGGTTCTGAGAGCGCAGGTGGAGCCACAGCTGGGCCTCTTACAGGGGACGACTGCGGCGTGGACGTGGATGAGTGTGCCTCACAGCCATGCCTCAACGGAGGCCGCTGCCAGGACCTACCCAACAGTTTCCAGTGTCACTGCCAGGAAGGCTACGCAGGTGCCTGGGGGCGGGCGGGCACTGGGACAGGGCAAATGAGGATGGGTCATGGGCCTGGGGTGAGAAGTTTCCTTCTGTCGGATGTGTGGACTGATGGGGACAAGGAGATCGGGGAGGAGGTGGGTGTGGTGGCCCAGGTTATAGCTGAGGGTGACTGAGCTGGGACTTGCTTTGGAGGTAGGAGAGGAAGGGACTGATTGGTTTGAGAAATATTTAGGAAGGACACTGTGTGAGTGGGAGGTGTAGGGAGGACAGACGCAGTTCAGTCAGGACAGAGGAGGAAAAGGGGCCAAGTGTAGAAGGGTACGCTTGACTTTTGGGGAGCTGGGGCCTGTTGGGCAGGAGTTGGGGGTGCAGAAAGTCTCTCCCTGCCTTGGGAACATGCGGATGCACAGACACAGGAGACTGGTGAACCAGAGGGACTACACACACACTCACCGAGTGTCCCTGCCCCCTCTGGAATGCCTGTGACGCCTCCCCCATGCCCGCCCGCATTCCTGCTCGGGCACACCCCTCCTCTCCCTGGCAGGTCCCTGGGCACGGGCTCCCCCGCCGGGGGAAGGAGGTGGTGATCAACCCCATCCCTCCCACCCTACTCACCTAAAGGTGCTCGGGCTCAGCATCCTCCCTCCTGGTTGGCCAACCTCCCTGGGGGTCCTGCAAGCCTGTCCACTGTCCCCATGGGCTGAGGTTCCCTGAGTCCTGCCCCAGGAGTAGTGGCCTCATGGGTGCCTGGCACACAGTGGGCCCACATGGCAAGCCTGGCCTTTGAAAAGCATCCGCTGTGTGTTTTTTCTTCCCTGCCACAGCCCCATGAAGCAGGGGTTTAAAGTCCCTATCTTGCAGGTGAGGCGATGGAGGCTTGGAGAGGGGGTGTCATGCCCCGGGTTCACCATGTCAGTGGGAACCTGGGTCCTCTCTCTCGCTGTGCTCAGCTGATGGGTGATAGGGAGGGCAGATCTCTGAGGTCAGGGCCGTGGAGGGGGGACCCTGGCTGCAGGGCTGGGCTCCTTGCCCATCCTCCCTTTGGGCGGCCCTGGGCGAGGGGGAGGCAGTGCCTGGCATTCCTGAGCGGGCTCTGAAGGAGGCAGTTGGGCCAGGCGGGGAGCTCTGCTCCCCAGCCTTGGCGCCCACCCACCGCTCTCAGCCCATCTGTGGGGGATGCAATGGGGCTGCGGGCTCTGCGGGCCTTCCTGGAGGGGCTGTGGCTCCTGGCAGGTATGCAGGACTGGGGCCTCTGGCAGGGGGAGGCTGGACTTGGCGGCTGGCTGTTCCCAGGAGGCTGCAGTGTTTGTGGGCTGACTCGGGCCAGGCTTCAAATCCTGGTGGCTTCTCTGGGCCTGGATTCCTCCTCCTGGGATATGGGGGCGGGGCTGGCCTTGGTTTGTTTTGTGGAGACCCTGGCTGAGCTGGAGTTGGGCTGTGGCCTCATGATCCAAGCTGGGGCCAGAGCGCCTGGCGGGAGCTCCTGGAAGGAGGATGAGGAGGCCCGTTCACACCAGCATGGGGGCCCTAGGGCAGAGGGACTGAGGGGTTAGAGCCTGGGGGCTACTCAGAGTGTCACAGATCCATACACCTACCCCCACTCACTCCATTTCATCATTCTATTCACAAAAGCCATGCTAGGCCCTTTGCAGGTCCCTGAAGGAGATCCCAGCTGAGTAAACAGATACTTTCAATGCGAGGTTGTGGGGAGCTGTGCCCGGGAGTGGATAGTGACACAGTAATTTGGAGGTGGGAGTCAGGGAAAGCCTCTAGGCTTTTTAAGTTCGGGCTTTGCAGGATGAGTAGGAGTTTGAAAGGCAAGGTAAGGGAGAATGAGGGATTCCAAGCAGAAGGAACAGTATGAGCAGAGCCCCAGAGGCAGGACTTTCTAGGAAATGCTTGAGGGAATGGGCCATTGAAGGTTTCTAAGAACCAGGGCTGAGGCTTCAGAGCCTGGTAGGGTCCAGCCCACGCGGAGGTCTTGAATGCCAGAGTGAGTGATCGGACCTTAAGCAGCAGAGGAATGTGGCCAGGTGATGTTTTAGAAATGGAACCCTGGTTACTGGTGGAGATGGGTGGGAGGGGGCTTCTGAAGGTAGGTGAACTGGAGGATGCTGGACCATGGTCCAGAGAGCCGGCGAGGCAGGAGGTGTGGGCTGGGAGAAAAGGGGGAGTGGGAAGTGTTTAGGAGATCAAATCCACAGGGCTGGGAGACTCACCAGACATGAGAAGGGAAGGGGCATCTTGGATTCTGACCTGGGTACTGCAGGGACCCTGAGAAATCCCTTGGGAACTGATTTGGTTGGTAGGTACTGAGGTCCCTATCACAGGAAGCATGTAAGTTCTGGGTCAAGACTGCGGTTCTGGCCCTGGGTGCTACTGAGCCTTGGCCTGGTCTCTCCTGAAGGCCTGACGTGTCAGGAAGATGTCGATGAATGCCTCTTGGATCCCTGCCTCCACGGTGGAACCTGCGATGACACCGTGGCAGGCTACATCTGCCGGTGCCCAGAGGCCTGGGGCGGGCTCAACTGTTCTGTGCAGCTCACTGGCTGCCAGGGCCACACCTGTCCGCTGGCTGCCACCTGCATCCCTGTCTTCGAGTCTGGGGTCCACAGTTATGTCTGCCTCTGCCCCCCTGGTACCCATGGACCTTTGTGTGGCCAGAATACTACCTTCTCTCTGGTGGCAGGGAGCCCTGTGCAGGCATCGGTGCCAGCTGGTGGCCCCCTGGGTCTGGCACTGAGGTTTCGCACTACACTGCCCACTGGGGCTTTGGCCACTCGCACTGGCACCCAGGACAGCTTGGAGCTGGCACTGGTGGGGGCTGCACTTCAGGCCACACTCTGGAGCCACGGCACCACTGCGCTTGTCCTGAGACTGCCGGACCTGGCCCTAAATGATGGCCACTGGCACCGGGTGGAGGTGGCGCTCCGCCCAGGGACCCTGGAGCTGCAGCTGTGGCATGAGAGCTGCCCTGCCCAGCTCTGTGTGGCCTCTGGTCCTGTGGCCCTGGCTCCTACGGCTTTGGCGGCCCCGCTGCCTGCCGGGCTCTTCTCTGCCCAGCTGGGCGGTGCGGCCTTTGCAGGCTGCCTCCAGGACGTGCGTGTGGACGGGCACCTCCTGCTGCCTGAGCACCTCAGCGAGAACGTCCTCGTGGGCTGCGAGCGCCGTGAGCAATGCCAGTCTCTGCCTTGTGCCCATGGAGGGGCCTGCGTGGACCTGTGGACTCATTTCCGTTGCGACTGTCCCAGGCCTCACAGCGGACCCACGTGTGCTGACGGTGAGGAATGAGCAAGGTGGGAAGGTAGCGCCTAAAGTCTGGGTGTCCCCAGCCCGCAGGCCTCACAGCCGGCACCCTCTCTCCCTGCAGAGATTCCTGCCGCCACCTTTGGCTTGGGGGGCACCCTCAGCTTTGCCTCCTTTCTGCTCCAAGGGCCACCAGGCCCCAACCTCACCGTGTCCTTCTTCCTTCGCACGCGGCAGCCCGCTGGCCTGCTGCTCCAGTTCGCCAACGACTCAGCAGCGGGCCTGACGGTGTTCCTGAGCGAGGGTCAGATCCGGGTGGAGGCGCTGGGCAGTCCTATTGTGGTGCTCCCTGGGCGCTGGGATGATGGCCTCCGCCACCTGGTGACGCTCAGCTTTGGGCCCGACCAGCTGCAGGACCTGGGGCAGGAGGTGCACGTGGGTGGGAGGCTCTTCGCTGCTGACAGCCAGCCCTGGGGCGGGCCCTTCCGAGGCTGCCTCCAGGACCTGCGACTCAATGGCCACCACCTCCTCTTCTTTCCTGTGAGGCCATTGGAGAACTCAAGCCAGCCCAGCGAGCTTGGTGGCAGGCAGTTCCAGAACCTCACCATGGGCTGCATCTCTGAGGACATGTGCAGTGTAAGTGTCTGAGCGTGGGTCCTTCTCCCAGATCTATCTATCCTGCATCACTGGGGGTCAGCATGTCCTTTTGCGGATGAGGAAACTGAGGCTAGGGTGAAGTGACCTGCTAAGGTCCCACTGCTGGAGAGTGGCATAGCAGGATTTGCATTTACCTCCTGTCTGCTCAGCTGCTCTTACCTGTGGTGGTCCCTGTGCCTCCCTCACCCAGTCCTGGCCTCAGATGGACTTCCTGACCTGGACAGAGGGCTGCCTGAGCCTTTCCGTAGGAGCTCCTTCGGAGACAGGGACACCCACGTGATCATGAACAAAATTCCACCAGCCCTGCAATAGGAGGAGCCTGTGCATGAACTCTGGTTTCTCTCTTTGCTGGCTGGGTGATTCAGGCAGGTGGTTTCACCTCTCTGAGCCTCAATTTCCTCATCTGTAAAATGGAGCTGATAGTGACTTCCTCTCTGCTTGTTTGTGAGGAGACAATGTATCTGCAGTAGATGCTCAGTGAAGAGCCACTGCGGTGATGGTGACGGCGGGGTGATGCTAACCGCCGGCCTGAGCCAACCCCTGCCCTGACTCTCCCAAAGCCTGAGCCCTGTTTCAACGGCGGGACTTGCCTTGTTACCTGGAATGACTTCCACTGCACCTGCCCTGCCAACTTCACAGGGCCCACGTGTGCCCAGCAGCTGTGGTGCCCCGGGCAGCCCTGTCTCCCACCGGCCACCTGTGAGGAGGTCCCCGATGGCTTTGTCTGTGAGTATGTGTCCCCGGCAGCCCACATGCTGGTTCTGTCCCATCCTCACTCTTGGGTCTCGTGGATATTGGACGGTGGACCAGGAAGGCCAGCAGCCCCAGTCCAATGTGGTGGAGCCGCTGCACCCAGAGGGAGAGAGTTTCTGGAGGAGGCGAGCACGTGCTGGGTTTTCAAGGGTGAACTCTGAGGGGCCACAGGGAAGGACATTTCAGGGAGGGGGAATAGCATGTGCAAAGCTCCTGCGGGTTGTAACAGCTGAAAGGCAAGTACGGGAAGGGGTACGGCAGGAAATGGGGAGAAGTTGGCAGGGCTTCGAATGCCAGGCTGGGCGGCTTGGACTTTGTCCCAAGGGCAGTGGGGGAGCCATGGGAGAGTTTTAAGCAGGAGAGGACATGATCAGATCTGCATTTAAAAAAGATGACTGGCTGCAGGGAAGAGTGAGCCTCAGGGAAGACACGGGCCAGTTTCATGGAGGGAAGGGGCAGCCTTTTTGAGGGGTTGATATTTGCCGGGCCTGTGACCCGGAGGGTAGCGAGGGCATTGCCGTCTCTCCAGCACTGGCCTGGAGCTGGTTCTGCAGAGGTAGGGAACGCATGAGGGGGTGGAAGTGAGGATGGTGGTGGGCGGCTGCAGTTTCTGAGATTAGATGGTAGGTGGGTGCGTGTGCCCCCACCATGGGCCCGGGAAATGGGGGCGGCAGGTGGCACCAGCCACTTTCTGGAGAAGGCTCCCATAGGCCATTCCCTGACACGCTCTCTCTCCGCAGGTGTGGCCGAGGCCACGTTCCGTGAGGGCCCCCCTGCCGCGTTCAGCGGGCACAACGTGTCCTCGGAGCGCTGGCTCAGCAGCATCTCGCTGGCGTTCCGCACGCGCGACCGCGAGGCCTGGCTATTGCGCGCCGCGGCGGGCACCCAGGCCGGCGTGTGGCTGGCGGTGCGCAACGGCTCGCTGGCGGCCGGCGTGCGGGGCCGCGGCCTGCCTGGCGCTGTGCTGCCTGCGCCCGGGCCGCGCGTGGCCGACGGCGGCTGGCACCGCGTGCGCCTGGTCATGGAACGCCCCGCAGCTGCTGCCTCGCCCTGGCTGCTGTGGCTGGACGGCGCGGTGACGCCGGTGGCGCTGCGCGGTCTGGCCGGCGACCTGGGCTTCCTGCACGGGCCGGGCGCCGCGCGCGTCCTGCTGGCCGAGAACTTCACCGGCTGCCTGGGCCGCGTGGCGCTGGGCGGCCTCCCGCTGCCCCTGGCGCGGCCGCGGCCCGGCGCGACCCCCGGCCCCCGAGAGCACTTCGCGGCCTGGCCTGGGGCGCCGGCCCCGCGCCTCGGCTGCCGCAGCGCGCCCGTGTGTGCGCCCTCGCCCTGCCTGCACGGCGGCGCCTGCCGCGACCTCTTCGACGCCTTCGCCTGCTCCTGCGGCCCGGGCTGGGAGGGCCCGCGCTGCGAGGCCCGCGCCGACCCGTGTCGCTCTGCGCCCTGCGCCCGCGGCCGCTGTCACGCGCGCCCCGACGGCCGCTTCGAGTGCCGCTGCCTGCCCGGCTTCGCGGGCCCACGCTGCAGGTGCGACGGCTGGCGGGGGCGTCGCCGGGGAGCGGCCTGTGCCAGGCCCGCCGGTTCCTGGGCTGGGGGTGAGGGCACCGACAGGGGGCCTGGAGCGAGGACCCCTGGGGCGGTGGGCGGGGCAGAGAGGTCCGCCAAGCCGGGCTGCGGATTGCTTCCTCTGTGGGCGAGTCGCTTCCATGCCTGTATCTGTGAAACGGGGACGACAGTTAAATTTGATAAATTTACGGATAAAACACAGATCAAAATAAGCCCAGTTTGGCCGGGCATGGTGGCTCACGCCTGTAATCCTGGCACTCTGGGAGGCCAAGAAGGGAGGATTGCTTGAGGTCAGGAGTTCGAGACCAGCCTGAGCCAGTGCGAGACCCCGTCTCTACTAAAAATAGAAAAAATTAGTCGGGCAACTAAAAATAGAAACAAACAAACAAAATTAGCCCGACGTGGTGGCGCATGCCTGTAGTCCCAGCTACTCGGGAGGCTGAGGCAGGAGGATTGCTTGAGCCCAGGAGTTTGAGGTTGCTGTGAGCTAGGCTGACGCCACGGCACTCTCGCTGGGCAACAGAGCAAGAAAAAAAAAAAAAAAAAGCCCAGTTAGATTTGAGTTTCGAATAAACAACACCCATGGTCTGGGAGTGGGAGTGGGGGACCCAGAGCTAGTGACCTGGAGGCTTTCCAGAGGAGCTGCCACCGTTCATGTCCTCTCCATTAGTCCTTCCGGTCAGGGCAGGTGGGGGGTCGGTCTTCTTCCCTCGTTCAGTGTCGCCTTCCACTCCCCGCTCCCCCCGGAGCTCACGGATGTGTCCTGCAGCAGCTGGAGGCCTGATGCTTCCCTCTCCCCTCAGGGAGCGTCGGGCCCCAGTGTTGTGTTCAGGAGCTGCCTTTGTTCCAGGAGGGTCCTTACATTTTGTCAGCTTCTCAAAGGCCACTGAGACTCAGGAAAGGTTGTACCTGTGGTGGGTGGAGGAGCTGAGTGACAGCCCTGTGTCCCTTCCTCCCCTCCTCAGACATGGCTTCCATGACTGATTCGAAGTCTGCAGGAGGTGGGCCCTGAGTCCCACAGATGAGAACACAGGCGCAGGCGGCCTGCGGTCACAGGGGTGGGGACGGACAGGTCCCAGGCACCCCGTCCGCTGCAGCCTCTGCTGTCTCCCCAGGTTGCCCGTGCTGCCCGAGGACTGCAGCCTGAACCTCACCTGCCCCCATGGTGGCCCGTGTGAGGGTGGGCCCCGGGGCGCCAACTGCAGCTGCCAGGAGGGCTTTGCTGGCCAGAGGTGGGTCAGGGGCCAGGGGAACCGCGAGGTGGCCCAGTGAGTGTGGAGAGCTGCCCCTGCAGCCAGTTCGTGGGCAGGGGGCTCCTTGCTGGCTTCCTCACTGGCACCGCGGTGCTGGGCAGTCCACATTGTCACTTGAGGCCTTTCCTTCCAAGACCAGCCTGTGTTAGGCAGACCCCCGCTGTGTGCAGCGGTTGCCTGGTGGAGCTTAGAGCTGGGTCCTCAGCCCACCTGTGTCAGGACCCCCGGGGAGACCATAAAAGGGCAGATTCTGGGCCTTGGCGCGGTGGAGTTGGCTCCTCTGGCCACCCTGAGGGAGAGTCATTCTGGGTCATGAACACTGGGGGAAGCGGGTGGCAGGTGTGTAGATCACATCCAGCTTCAGTCACCTGGCAGGGCCCAGCCAGGCAGGAGCAGTGTGTGGGGACAGTGGACGGATAAGCTCTGCTGCTTGCTGGCGGGCGGGGGGGCACCAGAGCAGCTGGGGGAGTCAGAGGCGGCCATGAGGGGAGCAGCTTTCTCAGACCCCTCCCTCCCCAGGTGCCGGATCCCCAGCCTCCCCTGTGAGGCCAATCCTTGCCTGAACGGGGGCACCTGCCGGGCAGCTGCTGGGGTGTCAGAGTGTCTCTGCAGTGCCAGGTTCTCGGGCCAGTTCTGCGAAGTGGTGGTGAGTAATGCCAGAGGGGGCGGGGGCCCCGGCAGAAGGTTGGGGACTTCAGCGGGATGACGTTGGGGGTGGGGGAGGGTGTATGGCACCTGTGGAACTGTTCCCGGAACAGCTCTGTTGTGGGTGGGAGTGGCAGGGACAGGAGACTCAGGTCCCTTCCTCACTCCCCACACAGGAGGTATTTTCACTGTAGGGAGAGCTTTGGGGCCCCCTCATCTATCAGCGACAGGTCAGGGGCTTCCCCACAGTGCCTAGGGGAGAGGCAGTGGGGACAGGTGGGCTCTGCCAAGTGCCATCTGGGGCCACAATTCAGGGCCCACAGGATCTTGGAGTTCTAGGATTTAGGTTGGTGAATCCAAGAGCCCAGGGGTTTCTGAGCCAGGGTCCTGGGGTCAGAAGACTCAGGCAGCCCAGGTTTCTGAGCCCGGCGGGCAGCCCGACCTCAGGGAGGCTCAGCTGAGGAGGGGCCTGGACAGAGGGGCGCAGACACTGAAGCTGCGACCCTCCCTCTCGCACCCACGTCAAGGGGTGGAGCAGGCCCTGCTGCCTGGTGGGTGCTGGTGGGAGGGGGCTCAGGAAGTGAAGTCTGGGGAGCAGCCTTGATCTCCACAGGCCCTGGCAGTGCGGGTCATAAACCGCAAATCCCCTCTGCTTCTGGGGAATGTTTCCTTTCAAGCTGAACTTTTACAGCCTCTGCCCCTCCCCTCCCCCTCGCTCCCAGCCTCCTCCCAGGGCAGGGGGAGGAAATGGCTTTACAGCTCCCCCAGAAGTGCCCAGGGGTGGAGGCTGGCAAGGGCCCACTCAGGGCTGGGATGAACTCTGCTGCTTTGGGACCCTTTCTCCAGGGTTGGGGCTGGGGACCCAGGTCACAGCACGCTGAGAAACCTCAGGGTGCAGAAGGAGGGCTGGTGAGTCTGAGACTGTGGCTCTGGAATCCTGTGATTCTGAGACTCAGAATTCCAGGTGTGAAGACTCTTTGATGGGGTATCCTGGGAGTCTGCGGCTGGAGCTGAGGAGGAGGTTTGCTGGCGCCCCCAGGCCTGGTCCCAGTGGCCCCACAGGAAGGCAGGCCCTGGGGGATCACCGTCAGCTGGGCTTGGCCGCCCTGCTCCTGCTCAGCCTCAGCGGGCCGCTGCAGGGCTCTGTGAAGCCCCACACACAGTGCTTGGCTCGCACTGGTGTCCCATAAATGTCTGTCTTCTGTCTGTCCAGCCAGAACCCTTGGTTGTACAGGACTCCCCTTGCAGTGGCTGTGACAGGTGGGTTCCTGGCACCTGCCTGCACACCCCTGGCGCCAGGTCTCACTACTTCCCTGGGAACCAGCTCTCGCACTGGTTTTCTCTGAGCAGGTCCTTGTGCCCCCCTTTCTCCTCTCCGAGGGGCTCGCCTTCTCTGCCGTCTCAGGCCTCGTTGTGTGTCTCTTGCAGAAGGGCCTGCCCCTGCCGCTGCCGTTCCCGCTGCTGGAGGTGGCAGTGCCTGCAGCCTGTGCCTGCCTCCTCCTCCTCCTCCTGGGCCTCCTCTCAGGGATCCTGGCAGCCAGAAAGCGCCGTCAGTCCGAGGGCACCTACAGCCCGAGCCAGCAGGAGGTGGCCGGGGCCCGGCTGGAGATGGACAGTGTCCTCAAGGTGCCGCCCGAGGAGAGACTCATCTAGGCCAGCCTGGCTGCCAAGGCCAGCGCCCTGGAGGTGCTGAGCGATTTCTACCTGGAGACCCAAGGAGGCTGCTTGCAGGGTCTGGGACACCGCTGGGGAAGTGTCCCCTTGGCTGGCCGCCCCTGCCTCTGCCCCATCGTGGACCGAGGAAAAGGGGAGCAACTCAGGGAAATAGAGAGGGACCTGGCGAGGGTGTGGACATCTCCATCCGACCCAGCGGGTTTTGCCTCAGCAGGTGTGCGACTGTGCATGGGAGGGCACACGTGGGTGTACACGGTGTGTTCAGGAGTGTGTGTGAGCGTGTGCCTGGGCACGTGTGAGTCTGCAGATCCGGTGTGAGTGTTCTGCTGGGGCTCGCGGGCGTGTCTGCTGCTCTTGCTGTGTGTGTACGCGACTGTGTAGTGGGTGCACCGTGGAAACCACCTTTACGCCCTGGGGTGAGGGCAGCCCAGGCCGCACATTCTGCAGGAGGCCAGGCCCTGCCCAAGCACCAAGGCTGCAGCTCCTGCATCTCCTCCCTCCTCCAGGGGCTGCCCGTGCCCTGGAGGCAGCTGGGAAGTCAAAGGAGGCCATTAGTGGAGGCCACGCGGGCTCCTGGCTCCCAGAACAAATGCTCCTTCGGGCAGATATCTCTGCCCAGAGCTGGTCACACAAGGGAACCACAGACCCAGCCCACCCCCATGCCTGCCCAGGGCTGGCCTGCAGGAGCAGAGGACCGACGGGCTGCCCTGAGCCTCCCACTTGCTGTGGTCACTTGTTGGATGGGGACGGCACCCCCTGCCTACCTCACAGGGCTGTTGTGAGGATCAGAGAGAATGACAATGGGGAAAGAGCTCTGGAAGTTGTAAACTCCTGCCTGATGTGAAGGACTGTCTGGGTGTCCTTTTAGGTGTCTGGAAGTGTCGTCTCCCCTGGTCACAGTTGAGGGGGAGAGGAGGAGGGGCCTACCTGCGGTTTGGCAAGAAGCCCAGAGCAGAGGGGGGCTAAGGACAAAGGAGCAGCCCTGCCCCCTCCCAAGCCCCCAACTCACCCGACCGCCTGGTTCTCCAGCTCTGACCCTCCTGAGCGGCCTGGCGAGGTCACGCCTTCACCTGCAGACCGCTGCCTCTGTACATGGCCGTTGGCAGGATTGGGCGGGGGGACTCAAGGAAGCCCTCAGAGTTGTTTGCCGGGGAAAAGCGCTTGGCAGACACTGGTGCTGCCTGTGCGTGGGACTGGTCCTGCAGAGGCAGACTCGGGGAATTTGCTGCAGTCCCTTCCCTGGTGATGCCCGTCACTGTGACCTCTGAGCCCAGAGGGGCACTTGCCTGAGGGCCTGGCCTCCTGTGAGCTTCATGGAGTCCCTTTCATCCTTCCGTTTCCTGGGCCAACACTTCCTGTGACTGAGGGCTCCAGGTGCCAAGGCCAGGAGATCCTTTTGCACTTCTAAGTTGGCAGTTGAATTGACCTTGTAGTGTCAGCCAGCTGCCAGGTGGCATAGGAGGAATCCGGTGTGAGGTGGAGCCAGGTGACAACTGGGGGACTTGGGTGGGGAAGGGGACTGGGATGTGGCAGAGAGAGGCTGGGAGGGAGGGCCCTGAACGCTGGCTGAGCGGCTTGCTTGGGCCTCATCCTTTGGAGGTGGGACCACCTTTGCCACAACTCTCTCCACAACCCCTAGGAAAGAGGGGAGGAAGCGTCTGTTACCCTCAGCTGGTTCCTACTTTAATTTGTTGAAGTCAGGAATTTGCCAAACCCATGTTAGTTGCAGACCTCCTAAGATAGTTTATGTGGAACCCCAGCATATAGATAAAGCTGGCTGCCCTTTTTTTTGGAGACAGTCTTGCTCTGTCGCCCTGGGTAGAGTGCAGTGACGTCATCATAGCTCACTACAGCCTCCAACTCCTGGGCTCCAGCGATCCTCCTGCCTCAGCCTCCTGAGTAGCTGGGACTACAGGTGGATGCCATGATCCCCAGCTAATTTTTCTATTCTTTTTTTTTTTTTTTTAAGTAGAGAGGGGGTCTCGCTCTTGCTTAGGCTGGTCTTGAACTCCTGAGCTCAAGCAATCCTCCGGCTTTGGCCTCCCAGAGTGCTAGGATTACAGGCTGGCTGCTCTTTTTCGGGAAGCCCCGTGTCCTCTTCTCCCTTGCTCCTGTGGGTTCTGGGTGCTTGTCATTTTCAGGGTCAGCCCTGGGACAGGGGGAGCACAGCCAGGTCATGGGCAGATTGGGGTGTGTGTTTAACGCCCACTGTGGGTGATCGATTGGTCCAGATCTCCCCTCCAAACACAAGTACCCAACAGAGGGGCAGATTCCAGGTTCTGCTCTTGCTGAGAGATCTGTGGGGGCGACTTGTCAGGTATCCTTCTGAACTTGTCCTTTTCTGGAGCCTGGGTGTCCTCAACACCACTGGGGGCCTGTCGCCTGCTCTATGATCCTGGCAGGGCTGTGCAGGCCTGTCACCAGCTCGCCCCTGTGCCCTGCTTGTGAGGGAAAGGGGTGAACTGGATTAGAGCCCTGCGTGGGCACAGGCTTGGGAGGCCACTGAATCCTTCCCTAGGCGCTCCGCACCTGGCCGCCACCTCTGCAGGAGGTGGTGGTGAAGAAGCCGAGAGCCCACATGGAGGCTCCTGTCCCCACAGAGCTCCTTCAAGGACACAGATGCCAGCCTTTTCCTAAGAAGATTTTATTGAATGCACACACAAAGTTCCTCCTTGGGTTTGCAAGTTCAATGCGGCAAGTGAAGAGACAGCAGTGCTCACGTGAACACGGGGCCCTGCCCCCAGCCCCAGCACAGCCAGGGAGACTGTGGGGCCGCCTGCCCTGGGGCTGCCCAGCACCTCTTTTCTCATCCTGACCTGTCCCAGATGGGCCTGTGGGTCTGCCCTGGGTCGGGGGCAGAACTGGAATCTGCGCTGAAACACTAGTGTCGAGGAGACGCCCACTGGCCCAGGCGCGACATGGCTTCCCCAGCAGCCAGAGAACACTCACCAGACGGTAAGAGAAGCCCTGGCCAGCTGGGCCACAGCGGACCCAGGACGGGCTGTGTGCTGGACTGGCCATCAGGCCTCAGCACGCACCGCAGCCTCTCAGACACACAGGAGGCTCCCTGGCGTGACAGGGACCTCCAGGGACCCCCTGGGCTCCATCAGACACCCTGGGTAGACTGTATGTCTGACCATTCACAAATAGGAAATGAGAAACCCGGTCAAAATGCTCACAATTTCCTGCATGTCTCAGATGGTTGTTTTCTTAAATGGTTGGGCCATACTTTAACTTGCTTTATGGAAATGAATCAATTTCAAGATTCATCAAATCAATAAGGTAAAAAGGAAAAGAAAGATAAAACAAACAATAACAAGACATTTCAATCTAACTTTGGTGACGTTGGCCTCAGGAATTGCTGTGCTGGCCAGAAGCTCGGGACAGGTGGGGAGGGACAGGCTTCTGGAGCTGCTCCTGCCTCCAGGCTGAAAGGAGCCTCCAGACCACCAGGACCCTGGAGAAGGGGCCCAGGGCCACCACCCTGTCCCAGCCCAGGGAGCCCGGACTGCCACGTCAATCTGCGACGTTAAGCTTGGCCTTTGAGTTGAAATCTGGGATGTTCCTTCTCAGCTTTGCCCATGAAACCCCAAGTGACAATAGGCTGAGCCCAGCTTTGATGGTGACAGGAGAGACAAGAAGAACTGGAAGTATCAGAGTGACAGAGGGCTGGACAAGGGCTGAGGATTCCTCCTAACTCACTGAGATTTGTGGGTTTCTATTTTTCTTCCACAAATCAGAGTTGCTGGTGCCTGGCCCCCATGCAGGGTGGCTGGGGCTGGGTTTGGCTATCAAAGGGGAGCCCAAGATCCTTCGGCACCCAGATCCTACCAGGCCAGAAACAGCTGAAGTTTGGGGTTGGGGTGAAGACTCAGGAAAGAACGCATGTGCATATTGCTAGAGAGGGTTTGGAAATGCCCCGCCAGTGAGATCCTCCACCCGGGAGCAGTCCTGACTTCAAACCCCCAAATCACCTGTGTCTCGTGCAGACGAGCCCACACTTGAGGGTAACACTGACTCCTGTGCCCGTCCAGGTGGGGCGTGCAGGGCTGGGCTGCGGTAGGGAGAGGAGAGCTGGGCTCAGGAGGAGAGGCTTTGCGGAGCCTTGTGGGATGTTTCTGGAGGGAAGGAGGGTAGGATGTGGTCTGGGCAATCACTGGCCCAGCTGACTGACCTCCTTAGTGCAAAACCCAGTAGGGGTGCTGAGGGGCCATGGCCGGGTGGGACGGGTGCCCAGGGGCTGGGTTGATTCCTAGGCCAGAACTGGCGCCATTCCCTCCGAGATGGGCAGTGGGTGTGGAGACCAGGGCGTCAGGGGGTGGCAGAGAGGGGTCCCATCCCTACCCACCGGCAGAACCTGGACAGAACCAGTGGCAGGGGAGCCTCGGAGCCACAGCAGTGGGCGACGCACACTCAGGCTTGGCTCGCCTGCCCTCAGGCCTGGCTCACTCGAAGGTCTCCCACTGCTTCCTGAGCTGCTCCACCGAGCCTGGGGCCGGGGCCGGGGCCGGGGCCGGGGCCGGGGCCGGGCTCACGTCTTGCTTGGTCTTCTGCAACAAATCCTCAAAGGGGTCTCTGGCCTGCTGAGGAGCAGAGGGCCGCAGTGCAGGCTCCAGGCCCTGGGGGGGTCTGGGAGGCAGAAGGGGGGCGTCTCCTGGCCTCAGGGCCAGCCCCTGCTTGGCCTCAGCAGCCCTGGCACTGGAGCGGGCCAGGGGCAACGTTCGGATCCTCGAGGGTGCGACTGCTGGGGGCCCCAGCGGCTGCAGGGGGCTGGTGTGGGCGCCCACGGGCATCTGGCCGAAGAGGTTGGGCATGGAGAGGGCAGACAGGTTGGGCTGAGACCTGTGAGGGGTGCAGAAGCCAGCACCGGACAGCAGGAGGCCAGGCGCAAAAGCTGGCCCCAGGGAGGTCGGAGGGGCCCCGAAAGGCCCAGCTGGTGAGGAGACCAGGGGCAGGGCAGGTGGGGCCACTGGCATGGCTGGGACAAAGGGGTTGAGTGGTGGCTGTGGGAACGCGGTGGGGGTCCCTGCAGGGGGAAAGCTGAACTGGGGGGTGAATGGGGTGGCTACATTTGGGGTGACAGGGCATGGTGGAAAGGTGCTGCCTGGCCAGGCTGTGTTAAGTGGGTCCAGGAGGGCGAGCAGGGCGTCGCTGTCGGTGCCCGCAGCCCCTGGGGCTGGGCTGAGCGGCTGGAGCAGTTCAGTGGGGCCTTGGGGAGCAACACTGGGGAGGAGCCCTGGGAACAGGGCTGGGCTCAGGGCGGCTCTCCTCTCCCGATCCACCTGCAGCCGCTCTGGGAAGTCACCGAGTGGGGTGCTGGCAGCCTGGAGCTTGGCCGGGCGGGCAGTGGGCGGTGGAGGCACGATGCCCAGCTCTGGGGTCTTCCTGCCCTGGGGCCGGGGAATGGTGATGCTGCCTGGAGTGGGGGTGGGCGCCTCCTCCTTGTCACTGGGGTTCAGGATGCTGTCCCGGTTCTGGGGCCTTCGGGGCAGGGCTAGGGAGTTCCCGAGCAGGACGGAGGGCTTCTCGGGGGAGGCAGCTGGGGGCTTGCTGGGGATGGCCATGTCGTCCTGGCCCAGGCTCCACAGCTTGTTGTACGGGTGGGCAAGCTTCAAGGCCACCATCATCCCACGGCGACTCTCGCTCCCGCCCAGGTCCAGTCTCTGTTGGGAGGGAACGAGGGAAGCAGTGACCATAGGGGACAGACGGGAAGGAAGGGTGTGCCCATTGCCATGCCCCCCCTGTGTGCCGGGTGTGTGCTCCCAGGTGTGTGGCCAGGTAACTTCCTGGACTTGGAGCAGTTGGGGGCTCCCCAGGTCACCAGCAGAACGCAGGTCTGTCTGGACTCCAAGCCCAGGCTTTTCTCACTGTGTGGCACAAAGGGATTTGGGACAAAGCTCTTGTCCTTTCACGCCAGAGGTTGCCAAGCAGTTTTAGGAACGAGACTGCGTCGACCGGCAAGGGGGGGCCCTTTTTACTTTCCAGAGCGCACAGCACCTTCTGTCGCCATGAGCCCCAGGGCGAGGGAGGCGCAGGGCTGGTGGAAGGCACTCTGGCGAGGGAGACAGTGGGAGGACGGGATTCGAGCGCTGGCTCTGCCACTTACATGCGAGGCGACCTGGGCCGGTCACTCCCTTTCTCTTGGCCTGAGCTTCCCCACTCCCCGTAGGGGACACTCGTCAACTGCTAGAATCGTGGGAGCGTTGTGGATCCCACCATGGGACCCCGTGACTGCTAAGTCAGCAGCTTTCAATTGCAAGTGAGGAAACTGAGGCCCAGAGAGGGGATGTGATGGGTTGGGAGTCACAACGGAAATTAGTAGTCACACAGGAATAATCCAGAATGTGGACTTCTGATCCAAAAGCTCTTGTCAGGAGCCTCGGTGGGGATGGGAACCATCCCAGTTCTAGCAGTGGCTAAAGCCCTGCCTGGAGGCCTGGGGGATAGCAGCCTGGGGCACCAGCCCACCTCTGTCTGAGGCACACACAGAAGCGGGGGACAGCTTTCCACCAGGCTCCAGCATCTTCTCTAGTCATCACTGTTAGGGTGGTCTGGCTGCTGGGTGGGGTTTGCAGTCAGACTGACCCCAGGCATTGCCTGAGGACCTTGGAAAAGTCACGGTTTCTCCTTTGGTCTCTTCCGCTGTCACATGGGTGACCCGCCTTAGGTGTGCAAAGCAGACGCCCTCCCTACAGACACCATACCTGATAGTCAAAGGTCCCTGGCTGCTCCCTCAGGTCTTTGGGGGCCCGGAGGTCCTCCAAGCTCTTGGCCTGGCCCAGCGGCTGCAGGGGGGCCTCCATGTCCAGGCTGCTGAAGACGTCTTCCAGAAGGTCAATGCTGGCGGCCCGGTCAGGGGGAGCTGGGGCAGGGCCCAAGGGCTTCCGCGCTCGCTGCTCCGGACTCTCCACCTCGTCGCCGTCCGCACTGTCTGACTCCTTGAGCGTCCGATAGGGCTGTGGCCTGGGAAGAGACAGAGCAGGCTTGACCCTCCCGCCCAGGGCCTTCACGGAAGAGCGAGTAGCTCCAGCCCCTGAGAACCTCTAGTCCTTGAAGAGCCTGCCCAGGAGCCTTCGGGACATAAGAGTGTCCTGGGGTCCCCACGAGGGCAGGCATCTGGGTGGCGGCGACGGTGCAAGCTGGCCACTCTGACAGACCTGGGGCTGTGACCTCGGGCCAGGTGCTTCGGCTGCTCTCACTCACAGCCAAAGGGACCCACTTTGTTTCCTGCAAACCACGGGTCCTTTCACTAAACTGGCTGGTGGGCTTGCGAGCCGTTCAGATAAGGTGTGGGGAGTGATGGGACCAGAGGGGAACTGCAGGCGGGCAGATGTGTCCTGCTCCCCGACCCCCGTTTGGTGACCGACAAGTAGCCGAAGACCCGGGTCCTGTACACACACAGCTCACGGGGAAACTTGAGGGCAGAACCCCAGGACCCTCAGGGGAATCGTCTGGGCCTCAGCTGCTGCTGACTTTGGTTCTGGTCGTGCCATCTCTTGTCACTTAACCTCTCTGGGCCTCAGCTGCTCAGGTGGGGGTGGTGACCACACGAGCAAATGCGGTGCCTGGCACACAGCAGACACGCAGAGGCTGGTCACAGCATCACTAACCCTCCAGTGAGCGTGGCTGCCACTTGGGCCCCGTGCTAGCAGCTTTCCGTACATTCACGCTCAAAACCCTGCAGCCGACCCAAGCGTCGGTAACAACGGGTTCCGCTTGCCTGCCTTTCCCACTGACCTGAGCCCCGGGGCGCCACTGGGTACGCGGAGAGGCTGAGCCTGCATAAACCCTGACCTCTGGTGGAGCCCCGGCAGGCATCGCATCTTGCCACCTCTAAGCGCTGGGCGGGGCTGGGGGTGGCCCCGGGTCTGACAGAGACGTGCGCGTGGCGCTGGTGAGGTGGGGCAAGGGCGCCACCTGCCGGCCAGGAGCAGGCCTGCGCCGAAGGCCCAGGAAGGAACCGTGGCGGGGACAGACCCCCAACTACCAGCAGGGACGCCGTCAGACGGTACTGTCTCCCTGCAACGTGCAAGTAGGACTCACAGCCCCACTTTACAGATGAGACCTGTAAGCTCAGAGAAGTTAAATAACACCCTCTGGCACAATGCGCCCAGAAGAGATGGAAATGGAAGCCCAGTTCCAGAGAATTCAAAAGTCCCTCCTTCACTCTGACTGAGGGATTAAAGACCCTTTAATCAAGTTTGAATACAATGAATGGGATAAAGAAAATTAAGTCGTTGTGCTTCTAAACGTAAGGAAATAGTGTTTTTTTTAAACTCATTTTGTTGAGTCAGGATGGGCCAATTCCTTTTTAAGCGCATACACACGAAGGCCTGCACTAACCTTTGAGGTCATGGGCTAAGAAAGTGAACACTAAACATTCTTAAATAATTAAAGCCTCAGTTAATTCAAAGCGAACGTGATGGGGCTGGGCCTTGGACTTGACCTGCTGGGATCCTTGGTGGGAGCTGGGTGATACCCAAGTACGGTGCCTTTTTCTGCAAGGTGATTTTAGGTTGACACATGGATAAATATTTCTTATTCCAATGGTTTTATTTTTATTCTAATTAGAAATAGAAATAATAATTAATACATTAAACCTATGATATAGATATTGTTTCATAGGACAAGGCTAATTTTTAAAAATTTTAAAAGAAAAAAAATCTGAGCATGGTGGCTCATGCCCATAATCCCAGCACTTTGGGAGGCCAAGGCAGGAGGATCACTTGAGGTCAGGAGTTCAAGACCAGCCTGTGTAACACAGCGAGACCCCATCTCTACAAAAAATTAAAAAAGTAGCTGGGTGTGGTGGTGTGCACCTGTAGTCCCAGCTACTCAGGAGGCTGAGGTGGGAGGATCGCGTGAGCCCAGGAGTTTGAGGTTACAGTGAGCTGTGATCATGCCACTGCACTCTAGTCTGGGCAACAGAGCGAGGCCCTGTCTCTTAAGGGGGGGAAAAAAAGTCTAAAGAGAAAGATTCAGTGTACAGAAAAGGTAGCATGTGATGCTTGGGCAACACTGACTTAGGCCACGACTTTCTAATTGAGGGCATCAGGAGGGGATTGACTTGCCCGGGTCCCAGGTGACCTGGTGTCAGGAAAGGGCCAGGACCCTCCTACCGTGCGGGGACAGTGGCAGGAGGCACTGCAGTCTGGGGTTTGTAAGGTCCCTAGAGGAACCCAGGGGCAGGGACTTGATGCAGGGGACTTCTGCTGGGGTTTAGGAACAGGGAGGGCATGAAAGGGGGTGTGAAGAGGGGGGGGAAACGTTTCCTCTTCGGCTAAAACAACCACTGCCCAGAAGGCTGTCCTGAGCGAGCACTGTGGGCGTTCAGCAAAGGGCCGTTTTCCTTCCCTTAAAGGCTCCCATGGACAACACACAACCTTGCTAACAAACAAAAACAGACAAAACCTGTCTCTCTGCTCAGTCCCAGCTCTGGAGAACTTGTGGGTGGAGGGGCAAGAACTGGCAAAGAAAGGAGGACTATAAAAGCTTAACTTTGGGGGGAGTGGGAGGATTGTGGGTGAACCTTTTTTTTCTTTTTTAAAATTGCTATTTGTAATTGGTATGAAGCTTAGGCTATAAATAATAATGATAAAAATTATCTTTAAAAAGTCAGGCAGATCAGAACATTTGGGTATGCTGGCATTAATATATACATTCCATATTAGTAAAGTTTTGTTTTTTTCTTCATTTACAATATAACTCCTCTTCTCCATGGCTTTCCAAGATGTGCTGAGATAAACAAGGACTTGAGGATCACTAATTGCATTAACCTCCAAGCCAATTTTCCCTCATAAGGAAAGGGGACCCCTGCTGCCGTCTCGCCCTCTCGCCCCACTCCATCGTCACAGCACCCGTAGGGCAGACAGAATGATGCCCTGAGAGGAAGAGCAGGCACATGGAGGTGACGTCCACCTTGCACGTTGCCACCGGGGCACTGGCAGGCAGCAGCTCCAAACACCCCTCCCCCCCATGCAAGGGCAAGCAGCACCCCCCCCCGCCACCACCACCATGCAGCCCCCAAGAGTCACCAAGCCATGCTCAGGGAAATGGAAGAAGGAAGGAGAGACCATTCAAAGGGAGCAGAGAAGAAAAAGCTCTCGGTGAAGCCAGAGCTCGGGCCCTCTTCCCGCTGGCATTCATCGTCAGAGGAGTCTTCGGAGAGGAAGACCGCATAGTGTCTCAGGGGCTTTACCAGGCTGGGGCGGAGGAAGACAAAAGAGAAGAGAAAGGCAGTTAGGGGCGCCGTCGGAACTCCATGTGCGGGTGGAGGAGGGCTCTGGGCTCCGTGCCTGGCCCTGGCCTCCCTCTGCCAGCCCGTGGTGGCGGCTCCTGGGAGAAAGCCTGAGGGGCCCCAGGGTGAGGACGCTGGTCCCAGATGGAAAAGAAACTGTGGATGCGCCATGTGTGCCAAGAGCCTTAAACTCATGATCCGTCATCGCTGACCTAGTAATTACACCCATTTGGATAACTCTAAATGTAGCAAAGGATTATGCCCAAAGATGTTCATTACTGCTGTTTATAATATTAAAACATGAAGCCACCCATTTTCTGCAACAGGAATCTGCGCAGTGGCTGAATGCTGTCTTCGCATTGACAAAATGTTTGTAAAGAATCAGGAAGCACAACTGCGATTACACTGCACTGTCTCCTCTACTTACGGGAAAATGCATGGAAAAAAGACAGGAAAGGCACGTGCCTAAATGTCAGTAACAGCTAGTGCGACCGCGGGTGGTTTCCATGTCTCGTACATTTCCTACAATGAGCACATCTACTTCAGTAATCAGGAAAAAATAAAAAATAAAGAAGTTAAAGAAAAAGTGAGCCATGTGGAAGAGCATCGCGAGAAGGCCCTTTTCTGATTAGCGGCTGCTCTCTGGAGTTTGCCTCAGATGCCTCTTCAGAGAGTCTTTTTCATCTGTGATGTAGAAATTAAATATTCATTGTTATAAAAAATGCATCTCCCTTGTCAGCCACCTGTGAGCTCTACCTCTGTAAACACAAACACGTACACAGGCCAGAGCAACTCCAAGCCGGCCTCCTGTGAATCATATACCGACCAGGGCCTGCGAGAGGCCGTGTGCTCAGGAGAGAGGAGCTGGACCGGGCAGACCTGGGTTCAAATCCTGGCTCAGGTGCCAGGGAGCAGGTGCTCCACACGCCTGCCCCAGTCACGGGCTGGGCTTGCTCTGAGGCGATGGTGAAGTTGGGGAGAGGGTGGGGTGGGAGACACCGGGCGCCTGAGAGCGGCTCTCCTCTCTCCTCTCCCCCAGCCAAAGCAGTCTCCTGTCTTTGCTTTATATGGCAGGAATTCCTTTAAGGTTTTATTTCAGGAAAGGGCAATGTATTCAAGAAAAGGACACGAGAACCACAACTGGAGGGTAAATGAGGGACAGCCGCTGCCCCCTGGGATTGGGCGAGTGGGTTGTGCCTGGGCTCTCCTGCGACCCACCATGGCTGCTGCTAAGGCAGTTGTACCCAGAGCTGGCTGCCTGCACGCTCACACCAGAACCTTCACTTCTGCGTGTCGTCCCCAGGGGCTGGCCAGGCGAAGAGAAGCCCTTAGCCCAGGGTCACACCCCGGGGAGGTGGCGAGTCACAGCGCTTGGCTCCTCTCTGCTCCCAGGCCGCCTTGCTGGCTGTTAGGGGTGAGCACACATCAGTCCTTCCTGGCCTAGACAGGGCATCGGCCCAGGAACGTTTTCCTCTGGGCTCAGCGGAGGGGGCAGGAAGATCTGACCCTCGGGAACGTGCCCTGGCCAGCTGTGAGGCCAGGCTGCTCGCTCCTGCTCCGTCCACAGCAAACAAGGCGGAGCAGAAAGGCCCCCTCCACACAGCCACTGGAGTCCTGTTCTGAATCACAAACCTGACCTTGTCACTCTCCTGCTTAAAACCTGCACGCCTGCCATCGTGAATCACAATTCTGCCGCAATTGGTTGTGTGGTGAGTAAATACGTCCATTGAGTAAACTGTTCGGAATAAGAATGTCCAGACGTTTGCAGAATGGCTTGTCTGTTTAACACTTAGGGGGCCTGCTCCCCTGAGCCGGCGGAGGGTGGGCAGCCCTGGGCTCATGCTCCACTCTGGGGAGCGGCTGTGTCAAGTGCGAGCTCCGAGCGGGGCAGACTGCATGCTGCATGTGGGCTCTGCCTGCCTCTGCGGCCTCCTGCCGGCACCCCTGCACTGTAGCCACGGTTCCGTCTGAGGAATGCTCGTCTCTGAGCACACAGGGCCCTTCACACTCCCCCTGTCTCCTCTGCCTGGTGCTCTGACTGCTCTTCAGTCTTGAAGATTCAGCTCAAATGGCACTTCTAGGAAGCCCCCTGGAGCTCCCAGCTGGAGTTTTCCCCCCAGATGGAGAAAGCGCTCTCTGGCTGGGTGTCTCAGTGCTTCATAGATACCATTTAACCTCTTGCAATTCTGTTTTCGAGTGAGCTACCCCAGGGCAGGCGTCCGCTCGCTCTCTCTCCCACCTGTTGGGGGCGGGGTGCTCAGCAACTGAAGGAAGGAAAGCCAGCATGCTGGGGGCCCAGTGCCACCCACTGTCCTGGAGCCCCGCCACATCACATGGCTCCTTTCCCCAGTGTGCGGTTGTGGCTTAAAAGGGTCCCCTCTCTGTCCTCGAGACACTAGGACATGAAGAATGGGACCACATTAGGGCGTGAGGGTGTCAGGTATACAGGGGCAGGCAGAAGCCTCAGGAAAGTGTTAAAATGAGATCCACAAGCAGGCACTGTGCCGGGGCTTTACGCATGTCATTTCTACCCCTCACAAGAGCCTAGCAGGAAGGTGTCACTGTACTGATTTGATGGAGAGCGAGTCCATCCATCCATCCGGACACCGACCAAGAGGCACTTTCCGCCTGCTCGCTGTGCGCAGACCCAGGCAGCCGAGCCCTGGGGAACCACTCGTGAAGAAGAATGAAGTGACCAAGTGACCCAGCCAGGAAGTGGCGAGCAGGGATTCCAGCCCTCACTGTGTCAGCAGGGCTGATGGTGGACATACACACAAGGGGACACTAGCCCCGACTTGTGTCAAACAGTGAGGCTCTCGAGTGGCCCTCACAGCCATCTTGAATGCCCTTCTGACACCCATCCAGGCATGGGCACCTCCACTGCTTTGACAGGAAAGCACAGATCACAGCTTGGCATGCTAGTGGAATGCCACTAAACCTGCCAGGAATTTCTGGATTCATATAAGAGCAAGGAGTCTTTGTGCTGGGCTGGATGTTGGCTTCATTAAATCAGGCTGCTGCAGTTCAGGTCACTGTCAAAACCCAGTGCCTCCAGGCTGGTGTGACTGCAGAGGGCGGCTGGGGGCCTCAGGTTCCAGCTCATGAACCACTCTCCTCCTCCTGCAGCCGGCTCTTCTGGCCGGGCCAGGCTGGGTGGGCAGCGGCTTCCACAAGAGGCCCAGGTTGTCTCCTGAGCATACCGCCTGTCTCTTGAGAGTGGCAAGGCACCCAGGTGAGAAGTCTGCCATGTGCTGTGGTCAGAACAGACCTTTGTTGGGTCCAGGCCACACGGATGATGACGATGACACTAGCGGTACTTACAAGCCTTGGCTGAAATGCTGTCCATATAATTTCTCACGAATTCCTTATCACTCTCCATTTTGCAGACAAAGAAACCAAGGCTCAGAGAGGGGGAGTCACTTGCCAGGGGTCACACAGCAGCTAAAGGTAGAGCCGGGAGCTGAATCTGGATTTGCCTGACTCTAAACCACTACGGGATTCTGCCTCTTCAGTTTCCTGCATCTGAAACAATGAAATAAGAGGTGGGGTGTTTCCTCTCTTACTTTTAATGAAAGATGAGATTTCAAAATAAACTTATTTAAATTCAGCTGCTCATGTTCTCCCATGAAACATACAGTCAGATATTTGTCAGAGATAAAGGATGAACCATCGAAAACGTCCAGGCTTAAATTTTTTATTAGCTTAAGGCAGAATATGAAAAAAAAAATGTACCTTTTCCCTCATTAACCCAATTCAGCTACTACCCTGCAGTCTGCCACCCACCACTTGCCTGGATTTTACTACACACAAAGAGCTGTCTGTGCAAAGGCAGGTCGTGGCAAACCCGGCTGCCCAGCGAGGGCTGCCGGAGCCTTGGCGAGAAAGCAAGCCGGGCCGTCCATCACCGCTCAGCCCTGCCGTCCCCCATGGCTGCCCCCGCCTCTGCCCACCTTGTCTCCGCGGAGTTCCCATGCAGATGACTTCCCGAACCCTTTCTAATGTTTGGTTTAACGTGTCGCCGGTTAGCGCGCGTGTGTGACAGTGGTGACAAGCGAGGCTGTTCCTTTTTAAATACCATGTCAGAGACACGGCGTCAGGAAGCGGGGACGTGCTCTGTGCTCTCCGCCGTGCCAGGATCGCACCAGCTTATTTTTTAATGAGGAAGATCTGCATCTCGAGAGTTTTTTTCATGTGTCACATCGCGTGGACAAATCAGCAGCACGTCACGCTGGCCCAAAATGAAATGCTGACAAATGTAGATATTTCAAATTTAATTGACATTTAAATGTACTTGAGATAAAGATGGGAAAAATCAGCAAGGACTTGGTCTCCGGAGGTAATGAAGGGGAGCTGGTGATCATTTTCCAAGGGATCATTTCACTCCAGCACAAAGGATCTGCACTTTGTAACGTCCGGGCCGTGCTGCATCCCCCGGCACGTGGCTCCAGTGGGCAGGGGCTGATGAGCAGGGACAGGCCCAGGACGAGGCCAGCTCCTGCCTGTCCAGGGGATGCCAGTCCGCCCAGCTGTCCAGCATCCTCCCTTTCCTGCCCGGTTCACCTCCCTGAACCTCATTCTCTTATCTGTAAAATGGAGATTCTACAGACCTCCTAAGAGTCTTATCATAAATGTTAAATGAAAATATTTGTAAAGGGCTTTGCAGAGTGCTTAGCACGTAGTGAATATTCAATTACCGTCCACATGCCACATTCACCTGCAACAAATAGATTCTGGGCATTTCTATCCTGCACAGCGTCTTCCCCAGGTGTTAAGGACGAATAAGGCGGTCCCTGCCTTCCCAGACCTCTCCAGTCAGGGTTAGCAGTCTCAGCGGGGCACATCTTAGCGCATCAGAATGGTCTGAGAAGTCCCATCTGGAGATCCCGCCTGCTTCCCTCCATGACCGTGACACAGCTAGCACTCTAGACCATGCCCTTGGCATGTGCGTGGGGGTGGGGCGGGGGGGGGGGAAACAGCTCTGACCAAGACTGAGGGATCTCTGGGAGAGACAGGGTGGTGCAGCACCCGAGAGGAAGCTCTAGAACTGGACTGCAGCTATTCCCTGGGTGACCCAGGGTAAGGGCTGGGACTGTTTTCAGGGAGGAAAAATTGGAGACAAATACAGGAATCTGCTGTGCAATAGGATCTTTGTACTCAGTAGTAGGTGAATATCTACATAAAAACAACAGCGAGAAGAATCATTGCTGCAACGGGTCAGACCAGCAAGGAGAGGGTGTTCTACCTGTCAGGTGAAGCGGTCAAGGGGAGATCGGTAAGTGTGGGAGACCAGGTCCTCCCCCGCAACTGGGGGCTTGTTCTGCCAGAGGACAGTGGTGGGGGTGTACATGGCTCAGGGCTCTTGAAGGGTGTCCACTTGGGAGGTGACATGGGAGCCGGGCTCTTAATCCTGAGTACAGCAGAGGTTGCTGGGGACCAGACAATGGCCTGGAGGTGTCTCTGAGAGGAGTGTGCACAGGGGACTTGACACTGGGGTGGGGCGTTCAAGAGAAGAGGCTGGAGGGGTTGGCAGGGACCAAGTAGGGGTGGAGGGACTTGAACCAGCACAAGGACCGAAGGACGTGTGGGGTCGGGGGTGATGTGAGGTGCAGGCGCAGTCAGACGCAGGAAGCTGCACTGGCCGGACTGCCCCATCTCTGCCTCGGGTGGCTCACGCCCTTTGCCTGTCCAGCTGTCATTTGTGCCTCTGTTCAACTATTTCTCAACCTGTATGTTCATTCATTCATTCCTTCTTTCAATAAAAATCACTAGTGCCAATTTCACATGTCCATACCCATGCCCCAACATGCCCTGAGAGACTTCCCTCCAGGGCCACCGGTGGACACTCACAGGCAGAGAGGCCCAAGCACAAGGGCTTCTCTCGCCTGCCTGCTCTCTGGGATGTATAGCAGAGGGAAGATGGGGATGGGGACACCCTGGGGACACTTTCCCCTGCTGGGAAGAGACACTGTGTAGATTGTACAGAACAGGTGCCCTCGCCCTGAGGATGGCCTCTGCCTACCAAGAGCCTCAGTTCCCTCAGACCAGGTTCTGGGGCCCAGGGCAGCAGTGGAGGGGTGAGACTGCAGTAGGTGTGGGGCCTGCAGCCCTGCTGGGTGCACATCCTGGCCTGAGAGCAGGTCACTCCGCTGCGAGAGCCTTGGCTCCCTCATGGCTGAACGGGGCTGAACGGCCCTGGCTGCAAAGATATTTTGGGGAGCAGGGGGGTTAACCAAGATGACGTGTGAAATTGCTGGGCATGCAACAGGCCCTTGAGAAATGGCGACATGGAATCTGGAAGAAGCAGGGGTCTCTGTGGGGAAAACAAAGCCTTTCAGAAGTGACTGGAGTCAGTGCTGTCCTGAGGATGGGGCCCCTTCTCCTAAAGCATCCTAAAGGCTTGGTTTTCCAGATGGAATTAACTCCCCCTGTGGTGACAGCTCCTGGAAAAGTCCTTGTGCTTTGTGGCCAGGCAGAAGTGGCTGGAGACCATGCCTGCGCTGCGGCACATCCCGGGGGGCTGCCTGGCAGCTCCTGCTGCTGCAGTCTGGGCTCGGGCTCCATGTCTGGCCTCTGGCTTGGCTTTGTCTCCAGGGCCCAGAATCCACTGGGTATGTGTGTGTATGTGCGCACATGTGTGTCTATGTGTGTGTGTGAGACAGAGAGAGAGAGAGAGACGAGAGAGTCAGGTTAGGAGCCCCTCGGCCTGCTAATTGGGTCTGTGACCTTCTGCTCGGGTGTTTGGACTCCTGGCCGCTCAGGGAGGGGGGTCCTGGCAGGCTGCCAGGGGGTAGAGCCGACAGCTGCCCTTACCCCCTGGGGCCCAGGGCCCAGCTGGCATCTTGGAGACTGGCTTCTGGGGCCGATTGCAGTTCCGGGCTCTTAGAAGGCCAGGGCAGGGGAGGTGCTGGCAGCTTCCTGTTCATGTCTTAATCATAACCAGCACATAGTAGGTGCTCCTTACATGTCTGTGGTTGTTAATTGACATCCCGCACCCCCATCTCCCGGGGGCTGGGCTGTAAGCTGCGCCGTGATTTCACCAGCTCCTTTGTCCATTCATTTAAGAAACATCTCTGAGCAGAGGCTGGTCTGGTCTGGGAGTTGGAGAGTCAAAGCTAACGGGCACATGGCTCCAGCCCTGGAGGAGCTCAGGGACTACTGGTGTGTTTGTGCGTGTGTGTGTGTGAGAGAGAGAGAGAGAGAGAGAGATAAAGAGAACACTACAGCACGGTAGGGCATTGCCACGTCAGGGGAAGCCCAGCAGACTGGGACCGTGGGAAGGAGGAACGGGTGGTTCACAGGGGAGTGTTGTGTCCGGGGTGTCAGAGTGCAGAGGCCAGGGCAGCCCCTGCAGGAGATGAGGCAGGAGGGGAGGCCGTGTGCTCTGCTAACTTAGGATGCTCCTGCATCTCCTTTGGGCCTTTCCCAGACCATGTTCCTGGGGATGTGAACAGGCATCATGCTAAGGAAAGAAGACAAGGAGTCTCGGGGTGTGTAGCTGGGAAGCCAGGATGCCGACCCAGGCCTGTTGCATGCCAAGGCCCTGCCCCTGTACCAGGCCACCATCCAAATTACGGGTCCACACCCGCAGGACAGCTTTGGGGCTGTGAGGAAGGAAAGGGCTCCACTCTGTTGTGATCCACAGCCAGGAGAATGGACTGCGGAGGGTGTGCCGAGCCCAATGCTGAGGAGGGTGAGGCACGTTGGACATGCAAAAGCAGCACATCATTTTCTGCCAGAGCATGTGTGCAACTGGCCCAAAGAGAGACTATTATAAAGTGTTCCCAGACCTGGGCTTTGGGCAGGGTTCTCACTAAATGCTTCTGGCAGCTTCTTCTGATCTTATTTTAATCTTCTGGGGCCTTGGTGGTGGGGTCACGCAGTGCAATTCAGAGGATCAGACACTCCAGTTCCTAAGCAGCACGGCTGGCCATTTGGTGTACACGCTGTCTATCCAGCTCGCACAACCTGCAGAAGGAGTTCTAACGCCAGCCACACATTCCTCTGGGTGCCCCAGACCCAGATTTCTGGGGGATACAGTTATGGTGGGACTATAAGGTGGTACAATTCTTTTAGAAAGTTATTCAGCAATATGGAGCAGAAATCTGCCTATATAACTGGTTAAGGGTATAGGCTTTCGCTATTATAGAGACATGTTTGAAGCTCAGCTCTGCTGCTAAGTAGCTGTGTGACCAAGGGCAGTGACAAGCTCTTGGAATCTCAGTTACTTCCATAAAATAGAGCTCATAATAGCTACCTCTGGATATTTCTTGTGAGGATAAAATGAAATGGTGCATGTAAAGTGCTTAGGACATAGTTCTCAGTTAATGGTAGTTGTTAATAATTCCATTTCTTACAATGATATAAAATAAGCTAAAGCTTAGAGAACAAGGATATTTACCCTGGCATTTTTCATATTAACGAAAACCTGGAAACAATCTAAAGATGTAATATGAGGGGCATGGTTAGGTAGTCCACAAACGTGTATGCAGTGGGATCTTCTGTAGTCACGGACCAATAGGGGTTACAGAGACACATGGAACAAGTCCATATAATGGGATATTGCAAGGAGTTGCAGCTCTGAAAAACAGACACAGGAAAAAGACAGCACAGGAATCCATAGAAATGCTAACAAATAGTTGAATTATAGTGGGATTCAGAATGACCTTGTCTCTTTTCCCTAACTTCCAGATTGTCTATAAAGCTATTGGGTTACTTTTACAAATAAACAAACAAACAAAAAATTACTTGAAAAGAGCAGAGCAGATTTTGCATGGATCTGGCCAGAGAGGCAGCAGGGCAACAGCTCATGGGGCCTGGTGGCTGAATCTGCACCAATCTTACTCAGCACAGTGAAACTTCAAATAACCAGGATGCAGCCCGGCAAGACCCTCACGTGACTGGAAGGTGTCTGACTTGCCCATTAGGAGACAAGGTGTGTGGTTAAGAGAGCTCTGCTCTGCAGCTGGTCAGGACAGGGGCCCTCTCAGATCCACCACCGACTGCAAGCCCCTTAACCGTTAGGACTCAGAAGACAGCCCTACGTCTGGGTTGTGAAGATTCAGTAGGAGATGAGGCAGGAGGGGAGGCCGTGTGCTCTGCTAACTTAGGATGCTCCTGTATCTCCTGTGAGCCTTTCCCAGACCATGTTCCTGGGGATGTGAACAGGCATCATGCTAAGGAAAGAAGACAAGGAGTCTCAGGGTGTGTAGCTGGGAGGCCAGGATGCCAACCCAGGCCTGTTGCATGCCAAGGCCCTGCCCCTGTACCAGGCCACCATCCAAATTATGGGCCCACACCCGCAGGACAGCTTTGGGGCTGTGAGGAGGGAAAGGGCTCCACTCTGTTGTGATCCACAGCCAGGAGCAATGGACTGTGGAGGCTGTGCCGAGCCCAATGCTGAGGAGGGTGAGGCACGTTGGACATGCAAAAGCAGCACATCATCTTCTGCCAGAGCATGTGTGCAACTGGCCCATGCAACTGGCAGATGCATATAACGATCTCCCTCCATACTTTCAGCAACTCTGTGAGGGCTGCTGCCCCGGGCCCTAGGGCAGCTTCCCAGTAGGGAATGAATGACGGGTTGCCTGGCAAGAGAAGTCCCTGGGGCCAGCGTGGTCACCCCTGTTTTGGCCTTAGTGGGCGGTCCTGAGGGGGCTGGGCAACACTGATCACAGCAGTGCCTTTCAGAGCTTGCTATTGGCTCTTGTTGCCATTCAAGTTAGGTGGGACACTCCCTGGCAAGGCAAAAGGAAAGTAATTGGGGGCCTGGCTGGAAACCCCCAGGGCCGCCTGTAATAGGTGGGAGCTGTGAACCTCACTGTGCCCATTGCAGCAGCCACTGTCCTCATAATCAGGTTCTTAGCAAAAAGCCTGGATGGCAGAGAAGAGAGGACCAGGCTTCTGTCATTAGACAGCCAATCCCACCATTTTCTGGCCTTGAGACCTTGGTCAGGTTATTGAAAGTCTCTCTGAGCCTCAGTTTCTCCATCTGTTAAATGGGAAAGCTACCACCTACCTTTCACAATCTTAAAGGGCTGTACAGTAAATGTCACTTTTCTTTCCTTCCCCAAGAAGAAACACTCAGGCACAGTAGACACTACTTCTTTGGTGGTGAGAGGACTGAGTAAGTCCAGTTCCCAACTCCAGCCTCCAAGGAAGCAGAGAGGAGGGGTGGTGTCCTGGGCAAGTCCTCTTAGGACATGGCGCTATCTATCTGGGCAAAACTAGACTATACAAATGGATGCCCATGGGCCCCGTCCCAAGCGGAGCAGCAGAGTGTGATGGAGAGAATGAAATCGAGCAGAATTCTGAATCCTGGCCCTGCCACTTTCTAGCTGGATGACCTTGGGTGACACCAGTCAGATACATGTTCTGAGCGTGAGTGCCCACTCTGGAGGGAAACCACGCTGGCCCAGATGTCACAGGGGCCCTGCTGCACTTCCTGCTGACTGACCTCTAACCCAGCGCCTCTCTTGCTGGATCCTCCTACCCCTAACTCTACCCTAAGGAAGCCCCTGCATTCTACCGGCTTTGCTCTGAATAATAATAGAGGTAGCTAACATTTTCTGAAGAGAACTATTAACTACTAACCAATGAATGTTACCTAAAAAACAGAGTTTTCAGTTTTCTCCAGAAACCTTTCTGAAGTGTCCTTCCAATTGCCAACAGATGGTTTTAAGGGGCCAGGAAACCTATCCTTGATCCAGAAAGAAAATTTGACAAAGGAAAATTTCATTCTGGGACAATGCAAGTCAACAAAAGAGTCGGCATGGAAACTCCCTTGTAAGGTCTCCTTTTAAAAATCCTGTGTAGCTTGCACCTAGTAGGCTTTCAAAGACACCTGCTGAATGAATGGATGCACGAATGGACAGGTGGAGCATCAGACGGATGGACGTCAGCTGGAAAGGAAGAAACGAACTTCAACGATTGACTGGCCGGAGAGCTGATGGCCAACGCTTCTGGGCCTTGATGAATCCCAGGGTGCTTGGCTGTTGCAGCAGACAAACTTATTCTTAATCAGCTCCATCTTGCTGTCCACAAAGTTATTTATTGTGCTATTGGCAGTGAGAGTTGGGGCAAGAAGTCAGGAGGACTGAATCTCTCCCTTCAACTTCAAAGATCCTGCATCCCTTTCTGCTGCCCAAATCCTCAAGTTTCCGAAGCACTTTGATATTCCCAGTGGAGACAAAGATCTGTGATTCAAGAAAACCCAGGCCAGATTAAAGGGCCAGGCACCGAGCCCGTGTGCCCAAGACAGAACCACCTCCAACAAAGGCCCATTAGGCTCTGGCTCCTGCCCGCCGGCTTGTCTTCTCGCGTCCCGAAACACAATGCCGACAGATTGGCGGAGCCCGTCTCTTCCCCCCCAGAACAATATTTTATGAGGAGTCTGTTTTATTAAAATATTTTCCGCTGGATGCTTCCTGTGTTTCAAGAAGTTGGTCTTGCCAGCTGGAGCTGATGACAGTTGAGAAAAACACATCCAAGAGCTGTTGTGACATGGCATTTGGAAGTGGAGGAGCACCGTGGGGGGTGGGGAGGAGGCATGGGGGGAGATGCAGGGAAACACCCGGCTTGCACCAGAAACGCCACCGGCATTATGGGAGAACAGTCTCCCTCCTCCTTGTTAACAAAATGTGAAAAGAAACCCTTGGAATGACGTCCTGAAACGTACCTCTCTATCTCCTCGGGGTCCGAGCCGCTGTGATGCGTGGTCACAGCAAACCTCTCATTTGTTTCCTACCACTGTGAGTTCACCAACCCACCAAACTAGGCCCTATGCTCCCACTGGTTCATTTCAACCCCAAATGTCCCAAACAGAAATCTAAAACAGGGCATATTGAAAAACAGAAACAAAAACACCAAAAATCGCAAAACAAAACCTAAAAGCGATATTGAAACAGTTCAGGTGAGAACCAAGAAAAGAGGACACTGACCCTTTGGCACAGTAGAGAGTCGCCCCCATCCCCGGGTTTGGAAAGCAACATCGTCAGTAAACGCGCCTGGGGAGGCCAACCTCTAATCGGGAATTTGGTCACCAAATGGATAATGCTTTTCTGCAGAACGTGGAGTGTTGGTGGTCTGGGGGGTTTTTGTGCAATGCAAGGATACTCTGAGTTTACCTCTCAGTACCCACAGGCCCATCACCCTGTATCCCAGCACAGTGTCTGAAAGGTTTAGCTTAATTTTAAAGAGGTAACTTTACAGAGAAACCTTTAGGGTCTGAGGCCATGCAGCACTCTCTCCACAAGGGGGCAATCATCATCCACGCCAGCCGCGGCCGGGACAGCCCTCTGTTCCCACCATCCTATTGTGCAGAGCGAAAGTTAAACCTGCCCCCAACTTCAGGAGTCCTCTCCTCCAAATTGCTCACAACCAAGCATCCACGGTGCACACGCACGCAATCCCAGGGCTGTCCGGGTAGGCTGGTTCCGTGACGACACAGTGGGCTCAGCAGTACCCGTGTCGGAAAGCAGAGAACTGTGGGACAGCCCAAAGTATATCTCAACTGGGCTTAGGCCACAGCCTGACATTTCAGAATTGTTTCTTCTTTTTGGCTCAAATTCTGGCTAGGACCTGCCATCTCCCTTAACATCTTTCCCTGAGAAAGCTTCTGAAAGCTAGACATGAAGGTTTCCCCTTTCTACCAAAAGGACTTCAGGGTCAATTTTTCTGATTTTTCCCAACAACTCTAGGCCGAGAGGAATTCATACACTTTCTCAAGGCATTGCAGGAAGCCAACGTGTAGCTGCTGAGCTGCCGGGGCAGAGACCAGGGGGACGAAGGGAAGCAGGGCCGCCTTCCCCAGCCGCTCTGGAGTCACGCTGTCCGCGGCTGTCAGCCTCACCCCATGCAGGTGGCTCCATCTCTGGCCACCACTCGTCTACCTGCCTGGCTCACTCACCTCCTCTACCCAACAGCTCCTCAGCAAACGACTCTAAGCTCACCCTGTGGGCACAACACCTAGTACCTGTCCCGCAGGAGCTTTGGGTCTGAGCCAGGTAGGTAAGAAAAACCACAGTGACATACATGCTATGGCGCAGGTGGGCAAAGGGTCCTGGTGGGGTGAGGCAGTGGATAAGGACAGTCTTGTGTATAAATCTGAGCCACAGAGACCTTGGGCACCACCAGGCCTAGGAAGGTGATGGCCCTTGTTAGACAGTTGGCCTCCCTGACCAGGTTCCCAACCCTCGCCTGCTGACTCGACATCCTGGGCGTCAGAGACCTGGGACCTTCTTCTGAACCCACCTGAGTACGCCTTGAGCCTCACCACTCAAAACGCAGCCCAGGTGCTCCCTACCCTCCGGGGCCTCCCGCTGGGGTGACAACCGGAACTAGCAGAAGAGCAAGCCCTGCTCCCCAAAACACCTGCTTGGCGCCCCAGGGAAGCCTCTCAAAGGCCAGGGCTGCACACTTGGCACCGCTGGGTTCTGGCAGACAGAAAGCAGAGGAGCAATGGGGTACTCACTGCTCGGGGCTCGAGACAGACGTCCGCCGGCCTTCCACTGTGATGTTGCTCTTCGGTCTCTTCACAACGTGTGGACGGGGCGGGCGCACCTGGGAGGGGGCACAGGGGGAAATGACCAAGAAGGAGTGAGTTGGACAAGCCATACACGAACATTCTGGAGATCAGGATAAGCGGCTGCAAAAGAAACATTGAGGGATTTTCAGTGGAAAAATCACGGAAACATCACCATTTAATTTGCGGCAGATAGATACCCTAATTGGAATGCTGTGGCCTACTCCAGTCAGAAAGGTTCTCCTGAAGAGCTTGGTTTTCTCATCTGCAAGATGGGGGCGGGGGTGGGGGGCCTCCGTGCAGGCCCGCGGCGAGGGTCCAGTGAGATGATGTGGATACAGGAACCAGA
This sequence comes from Eulemur rufifrons, assembly GCF_041146395.1. Lineage (NCBI taxonomy): Eukaryota > Metazoa > Chordata > Mammalia > Primates > Lemuridae > Eulemur > Eulemur rufifrons. The sequence goes on from NC_090989.1 coordinate 275,525,087, forward strand.
ACAAAGAGGCCCTTATCGAGGACAGATTCCCTCTTGCCTTGCTCTGGAGCCCAGAAGCCAGTTTTGTAGAACAAAAAGGTTTCACTCGGACCTGTTTTTAGGGTGCACATGCTTAGTTTGCTCTTTTTACAACTGAATTACAGGACGCTTATTTTCTTCTCTAAATACGAGAGGCACTAGAGAGTGCCAATACTGTTCTGCTTCCCAGGGCGTCCCTGTGCCAGTCCTCCCGGCAGGGACCCGCCGGGATGCTGCACACCTCGGGTGGCTACACTCACCAAGCAGACCCGGCTCGAGGGTCAGCGGTGTGCGCGCGTGAGGAAGCGAGTAGCTTCCTAATCCCACAGCTGGTGCTGCAGTGACAAGATGTGTTTTTCTGACCTGCCACCTCCGAAAGCCAAGACGAGGGCCCACAGAAAAAGACACCCCCTACCCCACCAGAGCCCGTGATGGGCGTTAGGCTGAGAATTTCTAGGTGCCCTTAGAAGGATACTCATTTGGTCCAATCGACATTCCATGGCTTTAAATTTGGCACGGTCATCTTTGCCCATTTCCAATGCCTGAGAAGCACAGGTTGTGCTTCTGAATTTCATTGCCAAGAAAAGTGACTGGGCATCCCAGCGCAGGTTCTGAACATTTCTCTGCAGACAAGGTGCCACAATTGCTGAGTTTTGAGGACAAGACAGGGAAGAAGAGCAGGCGCACACTCCATTTCCTGCCTGCCTCTTTCCCCGAAGATCCCTGCTCCCACCCTCGGCAATTTGTGGGCGATAAGGCACAATGGCTTAGGAACACAGATGACAGAAGCTGGCTGCATAAAAGACAAGTTTTTATAGAGTCTCATCAAGCACTCAGGTCTACACACGTCTGATCTAACCAAAGTTTTCCTGTGGAGCGGCCAGTCTGATCTCAGCCTTGTTTGGCGAAGCAGAGATGTGGTAAAAGCCAAACGCGTTCCACCAAACATGCCGTCGTCTTCTGTGGGGCTACCGTGAAGATTCAGCCACCAGATGCAGGGAAGCCCTAGCATGGGGCCTGGTACATAGTGAGGGCTCAAATGCTCATGCTGCTTCTCTGTGACCTGGGTGTCCCCTTCCTTATGAACAACAAAAGGAAGATGAGGGGGACACGGTGTCTGAATTAGAAGATGACTTTTAGGATTCTCTGATCCTTGCCTAGCATCCTGCATAGGGCCTGGTATACAGTGGTCACTCGGCAAGATTTTTAGAGTCAAATGGATGTTGCTGCTTGGAGTGTAAGGAGCGCGTAATGATGTCACTGCTATTATCATTGTTCTTAGAACTGTGCCTGCCACACAGCAAGTATCCAGTCAACATCTGCTGAATAAACGAACGGATATATCCCCCACTCATTTTCACTCTGGTTTCCCCAGCCAGGGCCGACTCCTCTGGAGCCAGTGAACAGGTCATCTGGCTAGAATGGTCCCCGACTTCTCACACAAGGCAGCGGTGCGGGTGGGGTGAAGGGGCAGCTCTGCCCCTGCCCTGCGGGGCCCTGGGGCAGGGCTTTCGGGAAAGGTCAGACCGTAAGGTCTGTCAGCTCGTCCTTGCACGGGGCTGCTCCTTGCTACAATAAAGGCGGGTTAAGAATGTGAACTTGTGGCTGAAATGGGGGGATTAAGTTTGTGGCAACTTCAACTGAACTTGCAACGTGGTGAAACATGGGGAAAAAGAACAACAGAGCTAATTAGACGAGCTGAGCTGTCAGAGTGCCGCTGAATGGCTCAGCGCCAACAAACAAAAGGAATGGGTTGGCAATCAGTAGGATCGATGGAGGAGACTGCTTCATTAGGGATGATAAAACAGACAGAGCAGGGGGGGAGGGGCGGGCCGCGGAGCCGGCACAGGTGGGGGAGGGGGAGAAAGACACAGCACACCCGGATGGTCAGTCCCCGGCACGGTTACAGACACGCCAGAGTCACACACACACCTGACTGCCGGGGACAAAGCCAGCACGGAAGTGTACTCACACACACGACAGCCATCCAGAGACACACCGAGGCCTTGAGACTCCAGTGTACACACATCTCACAAACATGCACCCACAGGGGCGTGCACAAGAGGTGAAGGCACATGTGTGAATCACACACACACACACACACACACACAGCGGCAGACCACAACCAGGCACAGACACACACAGACAAAACGGTTTAATTAAGCCTGAAGCACGAGACGCCGCCGCCAACTCCCGTCATATTTCGGCGATGACATCCGTCTTTCTGGGGTGCTTGGGAAGGGTGGGGGCTGAGAAATGAAGGGAAAACCACAGGCACACACCACAGGGACTGGCCCCACCGGTGTTAGGGTCCCGGCAGCGCCGGGGGAGAAAGTGCTAAACAGGGATTTCCAGCGCCGTTCAAGGGGACCGGAGGGGAAGTTGGGAAGCCAGCCAATTCCCCACTGGATTTAAAACCTGAGAAATCTAAGTCGGCAGGGTTAAATGTGTATTGAATACAAAAGCACCGAGTACATTTGATTTTAATGGTGAGCAAGAAATCATAAATACAGGGCTTATAAAGCGCTTCCCATGCAGGCTGACCGCAGCCTGTCTCCCTCAGCAAGCCCCAGCCCAGTCCTCTTAGTCCACGAGACACTGGCATGATTTTCTTCTGCTCTTTCTTTTTTCTTCTTTTTAAAAAGAACACCCAAATTCTCTGGTAACATCTGAACTCCAGCCACAGGTGCCAAGCTACAAAGCTCCTTCCAGAAAGGCTGAAAGGCGACCAGGTCCCCACTACTCCAGGGCCGATGGCTACACTTCTGCCTGGAACATTTATGGCTCAGAGACCTGGCAGAGCCCGGCTGGAGGCCGGTGGCTCCTGACATGGGAGCTTGTCAGGCTGTCCTGCTCGAGGCCCTTGAGAGCTTCCACCCCCTGTGTCTCCCATGTTCCCACCCAGGGTGTAGCGGTGTCCACTGGAAACGCTTGCATAAATGTACATGGAATGAATGGTCCCTAGGGCCCCGGGGACTGCAGGGCCCAAAAAGCACAAACTTTCTAGGGCTCCCAAATTGCCCTCTTAGTGGTCCCGCTTAGCAGAAGTTCGGGGGTGTATGTGACCACTTCATGCCAGGGACAGTGCTAGGCACTATACATATACGACCTCATTATGACCACCAGCTGGGTATTGCTAAACCCATTTAACAGATGATAAACTAAGTCTCAGAGAAGGTAAGAATCTTACCTAAGGTCACACAGTCAGGAAATGGCCAAGCTGTGATTCAAACCAGAGCAGGCCTCTCTGACTTCCAAGCCCAGGAGGGCTGGTCCTCCAGGGACCCTGCCTCTTCAGCATGCCACGAACCCAGGCGGGTGCAGCCCCAAATGCCAGGCTAGTCACTTCGTACACCAGCCCAGTGGCAGAGGCAGCTGCAACTCAGGCTTTTCTCGTGGCAACGTTTGCCTCCCCAAGTCCTCAGTTGCCAGTGGATACGGCTGGGCACCCCCTACCCAATCAGCACGAGTCCCACACCAGTGAGACTACACAAGGCCCTCCGTGGCTGTCTCCAATGCTTGGATTTTTCCAAGGGAGCAACCCTGCCCCTGCATCCTGCTGTGGATCCCAGGCCTCTAAGGAGAATCTGAGATCTACCTACGGGCTGAGTTTGGCTTAAGGGGAGGCTGTTCGGTAGAGAACAAGGAGAGACAGAGGAGAGGGGCAGGCCTGAGCTCAAAGGCCAGCTTGGCCTCTTATTGTCTCTGTGGTCTTGGCTACAAACTGGGGAAACAGCATCTGCCTCCTTTGGGCTGGACAAACGAGACAGTAAGTATACGAGTGCCTAACACAGACCCCGGCACATTATAAGTTGCTCAATAAACGTCAATTCTCTCCACCTCTGTAACTCTGCCAGGACCTAACACTGCCCTAGAGATTCCACAGAAAGCCCAGCCAGCTGCGGAATAATTTTTTTCTCAACTGAAAGATCTGTTCCAGTACTTTAGATAGGTTGAACATCCCTACTCCAAAAATCCAAAATCTGAAATGCTCTGAAATCTGAAACTTTTTGAATGCCAGCTTGATGCACAAAGGAAGTGCTCATTGGAGCATTTTGGATTTGATCTTATTCAATCAAGTAAGTATTAATATAATGCAGATATTCCAAAATCTTTTAAAAAAAACCGCTGAAATCTGAAACCCTTACGGTTCCAAGCATTTTGGATAAGGGATACTGAACCTGTAACAAGTCCATCTCTATGTTCACAAAGGTGGAGGGAGCGAGCTTGGAGTGCTGGGAAGACTATAGCTTCTACAGCCTGGTGGTCCTATTTGCAGATGAGAAACGGGGTTAAGTTACTAAGCGTCAGTTTTCTCATCTCTGAGATGGGTGGTGACAATGTCTATTTCACAGAGCTGCTGTGAGGCTCAACTGGGATGAGGTACCTAAAAATATTCTGCTGATTATAAAATCCTAGGCAAATGAGGGTTATTAAGCAACAGGGCCATTCCTTAGAAGTTGTAACATGTAAAAGCCTCTTAAGAACAGCTGCTCCTGTGTGCCAGGCACTGTGCTAGGTGCTCTACAAATGCCATCCATGTTCGTTCTCACAAAAAGCGAGGTGTACCCTCTATGAATGAGGGTACAGTGCAGAGAAATGAGGCTCAGAGAGCTTCAGTACTTGCCCAAAGTCACACAGCTTCAGCATTCACGCCTTGCTCTGTAGACTTTCCAAATCCATGTTGCTAATGACTGTGCTGAAACATTCACTAACTCAGATGAGGCTCAACCAAGATGGGGCCTCCTATATTCCAAAGTGTTTTCTTTTTGCTGTTCGTGTGTCTTCCTTCCAAGGACGGTGAGCGGAAACATTCCAGCCCCTTGCTAGCTGTGCTGACTGTGGTTTGGGCTAACCACTGTTTGTTCGGGGTATGGAATGGACCTGTCATTACATGTGGCTGGAACTGTAGACTCATGACTGTCCTAGGTAAAGCCATTTAAATTCCCCCAGCCTCCACTGCAGCCCACTAACTTCCACATATGGTGGGGAAGGGAAGGAAAACAGTGCACAAATAGCCAATATCCTACCCAATCAACGCTAGGTGCATGCACCGAGGGTTCAAAACAGACACACGGTCCAGCCTGGTCACCTGCATGCCTGGGCCTCCATGCCTTCACGAGATGGGTTTGGACATGTGCACTGCAGAGGCCAGGAGGGGTCGGGACACCAGTCTGTGGGCATCTGATCGTAGCTGACCCCCTCCACTCGGCCTCAGAGTGGAAGCTGCTTTGAATAACAGATGGAAAAAATTTTCTCTTGGTAAATAGCCCTCACCAAAAGGTCCTGGCAGATTGCCCACTGTAAAGGCACCTGCTAAAGTTATTATGCCTCAGCACTGCCAAAGTCTGCGCTTACAAGGGAAAACGACTTTGCTGATGCTTAACAAGGGCCCCACACCTAATATTTTTCCGTGGCATTTCTCTTTAAAAAAACATGGATGGATCTCTCTCCCCTACCCACACCATTCCCAGGTGTTGGGGGGTTTATTGCAGTGCGTCCTGCATTTCCATCCTTACTTGGCACTCTACAGGGGAAGGTGGGTCTCCACGTGAGCCCTGGCAGGGCAGCAGTACCTGTCTCCATCTGAGCCGGCTCCATATTCTCTGGGTGTAGCCTCAGCCCTTGGGAAGGTACATCAAATGCATTTCCAAACCAAGATCTGGCGGGAATGAGACCCCTGCTGCCAACTTCTGCTTCCTTTAAAGCATCAAGAGCAAGCGTTTGGAGCAAGGCTTTAAAGCTCGTTGGCTAGAAATACGGCTCACCCTATGAGATCTGCTCAAACGGGGCACACGCGGCACACACAGCACACAGTGGCCCCCGGCTACCTACGGCTCTGACCTGCACGTTGCCGGACTTATTCAGAAAAAAGAGAGAGAAGCCCAGAAAATGCAAGTTCAGGTTCATGCCACGCAGACAGGGAAGCTGCAAAACCCAATTCCCGGTTTTCTTTTGCCAGGCAGGAGAGTCCAAACTCCCAGGGTTTAGTCAGGCTGAGGGCGAACGGCTCAGGCAGTGTTAGGCGGGGAGGGCAGAACCACCGGCTACTCACGGGCCTCGAGCGCTGTATCTTGGGAGGCGGCGGTCGGGTGGGACGGAGTCTCTGTGGCTGCATTAAAGCGGAAACTTAAAACATCAGTCACACTGAGATGGCTCAATGCCTTTCCACACACAGTCACTCAAGCCAGAGGACGGCCACCCCAGATGCCTCCCACTCCCGCACAACCTGCTGTCCATCTCCTGAGACCGTCCCCTCTGCTAATTCCTTAGTTCCAGTCCTGTCTCTAGCCTGGATTACTGCAGTCATGTCCTGACAGGGCCCCAGCTCTGATCTCCTCTGCCATGCTCCACGCAGGCCAAGGGGGACCTTCTCAAATGCAATATGGCCATGCCACAGCCAGTGTCCAGACCTCTGATGCCTCCTGCTGTCCTTGGGGGCCAGCTTGAGGCCCAGGGCTGGCATTCCAAATCCTCCAAGACCTGGACCCTGCCATGCCCCACACAGACCTTTCCCAGCCTTCCCCTGTGTCCACCCTGGGCAGAGCCTCAAGTGGGCTTCATGCTTGTTTCCTGCCTGCCCCCTGGGTGGAATGACCTGCCTGTGCCCGACCGGCCTGGCAGACGTGTGCTTGCTCTTCAAGAGGTCGCCAGGTCGGTTGCTGCCCCCAGCACTCCCCCTGCCCCGTGCTTCCTGCTCAAGCACCTCACCCTCTCACCGCCATGAGATAGTTTAAATGTCTGTTTCCTGGAGGGATTCAGCCCTGTGCCTGCAGAAGGTTGTGTCGGTTTTGGGAAAAAATATCTGTTCAATAAATGTCTGATGAACAAATAAAATTTGTACAAAACGCTTGGCTTTTGAAATCAGGATTTGAATCAAAACCAACAGAGCACAGACTTCTCGGCCCTACGCTCAAACCCTTTATCTTGAAAAGCCCAGCTTTGTCGTTTGCACAGCCTGCCCGGCGAGACGCCCTGCACAGGCGTGGGACTGGGTAGCACGGCGAGGACAGTGAAGGTCCACAGGAGACCCAGACCACGGACCCACAGCAAACCCTGGGAGGCTCCCAGCTGGCTCCTGCCCATCCCGTCACTCAGCTCACAAAGATACGTCACTACCCGACAAAGTCTAGACCCGCCCTGGACAACACAGGAGCCAGTGGCCACATGCCGTGAGTCCACATTCAGATGAGGTGTAAGTGTAAAATACACGTTGGATTCCAGAGGCTTAGTATGAGAAAAGAATGTAAAATGCCTTGTAATAATTTTTATATCGATTATGTGTTGAAATGGTGATATTTTGGCTGTTAGGTTAAATATATTATTAAAGTCAGTTTCGTCTGTTTGTTTACATTTAGAATTGCACACGAGATCCGTGCGTGAGGCTCCCAGCACATTCTTCTCGGACAGTGCTGACGCAGGGATTCACTCGGTGGGGGTGACTCTTCAGATCTCAAACCTGCCTGAGAGCTTTCCTGGAGCCTCCTGACTATTCCTGGAGGGGAGGGCCCATGTCCTGGTCATCCCCGGATCCCTGGTGCCCAGCACGGGGCCTGTCAAAGTGGCTGGAGGGGAACATTGGCCCAGGGACTCCCTGGTGGCACACTGAGGGCATGTCTGGATGGAAATACACGGTGGCTTTCCAGATCCTACGCCACTGGCTGGGAGTGAGGGCCAACCCATGCTTGGTGCCCCTTCCACAGCTGGGGCTACCTGCGGTGGGGGAGGCCGCCTAGAGAGGGCACGGCCACCATGTGTCTTCCCCTTCATGGCTTACAGAAGTGTGTGGGGCAAAGGGAATGGAGCCCCCCAACCCCCAATGCACACCATTCATCAGGAGGGAGAAGGTCAGGAAGAGGGGAGCCCACCCCACCACGGTACACAGGCTGCTTCCCTGAATCTCACACCGCCCCCCCCCCCCCCCATACCCTCTGCTTCTCTCACGCTTGGCCATTCTACTTCTGGGTGACCATCTTCTCCAGCCCCACTGTCCTCGCTGCTTGCCACCTGTGACCCAGGCTATTTCCATCCTTGCTGTGAGGCGTGTGGCAGAGAGCTCAGGGGGCAGCCTCTGGGGTCAGATGGTTTCTGATAGAACCCCAGCCCCCCACTCACTCTCGGGGTTGTTCTGGGCCGTGGGTGTAACCATTCTAAGCCTTGCTGTCCTCATCTGCGAAGTGCAGGTAACAGGACTGTCTACCACGAGGGCCGTTAGGAAGATTCAGTGAGATGATGTAGCAGGTTCTTTGCACAATGTTGCCAATAGACATTAGCAACCATTACCATTAGCAGGTTCCTCTGCCTCCAGCCTCTCCCCCTCCCAATCCATCTTCTACATTTGTTTCCAGAGTGGACTTTAAAAAAAAATACACACCCAATCATGCTACTTGCCAACTTAAATCATCTCAGTGAAAGGCCGGCATCTTGCAAGGTGTCTGCTGAGAAGCACCATCCTGGGAGAGGCATTGTATGAAGGGAAAAAAGGAGGATCCCCAGCCAGGCGAATCTGAGAAATGCCGTCCACTGCCTTGCTCCTTTTGGGGACTCGCAATGCCTGTCAGCACCGCAAAGGCTGCTGAATCTTGCAATAAGAAAAAAAAAAAAAAAAAAAAAAAACCACCAAAACCGGGCAGAAACCTATGAACTCTAGGTTTTTAAAGGTCCTGACTCCCAAATTTATTTGAACACAGATTCGCTTTCCCTCTAGCACCCATTAATATCCCCTGGAAAATGCTGCCCGAAGTGCTAAAGCCCTCTAGCTTCTGGGCCCACCACGCACCCTGCAGTCTCGTCTCTGGTGTGCTCCCCCCTCCCCAGCTCACGGCTGTCATTACCAGCCCACGCCTTTCTCTTGTATCCTGGGGTCTGGTGTAGTATTTGAAGCATAATAGGTGCTCAGTCAATGCTTTTTGGCTTAGAGTGCCTGGCACACTCAACAAATGTTAGTTCTCCAGATTCCACAGTTAACTTATTTCCCTTTGATTGTCATTGGGAAGTGCTGGTCCTTTTGCAACTGAATTTACAAATGGCGGGAGGAAAGCCATTTCCTCCTGGCCACACCCAGCCTAGAAGCGCAGAGCAAGACAGAGGGATTTAAAGATGCCAAGAAGGGGTAATGTGGTACAGATGTCCTGGCGCAGCCAGAGGGATCAAAACAAAACTCAACAAAAGTGACCAAGACCAGGAAACCACATTGCCCCTTCTGACACTCGGGGAGTTTTCCCTGGAGGTTGTCAGAATTGAGGGATCGGGTCACCAGAGGAAATGGACAGGGAGAGGGAGCTGCACTCACTAATTCTGAGCATACTCTGATGCTGGAGTGTACGATAGGGACACCTTCCTGGGGGCAGCCACCAGGAGAGAAAGGCGAACTCCCAGGGGTGTGCATTAATGACCCTCCTGGGATTGGGGGAGGGAGAAGGGGATGGCTGCGCTAATTACCAGGATGTCCTGCCATGGTGTGTGTGGGCCCTGGGGACGAGTGCTGAGGCTGGTCACCAGCAAGCGTCTGGATTATCACCAGCGGGCTGGATGCTGACCACGTGGGAAGCAGTCTTAGATTTTGGACACTAGAACTTCTGACCTGTGGAGTGCCCTCCTGGTCCTACCACAGAGGCCTAGCTGGCTTTCTGGGTGACTTTGGTAGACCAGTGACATCCCTGGGCCTCCGTGACCTCTCTGTGGGCCCAATTCTGAGGGCCCCCACTTCCGGGTGTATTACAGCACTTCCCGGAGGGTTGGGTGTACAGTGGACATGGTGCCAGGAGGAAGCTTCTGCTTCCTAGAGACGGAGTGACAGGGCGGCTGGGCCATGGTGGTTGCAGTTTCCCAAATATGCTGGGATGCATGACATCTGGGGACACAGACGGGGGAGAGCTGAGTCCTCCAGAGACAATTAGAACAGGCTGTAGGGGGTGAGTGGTGGTGATCCAGGGGCAGGGGGTGAACAGAGAAGCCAGGGAAGGATCAACACAGAAAAACACAGCCTCTTCCAGAAAGTGGCCCTGGCGCTCGGGAAGCTGAACGTGAGGACCACAATGGTGTGAGGTGAGGCCGGAGGAGACTGCAGGACTGGCCAGGACTCGGTGACAGTTGCTGGGAGCCAGGAGCTCTTTTTTCTCACCTAACTCAGCTCCTGGAGGGTGGAGATTTTGGCTGGTTCTCTGCAGCCCAGCCTACAGCCCAGGGCTGAGCCCCAAGCTTGCTCGTCTCTTACCCTGGTCCTACTGGCAGGGAGCTTATATTTCCACAGACAAGGGGACAAACTGGACGAGGTGAAGCCACCCACTCAAGGCCCCCAGCTGGTAACGGGTAGAGCTGGGAGTAGGACTCAGGCCTCTTGACTGAATCCAGAGAGCTCTTTCTCTGCTAGAGGAGGGGAAGGCCACATCAGAGTACTTTAAAGCAGCAGCAGAGAATCGAAGCGGTCTGGGCACCGTGGCATGGAAATCACATTACACGTGATCCTCCATTCCCAGCCAGACTGAATTCCTCCATGTCTGCCTGTGGGGCCAGGGCCCGGGGGATTCAGAGAATAAGGCAGAGCCTTGTCCTCAAGGAATGCACAGTATGGTGGGATTTGACCTACGCCATGGACAAACATCTTTCTTAAAACGAAGAGAGTATTTGTGGACTAAAGCCCCAAGAAATATACTTTGGGTGAGAAAGACATGGGTCCATGTTGTGGCTCTGTCATTTTCTAGCGGAGTTATTGAGTCTAAGTCTCAGTTACATCTTCTATAAAACTAAAATAACTCCTGAGTTGCAAGCACTGGTGTGAGGAGGATACCAGAGTGCAATTGCAGCTGTGTGAGGCTCTGGTCTGAGGCCCTGGCGATGAGACGGGACCGTTCAATCCTCTGTTCCCCTGCTAGACCCATGGGTCTTTCCAGAAAAGTTCCATGGACATGAGGACCTTGGTTTTCCAAAGGTGTGTGCTGTCAGCAAGACTCTGTTGAAGGAGACTGGATTTTAATAATAATCTCTTCTATTTATATGGTGTGTTTTCCTTTCAAAGCATTTCTACTTGTCTTCTTTCCTTTGAGCCTTGCATTCCCTGGTGAGGCAAGCTGGAGAAGGGTTATCTCCCTGCTATAGAGACAGGAACCAGGAGGCCCAGAGAGGTTAAGGGACTAGTATGAGCTCACACAGCGAGCTGCGAACAAGCAGGTATTCTTAGTCCATTGTGTTATCCTTGTCAACTAAAGTTTCCAAAGTCACTTGGAATCCTTTCTGACACAGCTTTTCTAATCCTTGTCCTTTCTGAAGTTAGAATCTGTTGTTACAGATCTGCGCTTTAGAGAAAAGGCTGGCTAGACAGTGACTAACGTCTTCCTCTCCTTTTCTTATTTGAGCATCTCTTTCTGGTACTTTCCAAAGGATGCACGTGATTCAATTGTTCATTCATTCAACAAACAGCATATGCCGTACCAGGCACAGGGGCACGTGAGTGAATAAGACTCTGACTGAGGAGTTACGATGCAGGGGGCACAGAGGGGTGCCAAGGTCTGTGAAGTACAGAGAAGGGTTCTTCTACCAGAGGGGAGTGGCAGGGAATCCAGGCGCCTGCTACAGGGGAACCACAGTGGTCCAGGAAGACTAGAACGAGACTCAACACGAAGACAGGGCAGGCCAAGACCTGGGAGGGCTGGCGGAGGTCAGATGACAGAGGGTCTGGATGTCAGGCTGAGGATTGTGGGTTTTCTTCTGATCTGAGTGGGAGGGACAGGATCGCAGACACAATAAGAGCCACCTTGGCGTCCGTGATGTAGAAAACGGATGGGAGGAGGATGGGTGGGTTCCTAAGGACAGGCACTCCCCTCCAGCCACAGGGGCCTGCCCAGGCCTCCATATTGTCAACTCACCAGCCCTGGCAACACCGCTGCGGAGAGATGTGAACGCGAGAGGGTAAGCCAGAAAGCATGATTGACACCGAGGTCCCAGAGAAGAGAGGAACTCTTTGGCCTTTGCCGGTCTCTGCCTGGCCCTCGGCGTTTATATCTGTCAGCCACGCGGGCCAGGTGGGTATGCTCATTGGATATGAAACTCGCATTTATGAGGACAGCATCTGATTTGCAGTTAATTTGTTGATGCAGCAAAACACATTGTTTCCAAAAGGTCAGCAGGGGAAGCGGTGTTGGAATATCAACTTAATTACCTGGGCGGCATGGATGAACGGGCGCCCCGCACAGGGCTGCAGGGTGCAAAATGCTCAACTGCCAGGCACTGACTCCGGGGCAGAGAGCGCGGTGCACCCGGGAGGGGAATGGGTGTCCCTGCTGCCCGGGAGCCAGCCTGTCTGCGCTGTGGGCAGAGCCCAGGCACTTCCTGCCGCCTGTGTTCCCGTTGCTTAAGCAGCTGCTGGCACACTGGCCAGCTCAGGGGATTCTACAGGCAGTGAGGGCTGTCACCCATTCTACAGATGAGGGGAGGCAAGGACTGGCCCAGGGTCACATAGAGCAAGTGCCAGACAGGCTTTTAGAAGAGGGTCAATGAGCTCATCTCTAGTTAATTACAGGTTGGGGCAAGGGTCCTGTGATGTCTGTGTATGGGGTGGGGGAACAGGAAAGGACACACGGATTCACTCAGTCCCCGATGGAGGGGGTATCTGGGACTGTCCTTCAACAGCCACGTGGGTTGAGATCAGCATCTGCATTTCACTGCTGGGAAGGGAGGACCACGCAGAGGTGAGATGTTAAGGTCAGTGGGACAGGCTGGACCCTGACCAGGGAGTAGTACAAAGTGAGTAGAGAGGACAGGTGCTGGAGGCCACAGGACCCAACCAGTATGCTGAAGGCCGAGGGCTGTGCCAGCAATGTTCGGGGTGGGCTGCGGAGGGAGGCTGGAGAAGGTGGGGACAGCGGCTGGTGCAGGAGAGAGCTGGCCTCCAAGGCTGGACCCTAAGGGGGTCTCAGATCCTTTGTGTTGGAACTGTATTCTGAATGGTCCCTTCCTCCCCTGACTCCCACCTGTCTTAAATGGAGGAGGCCCTGGGGTTCCCAAGGGGGAAGCTGGACAGGCCCTGGGGTTTATCAGTGTGTCCCAGGAATGTGCCCCAACCAGATACGGTGCTGGGAATGGAGAAGGGGAGAGAATTAGACTCCATTGCTATTTAACGAGAAAAGAGTTCACCTGGTTAATTTTCCTGGCTAGTAGCCACATCAATGCTCTGACCTGTGCATGAAACAGACCCAGTTGGGAGGGGAAGACAAAGCTCTCTGTAGCTTTACAAAGGGCCTCTGGGCTCAGAGCAAGGCTCCTCTACTCTTTGGGACTGGAAATCTGCTATTATGCAAGGCATGGAAATAAAAGAGGGCTTCTTTTGATATGCCTCCAAAAAGGAGTGCATTGAAGCGATATTTTTGTGGAGTGTCTCCTTTGAGATGCCCAACAAGCTCTCTCAGGCACAGCTCTGTCCCCCAACTCCCATCATTATTTCCAATTCTCCTCGTCCACCCTCGACTAGGGCTGATCCTGCTTGTTGGGGAGGATCAAATGCTTGCCTCGGCTTCAGAGTTCCAGCGAGGACAGCTGAAGACGACCAGGCCCCAGTGTCATGTGGGGAACAGCATGCTCTCTGCCTGAGCCATGCAGCAGGGCACCCAGAGGGGATCCAGGGCTCCTTGGGCCTGACGCATCTGCGGAGGTAACAAGCTGTCACCCTCGAGGGATGTTCCTTGCAAGATGCTGCTTGGGAGGGACTGCCACATCAAAGCTGAGGAAGACGTTTCCATCTGGTGGGCATCCACTCGCAGAGGGCGACAGGAGGTGTTTCTTCATGGCAAAGAAGGGAGGGTAGGAGGGGCCCTCGTTCTGGAGTGCCCTTGACGGGCCAGGATATCCCAGTCAGCCCTGACAACTCTGGGGCGCAGGCTCTATCACGATCCCCTTTTCACAGACCGGGAAACCAAAGCCTCTTGCCCGAATCCACACCTCATAGCAGGGGTGCTGGTGGGCTGGGCCTCAATCTCCGTTGCTGGACTCCAGGACTGAGGCTGGCCCTGCCGTGGGGCCGGGGAGAGGGCGTGCTCAGGACACAGGCGCTCGTGACTCTCCGGCTGGGCCCGGCGCTCTCCGCCGTGAGTGAGTGCTGAGCTGAAAGACGTCTCAGACTGGTCCTGAAGAGCAGCGCATTCTTCCCCGATGTTGACAGGAGTAGTATTTTGTAGTGGTGCTGGTTAATTTGTAGTGGCATTTGTGGTTTGAAGCCTTGTCAAGATCCCTGATTACTTCCCGTGCAAGGAGCTCGGCTGACGGGGAAGTTCACATGCTGAACAAAAGCAGCGAGGCAGCTGTGAGGGAAGGCTGCGTGGGGGCCGGGTGACCCTAGCCGCTTGGGGAACAGAGGCGGGGGAGGGAGGAGGGCCCGGAGTGGGGTGGGGGAGGGGAGCCCTTTGTTTTTAGCCGGGTGCAGGTGCACGGTCTGAATAGGTGGCATCCCATTGGCGGCTGGAGGTCGGGCACCAGATGCGGCTGGTGCCTGGGCAGGGGCAGGCAGCTTTGCTGACATGTGCCATTCTTTGCCCAGACAGAAGCAGGAGGCAGGCGTCTTGCTGCTACCTACACTAGGATGGCCATCTGGGATGCCACCAAGGGTGCCTGGGTGACATTCCCGGGAGCGGGGGACGCATGGCATGGTGAGGTTAGCGGAGGGGCTTCCAGATGTTGGGAGAGATTATCTTGTCTCTTTTACCAAGAAGGGCTACTGTTTCTTGGCACTTGCTATGTGCTAGGAGCTCTACATGAAAAGGTCTCTAATGATCTCAACAACACTGCAAAGAAGGTGAAATCATCCCCATTTGACAGATGAAGAAACTGAGGCTGTGTGGCTCCACACAGCGACTTGCCTAGGCCAGGCCTCAAGTAACAGGTGGCAGAGCCACAGTCCAAGCCCAGGCCTGCCTGACTCCAAAGAAACGTACACTCTGCCGTGACACCTGATACACAACAGCAGAAGGAAGATGTTGAAACACATCCCCTTGAGGCTGAGGGAGCCCTTCTCTCCCTGGGTTCTTGCTCTGACATCCTTTGAGCCTGTTGTCCTGCTAAGCCTGTTCTGACCACACAGAAAGGTTTGTCTTTGCAGCTACCCGCATTTCACCAGGCCTGTGTCCCTACTCAGTGAGGGCTTGCTCAGTACATTTAAGGGCCAGGGACAGACAGCTCAGCGAAACCAAGGCTAATTTATCATCTCTGGAATGATGTCCACCCCAAACAGTATATACCTAGGAAATTAAAATACAAACATTCTCCTGATTTTGCAGTGGTCCAGACAGGAATACACAGCATCTTCTGGAAAGGGAGTCCAGAGCCACTCCTGGGCCAGGCCACCGGGAGCCTCCAACTGCTCTCCCTGCCACCAGCAGCCCAAGGGAGCTGGTCACATCCCTGTCCTCAGCAGGTCATTTAAGACCCAGCCCTTGCCCCCATTAGTCCTATCTCCCACCCTACTACAAGCAGCTCCTTTTCTCCAGCCCTACAAAGGCCCTGCCCCCCCGTATGCCACGGTCTTCACAATGCGTGTGCTGGTCCCATAAGCCCTTAACTCACTTGCCCACCTGATGATTCTGGCTCATCCCTCAAGACTCCATTCCCTTCCCTAAGAAGCCTCCCTCTCTCTTCCTGGCCCAAAAGAGTTGGGTGCTCCTTCCTCCGTCTCTCCCCTAGGAAGGTGAGTCCTTGAGGGTTCACATCTGGACCCCTGGCTCCTGGCACAAGGCCTGGCACATGGTAAGTCCAAGGTGAATGTTTGCCCAAGAGCGGGAAACTAGCACTGAATCATCAGTAAGTCCTCACCCAGCATCTGCATAATGCCAGACCAACTAGAACTGTTCCCATCATTCGAGTGACTTTGTCCACAAGACTGGCAACACTTCTGGCATGCTTCTGATCAGGAAAAACTCTCAACCTAGAGGTGGCCTAGCCTAACAGGTTGAGCCCCAGGGCCATCCCAAAAAGCAAGAGACTTTCTGAGTGGAATGCAAACGCTGAAGTGATAGGAAGCTTAGATGTGAAATATCCCCAAATTTCCCCAGTGTGTCTGTCAAAGAAAGATAGGTTCACTAGTTAGAGGGGTTGGATTTTTTTCTTCCCTTGGAACAAATGGATGGAGAACTTGGTTTTAAAATTCCTGGACCCTGGAATACATTTCTATCTGTGTCAAAGTCTACCCATCCACCACCTCAGCAGAGTTTAAAATCCTAGCTAATAGGTTAACAACTGTTTTTCTTCAGCTTCAAATGAAGAATATCAGAAGGCTGGGGGAATATGCAGCTCTCCAATTTGTACGGACTGCACACAGCTCCCTGCAATGTGTGTTTGACAGGACTGACATTTTGTACCGCTGTGAGATGGGAAAACGTGTGACATTTTTATTCATGGTGGCGTACGCCCTTGTAATGATCAGCTCTGGTCGATGTGCTTACCGCAGCAGCCCCCGAGCCCTCGGAGAACAAACAGGAACCCAAGGTGCCAGCAGTTCGACTGCCTTATTAAACACCGCCAGGATCCTAACGAAGACCAACTGCTGGAAAATCTCACTGTCAAATCCTCAAGGACATTGTCAGCGCACAGCTAACTGCATATATTTTTCATTTAAAATACTGAAATCCAGCATTGTGCCATTACAATCGAGGGGAGGGGCGCCCACTCCAGTGGCCATTCTGTCGGCTGCTTCTTCGGAGCTCCAGATGCTTGAGCCGGATGCCCAGTGGGGTTCAGAGCTCCGAAAGGGGTGGCAGAGACAGGAAACTGACTTTCCAAAAGCCCGGCCCTACCTCCAGGGGGAATGGCTGAAAGTTACAGGGCTCTGGGAAGAGTCCCTTGGAAAGGCAGCTCACTGCCTCCCTTTGCAAGCCGAGGCGAATCTGCATAATTAGAAAATCTCTTCCTCTCCCAGCCAGCCATCTTTCTGTAGGTGCAACCCATTACAGCCTGCAACTCGGTGCTAATCAGCCTTCTGCTCGGCGCAGACCGTAAGACATCTGCAGGAACACACGGCTGCGGTAGGCTTCACACCTTGGCAGAAAAGCTGTGTGTCAGGGTGCCCACCTGCAATCTCACCACTTGCCTCAATTCAGGGGCCTCAAGGTCAGCGTGCAGGAGGACCCCCTCCCCTCGGCGGTCATTTCTAATGCTGATGCACACTGATGGATGGAAGCCAATCACTTGGCACAACTTCGAAGCTTTTCGTGGTTGTTAAACTAGGTGGTTTGGCGACGGCCACACACAGTAATGTACTGGATATAGTTATTTTGTAAATATGTATTATTTACACAGTGCCCCTATCTCCATACTCCAGCCCTCATGCACCAAGACACACTCTGCTATTTATTTACTGGGTCCTTGGCGTAATGGGCCTAACAAGGGGCCTGTGCATGGTTCTTGCAAGTTTGCAACAAACTGTAAGTGGTTGGCTAAACAACTGCATGTCCTCCATCCATCATGGGTACAGGCTTGCATTTTAAGGGGCTGCCCATAAAGTTGGTTTGGCACAATACTGTATATCATCCTCGGTGGAAATGACCTGGGAGCAGAAGGGCCGGCAACCTAGAGGGTAGGAGCCGTAACATTCCACACCTTGCGATGCGGGAAGCGGTGGAGTAAGCTGTGCTACCCTGGTGCTCGCAGGCCTCCGAGAGTATAAAAAGGCAGGCAGTTGGCAGACAGCCCTGGGAAAACACAGGACAGTGGGGGTAGGGGGAGCTGTAACTTCTTTCCCCCAAGCAGCCCATTCTGTCCCTCAGCGGAACCTTTCACCCTGGGCTGCAGAAGGAAGCGTCCACCCACATCCACCCTGCATACTCCTAGACACATTCCCTTCCTTGTAGGCTGCACCTCAAACCTCACTGGCCTGTGTCCAGCCCTGTGCCACTCTATGGTGAACTTGAAGAGCTCCCTTGAAGGGCACCCAGCTGCCTAGCAAGTTCTGTCCTTTTGGTCTCCCGAATGTCTTTCAGATCTTTCCCTCATCTTCACCACCCCCATAGGCAGCGTCCTAGGTCAGGCTCCCACTAGTTCTCGCCTGAACGTGAGTGGCATCATCAGCGGTCTCCCTGCTTCACCTACTTCCATCCCTTCCCACGTGGCCAAGAATAAATGTCCGCAACTGCCATTCCCCTGAACACAACCCTCATTGGTGCCTAGGCACCTTCAGGGTACAATGCAAGCTCCCCCAAGGCCTGGCCACTGCCTACCTCCACAGCTTAGCTCCTGGCCCTCACCTGCTAGCCTCTGGTCTCCTCCCAGCAGCCCCAGTTTTCCTGCATCCTTCACGTACGCTGTTCTCTCTACCTGAATGCCGACCCCCTCTGGCTCTACTTGACATACAACTTGAAGATTCAGCTGAAATGTCACCTCCTCTGAGAAGCCTGCCCTTGTTCCCCCAGGCAGCCCCAGGGCCCCTCTCCAACCACTACACCACGGCCATGAGCATTTCTCCTTCCATATGATTTGGTAACTGTCTCTCCCAGATGACGGGTGCCATGAAGGCAGGAAACACAGCTCATTCCCTTGTGACCTTGGGGCCTTGGACAGGGCCCGGCACCTGGCATGCCTCACTACATGTTGAATGAGTGAAGGAAGGAATTAGTGAGGGCATCAAAGAATAACTCAGAGTTGTATCAGGCAAAGAGCTCCGAGACTTTGAGATTTTAAATCACAAAGATGGGAGGAAGGGAGGGGAAGAAGTCGTCTTAGCTGGTTTTCAGGGTTAGGGCAATGGAAGGTGTTTGGCAGACAGACAGCCCTGGCAAAAACTTCCCTCCCTCCCTGTCTCTGCACACCTGGAGGGCCAGCCTCCTGCCTTCTGCACTCCAACCTGGCCTCTCAAGGCACCATCTTGCCAAGGCTCCACCTGCCCATCTGGGAACATTCATTGTTAACCCCTCCAGAAGGTGCAAACAGGGATCCACCTAGAAAGGTTTAGGACTGGGGCATCCCAAGAGGGCCAAAAGGTGTTGGCAAGCATGGGATCACGTGGCTGATGGGCAGCAGCGTCAGTTTAAACTGCCTCCAGGCAATGTTGATCCCCCATCACACTTTGCATTAAAAGTGGGATATAAACCAACAATCCTTTGGGAGAAGCCCCTTTTATATATTCTCTATTCATATTTTTATCCTTTAAAATTCTTTGCACTATAAACAAAATATGATGTAATATTCCAGAAGACATGGAAGTAAGCAGACTGATAATAAAATTAACCAGGCAAAAATCATCATCAAAATTAGGGACATGGTCAGTGTAATCTCAGGTTAAGTACGGGAGACTGGCAGGTGGCCTTTGCTGCCACGAAGCTGCTGCCACTGCCCAGCTATCCCAGGGTGCAGTGAGCAGGGCAGTTAAGGAAGGAGAAACAAGGGCTTTGAATGTGCGTCTACCCTAGCAGCCAGGGAATTCGGCAAGGCCCTTGACTCTACTGAAACGTGGGGCAGCGGTAGTGCCTGCGGCACCAGTCTGGGGAAGGTGACATGAGAAAATGTCAGCATCCGCTGAGCGCCTTGCCAGGCACACGGCAGGTATTCAGAAGGCAGCGTTACTGTTGCTCATATCCCTGTGTTAAGGCATCTGCGGCGACGTCAGTTTTATTCTGGGGATAAACAGAGTCCCAAGTGTGAGCAGCAGCCACGAGCCTTAGCCAGGAGTGAGGAGATGCAGAACAAAGTGACCCTGACCTCCACAGCCTTACTAAGATCCACTGCTGGATTCTAAACATGCCCTAAACCACTGGCAGCCACAACTAAATGCCTCAGGAAGCAGGTGGAACTGATGAAGGGGCTCAGTGAGTGGGCAGGGGAGAACCCAGGCTCTGGCATCAGGCCTGGTTTTGGATTCTTGCTCTGCCACTTACGGTGTGATCTCGGGCCAGTTGCTTAACCTCTCTGAGTATTAGCTTTTTGGGATCATAGTAACTGCATCGACCTTATAGGTTGTTGAGGAGATTATGTGAGATGTGCTTGCGGAGGGGCCTGGCTCAGACAGCAGGTCACATCACAATGAAAACGTCCTCAGGCCACCTGACCCCTCCTTATCCTTCGCCTCTTGGTTAGTCCTCGTCACCCCTTCCTCTGGGCACAGCCCGGTTAATAAGCTCCCTAGTCCAGAGGCAGCCCCTGGCTCTGACGGGGTTAGGGATCCGTGGTGGGTGTGCGACAGGCGGCCCCCGACACAGCGCTCCTGTGGCCATGGGGCGGGGACTACCCGCACAGCCACGGACACCGAGCTGGCTCTCTCGGAGGATCTTGCTTGTGGGATACAATTTATTTTCAATATTTTATGTTTTATTTCCCCTTCCCTACTGTGATAAACTCCCCACCTTTGGCACAGAGATTTCTAATCTGAGAAAATGTCTCCTCTGGTCTCGCTGAATCAGATTTCCTGCTCCCGCCCTGCTGGGCTCAATAGCTCCCTGGCAGGGAGCTGGATTCCAAGCAGCTCCAGCACAGACCTTTAGAGAAATGCTGTTTTTAGGCTCTGGTCAGTCTCTTGGCAAAGAGGCCCTGTTGTCACACTGTTGAAGGTGGATAGACTCGGGGACCCAGGAAGCCTGTCACTCACGACATGGCACTGCACACAGAGGTTCTAAAGCGAATAGGGCAGCAGAACAGCAGCCACCCACTTTCTGGGGTTTCTCCTGCCCTGCTGAGTGGACTGGCTGCTCACGGGCACCAGCTGTGAGCAGACCTGCCCTCACCTCGTCCCTGACTCACCCCTTCCTGCATCCACTCACTCTCCACTCTCATTCCGCAAACTCTCCCTGGGCAACTAGTGTGTGCCAGGCCCTGTGTGAGGATGCCAAGGATACAGAGATGAGGCCAACGCTGTCCCTGTCTGAGGAGAGTGTATAAAAGCTCCGCCAGCAAGCAGGTGCAGGGACAGTGCTGGCCCGGAGCAGTGAGGGAATGACTTGGCTTGGAGACAGGCAGGGCTTGTCAGGGGAGGGGCTTGACAGGGCCTGGGAGGGCTGGCAGGATTTTGTCAGGCAGAACAGAAGAAGAAGGACACTCCTGGCAGTAGAGATGGTAGGGGCTGATTCATCTCTGGGTCCACCAGCACCCAGCGGGGTCTGGCCTGGAGCAGACACCCGTGAAGAGCGTGTGAGCCAAGGAAGACAAAGTGCTGGGGACTAGAGGAGAGGAAGGGACTCTGCCCAGGGCAGGGACACTTCACAGAGTCTTGCAGGGTCAGCAGGAGCTGGCCAGAAGTGGAGGACGGCAGGGACCTCCAACGCAGAAGGCCCAGCTGTGGTCAGGGTGGGCTTGGGGGTGGTGACTTCTGGCAGGGCCCTGAAGGCCAGGCACGTCCTCCCCACCATCCAGGCAAATCAGCGACCTGGGGAGGGAAGCTTGGAGAGGGCCCCGCGTTCTGGGGGGCTGACGGGCCTATCTCAATACCTGCTAATGTTTCTGACACCCCCTGTGCCACACAGCCCAGTCAGGGAGAGAGACACAGGACCCCACGGATATGAGGGATGTATGGGTTCCCTGACGGAGCCGGGGTGGGGCAGGTTTGGGAAGTCCAAGGGAGATTAAGATGTTCTAGTAGCTGAAATGGAAACCTGCAGCCTCCAGAACGAAGGTGGTGCTAGAAACAGGTGGAGCACCCCTGTGCTCCTCGCAGAGTGTAGCGAGAGGCAGGCCGGAGGCAGAGAGGGGCGCCATCTAAGGGAAGGGAGAACAAGCACAAAGCCCAGCTCAGACACCCCTCCCTGGCTGGACTCCGTACTTCAAGCAGCCATGTTGCAGCCAGCCCGCCCAATTTCCATTCCTTGTGTGATTTAGTTGAGCCTTGCTGGAGACCATACCTTGGGCCAAAGGAATGACTTATAATAAAAGGTGAGAACTGTCCATTGCAAGCAGCTGGAGATAGCAAGCGGGCACTGCCTGGGCCAGGTGCAGGGGATTCTGGAGCTTACCATGCAGGTCGGCTGCCACCCCACCCCACCCCAGCCTAGAACAGCCTCTGCGTTTAGTCTCTCAGACTTGGAACCTTCCCCAGGTATCTGAGACCCCGCCTGAAGACGCTGCTCCCCCCTCCAAGGAAATCAAGCTCCCTGCCAGTCCTTAAAGCAGATGAGGAGCAAGGCTATTAACGAAACGTCTACTTTTCAGTGATCTCCAGCAACTCAACAGTGAGACGACGGGCACCTCCTGAGGACGCTGGCAGGGAAACCACCCTGAGGACCAAACTTGTTGGAGTATAAAACGAACAAAAAGGGGACTTTGAGATGCCCCATGGCATGATTGCACAGCATAGATCTGGGCCTTTCAAAACTACTGGATGGGTTCTGTCCATCAGGATTAAGCTGAACCACTGGCTATGAGACCATGTCGTTATCTCTGTTTTCACAGAGGTGGCACAGAGTAGGCATCGGTGATTATTTGCTGAACGAATGACCTAGGCTCTTAGCTTCTGTCCTTCTTCACTCCTGGCCCTGGGACTGCAGCTGACCCTCCACACTCCCTTCCCAGATGCTATTGCAGGTGACTGCAGACAGCTGTGCCCATGCCTGTGACCTGGGACTCCTGGCTCGTACCTCCTTGGCCTGCCATGCACCAACCGCTTTTTCTCTTCTGTCCCTCTCTATCTGGTGCCCTGGCTGATGTCTGACCTTGACTCTCAGCCCTGTGTGCTCTCTTGGTTCCAGAATCCACACAGCTCTGGGTATGAACCTTTCTCTGCTGTCAGACAAGTGGACAAGGGGCTGGTACAGTGTCTCCTGTTTGGCTTCTGTGCACACTATCAATCTGATCTGCTCTCCTTTCTTTTTTGAGATAGGGTCTCACTCTGTTGCACAGGCTGGAGTGCAGTGGTGTGATTATAGCTTACTGCAACCTCGAACTCTTGGGCTCAAGTGTTCCTCTGGCCTCTGTCTCCTAAGTAGCTGGAACTACAGGCACACGCCACCATGTCTGGCTATTTTTTAAATTTTTTGTAGAGATGGGGTCTTGCTCTGTTGCCCAGGCTGGTCTTGAACTCCTGACCTCAAGTGATCCTCCTGCCTTGGCCTCTCAAAGTGCTGGGCTTACAGGCATGAGCTACCACCCCCGAGCCTCTCCCTTCTTTTGATAATGGCTCCCTGATTTCCTTTCTAGAAACTACCTTTTCTTCACCTCTCAGGTATGTGCGTCAGGTAGGGCCCTACCTGTGGCACACAGAAAACCCCTGGCCACAATAAATAGTTCCAATGGACACACAATCAACATTGGTTCAGGGAGGGAATCCCATGCCTTGTGTGGGAGTTACTAGGAAATGACACCCACTTTCCTGCAGCTCTTGCACCTGGAAGGATGTGGTCTGGGGCTGTTGCAGCCATCTTGCCACCAGGAGGGGAAAGCCTGCCTGAGAGTGGTCCCAGCGGAAGAGGCAAAGCCAAGAAATGCAGCAAAAAACTGGGGTCTGATTAACGTGATTTGATACTAAGCCACACCTGAAGCTAGTATGAGATGACAATTTCTCTTTTGGGTTTTGTGTCCTTGCAACTCAAAGTGCCCAAACTAAATGTAGCTGCTACTAAATGTAGTATAGGCTCTGACCCCAGTCTCTGGGGCTGGACTGGCACCTGATACCCCCAATACTAACTCCTATACATGCCCAGTTTTTATCCTGTATTCTACTCCCTTGCACACACCAGAAAAGCATCCAGCATGCCTTTGGTGTCTAATGGTGGGTTTGATGTACAGAGTCTACACCAGGTGCAGGATGCCAGCTTACTTGTCTTGGTTCCAATTGAGACCCAGAAACATTAAGGAGGGCCTGAGATCTATAAGGAAACCAAGAACAAAGGCTTACTTGTGGCCCACCCTCTGGGATCCCGGCCACCTGCCCCGGCTGTTGCTCTGGCTCCATCACTACAAGCCCAGCAGGAAACTACCATGTTCTTAGCACAAAGCTGGGCAAGAACTCGAGCTTTAGAATAAACAACAAAGCTTTGAATCCTGTTGCTTCTGAGCTGTATAACTTGACTAAGTCCCCATCCTCTGGAGCTGTCTCATCCTCTGCAAGAGAGGGTAATACCTGAGACCCTCACAGGGTGGCTGGAAGGGTTCAGTAGGCTAACCTATGGGAATGGCCTAGCATGGTGCCTGGAGCTGGGACAGAGACCCATCTCTTCAGGTCTCGGCGCGGGGCCTTGGCAGGTGGTGAGCATCCCATGGCCCCCCACAACTGCTCTTAGGCCCAGCACGTGTGAGGTGCCCAAACTGACCTTAAAGTGCTCAAGTGCTAGAGGGCGGGGAGGGCTGGGAGGGCGATTGATCTTGGCCCTTCTGCAGCCATCCTTAGCTTGTGCTGCATGGAGGTGGTGTAGGTTAGAAAGCAAATTGCTACCTCGAACCTGGATTTGCAGTAGGCCACTGACATTTCTCAGTCCTTCCATGACACATCAGGAGCTCTAGCCCCACTGCTGAGCTCTCTGGCCTTCTCCAGCTCCCTGTAACAAGAGGAATACTACCTGACAAGGCAATGCTGAATGCCTAATCAGACAGCTCCCGAATTTCAACTCCATCCTTATGAATTTCCAGAATCTGATTTCTCTTTTTTGATTGGCAAGTTTTTCCTCCTGAAATCGAATATATCTGCTCAGAGGAACACAGCCCAGCCTTGTTAACCTTTCATCAGAAAGCTGTCTCTGGGCTAGCCTGGGCCATGAAAAGGCGAGTGCACGTGGAAAGACAGGCCTAGCCAGCCACCCTTGACAGGGAGACCTGACAAACTACCACCAATTAGGGGCCACACTGCTTTTGGTCATGGCAGTGAATGAGTTGAAACAACTTTGGACAGCCATCTCACCAGGACCGAAGGCAGGACAGTGTCTCCGTCACCCTGTAGCTGGCCAGAGGGTCGATCAGAGCAGGAGGAGCTGGGGGAATGGAGTGGGGAGACCGCCACAGTAGCTCTTCTTTCCCACACAAAGACATGGTTAAAAAGGGCAGAAAAGGGGGCAATGGAAAAGGGGAAATACAATTTGGAAACAACAAGGTTTAAAAGAGCGGCATGCAGGGAGCTCTGCCTGGTGGACCACGAGTGGCTGAGTTAGGCCAAGAAAGTGACTTTGGACTGCAGACTGCAAGGCTTGTTTGCTTGTTCATGCCTGCCTGGTGCCCTCTGCCCCAACTGCCCGTGGCTCCTTCTTTTCACGCATCTGAGTCAGGATTGGGCAGCATTATCTGCTCCTGTGGTGCCAGGTCCTGGCCGTGCCACCAGCAACTCTCCCGCGGCACCAGGATGCTCGGTGTCCTCTGGGCTTAGGTTTTGCCTTTCCCACCCAGAGCTGTAGGGACACAGGTCAGTTATGAGCATGCACCAGGAGGGCAGCCTGTGGGGGAATGCATGTTCTGAGAGCCAAGATGACGGCCACACCCTGGGTGGACAGGGCTGGGCGGGAGGCTGCACCGGCCGGTGACTGACAGCCAGCTCCACTCTCGCCCACCGGGGAAAGAGACTGGTATTTACCCGGGGCCTACGTGCCAGCTCTGAGCTAGATACTTCGAGGCAATATCTCATTTAATCCTTACAGCAACCTATGATGTGGGTATTATCACCCCTACTCTAAGGATGAGGAAACTGAATTCCACTGAGGCTCAGCAACTTACCAAAGGTCACCAGCTCATTAGTGACAGAGCTGAAATTTAAGTCCAGAGCTGCCCAGCTCTAAAATCTTTAACCACTCTACCTCACTGCCTCCAGAAACTGATCAGCACTTGCCTTTCAGCAGTTAAATTTTGGGGATGATGGAGGCTATATTTGCTTTCTCTCTCTGTCTCTATGAATGGATGTTGTGTGTGTGTGTGTGTGTGTGTGTGTGTGCATGCGCACATGTGTGGAATTTTTTGCCATACCATTTGAAAGTAAGTTTCAGGCATGCTGATACTTCACCCCTAAATATTAGGTTGGTGTAAAAGTAATTGCAATTTTACCACTGTTGAAATTTGCTGTTTGCTATTGGAATACAATCTTGAATAAATGTGGTTATATATCATTTTAATGTGCATCTCTTGCTTTATATTTTTTGCTAATGACATTACTTGCTGTTTATTTTATATTTATTTTAGACTATGGAAATGATGTTAGACAAAAAGCAAATTCGAGCGATTTTCTTATTAGTGTTCAAAATGGGTCGGAAAGCAGTGGAGACAACTCGCAACATCTACAATGCATCTGGCCCAGGAACTGCTAACAAATGTATGTGCAGTGGTGGTTCAAGAAGTTTTGCAAAGGAGAAGAGAGCCTTGAAGATGAGGAGCACAGTGGCCTGCCATCGGAAGTTGACAATGACCAACTGAGAACAATCATTGAAGCTGATCCTCTTACAAATACAAGAGAAGTTGCAGAAGAACTCAACGCCAACCATTCTATGGTCGTTTGGCATTTGAAGCAAATTGAAAAGGTGAAAAAGCTCGATAAGTGGGTGCCTCATGAGCTGACCAAAAATAAAAAAAAATCATTGTTTTGAAGTGTCATCTTCTCTTCTTGTATGCATCAACAATGAACCATTTCTCGATTGGATTGTGATGTGCAATGAAAGTGGATTATATACAACTGGCATCAAACAGCTCAGTGGCTGGACTGAGAAAAGCTCCAAAGCACTTCCCAAAGCCAAACTTGCATCAGAAAAAGGTCATGGTCACTGGTGGTCTGCTGCCAGTCTGAACCACTACAGCTTTCTGAATCCGGGCGAAACCACTACATCTGAGAAGTGTGCTCAGCTAACCGATGAGATGCACCTAAACTGCAATGTCTGCAGCCGGCACTGGTCAACAGAAAGGGCCCAATTCTTCTCCACCACGACGCCTAACTGCACGTGGTCGCACAACCAATGCTTCAAAAGTTGGATGAATCGGGCTACAAAATTTTGCCTCATCTGCCATATTCACCCGACCTCTTGCCAACCAACTACCACTTCTCCAAGCATCTCTACAACTTTTTTTAGGGAAAACGCTTCCACAACCGGCAGGACGCAGAAAACGCTTTCCAAGAGTTCATAGAATCCCAAAGTGTGGATTTTTATGTACAGGAATAAACAAACTTTCTTCTCGTTGGCAAAAATATGTTGATTATAATGGTTCCTGTTTTGATTAATAAAGATGTGTTTGAGCCTAGTCATAATGATTGAAAATTCATGGTCTGAAACTGCAATTCCTTTTGCACCAACCTAATACTTCAGCATGCTTCTCCCAGGAATGCGATAAACCGCTACAAAACCATAATATTAACAATAATTCCATAATATCATCTAACATTCTAGTCCATCTTCAAATTTTCCAACTTTCCCATGAATGTCTTTAAAAAAACACAATCCAAGTTAGGTTCATACTTTGCATTAGGTTGTGTATCTTAGTTTCTTACAAATAAAATCTTTATGCCTAATTGATCCCGTTGCTTGCTTCATTTGATGTAATTCAAGGCATGACAGTCCTTTCCCTTCTCCTGACTGCCCTTTCCACCGCCTGCTCCTGGCACGGGTCTACCCATCCCTGGGGCACGGGGTGGGGGGGTCCCAGTCCTCTGCCTTTACCCTCTCCCCTCCCTTCCCGGGGCATATATGAGTAACCTGAGGACTTCATAAAAACACAGAAAATAAAATGAGATAGGATCTAAATTTCTACAATACAAAGCTGTTTCTACTTGGAAACAGAATCCTTATTTATGGAAAGTGAACTTGGAAATCGTTTTTGACCACTAATGGAATATTCATTTTTCTTCTTCAAATGAACAGAATTACACACATAGCAACTGAAATGAAACCAAATAACTTGCTGGACACACAGCGAGTGCTTAAACAACAATCAATCATTGCTTAATTTAAACATCCACACCAATAATAAAACCCCAGGGAGTTTACTGACTGCCAGCTCAGTGCCAGGCCCCGTGGAGGACAGTGCGCTTCCACGAGGCTCCTGTTTTCATCTGGAGACAAGCATTAAAGAAACGATCGCCAGGCTGTGTGATAAGTGTGGCACGTGCAAAGTTCTGGGGCAGCACAAAGACAGGAGTAACCAACTTTTCCTAGGGGAGTCGGGAAAATTTACAGAAGGGACCTGCTCTAGGGTTGGACGGGCAGATCAGGAAGGGCCTCATATGCCACGCCAAGGGGGAGGTAGAGTCTTTAGGGGAGACCAGAAGCAGAGGCTACACAGCCACTTGAGCATGCTCCAGGTGGAGCCTGCAAGGCCATGTGCGCACTCAGTGGGGATGCCAGCCGGGAGCTTGCAGAACAGCTCAGGCGATGATTACACAGCCTGCACCAAAGCGGTGGCAGAGGTGACGAGAGCAGAGGACACAGCAGTGCTCAGGAGAGAGGCTCTGGGGAGGGCGTGGGTGCAGCCAGGCTCTGGACAGCGGTGCCGCGCTCTGCGGTGGGAGACGGGGGGAAGGAGGGAGTTTGGTGGGGAGTGTACTTTCAGACTGGAGGCCTGGGGTTTGGAGAACACCTGCTGGAGGTGGTGGGCAGGCCACGGTTGAATGGAAGGGAATTACGCGTGACTTCCAAGCTCAGTGAGGCAGAAGGAACTTCTCAGGGCACTCAGAGCCAAGGGTGCTGAGGAGGCATTTCCTGGCTTGGCGCCTTCTCCAGCCTAGCACGGGACTGGCACTAAATGACCCGGCTGAGGCCTGTAAATTCTCCGCATGCACAGAGAAGCTGGCAACCACATCCCGAGAGCTGCTCCTGGGGGTGGTATACCAACCTCTCTGTCGCAGCTCTCTGGAAACCACAGTGGCATCTGGTTTTGGCTTTGGTTTAACCAGTTTTTCAAACTTTACATTAAAGAGGTTTAGAAACCTTTGCTTACATGGAAGAACAACAGAGGGACCTTTCAATACACAATTTTGGAATCTACCAAACTGGAAGGTAGGCAACTACTTTGTTTGCAGGATCAGTCATTTGGGGGAAACACAAAGAAGGAGGCCCTGGAAGGGGTTTGCCGTGATGTTCTCAGGGGAGCCTGTCCTGCCCCCTCGCAACGGAGGGCTCCTGGGAAGGCCTGGTCCTGGCTGAGGCCCAGAGCTTTGGTCGTCTGCACCCAGGACTGTAGTCCAGTGTCACTGGCCTTGCACAGTCAGCCCTTTCCCCCAGCCAGGCGGGAGAGCTGTGCGTGGCCAAGAGAAGCAGAGGTGCTGCTACTGGCTTTGGAGTGGGAATTAACTACCCATCCTGGCAGCGCTGTCCCTGTGTGCGTCCTCACTGATACGGTGGGCAGAACACCTTCTTCCTCACCAGCTCATGGCAAAGACTTAAGCCAGTGAGCACAGATGTGGAAGCATCTAGTGTCCTGCCCATCTTATTAAATGCAGGGAGCAAGCGGTTTCCATGGTGGGGGCCGGGGGGAGCTACCTCGGCTATTCCCCAGACGAGAAGGAGGTCAAGGCAGCATACTCCAGCCGAGGGTGCCCTGGCCCTGCTGGGGAGGACACAGCCTCCTCCCTCCTATCGCCATGGAAAGGAGGGAATTTCCATTCCCATCCCAGGAGAGGAAAGTGTGGGGGAATCCTTAGCTCTCTGAGCCCTCTCGCTCACCTCTGCCCAGAAGACGAGGAGGGCCTCCCCCTGGAGCTTGCGAGAAGAAACCAAGCAGGCTCCTCACCCCTTCCGGCTCTGCACAGGCCCTGTGGCAGCTCCTCCTCGCTGGGAGTCAGTGGGCAGCTCTGCCCTGGGCAAGGCCTGCCGCCGTGCACTTATCCTGCGTGCAGAGCTGTCTTTTAAATTCGGAGGTGAAGTTTTAGCAACATGTGGCCTCAGGTTTAACGCTATATTCTCCTTTCAGTCTGATCAATAAAAGAAAGCTGGCATTTTTATCTCATTTGACTGTCCTCTTGCTTCTCAATGGCCTTGCTTCTCAATGGATTCTAAACATGAGAAGGGGAAAATAGCAATTTAAAGCCTCCCTAAACCTGAACATTTGCCAAGGTAGGATAGGCGTTCTCGAGTTATTTGGCACTTTTGAACTCTACGAAGAAACCATACATGATAAGGAAGCAGAGGCCAAACTATTAATAAAAATCCACTTATTTTGCTCCTCACAGACTCTTAGAGGTGTGACATATGTCTGCTTTAGAAAACAAATGAATTATTAGGGAGTTCAGTCAGTTGACAGAGTTATCTTCTAATTCTAGGTCCATCTTGGGGCTGCGCAGAGTGGTCCTGGGGGGAAGAGGTTGCCTCTGTGAGGCCCGCAGGGTGCTCTGAGCTCTCCTCTCTCATCGCCCTTGTCACTCTGGGTCAGGACTGTCCACTTGCTGGCCTGTCTCCATCACTGTGCCTCGCGTGGTGGGCACTGAGGACTTATTGTCTCACACAGGGTATGTCTCAGTGTATACATGAATGGATGCATAGTTAAGTGGGGGGATGCTCACAGCCTCAAAGGAGAAACTCTACTGAGGCAGAGGGCAAGGAAGCACCTTCTCTCCTGGGCAGTGGCAGGTCTTGCCCTGACACTGAGCCTCCTCTTGCCTGCCCCCACTGCGGAGCTGCTGTCCGAGGGCCCCTGCTACCCCTGTCTCCACCGAGCTGCCCAGTTAGCTGCACGGCACCAGCTTTGCAAGGTGGAGAGATGAATGCAGCAATCTCAACAGTCTCCATCCCCACTGGCAAGCTAAGTGTTCTTAAAGAACGAAATCCAAAGAAACGCAAACCCGAGGCAAGGACTCTTCTGAGGTTAGTTGTGTACTGTCTGGCTAGCAGAGATTATTTTGCTGGGCGCACCAGTTTTAACAGACATATCAAATGACTGAAATCCTTGCTTGGAGAGAGAGCTGGCGTGGGCTCAAGGCAGACTATCCCGGGTTTCTGAGCTGGTGATGTGGCCCTGGGCACATCCCTTCATGTCTCTGAGCTCCAGCTCTGGGTCCGTAAAATGGGGCTAATGATCCCTTCCTCAAAGGCATATGGCAGAGGGGACACAAGTTATTGGGCAGTGGTGGGGGAGGGGAGTGGTCTTTTATTTTCTAAAAAGAGAATATATACCGCTGGGGCAACATGAATGGTTTAGGTCATCCATGAATGAACGCTTAAATTTTTTTTTTTGTATGCTTAGAAAAAACTTGGAATAGGACATCAAACCTATGATTTTACCAATGTCATTGCTTAAGATGAGGCCAAGATTGGTATGGATTCCGGTATGAGGCTGTTTAAAGAGAAATATCAAGTTAAAAAAAAAAAAATAGTACAGACGTAGGAGACTGTGGTAAAAATTTTTGAAATGGAACTCAAAAGATTGTTCTTTGAGAAGAATTTCAAGTCCCTAAAACTCATGCCTGCCAGTGGTAGGTGCTCTAGAAATGCTACATGTTATGGTCCATGGCTCATCAAACCAGGCACCCAGGGAAGGACTAGAGGACAACCAACCATGGGGGCAAAGCTGGAAAGAGTTAAAAGAAAAGGGTCTGTGGTCCCCCCACCCCTCCTGCAGCTAATCTGTCACCTAATGAAGAAGGGGCCGGCACAAGTGAGCTGGCTGGCAGTTCACATACAGCAAACTGATTAAGAATGTTCAACCAACAGCAGACTGTAGACCTTTCCAGAGAAAATAAATAGAGTGTAGACTGTATGCAAATGTGTTTGTCACTTTGACAGCACGTCTCAATTAAGGCATCTCGCGGCTGTGGGTAGGCTCTCCGGCTGCAGCTGGAAGGGAGAGCCCGCTGCATGGCTGATACTAGGGGCTTGACCTTAATCCGCATGCATGCATTAAAAAAAATCCTGCCTTCCTGTACACTTGCATAATTCTGGCAGCCACGTGAGGGAAGTGACAAACGGGGAAAAAAAGCCACTTTCATCCTCTCCAGTTTGCAGACCTGTGAAGGCACAGACAGCTCTTATTTCAACAGAGTTTGGGGTGGCTTTTTTAATTGTTTATCCCCCACCCGTGCGCACACACATACTCTTATTCTGCATTTAGCTGGGAATGACATTAAAGCATCTCTACTTCTGGCTGAAATGGAAAGAAGGTCTTTCTCCATTTCAAATAGGGCCTCCTTTTTTTGTGTTTCGAAAATGGAATGTTTAACACCATGAAATCCCTCTCCCCCGCCCCCTCTTTCTCTGTAATGGGCTCCAAACTCCAGCGAGGGGCTCCTTTCATGGGAAGGTTAGTGTGTGCAGGAATGAGGACAAAGGAAGGCAGGAAGCTGACTCTGGAATGCCATGCTGGCGACAACCGACCGGGGCTGTGCTTTCAGCAAACACAGCCAGGGAACCAGGGTGCGGGTTTCTCCAGCAGGGCCTGAGCCTGGGGTTGGGGGGAGGCGGCTCTTCAGGGGTGCAGACGCCAGTGCAATTTGAAGATTCTCATTAACCAAATGAGCACTGCCCTGTGGATGCTTTTTTCTTGCACTTCATTTCAATTTTTATAATATCCTTTTAAGTGTAAATACAGAAAAGGGGGTGAACCTCCCCAAGTTAAAAATGTATGAATATATTATCTGAAAATATTGATTAGAGAAGAATGATTTTTATGTTCCAACCACACACCCCTTATAGGAATAACCCACGGCAACAATTTCGTTAAGTTCCCTTCATTTCTAAATAGCTCAATGCCTAGTACATAGTAGGCGCGTGAAAAATGTCTGTTAAAAACAGGAGTATTTTAAACGTAGGCATCTAGGTCCTTTACATGGTCAAACAGCAATCACATTTAGGATAAGAATCATATAGAATATCTCAATCATGCATCATCTAATAAATGGTTAAAGAATCAGGTAATTTAAAAATAAATAACTTTATAAATTCTTGTTACAGCCATATCTTGTTAACAGAGCCATTTCTCAGAAACCAAAAAAAAAAAAAAAAAAAAAATTATGATTTTTGCTAATCAAAAGTCGATTCAAGAGAAGGGAGGATATGCAATCTTTTTCAACCAAAAATATAACCACAGAGAGGAAAGGGATAAAAAATTTTAGTTTCTATACAGAGTACAATGTCTTTCTTAAGGGAAGAAAATCAAACAAATAGACGATTTTTCAAATGCTCAGGTCATTGAAAACAGTTGGTTAAAGAACTGGATCTCTAGAATTGTAGCTTGGGTGTTTACTTTGAGAAGCACGACTCCTGATATTGATTTTCAGGAAGTACATTAATAAAGAACTCCTAATTGATTTTTTTAAGACTTCGCTTGTTGCCTTTTATTTGAAGGTGCAAAGAAGGGCCTGGGATGCTAAAGTGTTCTAATGAGATGCTTAGCTAACAGAGACACCATAAACGGAGTGCCTTGGAGTGGGGGAGACAGCAGCTGCATTTAATGACTTCATTCAATAGCTGAGCTAGTTTATGACCAGAACCATGCTGTCTCCCTAAAATTTTTGAAAATTCACCTTCAAAACATGTTTGCACCAAATAAACATCTGAAGATGTGAAAAACTCCATCGAGTTGCTTTGCTAAAGGGCTGAAATGAAAAACCGTCTGCTGTATGTGCTACAGCTGCTGCTAAAAACCAAAACCAGAAGAGACCGGTACAACGGCCAGGGTGCTTACCTGTCCGAAGTGGACTGTGATTGGCCGCCGGTCTTCCCGGAGCTTGGGGTCCTTGGCCTCTACCAGTGGGGATGGTGCGGTCTTTGGCAGCTGCTCTTCTGGGGTGGGGGCACAGCCATTCTCAGCGATGTCCTGCAGGGAGAAGTGTGGTAGGGGGTTAGCATCGGGGTCCTGGCACCTGTGCTCCCTCCAACCCCACAGCTAAGAGGCCTGCAGTGGAGCCCCCTCAGGGACATTCCGAGCCTCTCCTCCCGATGGAGATGGAGGAAATACAGGGCTAGCTTGGCTCTTTGACTTTTTAAGGACTTGAGAAACCGAAATCATCCATGTTAACTTACAAAGATAACATAATAATTCATAACAGGGAGGAAAAAAAATCATCTTTCATCCTACTTCCTTACGTAGCTATTTTCATTTTTATATATTCACTTTGTCCACATGCAGACATTTAAAAATTACTTGTGATCACAACTCATGCATAATTTTACATCCTGTTTTTTCCCCAATATATTATAAGCATCTCCATGGTGTCAGTCATTATAATAAATTTAATGGATGCATAATATTTCATTGATTAGATATACAATTTAATAAACCATTCCACTACTGCTGGGCATTTAGGTTGTTCCTAAATTTTTTTTTTTTTTTTTTTTACTTTCTAAATACCAGTGATAAATATTGCAGTTTTTCTTTCTTTTGTATCATTTCTTCTATGGAAATCCCTAGGAATGAAATTACTAGATCAAAAGACAAACATTTTTAAGCCTTTTTATTCATTCTACCAAACCGCTTTCCAATTTACATTAACTACCAGCAGTGGATGTGTTACCAGCTTCCCAGCACTCTTTAGCCTTATCGTTTTTAAAATGTATTGCTAATTTAATAGGTGAAAAATTAGACCTCATTGTTGCTTTAATTTGCATTTCTTTAATTATTTGTGAGTGTGGACATTTTTTCCACGTTTGTTTACTTATGATGTTACTGTTAGTGAACATGTATTTGTGTTCCCTTTTTCCTACCCCTAATGTTTTCGGCAGAGAATGAAAAGATTGAAGTCTGTGTTTGGACTCCATGACTTGGGAAATATTTAGGGGCCAAAGAAATATTTTTAAATCCAGAAATTTAATTTGTGCTTCTGATGAGTGAAGTCAAATTATAAGGAAAAGAAAAACTCCAATGTGCACAAGGCAGGTGATGGCTCCGGTGACTGCAGCTGGCAGTTGACTCTACACGTGGGTTCCTTGGAACATGGATGGGCCCACTTGTGTGACAAGGATCACATGTTTTATTCGAGTCAAGAAAGTTGCTTAAATTTTCATTGAAACATGGCAGAGAATAAATGTATAAATAAATAACATTTAAATAATCATTTTCTTACCAAATAAAAATAACTCACAGCCAGAATTAAATAATGAATACAATTTCTAATTCTTTTCATTGCAAAAATAAATATACACTCTGGCCAATAAAATATATAATCTTTATACTCACACAATTCTGTACATAAGAGATTTTACAATTGGTCACTCTTAACTTCTCAGCTGAGAGAGAACGGTGGGGCATGGAGGAAAGTGGTTCCTCACTGAATAATCACTCATTAAGGAAGAAACATATATACTATCTCTATGCCTTGGTTTCCTCGCCTGTAAAATGGGGATACGGTAGCTAGAGATATTAAAGGAGACAGATAATGTAACAGCGTCTGAAACATTGTTAGCCACTCAGTAAACTACAGGAAACACACACACACACACACACACACACACACACTATATATCTGACCGTGCGCGTCCAGCTGCCTACCTCCTGTAACCTCCTTTCCTAAGGAATCGTGGCTGCCCGGAGAGGCCAGCCCTGCGGAGTCTCTACTGCTTGGCAAAGAACCAAGTGAGACGATGACCTCTTGGCTGTACAGGGAGGGCTTGGATCAAGTGGCCCACATTGGACTGGTCAGTCTCAGCCAGGCTGAGGCTCAGTGATGAAAGAGGCTGCCGACAGCCAATTAGAAATGGCTCTCTTGGAAAGGGGCTGCCCTAAGGTGCTCAGGCCAAGCGGAACAAAGATTCTGTGCCAGAAAGCAACAAAGGGTAAAAGGGGCATTTTGGATCCAGGTGGAGGTACCTAGAGGATAGATACAAGAGGCTGAATAAGACTAAACATTAACAAATACACTTTGGTGCAGGGAAAATTTTGTGTGCGTCCATGTGCGTGTTTGTGTTTGGCTGAAAAAAATGGAGCTGCAAGGTAACATGGCGAGAAGATATTGGTATTAATTGAAAACTATAAGGTGATAGCTATTTTAAAAAAAGAAAATGTGGTAGTTTTGGGAAAAGTGTCTTAGTTGAAGCTTATAAGTAAAAATACTGTCTCCTAGTTTTGTTTTTACCATTAACTAGCTGTCAGATCCTTCTAATTCACTCAACCTCTCTGCACCTATCTCTTTATTTTTACCATGGGAGAACACCACCTGCTTGGCAAACTTCAAAGCTACTGGGAGAATGGGTTAAATGAGATGAGATATGAGGAAGCTTTGAGAAATGTCACAGCACCGTGCAAATTGAACGTTAGATCCGTACCCCCTGCAAAGGGGAGAGAACACCTGCTAAAAAGAAGAGCTTCCCTGAGTGGAGCGGCTACCCCCCTCCACCCGCCTCCGGCAGGCACTTTTCCAGACCCTTGACCTTCATTCTCACGCTCAGTTCCCACAATGATCACAAGGTAAATAGGATTATCCCTCTTTTATAGGTGAGGAAATAGGGCTCAGGGAGGGTAAATTACTCAAGGCCACATAGCTGGAAAGTGGAGGGACCCTGAGTAATGTGACTCGTGGCATTTATACCACATTAACCCATAACAGTAGCACAAGTGAAGGTATTGGGAATTGAGAAGGAGCTGGGCAAGTCATCAGACGTGATCGCCTTCTCCTTGGAAACCCCTCGCTACAGCGATCCGATGCTGCTGTGCCTTGTGCTACCTTACCTTCGCATCCCTATAGATCGAGAGTTCGTTGGGGTCTCGGTTCTCTACCCTAGAGCCTTAAATCTAGTACATGCTCTCCAATATCTCTTTGTAAAGCTGAGTTAAACATTTGGAAGGCAAATGTGTCCAATACACAAATGTGCCCGAGTGTCAAAAAGCAGTGCTGCACATTCATTGTATTTATTAGAAGATCCAAAGGTGCAAAAGATTTCCTATAAAGTCCTGTCGCTCACCCCACCAATATATTAACTTTTTCACTATTTCCTCCATTTAGGGAAGGACAACTGTTTCCTCCTAGGATGCCACGGGGAGCTGAATAGGAGCCCAAGACAAGAAAGAAATAGGGCCAGTTCACATCCTCTGCTGTACTCAGTAGCAGAGAACTTACACATAGTAAGGAGACAGTAACAGCAACTTTTGTCACCCATGATAAAAAAGGTGTGACCTAAGAACTATTTAATAACTTAGCTGTCAGCAAAAGGCTTGGGAAATAGGTATTCTCATACTCTTCTGGTGGGAATGTAAACTGGCAATTTATGTGAAAAACCTAAAATATGTACATGCCTTTTGGGCCACTAATTCCATTTTTAGAAGTTTATCCTAATTAAATAATAAGAATTACTACCAAGTCTTACTTATGAGGATATTTGCCTAGAAAAAAAATGGGACTAATTGTAAGTGTCCGACAGTAGATTGATTAAACAGTGCATATACGTATATCAGACAAAACTTTATGTAGCCATTTAAAACAATGACACGTGGAAGAAACATTTAGTAGGTCTGGGAGATGTTCAGGATGTAGTAAATGAAAATGCAGGTTATAAAATGATACTATTTTCTTTTCCCTCCTCTGATTTGTTGAGTTTCCCCCAATAACATGAATTTTGTTTGCAAACAGGAAAAAACTAACTTTCTACATGACATTTGTAAAAGCAAAACCAAGAAGCTGACAAGAGGGGCAAACCCGTTCCTACTTAAAGGGTCACACAAGAGGAAGACACTAGGCAGAGCTGTAGACCAGAGGCCACCAAGGGTGGCAAATCTCTTCCCAAGAGCCCTGCGGCTCAGTTCAGAGCAACTGCGGTCCTACCAGTTCCCATCCCTTGGTACAGCAAGAGAGTCAGGAAATAATCATGTTCCTACCATTTTCAAAAATCATGAGTGACATCTAACCTCCGCCCCTCTGTGGAGAAGGCAGGCACAGCACACAATAAGTCCTTGGACATGAATCTCCAAGAGAAATCAGGAGGCAGGGACCCAGGGTCTTGGGAGACCAGAGGGCAAAAAGGGCTCTGAGCGGCCTCGGGTAGGAGCTGAGGACAGGACTTCACGAGGCAGAGATGCGCGAGTACAGCACCGCGGCCCAGGGAGGGAAGAGCGGCCGCTGCAGGAATGGCAGGTGGGCCAGGGCCGGGGCATTCCACCCCCACCCGAGGAGGTGGGAGCTCTGAAAGCTCTGAAAGCTCTGAAAAGTTGTAATCAAAGAGTGACTCAGTCAGAGCTGTGTGCTACAAAGATTCTTCTGGTGGTTAAGCGGACGACCTAAAGGGAGGTGATCCCATGTTCTCAGGGGAGGTGCACACGGGTGTTTGGGCAGACTGGCTGTCCCAGACGTGGAATATAAGAAAAGGAACAGAACGGAAACTCTCATTTACTGAGTGGCTACTAAGCATTGCTGTTTAAACACATTACCTCTGCTAATCCTTATAATAATCCAGTAAAAATCTGTAGTTTCCCTAGTTTGTGCATGAGCAAAACTAGGTTCAGAGTGAGCGAGTAACTTACCCAAGGTCACACAGTGAACAGCCTACAGAACCAGATGGTCTGCCTCAGAAGCCCAAATGCCACATCACCAGGTGGGGGAATCTAAAGGTCCCCACAGGTGTGAGGCAGAGGCCTTCCCATCTCCGACTCACCGCGCTGGCGGGAGAACTACCTGTCCCCGTTTTCAGATTCGTGCAGTGCCCTTCTTTCTCCAGGCTACCTCACACTACAGCAAATGCAAATTAAAATATGAATACTGATATCTAAAGAGTAGCCAAAGTTGGAATTTCTGTGATGGAGGCTGCAGTGTATTTTAATGTGTCTGGAGACAGGGAGCTGACAGTTGTGTGATAAGGTGTGAAAATGTCTGTTCTACAAGAGTCTACCTGGATCTCCCTGCCCACGAATGCTTACTCACCCCCTTCGATGGGAGCTGTTTGGCCAGAAACTCAAGCCTCTGCGACACCAGCTGTGAACCTGCTCCTTTCAATCACAGAGACTCTGTCAACAAACTCGATTTGTCTTTTAAAGATCGAAGATTCAGAAACTTTACAAAGGTTTGTAAAAACGGCCCATTTGGTTAAATCATTTTAATAGTGATGAAAAGAGAAAAATTTCAGGGTTTCCTCAATAGGCAGAAAAGGACATCCCTATGTGAATATCCTAATGCTCCCTGTGGGTGAGGAATGCACACGCGGTCACTGCTCTTAAAACAGGGCATTCTCACGCCAGCCTTGCCGGCTCTGCAGCGGGATGTAATTTGTTGACAGTCAGTCCAGCCACGAGCACTCGTCTGCGGGCCAGGTCTGGCAGGGAGGCGCTCCAGATGAAAGCACTACACTCTCCCTTAGAAAGTGATGGCTGGGTAGCATCTTTGCCATTTCTTCTTCTTCCTAATTTTGAGCAAGTCAGACTTCAAAGGAGGCCAAGCTATAGAAGAACTTGACCACCTTGCTCCATTAATCTAGAGAAATATGTTATCCATCCTTCTTTTTTTGTTGTTGGGTTGAAGCAGAGCAGATACGGAATAAAGCCACACTATAGGATCTATTAACAATTATTTGCCAATGGTCACACAGATATCCTGAAAGCTCCTATTTCAGATGCTTTGAAAATCTGCAGCACAAATGAACAAGGGATGGAGAAGGGCCCTGCTCGGTCGTATTAGAGATGGACCCTCCACACACCATGATGACCTCTCCACAGGTCGGCCCCACGTTTTCTATTTGCAATTCAAACCCAAGGCGAGAGCGAAGAGGGCAAGCTTGGGTTCTTGATTATATCTGCGAGGTCACCATTGCTATGCAGAGTTAGAGGAGGCCAGGTGGCAACCCAGCACATTTGAAAATTGGATCTTTGTTGGGAACTGCCTCAATTTCATGGCAGAAACCAAACTTGAGACATCTGTATTAGATGCAACTGGGCAGCCACATAGATATGGTGCCATGCACAGGGGAGGGGGCAGAGGGGAGGGAGACAAAAAAGCCAAGGAAATATTTTCTGCTGCTGTGAGAGAGGTCAGGTGAAGCCAAGTCCTAAATTAGCTCAAGAAAGGGAGCTGGAGAGCACCAGAGCCCCAAGTCCTGTATACACTGGAACAATGCTAGAGTTTCAATTACAAAATAGCTCTCTTCCAAGAACAACTGCAAAACATCAAGTCTGTGGAAATCTGTAAGACCGAAGGGGGGAAAAGTGAAAATTGAAAAGGGTGCACTAATAGATCTGTCAACAGTCCGATGGTGACAAGCCACATTTCTATAAAATGCCTTCACCATTTGTGTCACCTGAAATGTACTGACACTCTCTATAGAACATTATCTCCTGAAGCTATTCTTGAAAAGACTGGCAGGGGGAAGGGGAGGGGAGGGAGACATCTGCTTCAGATACGACCAAGGAACAGAAAGAGAGATGGCGTGGAAGGAAAGTGATCTAGATTGTTTCAACAAACCTTTGAACCACCACATTTAAAAACCTCAGCTTAACTGGCTATTTGCAGAAATGTTAAATATCATAAAAAGGGGATTCTCTAAGGCCAATGCTTGCACATACGAGTAGGGAGGTAAGGTGATGTCTAGCTTAGTGGTTTGTAGGGAACACATCCGACCAACGAGGACGCATCTGTCCTTTGCCTGACGAGGGACCCCTTTCTTTGCTTACTGCAGGTAATATTCAAACACCAACCACAGCCTACGATCCAGACATCAAGGAAGGAAAAACTCCCCTCCCTGCCACTCCATTTTCTATCTGCAATACAATTCAGCTACACGCAACCGGGATAGGAGATAAAAAAGGTATATTTAGTGACTTAAATAACATCCAAGTAAAGAATGCCACCTGCCTTCCTCTGGCAGGGTGCAAGAGTCTACAGTTTAAGGTCTATCTGGATTTATATTACAGGGTTTTTATTTCAGGACATGAACCTCAGCTGTTAAAAATTTACTCTCAGCTGAAACTAAGAATTTAAATGCTTAGAGCAAATTATTTTCCAATTAAAAGAAAGGAATCATTTCCTTCAACCATTTCAAGTTAGTTAGAGGTCCTTTCTGACTTCATAAAATTAAAACTGCTTTCAATTTTTTTAAAAACTGCCGAGATAGTCAAAGGCCCTTATTAGAGTGGTACACTGGAGGCATGGGGATAATGAAGTAAGTGATCCCAAATATCTTTTGGAAAGCAGAACACTTGTTTTAGGAAGGCAGTGTGAAACACTACAGCGGTAAGAGCACAGTCGCCGGAGGTGGATGGATCTGGACTCTAATCCTGGCTCTGCTAGGCTCAAACAGTGTGGCCTTGGGCAAATTACTTCACCTCTGAACCCTAGAGTCTGTACTCATGAAATGGGAATAATACCCCACAGGCTTGTTCTAAGGATTAAAAGGGAAAGCTCCTAGCCCGGACCACCCTTAGCATGAGCTTAATGAAGGGTGGCAACAATAGTAACAATCATGACGTCCATAATAATATAAAAATGCCCTCTCTGTTATAGTAACTTCATTGTACAAGTCTAGAGATTCGGACCGGGGGAATCCTAACCAGGATGCAGCCAGTAGGATTTCATACAATTTTACTAATGGTCCCAGAAGTCAATCAGAGCCCTCCTCTCCCTGCACAGAGACTTCAGCATAAACTGCTGGACTCCTCCCATGTGGTCCGCCACGGCGAGGACAACCGGCTGTATCCTCCTCAAACCCACCCTTTGTGCCGTGTCTGAGCGGTGGCCACGTGCAAGCTGGAACCATGGCAGTCACTTCCCTGGAGATTCTTCTTGGTTTAGGTTACCACCAGCCCTGGGGCAGAGGTTGGCTGTAGGAGGGGGTGGGAAGGCCGAGGGGATTTCTACATATGCCTGTGAACCTCCGGCCCAGGGGAGCCGGCCAGGGACAGACTGGCAGTGGTAACTCTGAACTTGCTTGCCTTTATGGGTTTAAGCCAGAGTCTTAATGTTATTTGAAGACAGTTTTTTGTCTGTGAATATTTATAACAGTGTGAAAACTCCCGGACAGCTGGTAATGCATTTTGAAGTGTGTTAACAACACTGTATCAAACAGCTCTCTATTGATCACATCATACTTTTTTTGTGGCCATGCATTTCATACACGGTGCTTATACATTTTGAATAAGAACTTCAAGTACCTTTTGCTTCAAGCGGTTTTTCACCTCTTTTATTCCCATTTTTGCATGATCTTTTGCCTGCATGAAAAATTAATTTAAGTTAAGATTCCCTTTCTGTTTCCAGCAGGGACTATGCTTGATTTCAGTCCGCCGAGAATCACCTTCTCTGATTACTAGAAAAAGGAAGGAAAAATGGGATCATCAAGTCGAAAACATAATGGCTATGAAAACAAATACAACGGTAAAAGGTGAAAAAAAAAAATCCCTTAAAGAGGCTGCAGAGATTTTATTTTCTGCATTTTGATGGCACAGATTTTTTTTTCCTTCCAAAGCCCTTCTTCTGCTCTCTATAATTATTTATCTCAGCAGCCTGGTGACAGCCACCAGTAAGAGTAGAGCAGCAGCTTTTCCGGCTGCAAGACTCGGAGTATCCATTATATTTCACCAGGGCAGGGCCTCAGGATCAATTTTCTGCCCGGGCTGAACGGCCGGAACAGACACAATGTGGGGTTTCTGTAGTGCCGTTTCCTAAACCTCATCCTGGCAGACGCCCTGGCTTTTATCTTGTCATTTTAGACCTGTGTGGTTCTGTTGGCAACCACCCACTTTGTTAAAATAGCTACAATTTAAGCACAGAGAGGACTAACAAAAGTAAAAATGGAAATAAAACAAAACCACCCCACTTCAGTGGCTCCAGGTCAAA
The DNA here is from genome assembly GCF_041146395.1 of Eulemur rufifrons. Taxonomy (NCBI): domain Eukaryota; kingdom Metazoa; phylum Chordata; class Mammalia; order Primates; family Lemuridae; genus Eulemur; species Eulemur rufifrons. Next base: position 275,567,628 of record NC_090989.1, read on the forward strand.
TTAGCAAGCAAGAGAAATCACAAGAAAAAATACTTGAGGCTTGTGAAAGACAGAGCACCAGGAACTGACGTGTTCTATTTTCACTCGGCTGTGGGCACGAGTCTCACAGATAATGCATTTCCTATAGGGCAGTGATGAGAGAGATGATGAAGAGTTTGGGACAAAAATTAAAGGGTGGATCCCACCACAAACACTCTTCAGTAACCTGCAAAGGAGCTGCTTTATTTTGACCTAATAATGGGGATACACGTAGGAAAACTTTGCCAGAACACACAACAGACCATGCCTTTGGGTCTCAGGGATGTGGGTGTGGAGCAGCCTGAATTTCAGCCACCATTTAATTAATTAATTAATTTTTTATTTTGGGGGGCTGTCTATGTACTGTATTAGCCACCATTTTAAAAGCTAAAACCAGTAGCCTCTCATTTCTCTACTGCAGCAACTGTGAACAGCAACACCGTAAATTAAAAATGTCACGGAACTGGTCATAAAATCTCAATGCTAAATAACTGTAAGAGCACTGAGACCTTTGGGAAATAGTGCAGCAGCCCCGAGGCATCTCTGCAATCGAAGATCACGTCCATTTAAGAGTGTCATCATGCAAAGGGAACAGATCTGTTTGGATCCTGAGACCAAGACCAGTACTTACGAACTTGTAGACAGTCTTCATGGCCGGATTTGCTTTTGTTTTTACCGTATTCAGAATTGCTCCACTTCCTTTCTATAATAAAAATGTCAGTTAGCAATTTGGGCTGACGACAGAGTAGGCCAACACCAACAAAGACCTCTTCTTTTCAATCAAGTTCGGCAACTTTTCAAAGGGTTATTCAAATAGAGAAACAGGCCTAGATGGTAACCGGGCCCGGACAGTTGCGGTCATGGTTATGGCAGAATGGCTCTGGGTGGGTATTTGCAGGGTGTAGGTGTGTGGCCTCGGGACGACGAGTGTGATCACCAGGTTAGGGGGCACCCTGGGCTCAGTGTTCTGCTCAGCACCTGTCCCCCAGCTGGAAGGGAGGCACATCTCAGGCTGTCTGAGGCAAGGGTTTCCCTATAGTCATCTGCAGCTTTTCAGGAAATTCCAGTTACCACGGACAATACTCAGGTAAGTTTAATAACTCTGGACTCTACAGCTGCCACCAAGCCAGGGCAGGAAACGGGATCCTGATCAGGCGCGAACGCTGGGAAATACGCTGCCCTCACCCGTGCAACTTCCTTTCCTCACCTCGGTTTTCTGTGTTGTGTTTTAAAATCTCTCTGGTAGGCTGCTTTCCTTAACATCTAAATCTTGAGAAAAGGAAAGAATGAATAGCCATAAATGTTCACCATGGCTTTACTATAAATCCAACACACCGACTTCTTGCTCACTTTTTTTAAGGGGCAGGGGGAAGAGGAGGGAAGGCCTTTCCCACCACGCGAAGGAGGTGGTGGAGGAGGTAGTGCACAGGCCAAGTTTTCATAGGTGTTCGTGGATCTTCAGTCTCGCCCCTGCAGACGTGTTGGGAGGGCTCACTGCGCGGGTGCCCCCTGTTAGGGTCTCAGGGCGCAGAGCCAAAGGAAGCCTGGTCTCTGCCTCCAAAAACTCCAGTTGGTGGGGGGGGGGGGTTCCATGGTAAATAACTGACACAGCAGGTGATGAGGTGATGACAGCTGTAGTGGCTGTGTGCACGAGGAGTGTGGAGACACAGAAGACCAGGGAAGGCCTTGGAAACATTAGACCTGGTCCATGAAGGATGAATAGGAGTTGATGTGGGGGATAAGAACATTCTAGGGACGGGAAATAGCACATAAAAAAGTACAGGAGCTGAAAAGCCACAGTGCACCCCGTAACAAGTGGTTACTGTAGCACGTACAGTGCACCGTGGGACGGTGCTAAGTGGGGCTGGGAGGCCAGATGGGGTCAGCTCGTGCAGGGCCCAGAACGCCAGGCTAAGGGATCTACACTATGGAGGAGTTTTAATCAAATGCATCACATGATCAGATGCAAACTGACTTGAATGGAGAGAAACTGGAACCAGTGGGTATATGAGAGAATAAGATATAGTAATTATTGGCTTTAATTTTTAGCACAATATGTGGTAACTGCCCACATTAGAAATTTTGAGCTTTAATTAAAAACATTACAATTTGACCTAGAAAGCATTCTACGTTGTAGGACAATAGGAAATTTTCACCCACTCATTTATTCCATACTGCTTTCCAAAATTACTCAGTATCCTATTTAAATGGTCCTTTGGAGTATTGAAACTCCCTTTATCAATCAATCAACAAGTCCTTATTGCTCCTCTCTGATTTGCCAAGTGCTGTGTTTGGCCATACGAGAAGAACAAAGGAAGTCTTTCACCGAGCAATTGCTTACTCTCGGCCAACTGCAGCCACTTCCAAGGGACTCGCCTTGGCAGCAGCGCCTTGGCCCACGAGCAGGAGAGAACACTTATCACATTATGCTGGGGTTGCCTGTTTACGTGCTGCCTCCCCACGGCAGGGAGTTCCCCCAGGGCAGGGCCTGGGTCCTGCTCCCTGCCGGGTCCCCAGTACCCAGCATGGTGCCTGGCATGCAGTAGGCCTTCAGTACACACTCAATTTATAAACTGATGGAAAGGAAAGGCAAGATTTTGGATACTTTAGAGGCTTCGGAAGCCCCAAGCACCTGGCTCCTGACATAATAAGAAATTGTTCACAACAACAGAGAGAAGATGAAAAAAATCTCTCGGTGATGTGTTCTCCATCTTCCCAGGAGCCTTTCCTGTGAAAAATATTACAAGAGGGACACATCTTTTGCTTGCCCATGACCATGACCACTGCACTGGCCCTAGATGCTCTAGGATGTCCACATTCCACTCAGCACTCCTCGGGTGGCTTCCCAAAGAGGAGGAGGCCTCTCCCGCCTCTCTACCCTCACCAAGGGGAGGCTCTGGACTGTCCCATCCTTCTAGTCTCCTGGCATGAGAACAGCCAGCTTTGCAAACAAAAGCATCCTCAGCTGAGAGACACGAGCACTCCAGCCCCACGGCAGCCTTGTGGGTGGCCAAGGACGCAGAGGGCTGCCAGGAGGCTAAGGCGGGGCCCCAGGTGGCTTGGAATTGGGTGTACACTTACCCGGACCGTGGAGAGCCACTGATGGTAGAGTTTATCACTGCCTGGGGAAAGAGAAGTCAGAGAAACTATTATTTAAAGATGTGGTTTGCCCTCAGGAGTTCTTTAAATTGCTTTCAGTATGCAGGACTTGCAGAAAGAGAACCACATGGAGGCTCCTGTGTTCCACTCCCCAAAGGAGGCAGCAGTGAGTCACCGCCATAGGTTTTCTTTCTCAAACAGAGAGCTGACCACAGCAGTGCCCTGACTCCCAGCCCTCAGAAGCCTCCCGACTGCCTCCTGGAAGGAGGTCGGACTCCTCCAGTCTTGTCTCCTGGCCTCACCACCCTCTGCCTCTCCCTCCTGTGCTACCACTTCGCACTGCCTGAGGCCCCACCACGAGGAACTACCCAGGGTTCCCCAAACCAGCGTTCTCCTGGTCCTCCAGACCCTTGTAAATGCTGTTCCCTTGCTTGGTCACTGTTCCCTACTTTCTCTGCTTAGTAAATTCAACAGCCAACTCAGACGTCTTTTCCTGTGAAAGCTTCTCCTTCCTCTGAACAGCCCTCTAGGATAGGTAATACCCACTTAGTGCATATTCTCTGAACTACCGTGAGCCACATCAGAGCAAGAACCCCCAGGGCTGTGCGTGCCGTGTAAGGACCTTGCTGGGCACACACTCAGCCCTCAAGACACTTGAGTACTGAGAGGGAAGAAAACAGTGGTGGTGTTGGAGAACTCTGTGCATTCGATCTGGTAGGGTAAGGAGGTCTTCTTATCGGTAGACAGCTCTTTTAGAAGCTCCAAATAACTGAACTTAGTTTAGCAACATCTAAAGCCTGTCTTCTCAGAACTCATATTTAACTGTTACGACACCACTCAAGCTTGGCCCTATTCTAACTGCATAAAAACCTGTTTCTACTCCCTTTCATGCATTGGTTTAATTTTTATTTGTCTTTAGTTAAGCATATCTCACCTACCTGACTAAAATCTCCTCGAGGGCAGAACTGAGTCCTTCATTTTTTACTCTGTGGAGCTTCAGACACAGCAAGTGTTCAGAAAATACTTATCAGCAATCCACTGTTACTGCCCGTAGACTCTATATTGGCCTTATTCATTAACTGTGCTTCCCCATAGCATAGGCCGGTAGGGCCTGTAGTAGCCATAGGTGGATACTGTGCCTGGGCTCTATGAGTTTATGAACTTCCAGTTGGATTATTTGATAGTCCCGACCAGACACAAGCCCAGCAATAAGAGGGCTGGCAGTATGACTATTATTTTGCATCTCGTTTTGATTATGCTGCCAAAGACGGAGGCTATGGGATTTGGAAAGACCAGACTGGGATTTGGGAGGCAGGATCAGCCATCAACCCCTCTCTGGGCCTCAGATGTCGCCTCTAAAAAATGAGAAAATCCCTCTTCATTTTGCAGGGAAAAAGCCCTGCAGTTTTTCAGATCTGCAGAGACTGTGTACCTGGTAATGATTTTCACATTTTAAAGAAACATTTACTGCACACTGACCCTGTGCCAGGGACTGTCCTGGGTGACTGTACAAACTTTCCTCAAGGATTCTGATTCAATCTCAACAGGAATCCTATGTGGTGGGCAATGTTACTCTTGGTGCATAGATAGAAAACCTTTAGCTAAAAGAGGGGAACTGACTGAGGAGAACCGAGGTCTCTCAGCTAGTGAGCAGGCAGAGTTCTGATATCAATCCAGGTCTCCTAATTCGATACCTCATGTCCTTTCCACTGCATCAAGCTGGCCACTACATTTAACTAGACTTTGTCTACCCAGAGGAAGCAAGTGACCCCCAGGCCACAGGATTTCACGTGGGCCAACATGCATCTCATCAGAAAATGAAGAGGACTTCTCCAAACATTTCAAGGCCTAGTTTGAAATCAGTCTCTTCCTAACCCCCAATAAGGGAAGAAGTCAACACGGCTACTCCCTGCCAAACATACCCTTAATCTATAGCAGCCCACAGCCCAGAAAGAAAAATGAGACGCTTCTTACCAGCATACTCGCCCATGTTGATTTCCTCTTCAAAAACATCACTGAAACCTTCACCAGAATTGAGAAGGTCTAATCGACCATCAATAAACTATAGAAAGAAAGAACAAAGCACAACTGCTTATACAAAGAGAAGGGGGACAAACCCATTCAGTGGGCACCTTGCTGTATGCCTAGAGAACAATCTTAGGTTTTCCAAGACAGGAAAGGTCCTTTAAAACTGAGTTTTCAAAAAGTGAGTTTCAGGCCGGGCGTGGTGGCTCACGCCTATAATCCTAGCACTCTGGGAGGCCGAGGCGGGTGGATCGCTTGAGGTCAGGAGTTCAAGACCAGCCTGAGCAAGAGCGAGACCCTGTCTCTACTAAAAATAGAAAGAAATTATATGGCCAACTAAAAATCTATATAAAAAAAAATTAGCCGGGCATAGTGGCGCATGCCTGTAGTCCCAGCTACTTGGGAGGCTGAGGCAGTAGGATTGCTTAAGCCCAGGAGTCTGAGGTTGCTGTGAGCTAGGCTGACGCCATGGCACTCATTCTAGCCAGGGCAACAAAGCAACACTCTTGTCTCAAAAAAAAAAAAAAAAAAACAACAGAAAGTGAGTTTCAACAATAAAGGTTCTAAAGAACTGGCTGCGTGTTTACGATAACTTGGAAAACCACGTGGCAGATGTGCAAAGGGTCTCTGTCTGGTCGCTGACCTCCCTCTTCACCTGTTCCCCTTTCCCTGAGCCCCTTCAGCCTGGGGCCCGAGTCCCACCCGAAATCCCTGCCAGGGAGCCAGACACAGCCGAGCACGGGCGGGGCAGGCACCTGTTTGAAGAGCTGCAGCTGCGTGGCGTTCTGCAGGAACTGCCGCATGGCTCCAGAGCGATAGTGGGACACGAAGGCTTCCTCACAGAAGGTGATGGGCTCCTCCTGGGCAATGGAGAGGGGAGAGGAGGGTCAGAACGTGGAGTGGGAGCCGTCAGTTCTTACACTCCTGCAGGCAGAGTCCCCACGTCTGCTAACTTATCTCATCTTCATTGCTGACGTGGCTATAACCAAGGAAGTCATTCTCCTTTACGGATGAGGAAGCTGTTTCAGGGAGGAAGAGTCACCCCACAAAGTCACAGAGAGGGTAGGAGGCAGTGTAGGAACTAATGGAATTCCAACAGGGAATTCTATGCTGGGACCAACCAGATTCCAACCTCCCCTTCCCCCTGACACCGCCCCTACCTTATCCCAATAGCAAGTTAGTGGGATGTTCCCACCCGGGATGATTTCCACATTTTCCTTTTCACTTTTAGGAGGGGAGCCCTTTATTCAGATGGAATCGTATGCAGAAGGAGCCCTGCTACCGTAGGCTCCGTAAAGCAGAGCTCAGCTGCTCCAGGAGGAGCCGGGGACCGGGACTAGTGGCCGGGTTCTCCCGGCTTGGCAGCCTTCTCGTCCCCCTCACATCCCCGGTATCCTTGCTGTTCCTAAGGCACCAGCCACGGATCATAGCTTGAAAGCCATTTGCACAGTGATCTTAACCAATAGCAAATTAAAAATTAAAGTAATTATTTATTTTAAAAAGCAGAGATGACCAAAAATAAAATTTACCATCCAGCCAATTTTGTGCTCATGCTGTTTGATAAGGAAGTTTGCTTTCACCAAACTACATTTTATGAGTCAAGAAAATGATACTCTACACTGAAAAAAAATCCCATCCGTATATAGTTAACACCTCAATCTTTCTTTGAACGCATTTGGAGCGCTTATTTACACAGACAAGTCTTTAATTTCAGCAGTGTATTCTCAATTCTGAAAGATCAGACTTTTATATCTTGAGCTGAATTAAGGGTAAACCCCCCTCCCTTCACAGACTTGGTAGCAAACACAGAGATGTTTGAAGTTCCACTTTTATCCTGTTTTAATGAGTTATGTGAGTGTTAAATTTACTGCCTAGCTTCTGTAAGTTCTAAGAGTTCCTACTGCTTAAATCTAGCCAATATTAGCAACTGGGCAGATTTATTGCACAAGAGCTACAAGGATGACCCAAAAATATTATGGTAAGGGGAATATTTATTTCTATATAGGTATGCCCTACCTAATTTCACAAAGGATCTGAGGCAGCTTACATGAGCACCTAAAACAATAAAGAAAAAAGTCAAGACTGGAAAATACATAGATGTATAAAATGTATTTATTTGGGTATTTATTTAGGAAAAGAATAACTAGGTCTGTAGATTCTATATGGTTTCTAAAATTAAGTTATCAAATTAGCTCTGAGCTTCCTGGCTGCTGAAGCAAGAAGGGAAAATAATGCAAACTTTACATTGCGTATGACAAAAAAAAGCAGCATGCTAGTTCCTTGGGAAAAAGAGCTTTTCTTGACACTGATTACTTTGGGATGGATTCACATCTTCCATGCTCAACAGTGGAGAGACCAGCTAGTGCTAACAAACAGAGACCCAGCTAGCATTTCATTCCTGTGGCTTGGAAGTTTTGCTTCTCACCCTTGGGGCCACAGCAGGGCAATTAATTCTCTCTCCAGGTGATCTCATCCACGCACACTGCGTCACTCACACATTGATGACTCCTGATAACTATTATCAGCTCAGACACCTTTCCAGAACTCCAAACCCATATGTCTCAGTCTCCACCTGGATGGCCCACTGGCACCTCAAACTCAAAATGGTCAAACTCCCAATTGTCAATCTCCCCATGAGGACTGTACCCCAAACCTGTTTTTCTTTCTTTCTCAAGTGTCATTATCCATAGCTATCATAGTAGGCCCATCAGACGGCCCAAGCCCTTCCCATTTTACATGTGGCTCATCTCCTGCTCTCCACCCCACTACCTTGGCACAGGCCCGGACAGCTGTGGCAGAGATTTAACTCTCCATCCCTCCCTGTTTCATTCCACCCAGTCTACGCCAATTCTTCTGGACAAGTGCTTTCTAAAATGCAGATTGGATCATGTCACTACCCAACTCAAGAACTTTGATTGCACAGATGTTACCTTTGTGAGATTATTTGATTAACTTCTATTTTTTCCACTAGACTATATGCTTCCTGCAGGCAGGAACGGTGCTTGTTTTGCTCTACATTGTATGACTGGCATCGTGTGTGGCACATACAAGGGTGCTGTATGGAAGAGGAAGAAAAAGTTCCTTAACCAGGCAAACACACCAGTCCTAAGCTGACCCTAGCTGTCTTTCCCAGAGTCCTTCGGTGTCACTTTGCCTCTGCTCCTCCACACACCCGGTGCTCCATACGCATTCCCTGATCACATGCCATGCCCTTGCCCACTTGCTTCCTTGCCTTTGCAGTTCTATTCCTTCTGCCTGGATTCTCTTCCTCGCACATGCAGGCCTCTGCTCCCTGCTTGCTGCTCCCATAATGCTGCATGCACCCCTGGGTGCTGGGATAGTCTTCATTGGTGTCCCTCCGACCAGAAGCTCGAGGGAGCAAAGGCCCTGCTGGACTCATTTCTATACTCCCTGGGGACAGCGCAGAGCCCGGACCCCAATTAGAAGCTCAGGGATGTTGGTTAAAGAACCACAAAATGAGCTCGAGCCTGGTTCCTGCCACAGAAGCCCTGTGGTCTCAGTGTGGCTGACACTGCTTGGCTGATGGTAAAGAGGTCTCAGAACACGATGCCCGGCGAGTGACACGTGTGTCCAGGGATTTTTGAGCTGCTCAGAGGAGATGCTCGTTGGAGTTGTTAGCATTCACTCCTGGAGCTTTGGCTCATCGCTCAGCCGAGGGACCGATAAATTCCGAGAGTTTGCAACCAGATTTGTATGTAAGGGTGGCCTGAGGCAGGACTTAGCTGCTGGAGAGCAGAAACAATCTCATCTTTGGGGAGACGTGAACATTTGAGGCCTGCTGTCTACTTACTGGAGGTGTCATCCCCCTGGCTCAGACATCTGTGCCACTAAAACAGGCAACAGGACATGGGCATGGATGGGAAAAATTCAGGGGAAAAGGGACAATAGGGCTTTTTCTGAAAAGAGCTTAAAGAACAACATCAGATGTGTCAAGCAGTCCTGGAAAAAAATACTACCACACCATGTAGTGCTACTGGGGTGGGGGCCGGATGTCCACAGGAGTCCGGAGAGGAAAAGGCTAATCCCCCCCAGGGGAGCAGGTCAGAAAACGTGATGAAAAGTGGATACTTTTCGGCTGAGCCTGGAAGGGTGAACAGGAGTTAGGCGGGTAAATCCCAAATCCCGGCTGTTCAGGGCCTAACTCTTTTATCCTAATCCTGCTGAAAGGCAGTGACACGGCTGTCACCCACAGCGATGTGTGAAGGTCTGAATGGCAGGAGGCACAGAGGGCTCATTCTCCTGGAGTGACTCACCTTCCGAGACAATGACAGTAATCACAGTTTACCTCATCTGATCACAGGTCCTGTGTGAGGTGCTGGGCTATGCGCTTTACAACTTTTTGTCATTCTGAAAACTTTAAGGACGGAGGACTTACGCTCAAATTTTACGCTCAAATTTTACGGAGGAATAACTGAGGTAAGGAGAGTTGGCCAAGGTGACACAACCCGGACATGGCAGATTCAGAGTTAACACCCAGTGGCCTCCAAAGCCCAGGTGTCACCAGCAGGCATGTGGCCCGCTGCAGACACAGCTTTTCTCTGAGGCCTCGGTCCTAACTGCCTGCCCTCAGACATCGGCTAGAGATCAGGAGAGTTCTTTTCAAAATTGGAACCCCTTATGTTCTCCGGACGCAGCAGTCTCCGCAGAGACAGACGGCTCCAGGAGTGAGCAAACTGCTCTGGATGCTCTTTCTGCTACAGGCCCAGGGCAAGGACACCAGGCCACTTCCACCAGCTCGTCCACCCACCGTCTTGCCCCTGAAATTGCTGCCCCCACTTCACTCTGCCATGGAGGAGGACAAGGCAAGGTGCCTGGTTAATTCCTTCCTTTGTAAGAAGTGCTGATTTAGTTCTCTTATTAGGCTGATTAAACTTTTTGTCTTCTTAGGTGACACTCTAGGCACGGGGGCTACTGGCTGGTAGCAACGTTAATTCAGGCCGTGAGTATTCAAGCTTAGATCGCATTAGCAGAATTTTCCATCTATGACCTGAAGGACAGTAAAACACAGCTGCTTAACCCTATCAAGAACTTTGTTACAAAATGACAAGTTTTACTCCCAGATTATCTTCTTGACATATGGAATCAATTGAAAACTCCATCACTAATGAGTTGAGTCTTTGTTAAGAGGTAACTGAAGTTGGTGATTCCAAGGTTTTTGATACTTCCATAAATAAATGACTTTATCCATGGCATGGTCAGTACTGGCATAAAAATAAAACATCGCTCATCAGATTTTTCAGCAACTTTCCTTGTTCTGCTGACACATACTTAAAGTATTAAATTCTTACATTCCTTTATAAACTTAATTCTTATCAAAATTTTATGTGCACATTTACTATGAGATTCTAAGAGAAAAAGGAGGCATATTCGTTTTATAGACCTTGGTTAGAATTTAAAAAACAATAATTTTGGAAGATCTAGCCTTATATCCAAACATTTTTAAAGCACCTACTATGTGCCAGGCTCTGTGTTAGGGGAATAAAAAGATGAATAAAATGTAGATCCTATAAATAGTAATAAGCAAATGAGGGGAGGGGAGTGGACGAAATTATAGATGATACAAGAATGGCAGAATGTTATGTTCATAGCAGCATTATTCACAACTGCCAAAAGACAGAAGCAACCCAAGTGTCCATCTATGGATGAACAGATAAACACAATGTGGTATATACAATGAAATATTATTTAGCCCTAAAAAGGAAGAAATCTCTGACACATGCACAACATAAATGATTCTTAAAGACGTTATGTTGAGTAAAATAAGCCAGTCACAAATAGACAAATACTGCACGACTCCACTTGTGCAAGGCACCTAGGGGATTCAAACTCGTAGAGGCAGAAAGGATGGAGGTTGCCAGGGGCTGGGGGGAGGAGTGTGGGGTTGTTTAATGGGTACAGAGTTTCAGTTTAAAAATTCTGGAGACGGAGGGTGGTGATGGCTCTACAATAACGTGAATGTACTTACTTAGCAACACCGAACCGTACACTTAAAGTGGTTAATTTTATGTACATTTTAACACAACTAAATTTTTTTTAATTGAAAAAATTTTTAAAAATCTTACAAAAAAAGAATGACAAAACATTTATAGATGTGGAAGCTGGGAGATGGCTACACGGGGGTTCATATACTTTGTATAAGTTTGACATTTTCCCACAATAAAAAGTTAGAAAAGCTCCTGTTATCAAGGAATCCTGTCTAGTGCGGGGAACAAACAACTACTGTGTGACAACTGGCATAGCAGAGGGCTGGGTTTTGTCTTTGATTTTTCTTGGTAAAGGCATCTTTATAGAAACTTAAAACCGTGTTTTGATTTGATCCATTTAACGTGACACAACATGGTGGAGAGAACCTGTCTCGGAGTCAAAAGATCTGCACTTGAACCTTTACTCTGACCGTACCAGCTCTGTATTCCTAGGTGATTTAACTTGTCCTTCCTCATCTGCGACAACTATACAATGCTGGCCTATCTCACAGGGTTGCTTTGAAAATTAAAATAGATGACAACAAATAGATTCTTCCACAATATCCTTTCAACAAATAACTGTTTTCCTTGAGGGCAGAGATTGGGTCTCACCAGGGCTGGCGACATAATTTGTGGGGCCCAGAACAAAATAAATATGCAAGAAAAAAGTTCTGTTAAAACATAAAAGTGCCATACTAAAACATAAACCTTTTTTCTTTCTTTCATGGTCTGTTTCTAGATCTCTCATGCCATTTAAAATTTACTATTTAACATCATTCTAAGAAACAAATTAAATTATTTGCATGAACTCTTATTACTCAACTTTACATTGTACAATGCCAGTTTGAAATGCTAACTCATCCGTGGAATCAGATTTTGTGGTTTGTACGTGCATCTGTGTTTCGTGCTTACCAGGCAGCGGAACGCCGCACAAAACTAACTCAGCTGCTGATTTCACGTCTCCATATATGCGCATCCTCCACTTTCGGCCTAACTGATGAGAAAGGAAAGGGAGCCATGGCTGTTTTATCTTTTCCTTTCCTTCCATGTCATAATTTTCAGTGGCTGGCTAAGTACAAAGTAACATAAATAAACATGATATTAATAGATTTCTACAGTCATTTGTGTTTCTTAGAACACCACTGCCTGCTTTTTGCATTTGAAGCAAGTTCTGGTTCTGACAAAAGCGTGGCCTCTTGTGGCTGGCGGTGCCTCCCGTCCTCGTCCTCGGTCGCAGACGCAGACGTGTTTACCTTGCGAGCACTTTGAGTCCTGCTGAAGTCCTAATTCCGTGGGGCCGGGAGGGCGAGGCTCCACAGAGACACGAGTTTTGTGCACGTCTCCTTTGCTCACATTCGTCCCCTACTCGCCCGTCGCATTTCATGTACAAAACACTGGTTCAAAGGTAAAAGTCTTAAGAGTTTCAAGATGGTGACAGCAGAGTGTTAAACCAAACTCGGGGCTCACGCTTTTCTCCCCTCTCTTCTCACGGCTTATGTACTAGTAGGCAGCTCCAGGGTTGCTTCTGTTTGTCACTGGGACCCAGCAGGGCGCAAGGGTTTCAGGTCAGTCTGTGGGTCGGTGGAAGTGGGGGTTTCTAAGCTCCAGAGCAGGACACTCAGGCTCTGCGCAGCCTTCTCCAGCTGGCTATTCTTGCTCGTGGCATCCTGTCCACACACCTCTCCTCCTCCAGAGATCCGGGACTGCCCGCCACATGCCAGCCGCTTTGTGCACTCCTACCTCTGCCTGCCTTGCTCACGCTCCCTCCCTGCGAGAACCTCACTTGATGTCTTCAGGTGAAGAGGGCCCCAGTTCTTCCTCAGTGTCCACACAAACACCACTGCACCCAGGCAGACTGTCCCCAGCGCCCTGCAAGCTCCTAGAGGGCCGGCTCTGATTCGTGGTCACTCCAGGAAGAGGCAGATGGGGGGGAGTGGGACACACAGCTGGGTTCCAGTCCCAGCTCTGCTCCTCGCTGCCCCCGTGTGCCACCTTGGGCAAGTGACCGCACCTCTCGGATCCTCATCCTTATCACCTGTAACGCAGGGAGAGCTACCTGCCTCCTGGGATTGCTGGGGCTTTAAGCAGGGATGAAAGAGATGGTGTAGGTTAATGGTTCTCAACTTTGGCCATGCATTAGAATCACCAGGGGTACTTTTAAAATCCCCAATCCCAGGAACACAGCTTTTAAAACTCCTCAACTGACCCCAGTGTAGCCAAGACTAACAACCACTGGTGTAAGTGAAAGTGACTAGCATAGAGCCTGGACCAATCAACACTTGTTTTTTAAAGCTTAAGATTGAAGAAATATGGGGAATTTGGTTCCATTCATCACCAGCAGTTCCAGTTTTGCTTAAATACCTCCAAATTCTCTGCAGGGGCCTCAGCAGCACTCCTGGAGCTGGGAGGATAAGGTTGTGCCGGTCTGAAGCCTTCTCCTGGAAGGCTCAGCTGTGACAGCTGCCAAAGAACCAGGTTGGATTCCCAGTCAAAACGGAAAAAGGCTCAGTGTGGTGTCTGGTCTAGACAATGCCAAACCCTTATTTCCTGGAAGGCTGGGAGTGTGTGGCCAGCAGGGTCAGATGACAATAACTTCAGGCCAGCCAGAAGCAGGCATGCGTGCCGGGAGAAGGAGCCAATGTCAGCTGAGCGCTTGCTCTGGACCAACCTGCATCCTTCCCCTCACTGAATCCCCACCAGAGCTCTGAGATCTTCTTGAATTAGTCCCATTTCACAGATGAGGAAAAGATGCCCACGCAGGGGAAGCGTTTTGCCTAAGGGCCCAGAGCTCACGGGTCTAGTGACTCCCGAGTCCACACACGCTCTTTGTCCACACTCAGAGGCACCACATGGTGTCGGTCCAGGACGTGGGTCACCAGCAATCTCAGGACCACCAGGGGGACTTGGGGAGGGGGACACTGCATGGCCACAGTCAGATGACTCTGGCTGGGCTGGACCAAGCCACATTTGGGGGTGACAGGACTAAGACAGCTTTCCGAACCTCTCGTGCGGTAGCCAAGGCATGTCGGAGAAAGACTCCCAGCCCGGGCCCAGGTTTGTCACTGTAACAAGCCCTAAACGAAGAATCAATGTCTCATCGTGAAGCCAGCTCACTGTTCGGATGATTTAAGTTAGGGGAAATGTGGGTGTCCGACAAGAGCTACTCTGATGATTTGCAGGGGCAAGGGTGGCCGGGCTGACGCTATTTGCCCATTCTGGCCAGCCGCTCCGGTATTGACAGAAGCCCCCGCACGCGCTCGCTAGATTACAGTAAAGACATTCAAATCACAGGCGTGTCAGCCCATGCCTCGGCTCCTCTGTGCCAGCAGCCCCTTCCTTCTGCATTAACCGAGACAAACAGGGAGAAGTCAGGAAATTCTGATTAGCGCAGGAACGGCAGATGAGCTGGGAGGCCTGCGGAAGCCGAGGAGACACAATGAAGTTGGTCTTCGTGCATACTAGCTTAAGATTTTCTTCCCATAAGAAATGCAGATGGGAATCGGCACGAAGAGGAAAGCAGGTGCAGTGATTAAAAACAGCTACCGCTTGCTGAGCCCTACCCCTGTGCCAGGCGGTTTTCCATGCATTATCTCACTTACTCTGCACAGCATCATGAGGTAGGTATTATGACCATCTCCATTTTACAGATAAGGAAATCAAGGCTCCAAAAGGTGACATCACCTGCCTGAGGTTGCAGAGTTGGTCAACGACGGGGCCAGAGTGAATTGAAGTGAATTCTCTCTAGCCCAGGGGCTCATACAACACAATGTTCTTTCTTTTTGATTAAGAGAAATAATCACAAGATTGTATTTGACATATTAGCGGCCACCTGGGGCTGTTCTGGTAGCAATTCAAAGAGATGGATTATAAGGTAGTGTCAAAGAGAGGGGGCTTTGGAGTAATGACCGTGATTCCAGCTCCACCGTACGCTCCACCGTGTGCCATTTCACCTCTCGGAGCCTCCGTTTCTTACTGATACGACAGAAATACTATCCTCCTCATGCTCTAAGCATTGAATACCGTTACCCAGGGCAAGTGTGCGGAGCAGCAGCTGGTGCCAGGTGAGGGCTCATGTGCGAGAGACAGTGATGACCCTGTGCTGTAGCAGACCGACAACTCTCCCTGGTACGGAAACCAGAGGGGACACGCTGAGATCCCACTACTGAACACCTGCTGGCTCAACCACCCGGGCAGTGACGGAGTTTGCCTCACTGTCACTGGGGACCCGACTCTGCATTCCAAAGTCGAGAAAGGATGCTCCAAATGGACTAGAGTGAGAATTTCAGCTTCTGCAGAGTGAGGAGAACAGAGCCTGAGAGAGCACAGCGGAGAGAGGACGGCGCTGGGGGCCTGGCGGACACCTGGTAGAAACACAAACCCATCTGCAAAGTGACCGACGGGAGAACCAACATTAGCTGCAGCGACAGGAATAGGGGACTCACGGGTCACAAGGTGAAAGGACACGGTGACAAAGCAGCAGCACAAATTAGTCTGTAGAGACGAAACGTGCCAACCCTCTGAGCCAGTGAGGAGAAGACAGGCCTCCTCCCTAGGATGTGCTGCCCACCAGTTCCCTGGGGACACGGCCCTGTCCACACACTGAATTTGGGGCCTGTTACCCCTCCCCCCACTCCCTTATTTATTGTCGCTCCTCTCCTGGATGTCACTGGTCCAGAGCTGGGGCTCTGGTGCCTGGCACGGCCTGGTGCACAGCAGGCTTTGGTAGGAGTTTGCAGTCATGCACACGTGGCAGCACCGAGAAGCGGAACGAGGACAAGGAGAAGCGTCAGACACCTGACTCAGCCGCGGCTCCTTTTCCTTGTCTGGGTCTCCTCACTTCCTTCCTCCGTGAAATGGGATGGTTGGAGCATCTTCAAGGTACTTTCTAATGCTAACGTGCTGTTTCTAGACAGAGAGAAGGCCTTTCTCCACGAGGTCTGCTGCGGCCCTCACAGAGAACGTGTCAGGACACGCAGCCCTCGCCGCGGAGTTGGGGACGGAGAAAGAACCTTAGTGGGAACGCAGGCTCTGCCACCCACCTGTCTGGAACACGCGGCAGGGCCCTGACCCTCAGAGACATGGGGGAGCTACTTCCCACCGCACAGGGCTGTGTGGCGATCACCAGCTGATCCATGTGACATGCATCGTGGAGAGCTTGAAAAAGATCAGTTTTCCACCCCAAATTATGGCAGTTCCCTGCCTGAAGCACGTGTTTAGTGACTCTACTTCAAGCAGCCTTGTTTCAGTGCATGTGACACACACTATCCATGCAGGACACGTAGCAGGTCAGCGGAAGCGAGGCCGTGACTCAGAGAAAGTCACGAAAGGAGCCTCCACCAAAGCTGCCTTCTGCTGCCCAGCACTGGTGCCTAGGCACACGGTGACTGTCCCCTGCCAGGCCTATCCAGAGAGGCCCCCTGCCCTCATCTTACAGCAGGAGGGATGGGACCTGCCGAGGCCACAGAGCTGGAAGAGCCAGAGCTGCACCTGACGTCAGTGCTGACCCCAGAGCACTGGCTCCTCCCACGACACCGTAGGACTCTGAGTGTGCTCAGGAGCCCGGCCGTGGTTTTCCTCTGTGTTTCTGGGAAACCCAAGGGTTTCTGGGAAAACCCAGACTGTTTTCCACACAAACACGTCCTTTTCCATGAGCTGCAGATGCAGTCCCAGCCCACGGAGTGCAGAGCCTCTGCGTGGGGATCACGTGCAGCTGGGGGCTGCAGAGGGGCTCGGTGCAGCTGGAGCTCCAGGAACAGGGAGGAGGCGAGCCGCTCTGAGCCTCAGTTTCCTCGGCTCTGAACTGGGGGATCACCCACTTATATCGTAAGGCTGAAAATTACCGTGTTTGTCAAGGTGCCAATACTGTGTGGCTCTCAGCAGGTGCGCAGCAGAAGTCAGTGTCCCTCAGGGCCCCTTTAGATGCCCTTTGAGAGCTGGGCAGCCCATCTTGGACGGGACCTTTTTTACCTGTCATTCAACAAATACCTGTGACTGAGGTGACTCTGTCCACGTGGGGTGGGGTGCAGGAAAGGCCATGGGGCTGGGGGAGGTGACATAAAAACCAAGTGCCAGGGAGGAACTGGCGCTAGCTAGATGGAAAGCAGGTGGTGGGCACGGGAAGGGCAGCCTGCCTGCCGTGTGCAGCTGCGTCACTGGCGTTGGTGGTGTGTCACAGACCTGGTGACTGTGGGAGATGCTGGATTCTCCTTCCTCATTTGAGGGTATCTTCCCTGAGAGCCAGAGATCCAAGAAGAGGTGGATGCTGGACCCTCAGATACAGAAAAAATAATTACTCAGCACATGTGGGCGGCTCTCCCCCAGCTGCCCCAGGCAGCCCTCGAGTCCCTCCCCTTCCCTGGCTCCCAGTGCCTATGAGCCAAGCGCAGTGTGGAGCTGGGGAGAGGCCCCCCAAGGTGCAACCCTGCCCACTGTGCTGACCACCGTGCCTCATTCCCCAAACACTCCGCATCTCCATAACACAGAGCTGGCCACAGTTCTCCAGATGGTTCCGTAGGTCCCTGCCTTGGCCTGTGCTCCTCCTGCCCCTGCTTTCTCAGGCTGGGGAAGTCTCCCTCGCCTTCTGTGGATTAACTCAGGGCCAGCTGCCCTGGGACACTTTTTCTCCCTGCCTCGGGCTGGGTAGGTGTCCCTCCTCTGGGTTCCACAGCCCTACGCTCACCTCTGCAATCGCATTTACTGCCATTTGTCGCCTCGCCTGGCTGCCCGATGGTTCCCTCACTAGATGGTGGCCTCCTCGAGGGCTCGGTGGTATCTGACTTCCCTCTGCATCTCCAGCTCCCAGCCCCGTGCCTGGGTCCGAGCGGGCACTCCAATGCTCTTTGCATGAATTATTCTACCGCAGATCAGGCAACGGGAGCACTTCTGAGAAAGAGGCTAGCCGGGTGGAGAACCAGACAGACTGAGGATGCGAGGAGGAGGGTTAGAGGGCGGGAGGGAGAGAAGAGAGAGAATGTAGTGTGTGCGCTGGGAGGGGCAGGGGAGGGTGGAGGGAGGCAGGGAACACCGTCTAATTAGACCACATGTGCAGAGCAGCATCTGGCTCCAAGCACAGCAGTTTACACCGCTCCTGGAGTTGTCGTGGAGATAACCACATGACCAGCCTGGAGCCGAGACTCCGGGGCAGCAATCCAGATGCACTCCTAACATATTCTGACAGAGAGCAGATGGGCAGCTATTTGCAGGGCCAAAAAATGCCAACTCCGCTCCCCTCCAGACCTGTGTGCCCTCATGGATCATTTTCATCTTGTAAAGTCATTCCTATCTGCCCTGGAACCACCAGTTCCTCTTGTGTAGGAAGCAGTGTGAGGGCTGCTATTTTTGTAGTTCTCTGACCATCACAACTTCCGGCCTGTTCCTGTGGGCGATGAGATGTCACCACCCTTAATGAAGGGGTCCTTGAGGCCCAGGCTCCCCTGCTGCCAGCCTCCCCTCAATTCTTTCTCGGTTTTAAGTGTCTAAATCTTTCACTCTTTAGGCCGCATCTAACAGATCCAGGCCTGGGAGCAACGCTGTGCCGAGTGTGGGCAGAACACAGGCTTTGGTGGCTAAGCTTCTGCTCTGCTGGTACTGGCCTGGGGCATGCACTCGGTCTCTCCAAGCTCAGTTTACCACTCTGTAAAATGGGGTTTGTATTAGTAACACCTATTTCCATGGCATTATTTTAAGGACTAAATTAATGGAAGAACCTTGATAATTATACAACTCTATATAAATGTTAGTTGTTATTATTTAATATAATGGTAATTTTTGAATGGGAAAAAATTCTCTTTAAATCTCAAAAATTTTGAGCAGAAAGCTCATATCAATTAGGCAGGCATGGTGGCACATGCCTGTAGTCCCAGCTACTTGGGAGGCTGAGGCAGGAGGATCACTCTAGCCTCTAGGAGGTTGAGGTTGCTGTGAGCTATGATAATGCCACTATACTCTAGCCTGGGAGACAGAGTGAGCCATTGTCTCTTAAAAAAAAAAAAAAAGAGAGAGAGAGAAAGAAAGAAAGCACATATCAGTGTGGTAAGAAAATGACAAAATCTTTGGGTCTGTAAACTCTATTTTCTCAGGCACATGTAAGGCGAATATTGGAGCACCAGGCTGGGGTTTGAATTCTGTCTCTGATGCTTATTAGCAGTGTGATCTCATATAAGTAACTCAAAATTTCTCTAGGGCCTCAGTTTCTTCATCTGTAAAATGGGGATAATCATTCTTACCTCCCATGAACTTATTCCAGTTGTGAGAATTAACTGGGGCAATGTATGTAAACTGCCCAGCACACAGGAGGCACTCAATAAGCATCAGTTACTTTTCCCTTCTCCTTGTTCATCTGATAGAATCAGATAAGACTGAGGATGAGGAAGAGTGCAGTGAAAAGCATAGGTTCGGCTCGACCGCGTTAGAATCCCACTTGCTCGCTGCATGACCTTGGGGAGACAGTCACCTTTTCCAAGCCTCAGTTTCCTCTTCCAGAAAAGCAGGATAAAATATTAATAGAACCTACCCGGTCACATTGTTGTGTGGTTTAAAGGAAACAATGAGAACATAAAGCAGTTAACATCTAATAAACGGCTGTCAGTAAGATCCTCTTCTCCCTAACTGGAGAAATCCTCAACCATTTCAGGAAAAGCTATACCTTTTCTGTGGGTCTCGCCTGGGGCACAGATGCCACACAGTCTCAGGGGAAGACAAGTGAGGCAAGGACCCCCATGGGAAGTGCGGGCCGCTGCAGGAGCACACCAGGACCCCGTCCTAGGCCCCCTGGCCCGCTGCCTGCGTGGTCCAGGTGCAGCCAGGATTATTTATAAAGCACCGCGGGGTTCCCGCTGCTGCACACTCGCCTGCCGTTGCAGGTGTGGGGAAGGCCTGGCTAAGAATATTGCTAACGTGGGTTTAACATCACCCAGCAGAGACTAATGATTGTTTTAAGTAAATATTAATTATAAGAGTCGCCCAGATAGAGTGCCAGAGTAGCAAGCATGCTCCTGCATCTGCAGATGTAGGGAAAGCCATCATTTGGGGAGACAGCAACTTACATGACTCCTCCAGGGAGTTTAACGGCTGGCAGACTCTAAATATTTGGGAGATTCCTGGTTAAACTATTTGGTAAGTGTCTTAATATGCGAGACACAGGGATTTCCTTATTCGAAAGACGGTCTTCCCCAGACCAAACAGCGGATTCAGTTCTATGGGACTCTTTAATCTGGGAAATGGTCACAATAGCGTGGAGAACCCAGATCTCGTTCAAGGCCTGGCATATTGGCTGGCTGATCTCAGACAAATGTTGCCCCAAGAACCTGGATGTGGGGTCACCAACCTTCGATGGTGTTCCAGTTCTCAAGCTTCTAGCTGTGTCCTCTTGGGTATGTGCCTCTGAGTTTCAGCTTCCTCACCCGTATTAGAAGCTAACATTTTTGATCACTTTGATCAGTGGTTCTGATATCTGGGAGCACATGAAGACTCCCCTAGGGAGATTCTTTTTCATACATATTCCTGGGCCAGGGCTCAGACCTTTACAAAGCTGCTCCGATGATTCTAGTGCATGTGGGAACTGGCGGTGGCAGGGGGCGGTGGTGGCATAGTAGTAACAAGAGCAGCAGAAGCTTCTATGTGCCCACCGTGTGTCAGGTACCTTTCTAGGTGTTTTACATGTATTCACTCATTTAATTCGCATAACAGCCCCATGAGGTGGATATTGTTGCTGTGTCCACGTCACAATTGGGAAACGGAGGCACAGAAATGTGAAGTAGCTTCCCCAGGTTCGCACAGGCAGGATATGAACCCAGGTGGTCTTGCTTAGTTGTGGGCCTGACCTAGTCTGTAGTACCGAGAGGGCAGTGGCTCTGCCTCTCTTCCTCGTCACCGTGTCCCCTGTACTCCGGGCAGAACCTTGCACAGAGCAAGTGACCCACATGCCAATGAAACTATCAGGCATCTCTGCACAGGCTCCACCTCACAACACCCCAAGGAAGCCGGTCTCACCACCCTCCATTTCCAGATGAAGAAATTGAGGGCAGGGTATTTCATTAAGCAGCTTAAGGTCATTTCCACGGTGAGTGGTGAGACTGGGATTTGAGGCCAAGCCTGGCTTGCTCCTTTATCTCGTGCTGCAGCCTAATGAAACACAATAGCGAATTTCTGCTCCGCAAGGTGGATGTAAAGATTAAATGGACATGAGATGTCCTTATAAACTAAATTGCTTTCCAAATCCTGCTGAGGGACTGCCTCAGTTTCTCCCAAGGTGGTTAGCTTCAAAGACAAGTTTTGTTGATTAAATGTGAATGTAGGAATTGAGATCATGGCTCTGTGGTCCTTGGCAAAGAGCAGGTTCTCAGGTCTCTCAAACCCTGGGCTCTGTCATTGGGACACGAGGGCAAATGACAGTCCTGTGCAAGGACAAGGCATTCACTGGTCAGGGCTCCAGATTCTGACTTTCTAGAAACTGGATTTATGACCTCCCGATCTCTGTGTCCCAAGTCCCTTCTGTGATACACAATGACAAGAGAGGAGGGTTGGGACTACATCTGACCCAGCAGGACCTGGGACTGACTGAAGCCAGAGGACTGAACCTGACTGCACTTTCCAGAAACCCAGTGTGAAATCCCAACCTCTGTTGTTAAAGTCACATTTTTAAGTCTTCAAAGGCATCTGGAAGTTGTCAAGGGGAAAAGCATCCAGAGGACAGGGCTGAAGTCTGTGCCTGGGGGCACTACAGTGGCTGTAACATCCAGCCATTTCCCTGCTTGAACCTGGCCCATGAAATAGGGCAGTTTGGTTCCCAGGACATGGTGACGCTTCCCAACATTGTGGCTAGCAGGTGTCTCATCTTTGGGAAAACTGAATCATCATGGACTTTCCCTCCCTCCCTATAACAATAGCAGGGACCGTTTACCATTTACTGAGTGCCTGCTACTCACACTCGAACAGTATTTACTCTAGTTATCGATAGGCTGCATGGCTGGGGGAAGTGTGCTGATGTCCGCAACTTGCTCTGAAGGCATCAGAAAATCAGATGCATTGATAGACGCGTAGATGGAGAGATGCGGGATAAGGCAAGTCTAGTAAAATGGTAATGGTACAGTCCACGTGGTAGGTATGCGGATGTCCACTGTAAAATTCTTTCCACTTTTCTGTATGTTTGAAAATTTTTATAATAAAATGTTGGGGACAAAACCCATAACGGGATGTGAAGAGCCAGAACCTGAAGGTGCTAAGGTGATGGCTGGCTGTGTTACTCCACAAGCGACACCAAACAAGACATTGTGTTACTCCTGTTCACTGCTGATGCAGTGGCAGGCAGGTCTTAAAAGTGAGTTATAAACAAACCCAAACTAATCATTGCACATCTACTATGGACGAGGCACTGTTTAAGCACGGGAGCAGTAATGACTAAACCAGCCAGGGTCCCTTCCCTCACAGAGTGTACGGAGGTCACAAAAACAAATAACATGTGACAGGCATGGTGAGGCATCTACCTTCTTTTCACAGATCTGGAAATAAAGCTCTGAAAGGTCAAGCGACTTGCCCAGTCCCTATGACAACCAGGTGGGGGCAGGGTTCACATGTAGGCACATCTGAGTGTAAAGTCTGGGTTCTTTCCTCTGTCACCTGTCACCTTTCAAAAGGTCACTAACATCGTCAACTCTCATTTGCTCTTGATGAGAGAAGCTACGAGGAAAACTGACATCCCAAGATCAATTCCAAGCTCCATTCTAGCCACACTTCTCAACCCTGCTTCTCGTCAGACTGAGTCCTAGAACGCCAGCAAACCCACTGTTGCTGTTTTAACTCTTTCGCTTGGGAAACCTTTTGGTTCTTATGGTGGCTTCCCCACCAGTACCGCATCTAACCTGCAACAGCCCTGACAGAAGACTGAATTCCTGTAGCTTTCAGCCCATTTGAGCTGTGAGGCTGGCAGCTCAGGGGCTGAAGTGACAGGCTGTTTCCTGAGCCCTCTGCTCCCCTCTGGCCCAGGGCTACTGGGATGCATAGGGGCTGGTTAGTTTGGCAGAAAGAAAAGAGAAGCTGCCCACAGAGAGTGTTTGGATGCCGGAGTTTTGACTGGACGGTCCCACGCCTTTCACTACACACTTGGCCCGTCTGCCGCTCCAGCACCCCAAAGGACTTCTTCCAGCACCTTCTCTGCAAGGGCAAAATGATTCTCCCTCTCGCTTCTTGTTTCCTCTAGAAGCTAACTGCAGGGTAATCTGTGGTTCTGGCCAGGGGACTGTCAAAACACCATTCCAAGAAACCTTGGAAGGAGCTTTTGTTTAGTCATGATGAATAGGGAAGTCAAATGCCAGCTGAACTCATTTTACTCACAGTATATTCCCTAGGGTCGGGACAGATGCCCCTCCCCCACACCGATAGGTAATACGAGGTACTTAAGAACAAAGCTGTTTGAGGAGAAATACAGGATAGCAGACCTGCGGATGGGCTTCTAAATGTTCTCTTCCTGCCTGGACAGCAGCAACTGCCTCCTCCCTGGGCCCTTGCTGCCAGACTGTCTCACCACCTCTGAGAGATCTTCCTAAAGCCACTTGGATCATCTGATCCCATCGCATCTGCGGAAGCCCTGCACTGCCTTTGTGAGACGCTCCAAGGCTCTTCTTGGCTTGGCATGCCAGCCCCAGGGGCGCTCCAGCCATACCTCCTGACACCCCCTTGCAAACTAGAAGTCGCGGTCATTGCAACCTGCCCGTAGCTTCCCAGACACCGTACACCGTGCCATTTCAGACCTTCCTGATTTTGCTCATGGTCTTCCCTCTGCCTGGAATGCCTTTTCCTCCCTTCCTCATCAAGCCAACTCCTCCTCATCTCACAAACCAAGTTCAGGTGTCGCGGCTTTAGGAAGACGTCCCCGTCCCCACAGCCACCCCTCTCGGGGTCCTCCTCTGGGCTCTCATGGCACCCTGAGCTTAGCTCTGTCGTGTTACATAATAGTCACCTGCTTACTTGCTGGCCTTCCCCTTGAGGACGTGAGCTCCCTACGGACAGGAAGGGAACTGTGTTCCTGGTTTATAGCACCCTTACCGAGCACACGGCCTGGCACACAAGGGGCACTGAATACATGTGTGTTGAATGTATGAATGAACAAATCGTCTACACTCTCGTACGGGACTGAGTCTCATGAAACGAAGCTGCTTTCCGGAAAGTGAAAGAATACCAAGACAGTTCCGAAACAGACCCACACTGTCCCAGAATTCTTCCCGAAGCAGACGGCGTCACAGCAAGGCTGCAATTATAGACACGCACGCGCACACACACGCGCACACATTGTTTAAAAAAATTCAGAGAATGCACTTAGCGCTTTTTTTCCTTATTGGAAACCTGTTTACAATCTTGTCCACTGTCAGTCTTAAATGTCACTTTCAGAAAGCTGGCTGCTGCCAGAAGAAATTTATTTTCAACTTGAATCACAGCATGTTCATGCAGAGAAGCGCCTCTTTTGAATCTCCAAATTGGAGGGAATTCAGGGAAGAGAAAGTGAGGTGATTAGAATCTGCAGAAGCTGATTCAGGAGGAAAAATTATAGGCTAAAATATGCACGGGTGAGCTAAACAGCAGCTATCAGTGGGGGGGGGATGGCGATGGGGGGGATGGCACCACCTAGAAGCCTAGAGCAGCGAGGACGCGTGGCAAGATGTGGAAACAGGAGAATGAAATGGTGGGGGACGCCTAGGCAACAGGAAGGAGGCGCACCTGTGCCAGGTCCTGTGGAAGATGGTGTCCTTCATTCAGCCTTCGCCCAGCAGCTATCGCTATTCCTATTTTAAAGGTGCAGAAACTGAGATTTTGAGAGATCAAGAGCCCAAGTAAGGAGTGGTGGGGTCAGGTTCTACCATCCACCTGCCACCAGCTAGTGACTAAGTAGAGGTGTGCAGTAGGCATTGCTGTCCCTGCTATTTAGCGGTAGGGTGATCAGGGAAGACTTCCTGGAGGCGGAACAGGTGTGCTGAGTTTTGATTAGGCTTCTTTATGCCTGTTCAGAACAGAGCTGTCAGCGTTCAGGAAACCTGCAACTCAGTATGTCCATTATTTTTAAACAAGAGACGTACACATGGTCAATCAGGTGCCCCTCGCCAATCATGCCCTTAGTCTGGCAAAGGTGTACTCAAGACCTAACATGAAGGAAGCTTTCCCAAATCTGCAAGGAAGGGCGGTCATCTTGCCTTTCATTCACTGAGTCAGCAAGCAGCTGTCAAAGAGTCCACTGTGCATCAGCCCCTGGGCCGTAATGCTCAGCCATCCCAGGATGCAGAATTACTACCCTGGATAATGGCCTGGAAGGAAAGGACAATAACAGGGTGCCAAGACCTGGTCTGGAGGCAGCAGAAAGCATTCCTGGGAAGTGACATGCGAGCTGAGAGGAAGGTATGCAGTTCCCCAGGCCTCGGTGGGGTGGAGGAGTGCAAAGGGAATGCAGAGAGGCTAGAGCTCAGGCAGCAGAGGGGAGGGAGGGAGCCAAGGCTGGGCGTGGACCCTGCAGGCCTTTTTAGGCCATGTTGTCCTAAAGCAATGGGGCACCCTAAAACATAGGAGGCCAGGGAAGGGAGTGTAGATGTTTGCACTTTGGGAGGATCATTCTGGCCTCAATGAGGCAGGGGGGCTGCCAAGGAGGTGCAGGGGAAGCAGGGTGCCCACTGAGGCAGCTGCCAGGGGAATGCAGGTGAGAGATGGTGGGAGCTGACGGGGCAGGAACGGGAAGGGAGAAAGCAAGAGCTATTTTTAAGAGTTGATATGATAGAAGAGTTGATGGATCAGGCAGACTGACCGCCTCCCCCTACCAAACTCAGTGCCCTGGAGAGGCAGGTAGGACCAGGTGGGATTCACCAGTGCCTCCTCCTTCCTGAGAGTCCAGCGGGGCCCCTGAGCAGGGACTATGCTTAGAGTACCTTGGAATTCCCAACTGCAAGAGCAGGGCCGGCACACAGATGTGCTCCAGAGATGCCAGTGGGCCATGCCGAGGCTGGACGCTCTGCTCCACTGGCTGCCCGGTGACTCCCCATGGCAGCCGCCAAGAGCTTAGGAAACGAATCCCAAGCAGAGCAAAGCCTGGGTCTTGCGGGCCAGCCCCTGTGTGCAGACAGTCTCCATCTGGAAAGCACAGGGCTCCCAGCCCAGGCCTGGGGACTCGCCGGGTTCCCCAGTTCTTTGCTGATCCGAAGTGTGCCCACACCGTGTTTGCCAGAGTCTGTCCTGGGCTGTCGTGACTGATGTCCTATTCTGGAATGGCTTCTGAGGGAAAGTGTGTCCTGGGGTGGCTTAGGCGTTGTAGTGGGACAGGCTGGGCTGAGACTCCTGGCGCTGTCACTCACTATCCATGTGACTGTGGGAAAGTCTTTAGTCCCTAAGTCTCAGTCTGCTGCTTGCAAATGGGGATAATGTAGCCGACCTCATGGAGCCGTGAGGCACGCAGATTTTCTATAAAGTGCCTGCCTCAGGGCCACGTGTGTGACAGAGAGACTCAAGAGGTTGGTGGTTGTTCTCACTGTCCTTGTTTGAGACGTAGCCTTTGTTTTTCTTTTTTCCTAGATTCCTCCTTAGTCTCCTAGGACCTGTAGCAAACCGGTTAGTGTTTCCTAGTAATTGCTGCCATCCCATACATACTATTAAATATTACGCTGATTCATTTGAAAATTTGTCCAAATCTGGTCAGAGTGACTTGTTTCTGAGTTGGCAGCTTTGGTCTTTTGGAAGCCTGTGTTCCTATCCTGAAAGTTTCTCATTCAGAATTCTGGGAGCCCAGGCCAGGACACTCTTGTATTTGTACTCCAAGCCACTGAGTAATCCTCTCTCTAGCAGGCCACACGGTGAAGGGGGCAGGGCTTGGCTTTTGCACATAGATGGATCTGGGTTTGAATCCCAACTCCACTATTTAGCAACTAGGCAGCCTGAGCAAATCTCCCCAGTGGGGCAAAGGGCTGTGGTAGGACTGTGCCCCCAAATCTCAGAGTTCTCTGACCCATCAGAGCATGTGCAGAGAGAACCACTCAGATTCTTCCACACATCCCTCTGATACTCTCCCCCTCTGCCCTAAATCCTTCAATGACCGTCCTGCCTTCAGCAGAGCTGTCCCTCCACTCATCAACATTTACTGAGCACCTACTGTGTACCAGGTGCTATGCTAGGCACTGGGGAGGGTGCAGTGGACAGGAAGTCCAAAGTCCTTCCTGCATTTTGGAGCTCCACCCTCTGGCCCCTGCCTACCCTTCCTGACTCACTCACCTTACACCCACCCCTCCCCCCATGGGGCACACTGCACTGGCTGCACTAGGCGCCACAGGGCTGTGAATGCACAGGGCTGCTCTTACCTCTGAGCCTTTGCTCATGTTCTTTCTGCCTGGATGGTCGCTGCTTACCTGCTCCACTTGCCTGTGACTTCTGTCCCCTCACCGCACCTCACCGTGGCCCTCAGTGCACGGTGTGGCATGGAAGGGAGGCCCTCGGCAAGAGCAGGGTGCACACCGCCTAGGGAGGCTGGCTCACCTGGTGACACTCTGTTCCACACCCTCCCAGATGTGGTGCCCGGGGCAGGTGGCATCCTCCCGCTGTCCATCCCCTCCTCTCTAACACGGAGGTGGTGATGTCTGCCTCCAAGTTTTACCTTGAGGAAAACAGGGGACCTGATGTAGGTGTGTGGTAAACGGTAGCCATCACAGTTGTCTGTGTAGTGTTTGCATGTCCCTCTCACTAGACCGGGAGCTTACTCAGGGCAGGAGCTGCACCTCTGCCCTCTCGGGATCCCCAGCGTGAGGGGCAGAGCCTGGCATGCTTGAGATGAGCTAGTCTTGGGGAAATGTGTTTCCTGAATCAAAAGCCTTTTTGGTGTTGCAAGAGTTAAAATCTGCTGGTGCTTATAAACAAGCTACATTTCAGCTCAGCACTATCACTGGGTGTGAGTCACAAGGCTTAGCAGGTGTGGGCAATAATTAAAGGCTTCAGCAATCTACCTGGGCAAGGTATTTTTGCCTCTTATTCCAAAGAGGAAACTCTCTCTATGGAGAGCAGAGGAGCTCATTAATGAGACTAATTAGGTGTAAAGGGGGTAGAGGCTGGCATCAGCTGCAGCTTGGAGGAGCTAATCATTAAGCTCTGTAATCTCCTCTGCTGAACACAAGCAGATCAGGTTCGGGGGCTGCGAGCAGGGCTCCCCCACCTGAGTACCTGACCACGGGTTTGGGAGAGGCTGAAAGGCCTCACTTCTCCCCGCTGCCATGCTCGCCAGGAGATACCAGATACACACACATGCACACACACACACACACCCCCCCATGGGGTCAGCTGCTGGGGAAAGAAGCCAGATAATCCAAAAAGATGCTTTTCTCTTAGTGTTCGCTCACTTTTGAGGAACATGTGCTGGTTTTACAACCAGGTTTCCTGGATATAAAGAACGGATCAAAGAATCTCCTTCTTGGCTCCACATGCGGAGGATCCGACTCCCATGCCGAGACTTCCGGATTTTCTGGCCATCACTAAGGTTTTGGTAGCACTGGGGCAGATTTTGCTTTCTGAATCCATCTCCTCCCTGGCCTGTGGGTTCCGTGACCTGGGGGAGAGGGGCTGATCCCCCCGGGATCCTCGGTGGCTGGCATGCCCCAGGTGTCACTATACACTGGATGTGTGGCGGGGCGGATGGGGGCAGCTAGGAAGACAATGGACAGATGGATTTTGGTGCTGCCACTTTTCTCAGCTCTGTGGCTTTGGCCAAATCACACCTTTCTGAGCCCTAATTTCCTTATCTGTAAAGGGAGCATAATAAGATCATGTGTGCAAGAGCATTTTATAAAAGTAGCTCATCTTTAATTATTGTGAGTTTATTTCATAAAAGGAGGAAGAGGCTGATCAGGGAAGTGGCAAATAATTCCAGTGAAGTCTGCACACTGAGCTTTGCTTAGGTCAAGGGGCAAAGGTGTCCCAGGACAAGGCCATGGGAGCAGATTCACACCTGGAACACCGGTGTCCCTGCACTGCTGACAGACAGAGAGCCTTGGCTCTGGGCTCTGCTGCTAGCCCGACCTGGGGGGCTTTCCGTCTCAGCTCGATGCCCGTGGAGACTGCTGGGAAGCAGGGATGGAAGCAGCTGGCTCCTGCCTCTCCCACGAGACCCCCTCCATAAAGCACCCTTCGATCTCCACACCTGCAGCCCCGTCCAACATGAGCCTCTCAGAACGCTGGCACCAACTAAACTGCATGTGTCCAGGCAGCAAGCTCTGAGCATCAGCTTGCTGGTGTCATCCTCCTCGTCCTCAGAGCCAAGTGCCGGCATGAGCACCTTGGTGAAGCTGTCCCCGACACCCAACTCCTCTCCCCTCACGTTAGTCCCCACATCTTCTGTGGTCCTGCAACCTTCTGGGCACCCTCCACCCCAGCACTGACCACTACCAGGATCACTTGTTCATACCTTTGTCTCTTCCACTCCACTGGGAGTAGGTAATAGTATTCTCCTTTCTCATTGGAACTGAAGGATCCTGCCGACCTCTGCCCAGCCACAGGGGTGGGCATGTGACCCTGGGGACCAACTGGAAGACTCCCCACTCTGGTCACAGCGATGGGTTCAGGGTGGCCCAAGCTGGTTCAGCAGTCTCCTCTGAGAGTCGATGCACAAACATCGGAGGTGAAAGAGAATCACCTTAAGCTAGAAGGACCACAGAGTCCCCTGTATCTCTATTGCAAAGCAAGGGGATGTGTGAAAATAAGACTAACCGCCGAGAAAAGCAAAGCCAAACAGTGGTCACGGAGAGACTGGATCCATTTGAGGTCCTGGATCCAGCCACACCAGTAGCAACAACAGCCTTGGACTCCTCAGTTGCCAAGAAATTCTCCCTCCCACTTTTTCTGCTCAAGTTAGTTTAGCTTGGGCTGCTACCATCCACAGCTGAGAGGCTAAGCCAGGGTTTGCGCAAGTCTAGGGCCGTTCCAGTCAGCCCGTGGGTTTGTTTGTCCTCCACCTCTGCTCCCAGTATTTTTGTTGGGACCTAGAACAGAGTCCTCTTAATCATTTTTCTCCCTCCTGAGCCACAAGCAAGGACACAGCAGGGCCTAAGGCTACTCTCAGACCAACGCCGATGGCCCCACGTGGCTCTCCTGGACGCAGTTGTCCTGTGCACACTTTCTCGCCCCACACGCTTTTTATGAAGACCCCTGTTTCTCAAAGGTGTTTTTCTGAGATTTCTCAGAATACTTTCCATCGTTTTCCTAGTCTGAACAACACAAAGACCACAAAAACATAACACATACAATGTACTGCAAAATCAATAGCATTGAAATAATTGAAAAAAGGGGAAAGGATGGGGGACAAAAAACCTGCATCCATGAAACATAAGCACCAAGCTCCCTGAAAGGGAATTGTTGATATTTCTGGAGCCCTTATGTTGTATGTACAGGTTACTATCCCCCTTTTGCAGATGAAGGAACTGAGGCCCAGAGAAGGTTAAGTAAGTTGCTTTCCAACACCCAGCTTGGCCAATGCCTCATCTTCCACCTTCAAGGCCCAGCAAGTGCTGTCTCCCATGTCCCCTGAAGGCTCCTTTCTGGACCCTCCAGCAGAGCACCCATGGTCATCCAGCCAGCAGTTCCACAGTGTCCTCCTGCTGGCTACGGGCAGCCTCCACCAGCAGAAGTGATCAAGGTGTATATCACTTCTCTTTCACCTCCAGATCCCATCCGCCAGCACAGGGCTTGGCGGCAATAACGTTTGCTGGAGTAAACAAATGGACAATGGAGTCTGATCTGAACCCTGCTTGCTCAACTGTAAGCCAGACAGCGCCTCCCCTCCCCCAGCTGGCTCCGTGACTGCCAGCACCTCCGAGCCTCCCTCTTGTTCTCCCTGGAGGGAGTCAGGCTGGGTAGCAGAAGTGGTTACAAGACCAGAGGGAGCACGGACAATGGTAATAAATATGTAAAATCCAGAATTCATTACATCTAGCTAATTCCAAATGCAAAAGACACCACATCCTCCGAGACAGATCCCAACGAAGGATTCTGGTTTGTAGCTGACAATTGGAAAAGTGGGACCAGAATTGTGCTGTCCAACTCAGAAAACTGTTTTCTTCGTGATGGGCAAGACACCCACCCTCTATGAATTTTGTGCCCAAGGGCTCAGCTCCCAGCCTGCCTCAGTTTCAGCTCTGTGAGAGACCCTCTCTGGGGTCCCTGAGAGGCCTCCCCAGCTGATGGCCCTGGATTAGAGACCCTCCAGACACAAGCCTCTAAATCTGTAAAGCAGAGGACGTAGTTCTCTTAAAGAGACAGCATTAAAGCAAGATGTTAGCATTACATAAAGTAAACTCTGGTCCTCTGCGGGGTGGGGGAGACGCTCCACAAACCAGAGATAAAGTGAGGATCCCCCATGCAGTGCGCTTGAAAACAGGCACCTTCGTGTGGTGCCTGCCTTCATCTGTCATCCCCAAAGAAAGGGAGAGAGGGCCTGCCGAGCCACCCAGGAAAGACAGCTAATGCTTACAATTCGGCCAGGCAGGAGGTCTGCAAATGCTCCCCTCTAGCCTCTCGCACTCAAAACATTTCCTATGGCGAAAGCTTCAAAGGTAGAAAAGCGAAAAAAGATTTCCCCTCTGCCCTCCGCCAGCTGAGAGAATATCTTCCTATTCCCTCTGTTACACACACATAGACACACACACAGACACACACACGCACACGCACAGCTGCAGAAGGAACCAAGACTACAGACCTAGCTAGCAAGGAAGGGACAGTGTTTGAGACCATGCCAAAAGCAGGTGATCTGAAGTTAGAGGTTCAATTCCTGTTTCCAAAACTTAGTAGGACTAAAGG
The DNA here is from genome assembly GCF_041146395.1 of Eulemur rufifrons. Classification (NCBI taxonomy): domain Eukaryota; kingdom Metazoa; phylum Chordata; class Mammalia; order Primates; family Lemuridae; genus Eulemur; species Eulemur rufifrons. Next base: position 275,599,553 of record NC_090989.1, read on the forward strand.
AGAGTAAGATAGTTTAGGTAGAGGCACTCTGTGTAAACTGCCAGCACAGCAGTAGCACACACACAAAAACGCTCCCGTCTATGAATCCTGGCACTTACTAGATCATTCTGACCGAGTCTCCACCACCAACTATAGAAAAGCTCATCCTTCAGCAACAGCCAGTGAGGAATGACTTGGAGGGCACTGGACAAGGCTCCCATCCTTCCTCACCTAAGTCCCCAAACTTCTTCCCTATTAACTTCACCTCAGTAGCATAAGCTCCAAATAAAGTTCTCCTGCCTGCGGTACTGAAGGCCCCAGTTAAATCTTGTTGCTGTTTAATATAAAAGTCAAGTTTGGCCCTTATCAGTCATGAAAACTTTAGTGAAAATTATTCATCCACTTGGTGTCTAGAAGCAGGGAAGAACAAGTCATTCCAGATTTTGTGTTTGTTTTCTAATAGGTGGTCAGGTGGTTTGGGGGTGGGGCTTGGGTTCAGGGGCAGGAGGTTACTTTAGACCCAGCATAGGCTGGTGTACGTGAGACATCCAGAAAAACTCAAGTCTCCTTGTTGGCAAAATGGAAAAACATGAGCTGAACAACCACAGTTAAATGGCGGGTTGTGGCTGTTGTCCACACTGTTGGCTGAGGTGGTTTGTGTGCAGTAGAGCTCCCTAACTAGAAGTACTAGTTAAGGTTGACCTGTTTTAAAAGCAATTTATATGGTAGGTGTGAAAGAGGCAGAGTTTTATGTTTGATACATGTTTAGCAATGGCCAACAGTGTGATATGGTTCAAAAAAAGAATAATGTAATCTGCTACATTAACAGAAGTAGAAAACCTTGAGCCGACTCAAGTGCAGTGGAGTCCAATAGAAATACAGAAATATAATGCGAGTCACATATAGAATTTTAAATTTTCTAGTAGTACATTTAAAAAGTAAAAAGAAACAAGGGAAATTAATCCTAATAATATATTTTATTTTATCTTATACTATAATTTTAATAATTAATATAGGAAATTATTAATGAGTTTACATTTCGTTCATACTATGAATCCCCTCTCATAGCACATCTCCATTTGGACGAGCCACACTTCAAGTCTCTGCAGCCACGTGCACCCAGAGGCCACCGTATTGGACATGGCAAGGCGAGAGCAGGGATGGGGATAAGTCCACCAAGGTCTGTTCTCAACAGACCATACCTGGAACATCTGGAATTTTAGGCATTTTAGGAGGGACAATGATAAAGGACTGGAGATGAGAAAGCTCAGTGGGAAAGAACCGTGTAGTACATGCTGGCAGGAAAATCACAAGCAAGTGGTACTGGTGTTATGTGGCCATAGAGCATAAAACTAGGACTAGTGGATGAAAACTATGATGATGACATTTGGGCTCTTTTTAGAGCGAGTTTCCTGGACACCAGAGAGAGGAGTAACAGGCAGAAGCCAGATGACCTGCAAAAAAGAATGTCCACATGGGAAGGAAGCTGATGTCCTCGAAGGCTGTGAGATACTGAGTACAACGTGAAGGAAAATGACTAGCTGTTTAGCCAACAAACCGGAACATCTACATCCAAAGATGTTTCCTCCCTCAAGTCATCATCTTGGGAGGTTAAGGCTTGTTCCGGCCAACCTCACAGGTTGCCTGTGTAATTCCAGCTGTCAGACACAGGTAGTGTGGGTACAGTCTTCGTACAGTCTCTGACTTCAAGGAGCTTACAAGTGAGGGTCCGCAGTGAACCCTCTAGTATAACGTTGTCACCTTGCTGGGTCTTAGCTGAGTAGTGAACAGAAAGAACTAGAAGAAGGTTCTCTGAGCCCCTCCCCATTTAGAGACCCTTGTGAGTGCTCCTCCTGCGTCTCACAGAAAAAGCACATTTCAGTTGCTCTCCTGGGACGTTAAGGCTGGAGGGGCCTCCAGCCCATCCCGGCTCTAGGAGGCGCAGATCTCTCCAGCGCTCTGCTTTGAATGTCTCATCTCTACCTGAATGTGTTGTGTCAACATCAACATGTCCCAAACTCAACTCATCTCCTGTCCTCATCCCCCAACCTGCTCCTCCTTGACCCAGATCTGGGGGAGTTGGATATTGGGCAAGCTGGCTCTGTCTCTGACCCCTGGGTGCTGGATCTTACTACCTAGTGGGGGAGGGGCACGTGGTGCTAACGTAAAGAACCAGCTAAAATAGAAGACTTCCCAGGGACTCCTGGGGAGCAGGAGGGGAAGATGACAGATGAATTCCACAGGGAGCACCTGGGAAGGCCTCTCAGAGGAGGTTCCCTTCCCCTCCCCGAGACGTTCACAGGGTTGACTGTGTGTCAGGCTCTGGGTTGGGCACGGGGGGTGGCTTCTGTCATCGAGGTGCTTTCGGCCTCATGGGAGAGACAGGCACATCAATGAGGGCAGTAGAGGGCTTAGGTGACAGGACAGAGGCTTGGCTGGGTGGAAAGAGGCACGAGACAAGAAAGGGTCAGCCCCAGCCAGGCTGTCAGGAAGAGCTGCACAGAGGAACAGAGGGGGAGCAACCTGCGTGCTGAGCCTCGGCAGCCTCGTGGGGCAGACCACAGAGGGTGTTCCAGGCAAAGAGAGAGCACTGGGGAACAGCCCAGGGCACTCAGGAACTTAGCTCCACGAGGGGACTTCGGGGGACGGGAGGAGCACGAGAAGGGAAGTGAAAAGAGATCAAGGGCCAGACCATGACAGTCTTGGATGCCAGGCCAAGGAGTAAGACACTGTCCTGTAGGGCCTGGGGGACATAGGAGGGTTTTAGGATGAGATCTGTCAAGAGCAATTGTACATTTTTTTAATACAAGAATTTTTTTTTTGTTCTACCTTCATTTTAGTAAAAATGAAGCATCATGGAGCTGGCAAATCATCTCTGCATCCCAAAGACAGTGCGACATGTGATAATGACTGTGAAGCGCAGCTACGCCTGTTAGCAAGAATGACCAGGGAGTGAGAGGCGGGATGGAGGCATTACCCTCCGCCATGGTCTCTTTGTTTGAGGATCATTAGGAAAGGAGCCATTAGAAAAATGCCGGCCAGGTAATAGGAGAGAAACAGGTCTTGGCAGGGCTGTGTTACCCATGGAGAAATTAGCAAATAAAATTCAGGGAAGAAAGCAGGAGCTTCTGTGCTTACCCAATGAGGCTCTGGTGGAATAATGGCACATGTGGTTACGCTGAGGAATGCGTGCGGAGGCGGCAGACTCACCAACATTACACAGGCTGCCCGTGAGCAGAAGGGGCCTTCTAGGTCCTCACAAGAGCTGATCCTGACCCTGAACACCCTCCAGGCATTGTGTTACGTACCAGGGATGGGGCCATGGCTAAGGCATGGCACTGTCCTCAGGAAGCTCATACTCCCTGACATGGTGGCATTGGAGCCTCGAGGGAGGCACAACAGGCCTCATTGTCCCCCTCCCGCAAGTGTGGGCAACCAGGGAGAGGGCAGGAACCTGGTTTTTTCGTGCATCCATTCCCTGCTACTTTGCTTAGCACCAAGTTCCTCTGAACATAGAAATCACTCCGAACAGCAAGAGGGTGAACGAGGAGAGGCGATACCCTGGTCCAGATGAAAACTCTGAGGGGTGGGGGCTGCCATGATGCCAACAGCGGTGCCCAGAGAGCGGGGCCATCACGCCGGTCCCTCTCGCCCCCATCCCTAATTCTCTTAGGTGCCAGCCTTTCCTCCATCCAAGGGACATTTGCAGAGTGCCCATCACAGGCAGCCCCTGCCCTAAGCTGTTCAGTCCCATCTAGTGCATCTCTCACCTTGGGGTCAAAGTTGGACACTCTGCCCCTAAAAACAGCTTGAGAAGCACTGCTGCGGGGGGCGAGCTGCTACTCAGGAGCCATGGGCAGGAGGGGAGAGAGTGGAGGCCGTGACACCAGAGGGCCACTGCCAGTATCCCATCCCCTCACCAACAGCATTTGCTCTCCCTCCTGAGAGCCATTTGGAAGAAAAACAGACATCTAGGGGGAAGCCAGGATGATCATCTCTGGGCTTCTGAAGACATTCTGCAGAGGTTTCTGGGAGAAACCCGCCACCCCACCCAACCCCCAACCAGGGGTGCTACATTCCGGGAAACCAGGGATCTGGGCAGGCAGCCAGAGGCCCTCCACGCTTCCTAGTGGAATGGCCAGGTACATTGCTTTGAGTGGGCAGGGCTCAGGATCTCTCAAATGACAGCTACTTCCATGCCAGGAGTTTTTAAGTATTGCTGGAAGAGGTTCCAAAGATGAGACAGAAAATCCTACTTCACTAATAAAACCGACTTCTTACACTGGTTATCCAAAGGAACCCAGAACGCGTGAAGCATGTGGGCGTGAAGCATGAAGCAGTTTACCAGTCTGAGTTCAACTCCTGGTTACAGCATTCCCCAGAGGTCTGGGCGTCCTGGGTGTACACCTGCTCCGTCTTGGATCCAAACCTGGTCTGTCCATGAAGCCAGAAGGGTTGGGAGTATCTATGTCAATTTTACAGGTGAGACAACTGAGGCCAGATGACTTTTGGGAGATTCATGTAGATCTAGGGCTAAAGTCCAGGACTCCTGATAGTCCAAGATCTTTCCATAGCCTCTTGGGATCCTTGGCCAAAGGTAGCTCAAGGCTGCAAAACACACTCTCAAGAGTGCAGCTGAGAATACCGTTTCCATTTGGTTCCCAGACAGGTCATTAAGCCAGATCCTCCCTGGTAAGGAAACAGCCTGACAATCTCATTTCCTGGCCTCTGCATAGCTGCCACCCCTCCCAGGAGCCCCGTCCCACATTCTAACTCTTCAGCAAACTCCTATTCATCTTTTAAGACCTGCCTCAAGGTGCCTCCTCCTATGAGAAGCCTTCAGCCTTCTCTTTTTCGTACTTCTCATCTATTACAATCCATCATTGTTTCTCTTTCTTTTTTTTTTTTTTTTGTCTGTCTGTCTCCCTTACATGACTTAAGGAGCTTGGGGACAAGGGGATGTGCTTTATTCATGTTTTTATCACCAGCAGCCAGTAGTGCTGGACATACACTGGGAGCCACACAAACACATCTGGATTGCATGGTCTTCGTAAGGCCAGGAGTTCTGAGAGCTAGAAATAGCCCCACAAGGGCGAACTTTCATTAACGCCATGCAGCTCTTCCCTCCTCGGGTAGACATCTGAGTGGCCCATGTGGCTGAGTTACACCACCGTAAGACAAAGGCCCCTTTTCCCTTCAAAGGAAAAATTTAATAAACCACGGGCATTACAAATTACCTTCTCCAGTATGTCAGACCCCTGGGGGAGTGGGCAAAATATCAGGTCTACGTGGTCACACATCACGATACTTCCATACCCTGAGAGGACCCACAGATCACTATTAAGTAAGCGACTTCTCAATTCCTGTAGAAAGACAGGTTGGACTTTCAGATTCCTTTAAAGACAAAGATGAATCTTGCTGCTAGAGACTCCTCCAGTTTTTGTCAATCTCTTTCCTTCTAACTTCCCACACTGAGTTATCTTCATGGCCCATGACACGTATGAAAAGTAGCCGGGTGTTTTAAAGCTCTATTTTTCTATTGTTTTAATGGCCCCAATAAGGGCACCATTGTTCCTTAGCGGTATACACGCTTCATTCTAGTAATTAGCTGTCAGAGAGGACCCGACAGCAGCCTAATGTTGTCCGCTCCAATCATATTAATGAAATGCAATCCACTCGAATGTCCTGAATGCACATCTGTAATTGCATTAAGCAGAGAAACTGGAGACATCAGGATCAAACTTCAGTCTCTGAACAGAGCGTTACGATCAAGCACATTAATCCATTATTTCTTCAGAATCTGACAGCCAATTAATATACCAGGCCTTCATACACCAGGCAAAGGACTGATGTCCCTGTCATGATTTTGTTTTTAAAAAAACCATGAAAATGACTGTTTGTACTCAGGGATGTCAAAGTAAATGCTGGGTGTAATGTCTCTAATCAAAATCAATTGTTCAAAGGTGGAAAGGTAAGAAACAAACTTTAGAGGAGCACTTTCATCACTTCCAAAAATGGAAATTTAAAGATCTGAAAGTCTCACTGCTTTTCCTGGTGCTTTTAACAAAAAGTACCTAAAATTAAGTACTACTCAGAGTTCAAATAACTCAGCTTCATCAAGCGATTTTGACCAGGACATTCATGGTATGGATTCTTTTTTATTCTTATTTTTTAACACAAACAGGTTTTCATCGTAAGATTTCACTGGTATTTACAACTAAGTGTATAAACACCCAGAGCAAGACTCCCCGGTCCTGAGTTTTCCTGCTTCACTTAACAGACCACACTTTGTTAATTACCAAAGCTGCCTTCCACAAATTAGAACTTCTGCTGGATTGGGAAGGCAAAAATGAGAATAAATGCCTCTTCAAATCTGCAGAACTGCACAAATGTCCTATGAATCAGACCCACTTGGAAGAGCGTGCAGGTCAGTGGTGCATTCAGGACTGTGATAAATTTTAATTAGAAGCTGCTATTAGGACACTGTTATTGATGAGCAGGAGCACATCGAGAGAAAGCAGCAGCCTACGTGCTGCCGGTGCCCTTGGTGGGACCTGTCTCCGTGGGGCTGCTCGCACTGTGCTGAAATCAGACTTGCTGGTGAGACTGCCCGGGCCGTTTGGGCTGAGGACGAGAATGTGCATCTCTGGGCTTCCCAGGCCCTGGACCCTGCCTGCTTCTCCAGCGCCTTCTCCCACCACTCCCTGCCTCTCCTGGTATGTTCCAGCCACATAGCCACCAGTGCTGCTCACCTCTACAAATGGGTCCCTTTACAAATTTTCCTTGAGTGACAGCTTTCAACATGAGCCCTGGCATCCCTGTCTCGGGCCCGGCTTGGCCTGCCTTCTGCAGGCGCCACAATCCCCTCATGGCAGCACTTACCACACTGTGCTGGAAGTGTCTGTCTCCACAGATGACTCCTTTACTTAAGCGTGTACATCCAGGACACGGGGATGACTAGCTAACACAGGGCCAGGCACATGGTAGTGACCCAGGAAAAGCTCCCTGAATCCAACGGAGCATGAACACTTTTAAGGCTCTTGATGTGAATTGTCAAGTGACTTCTATACTCCCATCAGCAACAGAGGAGAGCCCTATGGGTGTCATTTCAATGGGAAAAGCTACGTTGGATCTATTGTCTATGGCTAACCATAGAAACACAGGATATTTCTAGTTTTCTTTCCATAGTCCCATCCCCCGTCCACCTAAAAAGCCCCATCCTTCCACTCGTCAAGTCCCAAACCTTGGAAATGGGACACTGATCTTATACGCAAAACCACAACGGGAGGCGTTGCCTCATCAATGCAGACCCCATGCTAGGAGGGAGGAAGGTCGGAATTACCGCGCGAGGAGCCTTAAGAGTGTGCGTGGAGACATACAGGGTATGAAAAAAGATGTGTATGATTTTAGGGCTCATGTCAGAAAGACAGTTTGTAATAGCAGAATTTCCACACTGACGACTAAGACGTAGCTTAAATATGTAAAACCCTGGGTGAAATAACTGCTGGGAAATTCTAATTATGAAGAGTTCTGTACAACACAGGAGGGTGGGGAAAAGAGGAGGGACGCTTGGCATTTCCAGAGTCCTCACTAGGTGCCCTGGACACACACTGGCTCTATACACACGCTCTCATTCAGTCTTCGTGACCTGGAAGGCAGGGGTAGTTCTCCCCGCTTTACTGAGCAGGCAGGGAAGTAAAAGAACTTGTGTAAAGAGCAGAGTTTGTCCAAGATCACCAGTGAGTCGGTTGAGAGCAGAGCTGGGACTTGAATCCAGGTCTCTCTTGTCCCAAAGCCCATCTTTTTTCTCTGTACCGTGTCTTACCAAAGGTCAACAATTTTTCTCTTGTGAAAAGAGTTTTAACTACCATTAAAGCAAAACACTATTCCAGATATCTAGGAGCTTGGAAGAAGAAGGGCGCGGTACAGATGTGAGCAGGATGGCGTGATGGAGGGGCCAGGGTCAATGGGTCTGCATTCAGCTCCTGGCTCAGTCCATTACTAGCTCGAGCAAACCACTTAGCCATTCTCAGCATTTGGTTTCCTCATCTGAATTATGGGGATAAAAACCATACGCCATAAAGGGTGTGGGGGAGGAGCTAATGTCCTTAAAATACGGTGTCTGGTACAAGGCAATGATTGCTTACTTTTTCCCAACCCTTACTAAGCACTTGGCAGTGAGCTAATCACTTTATATATAAATACTAACTCAATCCTCACAATAACCCAAGAGGCAGAGACTACTGTCATTCCCATTTTATAGATGAAGAGACAAAGCACAAACAGATGAAAGACTTTCCAAGGACATTCAGCGCTGACATCTGGATCATGTGATCTGCCTCCAAAGCCCGCGCGTGATGATGGTGGCAGCGATGTGGGAATTCATCCTTCAGGGCTCAGCTCAGGCACCTCTTTAGGGAAGTGCTGCCAAGCAACCTCCCCACTGGCTGAGCTGGCTGTTCCCACAGCCCTTCCTGCCCACGTGACACACGTCTGACTGCCTGTGAGCACCAGGCAAGCCGGGCCGGTCCTCCCCTCTCTGTGTCCTCAGCACCCAGAACAGAGCAAGCATCCTGCCACTGCCAAATGAATCGGTGAGCAGGGAAGAAGCATGGGTTCCCTTCACCCCTGGGCGGGCAAGAGCGCCACACACATTCCAGCCAGTGAGCCTATGAGGGGGTTTAATTGGAAGGCAGAAAGTCCAAAAATTCACTTATTTTATCCCCCAGGTTTTGTTATTTGAACTATTTTAAGTGAAGCAGGCCACCTGGATACACCATGATCTTTGTCTCTGAATGCATAAATGTTTGTGCATGCCATTTAGAGAAGACAGATGCAAAAAGCCTTCATAGGCCACCACATCCCAGGATTCCAATCATGTCAGTTTGGCAGACAAGGAGGGATTAGATTTTTCTTAAAAGCAAACTAAGGCAACAAGGGTACCATTTTCAAGCTCTATATGAGTTTTGTGATTGTTCTTAAGTGAATCACCAACATTCAGTCCAAGAAAGAAAAATGAATTCATCAGACATTTTCCTTCTTCATTGTTGGCCTATAAACTCCTATTTATCCCCTAAAACCCTTTGTAGACATACCTCCCGTGAGATCTACTCAGATCCCTCAAATGGAGTGAATCTCCCCCTCTTCTGGGTTACCTGAACAGCGTTTATAATTGCATAGTATGCTACACTGGGAGTTCTCCCCAGATCTCTCTCACTTAACGCGGAGGGCAAAGATGGTGTGTTGTTCATGCCTGCATCTCCTGCTCTGAGCTCAGTGCCGGGACTAGCGTATGGGCTTAGTAACACATACGGAATTTAATGCAAAAATGTGTCACTCAAAGACAGAACCACACTCAGATATGGGTGTCTCATCTCCAGCATTAGGGCCAGAATCTAACCACTGGGCTCAACTTAGCCCAGGGTGTTGGAATGTTGTTAAATCAAAAGTAAAGCCTAGGCCGGGCGTGGTGGCTCATGGCTGCAATCCTAGCACTCTGGGAGGCCGAGGCAGGAGGATTGCTCGAGGTCAGGAGTTCGAGACCAGACTGAGCAAGAGCGAGAGCTCGTCTCTCCTAAAAATAGAAATAAATTAGCCGGACAACTAAAAATATATAGAAAATATTAGCCGGGCATGGTGGCGCATGCCTGTAGTCCCACTACTCAGGAGGCTGAGGCAGGAGGATTGCTTGAGCCCAGGAGTTTGAGGTTGCTGTGAGCTAGGCTGATGCCACGGCACTCACTCTAGCCTGGGCAACAAAGCAAGACTCTGTCTCAAAAAAAAAAAAAAAAGAAAGAAAGAAAAAAAAGTAAAGCCTGCTATTTTTTGTCCAATTTTTTTTTGTGCTAAAATACAACAAAATTTACCATCTTAACTATTTTTAAGTGTGCAGTTTAGTGGTATTAAATACATTCATCCTGTTATGCAAGCATCATTACCATCTATCTCCAGAACTCTTTTCAGCTTATAAAACTGAAACTCTGTACCCATGAAATAATAAATCTCTTTTTCTCTCTCCCCGTAGCCTGCCCCTGGCAACCATCAGCCTACTGTCTGTCTCTGTGATTTTTACTACTCTAAGTTTCTCATATAAGAGGAATCATATACTATTTGTCTTCCTGTGACTGGCTAAATTCACTTAGCATAATATCCTCAACGTTCGTCCATGGTGTACCATGTGTCAGAATTTCCTTCCTTTTTAAGGCTGTATAATATTCTGTTGTAGGTATACACCACATTTTGCTTATCCATTCATCTATTGATGTACACCTCCACATTTCAGCTATTGTGAATAGTGCTGCTATGAACATAGGTGTACAAACATCTCTTTGACACCCTGCCTTCAATTCTTTTGGGTATACCTAGAAGTGGAATTGCTGGATAATATGGTGATTCTATTTTTAATTTTTTGAGGAACCACCATACTGTTTTCCACAGCAGCTACACCATTTCACATTTCCATCAACAGTGCACAAGGGTTCCAGCTGCTCTACATCCTTGTCAACACTTGTTATTTTCTGGTTTTTTTTTTTAACAGTAGCCATCCTAATGGGTGTGAAGTGGCATCTCACTGAAGTTTTGATTTGCATTTCACTAATGATTAGTGATGTCAGGACATCATATGTTCATCGGCCATTTGTATATTTTCTTTAGAGAACTGTTCATTCAAGTTCCTTGCCCATTTTTGAATGGCTGTTTTCCTGTCATTGAGTTTTAGGAGTTCTTTATATATTCTGGATATTAATCCCTTATCAGAGATATGACTTACAAATATTAATATTTTCTCCCATTCTGTGGGTTGCCTTTTTATGCTGTTGATACTGTTTTTTGATATACAAAATTTTAAAATTTTCACGAAGTCAATTTGTCTATTTTTTCGTTTGTTGCCTGTGCCTTTGGTGTCATGTCCAAAAAGTTATGCTGAATTCAATGTCATGAAGCTTTCGCCATATGTTTCTTCTAGAAGTTTGATAGCTTTAGGTCTTACTTTCAGGCCTTTGATCCATTTTGAGCCCATTAACTTTCTAACATGTTTACAGAGAAACATTTCTGAGAAATATGAACAACGTCCTCAGAATTATTTAGGGGGAGTAGCGAGCAGACAAACTAAAGTTCAATTTGTGGCTTTGCAACATCGAGCCATGACCATGGCTACTTAGTGGAACCTTAGCTTACTCACTGATTAAGCAGGGCTAACACCACTTACCTCATAGGCCTGCTGGGAAGAGTTAATTAAATGATGCATGTAAGGTGCTTCACACAGTGCCTGGCAGATGGTCGGTGCCTTTCCATGGAGGCTATCTGGGGCAGGCAGTCCAGCTCAGTGTTAAGATCACGGACTTAGGAGTCAGTCAGATGGGTTTGAGACCCAATTATCAGCCATGCGACTTTGGGATAGTCAATCACCCTCTCTGTGCCCCTGTCTCCTTACTCAAAGTGGAACAATAGTAATACCTTTTAAGATGGTTTCAATGAATAGTTGGGAGTGTATATAAAATAAAAGTGCCTAGCATAGTCCCTGGCACTCAGTAGACTCTCAACAAATGGCTTCAAGGAACCATGGAAACCTTTAATGTCAGTCTTTATCTTCTGCCTCCAATGTCCTGACGCCAAGTCCCTTCCTGTGTCAGTCACCAGTGCTCCCTGTGAGCACTTGAAAGGCTACCAGGCGGATCACTAAACATCAGCACCTGAACAGCCTGGAGCTGGTAGGACTCATGTAAAGCCCCCACATCAGCACTGAGAAGGTGTGGATTATATTCAGAGGTGGTTCTTGAAATGTGTCTTGAACAACTTCAAGTGTAACCAGATGTCTAATTTCTGATACTGGTGGCATCCTCCCCTGCCATTTCCCCCCAACTCCAATCCCTCCTGCAGGCCAGAGTAGTTTTGTTTAAATGCTGGTCAGATCCTGTATTTCTACTGACTACAGCTCTGGTGGGTCTCCCCATCACCAGTAGGTCTTCTGCCTCAGAAGGGTTGGATGGTCACTAAGCTTGAGACACGCTGGGGTAAACCACGTTCAGCACTGGTCATTGCTAAGGACTATGCAGAGCCTTTATTGTTCCCATGTACTTCCAAAAGGAGAACCAAGTCAACTGCATTCCCAGCATCTCTTGGCCCTTTTTATTAAAGAACACTCATTACCACCGATTTGAAAACATTAGCCATACTCCTTAGAAGAGAACTGTAAAGATTCTAAGATTTTTCACAAACCTTCCTTTCTACTTTTATCCCTCCCTCTGCTTCCTTCTCAGCCCACTTCCATGTCTCCGCAGTGCAGAATTCATCGCTCTGACCCAACACGTTGACCCTTCATTCTTGTGTGTCTTTGCCTGGATTGAGTTCCCCTTTCGCCATCTGGTGAAACCGCACCCACCCTTCAAGGCCCAGCCAAAAACCCCCTCATCCGGGACACCTGTCCGCCCCCAGAATACACTGTAGGGATCCCTTTCGACAGAGGGAGGATGCCTTGACTTGCTTCGTCACCCCACTGGCAGGCAAGCTCCTGGAGGGCAGGCTCCTGCTTTGTCTCTGTACACCTGGCGCGAGGCCTGCACAGAACAGGTGCTCAATAACGCTCAGTAAATGCTCATGAGTGTCAGAAGGAGCAGAATTTTTTAAAATACGGTTTAAATGTCTTAGGTTTTATAGACTTAAAGACTTTTTATTTCTCAGAATATAAATCCTTAGCATCTGACTATAAATTCTTAGTGGATTTAAGAACATCATGTACTTTCTGCTCTACTGACTACAGAATCTGAGAAAGGCAGAGCCAAGGGGCCTTTAGAGACCTGCTGACCCCACTCTGTCATTGAAAAGATGAAGGACTGAAGCCCAGAGGAGGGAGGGGCTGGCCCAGGGTCGGCTCTCGCGATGCCCAGGCCAGCCCTTTCCCTGCAGCTCCGTGGACTGCCCAGGCAGTTCCTCAGGGGCGTGGAGGTAACTGACCAGGGCCTCACAATCCAACCGCCGCCCCACGCCTGGCTGAGCTGAAGAGAACTTCTCCACAATGACACCAAAACGTTCTGCTTGGTAATTATGGACCCAACAGTCATGATGAGCCATGGCATAGATAGAAAAGGCTACGAAAAAGGAGTGACAGGATGACACAAGAACCTTCCCCCCCTTGCAAAGAAAGAGAGTTTGGCTGGTGTTTGCTCTTAATGTTAAATGATGAAGTCTTTAGACAGTCACATATTTTTTTCAAGATAACTGAAGGAACTCCGTGATAATTTGGCATCAATATCCAACTTATGTTACCTAACATATTTTAGCAGCTACAACTCCCTGCCTGAGATATTCTATACGCACAGATCTATGGTGATTGGTAAATTACAATATGTACAAGTACAAATGCTTCTAGGAAATGGGGCTTTATGTAAATATGTGATATTTTGTACAGAATCCATGCTGCTTACATACACAGGGTGCCGTAACAGAGGTGTAAATAGATATACCTTGGAGAAGATAATGTTTGTCTTTAAAATGACTTGAGCTTATTCTTCTTTGAACAATGGACCGTGGAGAGGGATTCCAGCACCCTCTACATCTTCATGCACGTGGGGCGGCAGCACAGCTTTAAAAGAGTTAACATATCCCTACCAGAAGTCCTAAACAAATTGAATCTTATTTAATTAGATATTGTATTTGGGGGGGAGAAATGAAATAAAATTCTTTCATTAACTAAACCAAACTCCCTTAAAGGCAACAATATGTTCCTCTCTGTCAGGACAGAATGGAATGAAATCTTTATTTTAATTGGGGTCAGATGAGGAGCCATTTGGCTTCAGATGCTTTGTTTATCAGCCCTGAGCTTTATGGCTGAACCGGAACGTGAAATATTCCATTACACAACAGTTCCACTTAAAAGCCCACTTTCCCAACAATTTTTCATATGTTAAATGCTGTAAATATAGCCCAAACTAGAAATAGAATATCTAAAGATCCACCAGTGACATGAGGCTCCCGGATGGCCTTGGGTCAGAGATGCTATTTCTTCTCCCTGGCAACATGGCCTCCCTTAGACGAGAGCCCTGTGATCAAGAAGAACGGGCCAGGAGCCAGGCTCTGTGCCGCTGCTCCTCCGCATGGTGAGTCTGCCCCCTAAATACACCTGAGCTGAAAGGTTCCAGATAAGACAAGCATTTATCAAGCACCTCTGAGGGACAATACAGATAGTGATTAAAAGCCAGGACTCTGGAGCTAGACATTTTGCATTAGAATTATGACCTTAACACTTCCTAGCTGTGTGACCTCGGGCAAGTCACTTAACCTTTCTGTGCTTTAGTTCTTTCATCTGTACAATAGAAAAAATAATAGTATTTACCTCACAGGGCTGTTGTGAGGATTTAATGAGTAATATGTATAAAGTGCTTTAACCATTACTTGGCATAAAGTTAGCGCTATTTAAGAATTGCTGTTATTATGATTATTAAGTATGTCCACATTTATCCTCATAACTACCTACTGAGATAAGAGCAATTAAGTCCATTTCACAAATGAGGAAATAGAGGTTATTTGTCAGAGTCACATAGCCAGAAAGTCACAGGGGTCAGATTTGAACCCAGGATTGTCTTAAATCCAGAGTTCTTTCCACAAAAAGATGTTGTTTATTTCAGGGCAGACAGAATAAACACATATTCAAACTTCAGAAACCAGAGATAGCTCCAAATTTCCATATGCTCTTTAAAAAAGAAAAGCAATACTTTTACATGGGTAAGTGGGCTAAGGAACAAGTCTGTGACTACCACTTTATTCTTATGAGATCTAGAACTTCTGTCCAAACGGGAGTTCTAAACAGATTTTATTATTTACAAGGAGATGATCTAACTCATGTGAAGTGGTAAATGATTCAAATTTTAAAATTTGCATCTTTATTATCACTAAGGATCACAATAGTTATAATTAAGTGAATTAACTCATTCATTATGGGTTAATGTTCAAAGTTCTAGGTTGAGAACCATTCAGGTTGATTATGTGAGATTTTGATGGCCCTCTCCCAAATGGATTAAAGCAGAAAATATTAATGTAGAAAAATTATTTTTTTGTCTTAAAATAACTAGTGTTCAGAGAGTCAAAAGACAGTTTCCATTTCCACTGTGAAATTTTATTTGGCTTTATTCAGTTCCTCTTAAAATGTATTCACTCAGAAAACAACTTTCTTTTTATCTTTCAAGTTCTAGCATCAAAATCCATCTAGAGTTTTGGGATTCTTTTTCAAGCACATTGGCAACGGGTTAATGATGACATTATCTGACAGCTCCCGAAAAACAGAGGCAAAGGGAGATGGAACTAATCAAGAAAACACTGCCTCAGCTAGACTTGGGAAGCCCAGAGCCAATGGTGTACAAGACAAGGCTCCTAAAATGAAACTGGAAAAGTAGCAAAAGTTCTGGCAAAAAGCACATTTTCTACTTTCATTTTCGGTGATGACAATGGGATCATAGTGTCTGCACCTGATAGCAGAGAGCCAAACTCCATTATGTCTTTGAAATTTGCATTCATCCATGCTTACAGAAAATATAGCCACTTTAAATTAAATGCATTATTCATGGTTCATAAATTCCAAGATGACAGCCATGAAGTTTGCTGTATACATTTTCCCATCTTCTATGAAATGCTCTGTTCTGGAAAATGTAATAAAATGAGCTATTTCTGTAATTTCACAGCAGGTATTTTGATTTGATGGTAATCGCTTTTCTTTACAATTTTCATATAACTGTGCCATGATCTTTTGACAAATAAAAAAAGACAAGTGGACATCCACATGTATGTAATTTGCTAATTGCACATTTTTGGTGAGGAAAAATGCTTGTTTAAAAAGTTATTGATTCTCTTAACCACAGAGTTCAAAGTGAAGGTGGCATGAACATCTAAATAAATATCAAGGAAGTGTCAAAGGTAACCAAGGAGGGACCAAGTGAAGTGTGAAGTGTTAATTGTATCTAAAAAAGCATAAAAGAATAGAGGAAAAAGACAGATACACTGAACTTCCAATTATCATAATGTTGTCTTCTTCCTAACACATTTTCAAACTTGAAAAAAACATTGAAGCCAGAGGAATTCAGAGTAGAGTACCTCCAGCTGTGTCCTTCAAACATCTCACACTCTGTGTGCACTCAGTTTATTTAAACACAAAATAAAATTATGGCTTACAAAATGCACATTTACGTCACAATATATAAATACCAAAAGCGACAGTGAAAGAACATGAGATGAAGAATGAAGGGAAGAGAGAAGAGCCCCTTTCGAACCTGTCTGATTTGGTACCAGGAATATCGTTTTACAGGTGAGCAGGAGATGGCTCACCTGATATCCTCACACGCAAACAATATCCTGCACACCAGCACACAGAGGGAGTCTGCAGGATTAAGATGTCTCTTGGATAACGAACGTACCCTGAACAAACTTTGGCTCTGAGGGCAAAGAAGCGAGGCAAATGGGAGGAAAACTAGCTTTGTAGAAGAGGTCCAACGATAGAAAGCCAACAAGCGGTGACACCTTGCTGTCCCAGACAGGACATGGGGCTGGGGAGTACGATGAGCCTGTCTTCTATTAATAAACTGCCACCAGCTAGCTGACTACACCTGTCTGAACCTCAGGTTCCTCACCTGGACAGTGGGGACAGAGCGGGGAAGTGCTGTGCAGAGGGCTGGGGATAACAGCACAGTCTTACCCGTGGGAGGTGCTCGACAAAAGGGCACTCCTGGCTCTTGTCCCGTTTCCTTTACGACCTTGGCTTACGGCCCGCTCTCCGGGCTGCGGATGGACAGCACACCCCAGGGGACACACAAGGGATCGCTCCTTTACTCCTCTTGGGTGGCACCAAACAAGCCCCTCCAATTTTAGGTGCACCAATAAGAGATGAGAGCCTTCCAATTCCCCAGCTCCAGGCCAGACCTTCCTTCCAAACTTTGAGAACTGTTTTATCAACTGCATCCTGGATGCCTACACTAAGAGGACCCACTCGTTTCTCAAACTCCACACTCCAGTTCTGAAGCCTTCCTTTCCCCCGCCATTCGGTCTGCTGCATTCCTGACCTCAGCCAAGGAAACCTCCACTCACTCACTCGCTGGATTCTGCACTCAGGGTCACCTCGTCCAATGACTCTGTCTCCTTCTCCTTGCTTCTGAGAAGACACCTACTTCAGATGAACCTACGTGAAAAGTGTACACAGTCACCTCTGCCTCCTCATGCCTTGTCATTCTGCTCCTGGACCAGTGAAGCTGCCCCTTTCAAAGACTTGGCTCAGAAGTCCCCAGCAATGCCCCCCTGCCCACCCCCCACAGTCCCAGCAGCGCTGGCTGGGCCCATGTGCTTCATCATCCTGCCTCTCTGCTTCAGCTCTGGAAGTGAGGACACAGCCACTGCTCAGTCTCACGCTCGTCTCTCCCGCCACATGGGAGCTGCTCAAAGGCAGAGACTATGTCTTACTGACCCCTGTGCTCCCTCTGTCTGCCCCAGACCCAGGCACAGAGCGGTGCCCAGGAACATGGGCTGAATTTGTTGATGACAACTTCATACACATTATGCACTCACATAAAGTAAGCTGATACAGGGGAAATACAGAATGGAATAATCAGAGTGTGAGCTCCAATGGACAAATTCCCGCTGTGTCCTAGCACAACAGAACACAGAAGGAAAGTGTTGTTCGGGCAGTGCTTTCCACGCTAACTAGCATGTATGCACCTGCTATTTTTTGTGAACAGCAGCCACATCAGATGGGCAGAGTAGGGATTATTATTCCCATTCTACAGGTGAGGAAGTTAAGGCTCAGGGGAGCAAGGTGGCCTGCATAAGGGCACACAGCAAAGCTGCCGGAGCGAGATGTGACCCAGGCCTTTTGGACTCCACACCATGGGCTCTCCCCCACGCCACGTCTCTCCATAGCCAGAAACGCAGAAGCCTCAGTTCCTGCTCACAGTTTAGCCAAAGGTGTCGACTGCTTCCCAGGGGAAGTGTTGTGGCCTTGAGGCTTTTCCCAAAATGGAAGAGTAGGGGCAGAACCGGGGTACTTTTCACTAAAATAAGAAAAGATTCCTAACAACGGGAACATTTTAAGGATGAAACAGGTTGCTTCAGAGGAAAGCAAGCTCCCTGGCACGAGAAGTCTGAAGAGAGGCTAGAGAGCCTCATGGGGGGATGCTGTGGAAGGGACTCAAGCACAGAACTGGTGATAAGGCCATAAAATCCTTCTAGTCTGGAGATTCTCAGATGCAAAATGTTGCTTAGGAAAACAATGTGATCTCAGGACAGGCCCAGAAGCAGGCTGCGCAGAAGACCTGATATATCCCTCCTCTGCCTCTGAACGCCAAGCCCTCACGAGTGCCTCAAGTCCCCATTCGAACAGCCCCGCTTCTGAGAAGCCTTCCCAGAGGACCCATCCGCTACGCTCCCACAGTCCCACGCAGGTGACTCTTCAGTTAGGAGCTCAGCTATCTGAGGCAGTCGGACCCGGGCTCTGGTCCTGGCTCTGGCTTTGGAAGGGTGGCCCCGGGGAAGCTACTTCACTGCCCTGAGCTCAGGTTACCGCGAGGATCTGAGGGCTAAGGCAGCTGAGCTGCTCAGCACCATGTTGGGCACAGCACAGGGACTCAGGAAGTGGCAGCTGCCACAGTCTGCACTGCAATTTCCTGTTCCACTGCTGGGGACAAGAAGCACGTCCAATTCAACTCGGAATCCCGGTTTCTTCCCTGGCACGGGGCTGAGGACAGAGCAGCTGCTCAGTCAATGTTGGCTGAGGATGGACGAAGTCAGCAATGAACTGCCCACTGCAGCGGCAGCACAGTGGATGAGGCCTGGCATTGGGGCAGACCCAGGTTCTGGTCCCAGCCCGGCCACTTGTAAGCCCTGAACACTCGTATTCCCACTTCCCAGTTTTTTCAACTGAAAAATGTGACCAACATTAGTATTTGCAGCCCCTCCCTTACAGTTTACTGTGAGCATTACGGACGGCTTTGTGGACCTTGGAGCGCCAAGCCAACAGCAGCTACTGCATGTTGCAAGGTGAGGCGGGAACAGGGACGGGAGAGACAGAAGAGCTGCAGCCCAGCTTGCCTCGGGGGTTGTCTGTGGTCCAGTGTCCCTTGGCTCCCAAAACAAAACCCAGCAGTCACCAGGGCCTTGTGACTTGAGGGTCTCCACTTTGCTTGTCTGTGGAAGCTGTGTGCGGTCAATCACAAGGGAAACCAAAATCAGAGAGGAAAATGACAAAGGGAGAGAGGGAGAAGAATACAGAGGATCGAGTAGGTCAACGTGTTCCTGGAAAATAAAAGCTCCAAACAAGAACCAGCAGAATGGCAAAAAGGCAAACAGACGATCAAAGGCAAGAGAACAAAATGCAGGCCAGGAAGTCAGTGCCAAAGAATTGATTAGTCAAACATATGAATCTCTCATGCTGAAGCAGAAATATCACAGCCCCGGCTCCTCACTGTGGAGCCCTCTCCTCATAATGGGAGATATGAAGAGGCCAGGGAATAAAGCAACTTTCATTTTTCCTCCGTGAACACAGAGGGCCTGGCCCCATGAGGACCTCGCCTTGTGCTGGCTTCGAGGGGGAGCGTGGCCCCTGGCCACGGGAGTGGGGTGCGACTGAATGGGCTGGCACTCAGCTCACTTCACTTGAAAGCTCGGAGGCCTCTATAGACGCAGGTCTCGGGCAAGAACAGCATCCTGGTACTTGGACTTGGAGATTCAAATGAGGAAAGGTGAGTGTCCTTCTCAGCATCGTGGGGACTAGAGTTCCTTCTCTGCTCTTTTCAGCGCTCCTTCCTTGCTGCAGGGGCCCACTGGCTATTCCGCAGCCAGCACTGCGAGAGCATCGCAGACCTCAGCAAAGCGGGAGCCAGAAGCCTAACAGAACTCATGCACCTGGGAGCTTTCTGCACGCCTGGGGTGGCCCCTGAAAGGGTGCGCATGGGTTTGGCTGGCAACACTAAAGACCTGTAGTAATTCTGAACAGTGGAAGGAGGAGCAGATTCGGAGTCAGCAGACATTGCTTCAATTATTAGCTTTGCCATTAACGGTTGTGTGATCTTGGCCAAATGACTGCACCTCTCCAAGTTTCAGTTTCCTAAGCTAGAAAATGGGGATAATAACACATGCCTTAAGGGTTGCTGTGAGGATTAAATTAAATGAGACATGAAGATGTCTGAAAGTGTGTCTGCCTCACTAGTGTGCAATTTAGGTAATCCGAAGAAGATACGGCTGGGCGTGGTGGCTCACGCCTGCAACCCTAGCACCCTGGGAGACCAAGGCAGGAGGAGGACTGCCTAAGGCCAGGAGCTCAAGACCAGCCTGAGCAAGAGCAAAAACTCCCTCTCTAGAAAACCTTAGTGGGGTGTGGTGGTGTGTGCCTGATGATGCCACTGCACTCTAGCAGGGGTGACAGAGCAAGACCCTGTCTCAAAAAAAATAAAATAAAATAAAAAGACATGCTGTCATGTTTTGAGACATTTCTGGTATTCTGGAAACCAGGGAATGAGCTACATAACGTGTAGCTCTTTTCTGAACAGGCTATAGGAACTTGGATTATTCAAATTTATTACTATTAAAATGCCATTCTGAGGCCTGTTTGCCTTTTGCCCTTTCTTTCCTGGTGCCCTTGTTAGGTGGCTCTGGCCTGAATTCCAGGATCAGAGCTCAGGGCCAGCTTCTCTGGTGACTCCGATTTCCAGCTCAGCGCAGGCCTCCTTGTTTACCCCACCCCCACAGTAGGAATCAGCCTGGCACAGGGAAGGGAGCTCAGGCTGGAGCCCAAACCTACCACTGACCCTGTGATAAAAGGTCTGTTTCTATTAATAAGTTCTCCATGCACTGTATGCATGTTACTGGAAATTTCAAGTAAGAAATACATTTTTTGGGGTAGGTCCCAAAGGACAGGTGAGATCCCACAGAACTGACACAACTGGAAGTTTCTCTACAGACTCAAGTACTACTCTTGAATTTTCTCAGTCAAGATTTCTACTTTAACTGCGCATGCTGGCTCAAACCTGCAATCCCAGTGCTTTGGGAGGCAGGAGGATCGCTTGAGACCAGCCTGGGCAACATACTGAGACCCTGTCTCTACAAAAAATTAACAGATTAACTAGGTGTGGCAGTGTACGCCTGTAGTCCCAGCTACTCGGGAGGCTAAGGTGGGACAATCACTTAAGCCCAGGAATTCAAGGTTACAGTGAGCTATGATCACACCACTGCATTCTAGCCTGGGTAACAGAGTGAGACTCTGTCTCAAAAAGGGGGGGAAAAAACAAAGAAAAAGAAGAGAAAGAAAACTCTCCATGTCTTTCCCTGGTTGCTAAGAAGGCCCAGGGTATGAGAACATCAGAGCTGGAAGATTCCCTGGATTTCATCCAGTCCATCTTTTCCTTTTACTGCTGGGGAAACTGAAGCCCAAAAGAGGAACCCAAAGTGCTGCTTTGGCTTGGTGCTGCCCTGATCTGGCTCCAAAGTCAAGACACCAGGCCTTGCCCTTGATTACTGGTAAGAAGGACCTAGCTGGCTGCTTCATGGACAGAATGGGCTGGTCAATACAGTTGGGTTTACTGTAACTAAAAGGCAAATAACTGTGCAGAACAGAGTGAAATTCCGGTGTTGATCATTTCCTGCACTGCCCATTATGATGAACACTCAAATCCTTCCCCCTCTCCTCCCTGCAGCCTTCTCAACATCTACCCCCAAAGGCTTGTTTGCAAGGTGTTGGTCAAGATTACAACAGGAGGAAAGAGTTTTTATTAAAAAACAGAACCCCCGCCCTAAGTCCAAAAGTCACTGGGAAGGTTAGGCAAGGTGGGCCTCTATTTTGGAGTATGTATGTATATGACCAAGACGGCTCTGCGAGGGGTGCTGCAGTCTAAGGTGGGTGATGAGCGTGTCTGTTTGGGTCATGGGCCTGGCGTGGTTATCATGGGGCACTGAGCGCATCCATGTGGAAGGGATAAAGGGGCGAGGAGGACATCTCAGCCAGGGAGCAGCCTGGCTCAGGGTGTCGGAGCCTGAGGGAGATGAGGATGTTCATGCAAGGAGAGTGGTGGTGGCAGCTCAGCACAGGATGTCGGAACTCAAGTGGGATCTAGAGGGATCCCCCGGGAAGGGAGGCAGCAGAAGAGGCCCAGCGCTGCGGTGCTGGATTCTGAGGTGGGGCAAGCATTCGTGTGAGGGGGTGGGTGGGGGAGGCCCAGCCCTGGATGTCAGTGCCAAGGAGGGCATCCGGGTGGGGAAGGAGGCAGGCACAGCAACAGAAGAGTAGTTCCACACAAGTAAGTAAATATATTAAAAAAAAAAAAGGGGCAAGATTTTGCACTTCTGTAGAATATAGTCACAGATACGTAAAGGGAGAAAACTAGAATGATTCCTGTACTGGATTGGAATTGGAGCCACTGGTGTGAGCCCATGGCCTTTAATATGCATAAAAAGATATAAGAATAGAGATATAAAGTGCCTATTTGGGTCTGTATACTGTATTTCCCAGCTCTATTTACTGAAAGGGGCTGGCATCAGTAATACCAAATAGCAATGAGCACACCTGGTGTCCAGACCTTGGTTTCTTTTTTTTTTTTGAGACAGAGTCTCACTCTGTTGCCCAGGCTAGAATGAGTGCCGTGGCGTCAGCCTAGCTCACAGCAACCTCAAACTCCTGAGCTCAAGCGATCCTCCTGTCTCAGCCTCCCGAGTAGCTGGGACTACAAGCATGCACCACCATGCCCGGCTAATTTTTTCTATGTATATATTTTTAGCTGTCCATATCATTTCTTTCTATTTTTTTAGTAGAGATGGGGTCTCGCTCTTGCTCAGGCTGGTCTCGAACTCCTGAGCTCAAACGATCCGCCCACCTCGGCCTCCCAGAGTGCTAGGATTACAGGCGTGAGCCACCGCGCCCGGCCCAGACCTTGGTTTCTAAACACCACTTCCCACTAAAAGGAACCAGGGCTCATTGAAGAATGGGCTGACTCCAAACCTGGGACAGGAAACGTATGAGATGAACCCGAGGAATCTGGGCATGGTGGAACACAGTTATGAGTTAACAATCAGGCAGTCCACATGGTGGGGCATTCTGTGACACAAATGGTCTGACTTCTTAAAAAATGTTAATGTCTTGAAAGACTAAAACAAAACAAAAAGCGAGAGGGACTGTTCTAGATTAAAGGTACCGAAGAGACATAACAAGCAAATGCAATGTGATCATCAATTTGAGCCCAAGTATACTAAAAAAGAAAGACGGGTATAAAAGATATTTTGGAGTCAACTGGGAAAACTGAATGCAGATTGAAAATTCTCTATTAAAATTAGATAATATTATTGTATCAATGTCAGATATCTTGAGAGTGATATGGCTTTGTGATTAGGATACAGCATGTCCTGATTCTTAGGACATATAGGCTGAAATATTTAGGAGTGGAGTGTCATGATAATTTACTTAAAAATCGTTCAGCAAAAAAATAAAACAAAAACAAAATAAAAGGTGTAGTATGTATATATTTAGAAATATAATGTAAATACATAAAACATTAATTAATGGTGAACTTAGGTAAAGGGTAAATGGGTGTTCATTATACTATTCTTTCAACTTTTCCATAGGTTTTAATTTTTTTTAAAATAAAAAGTTGAAGGAAAATGAAAATGTCAAATAGTTATTTTTCAGAGAAACTAATGTCATATAAGGGTGAGATGAAATACCTTGCTGCCTTAAAATATTCCAGCAAAAAACGAATATGACAAAATGTCGATGGGGGTTAAAGCTGTGTGGTGGGCACACTGGGGATGTGTATTTGGTGCTTTCTGTATATTTGAGGAGGAAAAAAATCCTAGTCCAGAAAAACATATTTGCTACAAATTTTAAGAAGGTTAATATCAAAAATACATAAAGAGTTTATGCAACTAACAATAAAAAGCATTGCGAGCCCAGCACATAGTGGACAAAAGGCAGGGTTCATAAAAGAAAACCAGTTCAGTGTCATTCATAATCAAAGAAATGAAAATTAGAATAGAATTCAATTTTCTTCACCTATTAAATTAACAAAGGTAAAAAATAAAAACTCCTAGTTGTAGTCTAGGATGGCCAGAAATGAAATGTTGATAAGAATGGACTATAGTAAAACATTTATGAAAAGTAATTTGGCAAGTGTATCAAAAACCTTAAAAATGCACATCCTTTAATCCAGCATTAGAATTGCTTGGAATTTAGTTTAAGAAAAAACTGTAAAATGCCAATGAATCTTTGTATATAAAATCGTTTACACCAAACAACAACAACAAACATTTAAATTTCCCTCAAGAGGAGCACAGTTAAGTAAACTGTGGCACAGTTAAGCAAATTCACGCAAAGGAATTATATAACTATTTACAACTGGTTACTTACACACAACATAACATGGTGTGAAGAAAATCCGTATATGAAAGAATTATGTTAAAAAAGAAGAAAAAATACAGTATTGACTGTATGAACTGAATTATGTAAGAAGGCATAAAAATATTTGGAAAGAAATACACCAAAAATTTAATGCTGCTTGTCTCAGGGTGGTGGGAATGTGAGTAATCTTTCTTCTCTATGCTTTTCTGTCTGTTCCAAATTTTCTACAATGAAAATGTTATCACTTTTATAATCAGGAAAAAAAATACACATTATTATTTTTTAGATGATGTCTCAACCTGGCCCTTTGCCCTGGTGTAAATTTTTATGATTGCTCTTGTTATTACGACAAAAAGGGAAACTTCAAGTGACTGGGTAGCCGTGAGTAGCATTAGGGAGTCACCTATGTGGGATGGATTTTAACTAGCACAAAGGACCTTAAAGTACGAAGATCCAAAGGCAATTAGTTGGTAACAATATTATAAATAGAAAAGGAGCCAAATAAATGTTTCCTGGATATCATTAATTTAGTTGTAAAACAGATTCAGAGTTACTCTGATAACCCCATATAAAGAAGGCACTCATTATAAAGACAGCCACGTGCTAAACAAGAAAATGTAGACGAAGAGATGGCTCTGCTGTACATAACTAAGATATTCCCACGGAGACGCAGTTCTCAAAATATCTCCCTCAAAAACAAAAGCTTCGTCTAAGAAAACAATCCCAGTGCGATGCTAATTGAGTTGCTCCTGCCTACCTATCCCAGAACCCAGCTCTCTGCCTCCTCTCTCCTCCCCACGCTGGCTCGGGCTAAATGCTGTGACCCAGTGCAGGCTACTTCTTAGAAATTTTTTATTTGTAAAGTGGGCATAATAATTTACTTTATTTAAAAAATTACTGCCTAGGAGTACAGGGAAGACTGGACGAGAGAGGCCACGGGAAAGTACCCAGCACTGTGCCTGGCAAGTCCCACTGACGCTGTCTCCAGGAGAGCTTTCCCCTCCATTCCCACCGATGCCACCCAGTCCAAGCAGCCGCCACCAAAGTCCTTCCTGTGGCCTGTAGGACCTTGCATGACCTGGCCCTGCCTACATGTCCACCTCCACCTCATGCCACTCGCCTCCTCGTTGTCGGCTACGTCCCGGGCTCTCCAGTTTCCTTCAGTTCCTTCAAGGTGCCACGTTGCCTCCTTCCCTCTGCCTGGAACATTTTCTCCCCTCAGCCCAACACAGTGGCTGATGCCAGCTCCAACAGGACCTCCCTGACCACTGCGTCTGAAGCAGAGGCACCGAACCCTGGCACCACCCTTACAGCTCAGATCAAACATTTTAGATGACATATCGGTCTGCCTCCTTGTTTACTATTTCCCTAGAATGCAGGCCCCTTGAAGACAGGGGGTCATCTGTTTCTAGTCACTGCTGTTGGCTGCCGACCCAGCCCTCACTCCCACCTCTCTCCTTCCTGACAGAATCCCCGTTTTGTCCATGGCCCCATCTTCCTCTGTGAGGATGAGTGTGTCAGGTTCCGCCTCCAGAGCTGGGAGTGGGTCCTCCCATCTAAGCCAATCCCAGTGGTCTCACTTCCTTGCCAGTGATGGGCTGGAGCTTGGGTATGGGCACGGGACTCAACTCTAGTCAACGACACAGGAGGAGTCACCAGCACAGCTTCTGGGAAAGCTTTTCTGAATCTTAAGAAATACCAAGAAGAGAAGGTCCTTTTGCTGCCTTTGGAATTGTGAGGATGTAAATGCCTGCAAGTGACACAGCCATCCTGAGACCACGAGGGAAGCCTGCCTGGTGGCACGTAGGCTGCAGGCGGCAGACTCAAGAATGAAAGATATCGAGTTGCTCAATTAGCCAATCACTGAACTGCCTACCTCTGACCTTCCCATGATACATAATAAAGTCTGTATTATTTCAGCCAGATTTCTATTACCTGCAGCTGAATGCTTCCTGGTACATTACTCTGTCCTCACCATCTAATGCAGTATCTGGCACACAGTAGGCATTCAGTAAAACTTGTTTGAATGAATGAATGTGTGTTTAATGTAGATTAAGAAAAAACTTGCTGCCAGAGTAGATTCTGTACTATTCTTTTTTTTTTTTTTTTCCGAGACAGAGTCTGTCTCTGTTGTCTAGGCTAGAGTGCAGTGGCATCAGCCTAGCCCACTGCAACCTCATATTCCTGGACTCAAGTGATCCTCCCGCCTCGGCCTCCCAGAGTGTTAGGATTATAGGCATGAGCCACTAGGCCTGGCCAGTTCCATACCATTTCTGCAAGAATAGTCCTCAGTTTTTGTTTCTTTTTTCTCCACCTTTTTATTACACAAACTACATTAAAATAAGCAGGAAGAAAAAAAGAGAGAAAGGAAAAATTTCAACCATAATTCTACCATCCTAACGTATTACAGGCCTGAGCTGTTACAGTAAAGGTTCTTCCTGTAAACACGGACCCTCACACGGAGGCAGCTCACCAGAATGCAGTGCCCAGGTGCAACGGCACCACGTCCCCCTGCATGCCAATGCTGCGCTTCTGCCGTTAGGTTTAATGCATTGTAAGTTTAAATTAATTTTACAAATATCTCAGGAATAGGAAGAAAAATTTTCAATTGGCTATTAAGCTTCTTGTAATCTGAACAGGAAAGGTTTCAACTATGCACGGAGAATCTATTTCCAGACAAGCCTATGGGAGAAAGCCCAGTGGTTAGGGGGCTTTGGAGTCAGATTTGGATTTGGATCCTGGCTCTGCCACCCCTATTGTTATAAGTTTGGGCAAGTTGCTTACCTTCTCTGACTCTTAACTTCCTCATCTGTAAAATGGGAATAATATCTAATTAATTTTTTTAAAAAGACAAGATTAAGCAAGATACCTACATGATACTTAGCTTGGGGCTTGGTATACTGTTAGTGATCAAAAGAAGCTATAGTTATGATGAAATTGTTCCTACCATAATCTTTAAGTTTTTCGATTCCTTAAAGGAGGGTTTTCCTTGTTGAAGAATATGGGAGCCAAGTAAACGCCATGTGCCACAGTCAAATAAAATCCAGCTTCTCTGTGTCACCAACGGCTGGCCTCCTTCCCAGGAGACCGTGTGGCCTGGTGAAAAGAGCACAGGCCTCAGAATCAGTCAGAACTGGGTCTGATCCCAGCCGTGCATTCGTACACTCCCTTGGCTGTGACTTGGCTTCAACACCAAATCTCTGTCCTTCAGTTTCCTCATCTGTAACAGGGACCCCACTACTCCCACCCCTACCCCACCCCCTGGCCAGTGCGTTTGTGGACTAAGTGACAGAAAATATGGGAAGTGTCCAGTATGACGCCTGGCCCACAGGAGGGACACAACACATGCCAACTCCCTTCCATTTCTTCTAGTATCAGTTCTCCCCAGTCACATTCAGGTTAAAACCAGAAGTTCTCACTACACAATGAACTGGACCCTCATGGCAGGAGGGCACAGGAATGGTGAGGTTCGCTTTAAAAAGATGACTAAATTGTTCAACAATGGCCAATACATATAATAAACCTACCCCACCAATGTTTTCTTTGGTTTCAAGGCCCTGCCGAGCCTGCATCCTGCTACCCCCTTGAACATGGGGTCTGCATTGCTCACTCACACAGGGAAAATTGGCGGACTCTTCTCTCCCACCCAGAGCTGCTTCTTGTGCCCTCTGCCCGAGGATAGCAATGTCACGAGAGCAAGGGAGCTGCACAATGCCGGGAGATTTATGAAAATACGCATCTGAAAAAGGGAACACTGTGCAGAGAGTGGTCGTGTGGGCAGGCCTGGTGCATGGGAGCAATTAGAGCAGGTTTGCAACAACTCAGTGCTGTTCTATTCAATTGCTTAAAGAATTGCCATAGCAACAGCAGCCACACATAGTAAAGTGGCAGCAAGATGGAGCAAACACTTGAAAAAGACTCTCTCTGGCTAACCCTCCTCCCTTCCCCAAAATGAATAAAGGGCCATTTTGTTTCTCTGAAATAGTCTTCCAATCAATGTCTACACTTCACACCAAAGTGGGTGACCAGATGCCCATCTTTATTTTCTTCTTCTTCTTCTTCTTCTCCTTGGTGTTAATAGTGATAACAGCAGTTAAGCTACCTTTTAATGAGCTCCTACTATGTCCCGGGCCCAGGGCTGGTGAAAACTTCACTTAATAATTCCTTTGGCTGGCATTGACTGAGAGCACACTATATCTGTGTTGTTCCCCTGTGTTGGGGACATGAGAGGTCCTGGACATTGTCCTAGTCTGCAAGGAGCTTGAAGTCTAGAGAGATGGAGCCATGAGCAAATTTGCTTATGAGAGGGGGCAGAATCTGAGCCAAGTCTGAGACACACACTCACTGGGGCCCACTGTGTGCTAGGGCTATGGAGACGAATAAGAACTCAACTTTTTCTTCAAAAAGCTCACTGTCTAGTGGGGGAGAGAAACATGGAGGTAAAGCATTAATGTGAGGCCACATCTAATTGCTAACATATGGGAATTAAAAGACCACATTTGGTAACATACTTGACAAAGCAAAACAGATTTGAGGAGGGGTGAGCAGGGAGGGTGAAACATTTAGAGAGTGTTGCCTCCTATCAGTCAGTGGGCTAGGTCTGTTAGCTATGTTATGGACGGACAGCGACAGAACCCCCCTGTGTCTCGCAGCCACAGGAAGGAGACCACTTAGGCTAATCCCCAACAGCACACCCTGCCTCACAGGAACCACGTGTAGAATAAGACGTGGAGCCAAAACTCAACCAGCTGTGGCTTGCTGTTAGGGTCATACAGCTAATACGTCACAGAATGAGAGATCTGAACCCAAGTCATCCTGATTAAAAAATGTGTAGTGTTTATTTGTTATGCTGTAGATCCAGACTGTCGGGTCACTAGCTGAAAAGTTCACAGCTTGTTCTTGGAATATTAGAGTTGAAACTGAAAAACACTTCATACCATAAAATTCACCTGCTCTTCATGAAAAGGAAGACTAGTGAAAAAGAGTGGCAGCTTGTTGAAGAGTTCTCAAGGCCAGAGGTGTTGGCTCAGTACAAATGGCTCCGCTCCTCTGTCTACCTTGACTTGGAAATGAGAACGTGACTCCAAGGCCAGGGTTTAGAATGAATTCGCTATATGCAGACATGACCTGGGTCTGCTCTGTGGAATCGATTTCATAGCCCATAACTATTAGAACCCTTTTAGGCCAGGTGCATGAGCTTCTAAGAGGTGATCACATGCTGTGAGTCTACGTAAGGAAAAAAAAAAAAAAAGTAATCACGGCAGAGGACGTGAAACTCCCCAAACAACCAGAAACTCTGTAACAGCTAAGGAGACAACTGAACACGCCCTTTGTGCCTGTTGAAATAGCACGACGACGAAGGTGTGACTGGAGGGTGTGACAGGAGAGAAGAAGAATGAGGGCTCTGGTAGCATCTCAGGGATAAAAAATACATTTAAATTGGAGGACTCACTTGGCACTGATTGACAGGTCTTTATTATGGCTACCCAAGGGGAAACATTACTCCTTCCTGATGTCTGTCTAAAAGAGGCCACTTGTGTGGGGCTTCTTATGGGGGCTCAGAGAAACTGAGAATAGGGCATAAAACACTGTACATAGTAGGTACTCAATAAGCAGTCTTTGAATAAAATGAATAACACTCTTAACAATATACTTTAGCAAACACAGTAAGAGGATTCAAAAACCTCTTTCAATGTTACCTGTGGCTTTGCTAACATTACTTACTACAGGAATGAAGCCCAGGATGGATCCAGAAATAAAGGATGCAGTACAAACGGCTTCGTGGGTCCCCAAGGAATAGAAACGAGTGAAGGAGCAGGGTGTAAGACAATGGTGAGTGGTGGCAAACAGACTAGGCACGCAGTGTCTCCAAATATTTAGAGGCATGCAAAAAATAAAGGTTAAAAAACACACCATTTGACAAACCAAACACGTTTAAGTGCTGAATTTGCTGAATCTGGCTCATAGGATGCCAATTTGACCTCTGATAAAGGTGGGGAGGGGGAGGGGCTGTTCCCAAAAAGAATCCCTTTGCAAACAGTGTTTCAGACTGGCCACTGATGTGGGCCGGCAGTAACAGCCGAGGGCTGTCAGAGAGGGGGCCCGTTCTGTCCCCCTGCCTCAACATCTGTACCTTTGTATTCCTTACTGCTCAGATGAGCAGATGGAGATATGCACTCCATTATGGAAACCAAAGAACGTAACCAAATGCTTACCTCTCACTTAGCTACCGTGCAGGAGAAGACAGGATCAATGTCAACAACCCAAACTGTTTCACAGCTGGAAAGCCAGGGAATGGCACTTTATTTTAATAGCTGAAGATGGAGAAAGGACAGGGAATAGACAGGCACTGCACACCTCTTGTTGCCGGGCACTTCATATACACTAGTTCACTAGCTTCTCTGAGCCACCTTGGGAAAGAGGTATAATCACTCTATCACAGATAATAACACTGAGGCTCAGAAAAGGATGTAGCATGTCAAGGTCACACTGCGAGTGAGCAGCAGGGCCAGGATCTGGAACCAGGCAAGCCTTCCTCCTAAGCACACCTTCTATTTCCTCAGAGAGAACCCAGACCAGCACAGAGCCCTCTTCAGAGAGAGAGCTCTATGCCAGCTCTTAGGGCCTGCTATTAGGTACAACCTGACCTGCTGGGTTAAATGTACCCTTCTTGGGAGGAAGCGGGAAGACTGCAAGGAGACCACCGCAAGAATCTCTGAAAAACATGTTAACCATCAAAGCTCTAAGAGAGAAGACACAGAGAGTCAGCCTCCATCACCTGTGTACTCATGTAGGTGGCAGAGAAATGTCACATGCCAGAAGGACAGAGAGAAGACAGCTTTAACCAGATCCCTTACTCACTGATCAAGAACTCAAGGGACAGTAACCAGTCGGCATCATGACCCTTTTCTACATGAACCAAAGGGGGAAGTAATTTAAGAACATGCTGCAAACATAGGACAACACACTGCAGATTGTGGAAAGTTCACTTCCTCCTCACAAATGAGTAAATCCCCCAGCATTAGGTCAAAGAAAACTATAAACCTTCTAGGTTCACCCAACTAGTGTGCTCCACCATTCTTTTTTTTAAATTTTATTTTTATTTTTTTAGAGATCGGGTTTTGCTCTGTGGCCCAGGCTAGAGTGTAGTGCAAGCATAGTCACTGTAGCCTTGAACTCCTGGGCTCGAGTATTCCTCTTGCCTCAGCATCTCGAGTAACTGGGACTACAGGTGCATGACACCATGCTCAGCTAATTTTTTTTTTTTAATTTTTGTAGAGATGGGGTCTATGTTGCCCAGGCTAGTCTTGAACTCCTGGCCTCAAGCAAACTCCCAAAGTGCTGGGATTACAGGCATGAGCCACTGCACCGGCCTCCACCATTCTTTACTCAAACCTTTTCCACTCTCCCCAAACTGGTGATCCCTGTCTCTCTACAACATAACCACTGCCCAGTACACACAAACACGCCTGCGTGGATGTTACAGAGAAAACTGAAGACTGAAGCCAGCAGATGGAAATTCTGTCCAGCACCTCACCCTTTGCCTGGATCTCTGGGCCTCTGGCTTTCTCTCCCGTCCGTGCTCAGACAGAGAAGAGGCCTGCTCTCAGCTCCGAGGCCAATCTGTGTACCGGGCTTTGCCACGCCCCCTCCATCCCAGTGATCTGGTTCTATTCAACACCCTCATCTCTCCTGGTTCTTTCTCATCAGCACTTCCACATGCTCAGGTCTCTTCCAATGTTAACACAACACACACACTGCGACCCCCCACCTCCCCTCAGTCCCCCTTCACCACTGTTCTCTCTCCCCACTTCCTACTAGCCCACCCGCCCGGAGGGCTTGTCTAGACTCTACCTCCATCACTCCACCACTGAAACTGCTCTCGTCCACCATCCCCCAGACCTAGTGGCTGAAACCCACAGGACATTTTCTGTCTTTAACCAACCTCTGTTCAGTGGCGTCAGACACTGTTTATTGAGCACTCTCATCCCTTGGCCCTGGTGTGTTGTCCTGGATCTATTCCCACTCTGGATGTACATTTTCTGGCTCTTTTGCCAGCGCCTCTTTCTTTGGAAGTGTCTTAAATATACATCAGCTGCTCCCTGGCTGTGCTCTCTTCTCTTGCTTTATACCCTTTTCCCGGTTAAGTAATTACCATCCATATATTAATATCTCTCAAATCTGTATCTTCATCTCACCCTTCTCTCCTGACCTCCTAGATTCATATTCAAAGCCGCCTAAGTGGACATCCCTGCCACTGACACGTCAAACCCAACACGAACAAAGTTGAAGTCATCTCCCCGCCCCCGCCCCCACGCGCTCCACAGACTGGTCTTTCTTCCTTCCTGTCAATGCGTGGACATAGCCCCACCCAGTCACCTGGGTGGTCTTGCTTTACTTTTCTTTCTCTTCCCCTCTCACTCAATTCCTGTGCCCTGTGGGTCCCACCCCTTCTCATTTCCCAAGCCCACCCACTTCTCCCCAGCCCTAGTTACCTCTCTAGTCTGGGCCACCAACTTTTTTTCTCCTGGATTGTGGTGACAGACTCCTGGGCGGTTTCAGCCTCCAAGCTTGCCTCCTAGTAATCGCTTCTCTTTTCACACTACTACCATAGCCATCTTTTAAAAATGCCTGCATATTCACATGACTTCCCTGCTTTAAAAACTCTTCCACAGCTGCCCCACTGACCTCAGGCTTCATTTTAAGCTTCTTGACATGGCTTGTAAGGTCTCCTTGGTCTGGTCTAAGCCCACTTTTCAGGTTCATCTCTTGCCACACCCTCCCTCGTGTGTCTGTTGTTCCCCTGCCTGGAGGAAGTTCCCTCCCACCTACCCCTGGCTACCTTTCACTTGTTCCTCACCTCTCAGCTTGGATGTCACTTCCTCTGGGGTACCTTCACTGAGCCCCAATTCCTCATTGGTCCCCTTTCTAGGATTTCTCACAGCATCCTCTACCCCCCTTTGGAGCACTCATTAAACTGCCTATTTGCTTGTCATTCTCTCCACTGGTCTGACTCATTCCCTGTCATCAACCCAGTGTCCACCTTGTTACTGTACTTACATATAAGAGGGCCTATTTGTGGTTACAACAATGAATGGATGAATGACCAAAAATCTCAAAGAAAGATGAATGCTAAATAAGAGTACATGTTAGCACAGTGCACAGCCACAGGAGGATAGAAAGACACCAAATTTATGCTTTGAATCAGCTTCTAATCTGCAACTAACTTGCCTTATGCTCTGGGATTGATTGTTGAATGTCTTAGAATCTCAGTTCCTCATCTGTAAAACCGATGCTACTACCTATCGCTCAGGTTGCTGTATTAAATGAGATGACACGTGAATGCACCTGCCATCACGCATGGTACATAATAGGCATCAGACATGTTTTTAAAATTAAGTGAAAAAGTCTAATTATTCAAAAAGAACATTTTGAGGAGCATGAGAAGAGAGCTAGCTAGTAAGACACATGACCAGCACTCCATCTGCAAAGATGAAAGAAAGCTAAAGGCAGGAGTCACGAACTCAATATCAAAGCTATTCTCCGCAAAGGAGAAGATTCCTCCAAAGACATTAAATTAGAAGAACTAACTTTCCATACCTTATTCTCATTACTTTCCTAGCAAGCCACTGAGATGGTGAAGCCATTTTTTTCTTGGGCAGCTTCTACAGTACACTGTTCTTGGGGGGAAACCAATATTGTTTATTTCCTCCAGGATTGGGGGTTGTTTGACAGAAACCAAGATAAAAAGAGAAATATTTGTCTTATATTTATTGCTGAAGGCTGATGGTGTGAATAAAACCTCCATGTGGGCACCCCAGCCAGAATCCTAGAAGTTATCCTAGACCACTCCCTCTCTCTCCAGCCCCACATTTTGTGACTGATTCTCTTAACTCTCTTTCAGATTTGTTCTCTTTAATTCATTTCCATTTAGAGTTTGGAGCTCAGTTTTTCCTCCTAGAGCTATTACAACAGTCTCCTCACTGGCCCCTACCTTGGTGTCATCTCCTCTTATGACACCAAGCTTCTTCAGTGCCTCCAGAAATGCAAATGTTCCCTGCTTTAAACCCTTACAGGGCTTCTCTAAGGACAGGAGGATGCCCAAGTTTCCTGTGAGGCATTCAAAGAATTCTACAAACTAGCTTCTACCTGAAACCACCGCTGACCTCCTCTCCTGGCAGAGTTAATCACATTCTTGTTTGTATCACACTCTTATCTAGCACTTTTTTTCATTACATTCTTCGTCATACTGCATTACCATTGTTTTTCATGTTTGTTTTCCTTATGGGCCTGGGAGTGCTCCCCTGTCAAATAACAGATGATCAATACAGTATTTTTTAAATGAATCAATAAATGACAAAACAAGGTATGTGCCACCCTCACCTTTGGTTGTAACGGCCAAGCTGGGTGATGTGAGCTCCTAAAAGATGTTGCTGAACTACTTGAGGCAAATAACAGATACAATATTAAAAACAAATTATAAGGAATGTGATGTACACTGAAATTATCTGTGTGAGCTTAGATCTTTCCTCCCCATACTATGGTGTTACTTAACACCCAGCACTCTGTGGGCGCTTAACAAATGTGGAATAATGACAATAGAATTTTTCATATTTATAGAATAGCACTGTAAACATTGCATCGCTTCCCTATTGCTGAAAAATTCTAAGTTTAACAACATCTGCCCCAAAAGACAAAACCAGAATTCTGCTCCTGGGAAGAGAAAAGTGGTATATAAACAAACCTTGGTAAACAGTCTATTTAGACAGCCAAAAGAGGGGAAAGATGGAAATTTTATGCATCATAAAAGATAAAATGGAACTAAAGTCTCCTTAGAAACAACCTAGGATGAAAATGGAAAAAGGACAAATATGACTCTTGACACTTCTCAGGTCTTCTAGCACACGGCATCCTGTAATCGGGGGCTGAAGTCACATTCATTCTCCCAATTAATCCACCCACATGATACGGCAATACAGTGATGTGAAGCCACTTCACTCTTCTAGGGTCTTAAATTTTGGCATGAACTCATGAATTCACAAATGACAGAATATAAGGTCAGAGGTTAGGCAGACATGGGTTCAAATCCAGACTCTACTCTCACTAGCTATTTTACCTACAGCAAAATCCAATCTCAATTTTTCTTGTTTGCTTGCTTTTTAACCCATAAAATTAGGACAATATCACCTATTCTGGATGATAATACTAAATAGTTCACCAGAACAAATCACAAAGAAATCAAAAGATGATGAAAGAGCAGTTAAGAGAGTGGATAATAAATTGGGAAACACCAACATGTTTATATAGATGTTTTCCAAATTAAAAAAAAAAAAAAACCAAACCAAAACAAGAAAAAAAAAAAAAAAAAACTAGGCTTGGCAGAAGTATTTGAAAAGCTAGTGCTTGAGAATATTCCAGAATTGAGGAAAGATATGAGCCCTAGGATTGAAAAGATGCAGAGTACCAAGCAGGACAAATAAAAATAAATCCACCATAGATACACGTGGGCAAAAATCACAGAACATGAGGTGAAATAGAAAATCTTAAAAGTTCCTAGAGAGAAAAGATGGATTTTCACAAAAGAACGACAACTGGATTGATAACTTTTTGCCAATAAAAACAGATAAGAGAAGACAAATCTTCAAAGGGCAAAAGGGAAATAACTGTCAATGTACAATTTGATACCCAGATAAACTATCCTTCAAGAGTCACATAAAGGCCGGGCGCGGTGGCTCACGCCTGTGATCCTAGCACTCTGGGAGGCCGAGGTGGGTGGATCGCTCGAGGTCAGGAGTTCGAGACCAGCCTGAGCAAGAGTGAGACCCCGTCTCTACTAAAAATAGAAAGAAATTATATGGACAACTAAAATATATATATACAAAAAATTAGCTGGGCATGGTGGCGCATGCCTGTAGTCCCAGCTACTCGGGAGGCTGAGGCAGTAAGATCGCTTAAGCCCAGGAGTTTGAGGTTGCTGTGAGCTAGACTGACGCCACGGCACTCACTCTAGCCTGGGCAACAAAGCGAGACTCTGTCTCAAAAAAAAATAATAAAATAAAATAAAAAAAAAAATAAAGAGTCACATAAAGACATTTTCAGACAGAGAGAGACAAAAGGAGTTTGCAGATTCTCACAGAAAGAAATATTAAAGATATAATTCAGTGAGGGAAAAAAAACCCACAGGAAAACAATAGTGAGCACAGATGTTAATAGATTGTAAAACTAACTACTGTCAATATTTTATTGTGTTTTTTTTTAAAAGTGAAGTTAAAATTATAATAACATTAAGTACATGGGGGTGTCCAACAAGTAGTTAAGGTAGAACAGTCCCCCTTATCTGTCAGGCATAC
Source organism: Eulemur rufifrons (assembly GCF_041146395.1). Classification (NCBI taxonomy): domain Eukaryota; kingdom Metazoa; phylum Chordata; class Mammalia; order Primates; family Lemuridae; genus Eulemur; species Eulemur rufifrons. Next base: position 275,636,231 of record NC_090989.1, read on the forward strand.
ATTCCAAGATCCCCAGGGGATGCCTGAAACCTCAGATAGCATCGAACCCTATACTACCATGTTTTCTCCTATACATACATACCTATGATAAAGTTTAATTTATAAATTAGTCACAGTAAGAGATTAACAACAATAACTAATAGAACAATTATAATAGTATATGGTAATAAAAGTTATGTGAATGTGGTCTCTTTTTCTCTCTCTCTCAAAACATCTTATTGTGTGTAATATTTTCAGACCATGGTTGACCACAGGTAACTGAAACCACGGAAAGTGAAAGCACAGATTGGGTGGGGGGACTACTGTGTATTAAAATCTTTGTATTGCTTAGGAAGAGAATAAAGATATTAAATACATTCAGAATTACTACTTTATATGATTTCCATATATGTACGTTTATTCTGGTTTTTAGTATTCTGGGTTAGACTTCCAAAAAAAAAAAAAAAACCCACAAACTTTCTGGGAAAGAAAAATGTCTCTTTCCCATTTTGTAGATGTAGCATTCCTATGAAATTTTACAAATAGCTTGCATCAAATTAAACTCATGTTTTAATCTACTCTATAGAAGGTTTGTTTAAGATCCTCTCTCCCCCTCTGCTTTGGTCATTTTCCCAGCTGGATCATTTTCCCTTTCCTTTTGCCTGCCTTGGTTTCTTACACTTAAACTTCAATTTTTTTTTTTTTTTTTTTGAGACAGAGTCTCACTCTGTTGCCCAGGCTAGAGTGAGTGCCGTGGCGTCAGCCTAGCTCACAGCAACCTCAAACTCCTGAGCTCAAGCGATCCTCCTGTCTCAGCCTCCCGAGTAGCTGGGACTACAGGCATGCACCACCATGCCCGGCTAATTTTTTCTATATATATTTTTAGCTGTCCATATAATTTCTTTCTATTTTTAGTAGAGATGGGGTCTCGCTCTTGCTCAGGCTGGTCTCGAACTCCTGAGCTCAAACAATCCGCCCACCTCGGCCTCCCAGAGTGCTAGGATTACAGGCGTGAGCCACCTTGCCCGGCCAAACTTCAATTTTTTAAAAGAAACTTTTCCAAGCCCCTTTTTCTTCTTCTCATCTTTATATTTTGATATAATTTTGGTTTTACAGAAAAGTTGCAAGAATAGTAGAAAGAATTACCATTTACCCTTTGTCCACATTACCTAAAATGTTAACAGTTTACCACATTGGCTTTATCCTCTCTTTCTCCCCACATACTCACATATACATTATGCAATTATGTATAATGTTTTTAATACATAAAATGTTTTTTTCTGAAATATTTGAGAATAAATTGCAGACATTAAGTCCCTTTACCCCTAAATACTTAAGTACAGGTGGTCCCTGGGTTACGGACGAGATATATCCCTGAGAATGTCTTTAGGTCGGATTTGTACGTAACCTGGATCCCTGATGAACAGAGCATATATGGTAATAATAATAATACTATAATGGCTCATATGTTTGCAAATATAATACAGTGTAATACTGCAATAAAAATAATACCTCTGCCCTGTAATAGTAAGTTACAGAAACTGTTGTGCTCTTTTAATTCCAACAACCAACATATAAATAAACTCATACAAAAAGTTTAGATAGGAGAAATTTACAAAAAGAATATTAGAGGTTAACACTTAATGTTGCATCAATACTAGGCCAATGGGAACGTTACGTTTATTTTATATCTTCTAATCAAATTAATAATAACCTTTCCATTTCAATAGTTAATCCACTATGCTGCTTAGGAATACTTGATGCTCATTGGAACACTGCCTTTCACATGTTCCATTATTCTCACTTTACCCTTTATAATTTTTCCAATAGTTGAGTGACTGAAGCTTCATGCTTTCCCAATGAATGATGGTGTCTGGCCTTTCTCCGAATGCTTAATTATTTCTACTTTCGTTTCCATTGTAATCACCTTTCCCTTCTCTGCAGGCTCACCTGGACTTGCAGTGGACTTTCACTTTTGGAAGTATGGTCAGACTCACAAAATTGAACACAAAAGTCAAGATGAAAGTGATGCTGTGTGTAAACAACCATATAAACAATGAGATTAGCTGCCGGTGTAAAGACGCTGTACCAACAAACCACTTACGCCACGTGGGTTCTTTTACATGCATGAAAGAAACTAGTTCCCAAATTATTAATTTAATTATTTAATTATAAATTATCCTTACAGGGAGCCTTGGGAGCCTGTTTGTAAGTACGGAATGCTGTGAGTCAGGTTGTCTGTAGCCTGGAGACTGCCTATATAGTCAGTTCTGCTATAATGTCACACAGGCATTCCTAAAACTCACCTGTTTTGACAACACTCAAAAACTTCATCACTTAAACATTAAAAATAAGATACAAACTTAATAAAAATGGAGGCACACTTTTACACATAGTAAATGAGTCATTTCACCGTGAAAAAGGTCTAGAGTTTACTTGTGGAAGTGGTGGCAGAGGGGTTGCAGCCCGTGAGTTTATTGCGAAGCGGTGAAAGGATAGAAAATTGCAACTCCGGACACAGACAGGCTGGAAGCGGCTTATAACACATGCAATAAATTGAGGGAACTGGCAGGTATTTGAGGGGTATGCGTTTTGGGTATTCCTATACATCTTGGTTGAGCTGGGTACAGTTTTCTGCAGTGACCTAAAATTTTTCATGGATGAAATCCTACATAATCAAACAAATCAAGTCAAATGAAATTCACATTATGCTCGAATTGTTCCGTAACATATTGATTGCACTGTAACAATTTCGTGTTGTCAAAAAAGGCGTTACAGAAAACTAACAAATTTCCTAAAATCAAGAATGTTCTCTTATATAACCAGAGTACAATGATCAAAATCAGGAAATTAACATTGACATACTAAAAATCTAATCTTCAGACTTTCTTCAGAATTCACCAGTTGTCCCAATAATGTCTTTTTATACCAAAAGAAAATCCTAGATCACACACTGCATTCCGTGGTCCTGTCCCTTAGCCTCCTTTAATCTAGAATAGTTCTTGGGTAGTCCTTTGTTGCAAGACATTAACATTTTGAAGGGTACAGGCCAGCTATTTTGTAGAATGTCCCTCAATTCAGGTCAAACTCTCTACTCTTAGCTCAATCTATCACTGTTAGCTAAACCGCTATTAATGACTAAAACCATCCTGAATGAGATTCCAGTGTGGAGGGAGGGTCTATGTCTTTTATCATAGCACCCTTTGAAAAATCAAGTGAAATCTACATTGGGAAACCCAGAAAATGGCAGTTACTTAACTGCCCTTAAAATAAAGGTCCCTTCTTTTAAGGGAATTAAAAACTAAAAGACACATAGAAAATCCATGCACTGCAGAAAGTAATTGGCTTATCATACCCCCCAAAGTATAGGAATTACTCATAAGACATTTTTAGAGGTCTCACTATATCTTCTGAGAACTGCAATGTATATTAATCAACAAAAAAGGAACTAATAAGGCTGCAGCCCAGGACACAGCATGAATCAAAGAAACTGCATCTTAAACCTGGATAAATAATGCAGTTGCTGATTTCACCCAAAGCTGGCACTCACAGGCAATAATCGTGCACACAAGTACATCTGTGGCATTTTATATAGGCAATGCAGGGTTACAAATTAAGGTGTGGATGAATTATCTCATTTTGGCTTCCTCAATCTCTGCTGTTGAAATGTGTCTCCTGCAAAAGGAAAAGCACATTTTCTATAGAATCAAGTCCTGTATCTGAATCATAATTCTTACACTTATTAGCCAGGCGGTTGTAGAGTGCCTAGCTCTGTGTCAAGCACATAGAAGGTGCTCAAGATATGTTTCAGAAAACATTTCGAGAATGCTTTTACTCTTGTTAGTGGTGAACTTTTTCCCCCCACCTGGATATTTATCTTGATTAAAAAGAAAATGGCACAAATTCAGTCATTCATTCACTCACCTTCCTTAGCATACTAAAAACATGGCTATGGAATCTACAGGAATATTCCACTATCTTTTGGCATTCTAAGGTTTAGAACGGGAGAGGAAGCACTTAAGCCCGGCTTTCTCAGAGTCCAAAGCGGACTTGCCATTTGCTGTGCTATCCCATGGAGAGTTCAGACAGACAAACCTCTTGGAGTTTGGAGGTTGGTAACTTGTAATTTCTTTGCATGTATCTGTCTTATGGGGTGTCTGAAGTGCTGGGAATTGGAAGGAAAGAGTTTTCCAATCACTGAGGTAGGTATTAGAATAGAGTACTGGATGCTGGCACTACAGAGGGGACCCATCAGATCATTCTGAGGCTCTTTGCTCAAAGCTGCAGGGAGTAATTTACTTGTCCAATAGTCTCTGCATTCTTCCTTCCTAGAAAGGCCAATAAAGTAAACGGTGAAGGCTGTGAGTTGGATTTCCTGTGTTTAGTTACTAAAAATATGGGAAGGAATGCTTACTTATATTCAGGCTGAACCACCCCCTCTCTTCCATGGCTACTGAGGAAACCCAGAATCTCAGCATACTGGGTCAAGTGACATTTCAAGATCGTTGGGAAGTCTGAAACATGTTACACTAGAAGAGTCCAGACCTTGGAATCTCTGAGCTAGATTATAAACACAATATTAAGAAAGACAGAATTTGGAAATTATTAATACTTCCTCCATTTTGTAATTCCATGGAGTTTCATTTATCACACAATTTATATAAGAAAGACTATATGTAACCCATATTAAGTTATGGAGCATAAGGAAATGAACATCTGTGAACCTACTTCCTAACTAAAGAAACAGCTGTTACCAACCTCCTTGCATTGTCTTGGTGTTTCTCCACTGTCTCCTCCTGCCTTCCCTGCGGACCCCACTTTTATCCTCAACTCTGTTTCTCATTCTCTAAAGTTCTGTTTCTTAAAAGTTTTATCATACATGTATGTGGCCTAAATTTTTAGTTTTGCTTACTGTTGAGCCTTAAAAATTAGTATCATACTGTATGTTTCTAAGATTCTCCACATTGTTGCTTATAGGTGGAATAATATTCACAGCTGTTCATAGTTCACAACTGTATAATATTTCATTTCATAAATACACTGTTTTATTCCTATATTATCCTTCAATGTATATTGGAATTGATTCCAGTTTTTTGCTGATATGAACATTTTCATACATGTCTCCTAGCTTAAATGGGCAAAAGTTTCAACTTTATAAAATAATGCCAAATTGCTTTCCAAAGTCATGGTGCTAATTACACTCCCACCAGCAAAATAAGAGCTCCTGTTGCTCCACATATTCATCAATGTAAGTATCTGACTACCTTTTGCCAATTTAATGTGCACAAAATGAAATACTGCCTTGGTCTTGGTCTGGTTTCCTGGATTATTAAAGAAGTTGAGTATGTTTTCCTAAGTTTATGAACGCTTCATGTTACCTTTCCTGAGAAGTGTCTTTCATATCTGTCCCGCTTCAGTCTTTATTGATTTATAGAAATACTTTATCTAATCTGGAAATCAAGTCTTTTTTGTCAGAAAAGTTGCAAATAAATATTGAAATACTGTCCTTTTTTTTTTTTTTAAATTTGCTTTATAGTGACTGTTTGTTTAGGACTAAAGACCTACGTAAACTTCTCTTAGAAAAGACAAAAGGTAAACCAGAAACCTAGAAAACATCCTTGATTCTTCTCTTTCCCTCACCCAGCACATTAACAAGTCCTGTCACTTCTGCCCCTAATAATACCCCAAATCTGACCACTTCTCACCATTTACGCCGCCTGCAGTGGTCTCTCCCTAAACAGTTCCTTGATTTCCACTCTTCTGCCCCCACATAGCAGTCAACGCAAATGTCTGAAAACTTAAGCTGGGTCATGCTACTCTTTTGCCGAGTCCTTCCAATGGGTTCCGCTGTACTTAGATTAAAATCCAAACTCTTTTCCCAAGCCCACAAGGTCCTCCATGATCTGGGCTTTCTCCATGTCTGCTTGCTTTAGTCGCACTGCCTTGCTTTCTTTCCCTCAAACAGGCCAGACTCGTTGCTGCCTTGTGTTTCTTTACGTGCTGTATGTTCTGCCTGAATGCTCACATCCCAGTTATTTATAGGCCCGCTGTGCTCATCATTCGGGTTTTAGCTCCAAAGTCACCTCTTTGGATGAGGCTCCCAATGAGCCCTTCCCACTTCCCCACTTCCCCTTTACAGTGTTTTGCTCTTTACAGCAATTATCACTTTCTGAAATCATCTTCTTCCATGTTTTGTTCCTCCAATAGAATGTAAGTTCCATGAGGTCACTTACTACACTTGTGAAAGATATTTTACCTCTCCCTGGAATTCTTTCTTTTTTTTTTTTTCTAAGATGAAACATAATAGTCAAGTTAGTATTCCCAAAAAATGTTGGGAAACCTTTGACAAATTCTAATATTTATCAATCAGAAATCACACTATTTGATTTATGTTCATTTGACATGTTAAAGCGACACCAAAGTTTCAGCATTTTGTTCTGGCTCTTTCGTCCATCTGCATCCTCGTTCACTTACTGATCACCGACATCTTTACACACTGTTTAAATAACGCAAGTCCTTAGTTACAAACAGGAAAAAGTTAGATTCCACGTTACATTTACTGTTAGCTCAACGTGGAGGCCCCAGAAGAAAACAGAGGGTGACTGGGGACGGACGTGTGCTTCCTGGTCTATCCTCATGCAATACCAGGGCACTTCATAGACGAAATAAAGCCCCTGGAGCCAGGGTGAGGAAGTGTTCCTGGATTTCTCAGTAAGAGATGTAAAAACAGCAAAGGGGGACTCTGGGAACCGGGCAGTGGAGGCAGCGGTGGTAGTACAGTCGTTCAACTTCTTCAAATGTCCACATACAAAAGGCAGAGTGACGATACAGCAAAACCTCTCAAACACACGTGCAACACTCACAACAAAACTAGATGAACAGTCAACCCCAAAACACAAACAGGTGAGTATAAACCATCACCAGCACAAACCACCAATAGACCTGCTTTGTGTTGGCATCTGTGCTGACAGACCTGAGAACAAGTGAACCTCACAACAGCCATCAGCCACTTGCAGAAAGCTCGGTGGGCTAAGTTGAGAACAGCAGCTAAAACTGGAAGAGTTCTGGCCCCCGCAGCAGCAGGTGAGTGCAAGGGTCCCACAGCAAGAGGACCGAAGGGGCTGGCGTGGTCTAGCCCCTACAAACCCCACACACCCCTGTGAACTCCTGAGAGGAGGTAGCAGGAATCCCTTCCAGGAAAGGGAGCCACTCTGGGGCGAAACTGCTGGGAGTGGAATCAAGAGAGAGAGAGAGAGAGAGAGAGGAAGGGAAGAGAGAGGAAGGCAAAAGAAGTGGGGGAAGGGGACAGGGAAAACAACAGAAAGCAGCTGTCACACAAACGACAGAAGAGTTGTTAACTCTGTGAAGTTTAACTCTTTTTTGAACTTCATTGCATTCTAAAGTCAGGAAACCTAATTTCACATAAAAATGGATAACAAGCACTGAGGTAAAATCCCACACAAAGCTATTAAAAGCAAAATAAAGAGGAACAGAACAACATCCCGGTAGACAATGGCAGCATGCCTGAAAAATATGCCCACAAAACAGATTAGAACTTCAAACTACTGTGTCAAAATGAGCTGAAGACATTATAAAAATGGTACAAGGCATGAAAGAACAACATATATCTGAATTATCAAAACTTAGAAATAAGGGGCTAGAACTCAGGAAAAAATTAGCAATAAAATAAAAACACTTTTGGAATATAAGAATAAACCAACTCAACAGATAATGCCTTAAGAAAAACATAAAAAGAACAACGAAAGGGATAAAAAAGATTTTAAAGAAAGTGAAAAATACTGAAGATAGGCAAGGAAGACTGAATACATGGCTAACTGGATCCTGAAGAAGAAAAACAATGCGGGGCCGGGCGCGGTGGCTCACGCCTGTAATCCTAGCACTCTGGGAGGCCGAGGCGGGTGGATCGCTCGAGGTCAGGAGTTCGAGACCAGCCTGAGCAAGAGTGAGACCCCGTCTCTACTAAAAATAGAAAGAAATTATATGGACAACTAAAATATATATATACAAAAAATTAGCCGGGCATGATGGCGCATGCCTGTAGTCCCAGCTACTCGGGAGGCTGAGACAGGAGGATTGCTTAAGCCCAGGAGTTTGAGGTTGCTGTGAGCTAGACTGACGCCACGGCACTCACTCTAGCCCAGGCAACAGAGTGAGACTCTGTCTCAAAAAAAAAAAAGAAAAACAATGCGAAAACCAGAAGTGATGCTAAAACCTATAATTCAAGAAAATTTCCCAAAATAAAACTGTATGCTTCATACGGACATAGGGAGGGGAATGATAGATAATGAAGACTCAGAAGAATGAGAGGTGGGGAGGGAGGATGATAAGGCATTAGTTAATGGTACAATGTACATTGTTTGGGTGATGGAGACCCTAAAAGCCCTGACTTGACCACTATGCAACCTATGAATGTAACTAAGTTACACATGTATCCCATAAATTTATACAAACTAAAATATACATATGTATTTAAAAAGATGTATGAAACTGTATGTTTCAAACATGTTGAAAGACTGAGTAGCATTCCTGATGCAGAACCAAAATGACTACCCCAGACAGTTCAGTAAAATTACTGGACTTTAAAGAAAACAATTCCCTGGGCATCTAGCAAAAAAGGACATGTGACATGTAAAGACTGATAGCAACATTTGCCAGAAGAAAATGAAGTAATACATTTAAGATATACAAGGAAAGAAAGTACAAGCCAAGGATTTTATATCCAGCAAAACTGACTTTTATGTATAAAGGACATAGAAAAGCTATTATCAATATTTAACAACTGAGGGAATATTGTTCCCAGGAACCTTCCTAAGGAATCTATCGGAGCAAACTTCTGACAACTACAAATGACTGAAGAGACATTAGCATTAGGACTAGTGATGACAGACAGAGCCACCTGAGGACCACAATGGAGAGAGTGTAGCGTGGAACGGCTGCATGTTCTAGCAACGTAGACACAGCCTAACTGGTAAGAAACGGGGGCAAAGGCATGGTGGCGCATGCCTGTAGTCCCAGCTACTCGGGAGGCTGAGGCAGAAGAATTGCTTAAGCCCAGGAGTTTGAGGTTGCTGTGAGCTAGGCTGACGCCATGGCACTCACTCTAGCCCGGGCAACAAAGCGAGACTTTGTCTCAAAAAAAAAGAAAAGAAACGGGGGCAAAACAGGCCAAGAATATGCAAAAAAAAAGTTAGAAGGTTTTCTGTGATCATGCTGGTGGTAGTATTTGTATTATTTTCTGAGAGTATGAAAATAAATAATTAATAGTAACTATGGAGTATTTGAATTCTATTATTCCTTTGGCCCTCGAGAACCTGAATTCTCTGTATGGAAGAAAGGAAATACAAATGTAATAGAGAAGAGGTTAAGTAAAAGCTCTATAGTTTTGAACTTTAATTGGAATTTAATATAAATTCACAAGATATTTGTATACATATGTATAAGCATGTATATATATTTCCTAGCTCTGTTCACTGAAAAGGCCTAGACACAATGACCAACCCAGTAGCAATGAATATCCTAAACTAGGTTTTGGTTTGGGGGTATCATTTTTTACTAAAAGAAACCAGCGCTTCCTGAAGAAATGTCTGATTCCAGGTTTGGGAGCAGGAAATCCACAAGATGAGCCTGGAACTTGTAAGATCAGATAGCAAGAGCGCTATCAAAGACCACTAGGTTTATGTAAAAAAAAAAAAAAAAAAAAAAGTACTCAGGTGCCAACCTGAAGTATTTCTCACTGGCCAAAGATGGAACAGTTTGAGTTTCAATAATGACAATAATTGCAATGGACGAAAACCCATCAAATGTTTAAATTCACCAGGCAATAATAAAGAAATTATTAATATATGTATGAATTGTTATCTTTGGAAGATGATAGCGAACCAATTCATTATATTAAAAAGTGGTAAAAAAAAAAAAAAAAAGAAGAAGGGAAAGAGTCAAACATTTATCTTGCCTTTCCTATATGAACTCTACCACTTGGTAACTAAGTATTAAATGAGGGAAAGTATCTTTTATACAAGTATTCCACCAATAAATGAAAAATAAACTTAGAATATTTCCACTTTGCAACTCCCAATGAATAAACAGACATAGGCATTATGCATCATTGGCTACTAAGATCACTAAAAGAGACACAACCAGTCTTGGTGTGCCTCCTACAGTCCTACCAAAGGGACTGAACCACAGTCTATCCAATCCCTGGATCAGTTGTTAATTAGCAGGAAATATAGAAGACAGAGGAACATGGTGAACTGTACTAAGATTATGCGATCAGCAAAATTCATCCTCTGGGCGAACTCTCCAGGTCTTCAACAAATAAACTGTCAATAAATGAAAGGGGAGGAGCAGAAACCTATATATTGAAAGAAAATTAAAAGTCATTTTTTTTTAAACAGTAAACTAACCTATAATATCTAGGAATAAACATTTGAGTGATAAAACTTTTTTTTTTTTTTTTAAATGCAAGGAAGTGATTACTCTGAAAGTCAGGATAGTGGTTCCATATGGTGAAAGGGAGAGGGCTGTGAAAGAAGGGGATTCTAGGGTGGCTAGGAAAGCTCTATTTCTTGACCTAGGAAGTGCTGGCCTTATAATAAATAATTCATTAAGCCATTCATTTGATTATGGCAGTTTTCTTTATCTATTTTATTTTACAATAAAAAGATTTTTTTAAAGGTGTGATGATACCTATCTAGTGTGAAATACTATAAAGATCGAATATCAACATTTCTTTGTAAACAATGTCATCATGATGAAGATTATCACTATATTTTTCATTAAAATACATCTCCTTTTAGAAAGAAACTTTCATACCTACTCCACTGTTTCCTCATAGCACAGATTATAAAGTAAACTCAGCTATAAAGGATTATTTTAAAATATTTAAAAAAACTAGTATTGTTAATCTCTAATCAAGTGCCAGGTACCATGGTGTATTATCTCATTTAATCTTCACACCAATCCTATGAGGCAGATTACATTTATTCTCCCCATTTTACAGATGAGGAAACTGAAGCACAGAACGGTTAATGAACTTCCCCAAATTATATAAATAGAAAAGCGGTAATGTGGTATTTAGAATCCAGGTCTTTCTGACTCCTGTGAGCAGGTCCCATATTTGATCCATCTCTTTCAGTGCTTGCCGCTGGGCCTGGCAGAGTAGGTGCCAGCATCTATTTATGGAATTAGATTGATTTACTGAATCCTACAGATCAGGAAACAGATATTAAGATTACATAAGCTACTCCCTGGAGCACCGCTTCTTAGAAGTCGAGAAGAAAGAAGTGATGAGTTCCTTTGAGCCCAGCAGTCACAGAGACCCTCCTCTAGGACAGACTGGTCTCCTCAGCACTAGGGCTCGAGTCCAAGCTGGCAAGATGCTTTCTGCATCAAGATTAAGTGTGTCTGGGAAACTAGAGAGACGAAAGAAACAGCTACATGCTGCTGACAGCAGGGAGTCCAGCAAAAATGTTTTCTGTACCCTAGGAATGCGAAGTCACCACCCTGCCACATTGAATTATCAACTCCAGACTAAGAGGCAAGATGCTAGAGTTCATGTTTCCTCACTAGATGCTGGAAACTCTCACCAAAGAGGATGAGAAGCAGCATGGGACCAGTGGAGAAACCGGTGAGCTCTGGAGGCAGACAGACGTGGCTCCAATCCGACTCCATCTCTTACCGGCACCTGCCTCACCAGAGGCTGTCTCTATGCCCTTCTTCAGCTTTCTTTTTCTGCATGACACTTAATAGAGTCTGACACATTACATGTTGACTTTCATCTCTGTTTACTACCTGTGTCTTCCTAAAATATAACAGATTTGAGGGCCAGGACTGCTAAGTCCCCAAATATCTAGAACAGTGTCTGGTTTTGTAGTGTCTTGGTTTGTTCAAAGGTATTGAATTAAGATATTTCAACTCTCTGCTTTAAGTTTCTTCTCTAGCAAGTTGGGGAAAATAGTGTGCACATTTAACCAAGAAAATTTAAATATAGGGCAAGAAGTAGGTGTTCAATAAATACCAGTTTTTTTTCCTTCCCATACTTTCTTTGCAACAACATTTATCAACTGAGGATAAAACTAATCAACTTGGGATAAAAGTTTCCCTTCAGAGAATAGATAAAGGCCTTTTAAGCTGGCAGTTGACTTGCTCAGGACAACCTCAAAACCTACAGACCATTTTTATTATGAAGATGAGAGTGAAAATGCATCACAGTAGGAACATGGGCACAGAAAGTCTCAGGCAACTGGCTTATGAATAATGCCAGTGAGCTGTGACTGATGGAAACAGGGTTGAGTGGAGACCTGCCAGGTCACATTACTAACAGGGACCAGCAAACCAAACATAAATAATCTCCAGTTAAAGGCTTTCCAACAACCCTGCCACGCCTCCATGGAATGTGACTGCTGGTGAATTGGGCATTCACTGGATAAGAAGTTTGCTGTGGAGGGCAGGGAAGATGAACAGAGGACAAGAACTTTGCATCTGCCATTGTATTTAATTCTTAAAACAATTTTATGAGGGTGGCATTTTTATCCTCATTGAACAAATGAAGAACCTGTGGTTCAGGGAGGGAGTGATCCTCGAGATTTCACAGCTCTTAAGTGGTAGCTCTCCTACAATCTCAATTTTCTTTAGCCTGTACCAAACTGATGCCTACAATACATGCAGAGTATCCCTGCAACACGCAAATATTCCATTGTACATTTTACAAGCTTTCCCCCACCCTCATGCCTCCAGAAAGAGAATATATTAAGATAAAAAATTAGATATCTTCTAGATAATAATTGCTAGCTAATGAAACTTCAGCAAATTCATTGACGTTTGGGGGTGGGTAGTCAATCAACAACATATGTGGATTTCTGACATTCCTGTTAGCTCCAGGATAAGCCTATAAAGTTTTAAATACCTTGTTCTTGTTTCATTATAAAACAGGAACCAGCCAGACATACGTCAAGGAAGCTCTGTGAAGGTATAATTTAAGTAGAGATTCTCTTCTCTATTTTATAGTTGAGGAAATAGGGTTCAGAAAGGTACAGCAACTTGCCTAGAGTCACACAGCTTAGAAGGGGCAGAGTCCAGTTTGGCATCGAATCTAACCACAAATCAATGTGTTTTTAACTTCACTGTGTTATTGATCATGTATTATTTGCCTGGTCACTAAACAGCCTCACTGTCTGGGATCTCGTAATGCTGGTTCTGAGGCTGCTTGACCTCTGACTCCCCCTACTCTTCTGCTCGGTACAGACAGGAGGCTGACCTCCACAGGCTGAGTGCCCCGGGCTCCCAGAGCAGCTGCCTGCCCGCTCTGGCCCATGCAAGGAACCAGTGAGAGATTAGGAAGAGGAGAACGGGAGAAGCGTGAGTATCTCTGCACCCTCCCTCTGCTTGGGTGGGCTACCCAGCAATGGTTCACCTCTTCCCTGACTCAAGGGGCCACTGCACAGACCCACAGGTACCAGCTTTGGTCAAGTGGGCCTGGCCTCTGGCCTCAGGAACACCACCTTTGCTATTCCTCATCTCTGGATTACCTCTTTGCCCCCTTTTGAGTCTCAGCTTCTCTGTCACTTGTGAAACCATTTCCTTGCATTATTTTCTCCTCTGTTGTAAACACGGAGTGGTTTCTGTTGTCCTGGTTAGATCCTGACCGATACATTGATTAAGTTGCTGGATCCAGCAGACCAAGCAGCAGTCTGTGGTCCTGAGCTGGGGAAGCCAAATGACGACTGGGCTCTGTGTCTCAAGACTACCTGTTGGCCAAAAACCTCTGTCTGGCCAGACAAGAAGTGCTTTGAAAAAAGAACGTGCTTTTCTTTTTCTGAGGTTCACAGCCAGGAGACTGGGGTAAAATGAACACAGCTAGTATCCTAATTCCACGGTCCTAGGGCAAGAAAAATTCACCATCAACCATTAGCTCTAGCAGTGCTTCCCAAACAATCGAGAGGAGTACTAGACACATGGAATGTTCCTAGGTATTTTGTGACAAAAAAGGGTTCTGAAAAATGCTTGATTAAACAAAGTTAACCAGATGTCTTCACTGCTGGGCTCTGTAATGTGCTTTGTAAAAAAAAAAAAAAAAAAAAAAAAAAAGTTACAGTATATGAAATGTAACAATTCTGAATTTCATGGGATCAGAAAGCATACCAACAGCTTTGGGTCTAATATTTCAGGGAACACAGTTCTAGAAATGCTGGTTCATGGTATTAGTGCTAAGTCCTTCAGTGGCCTTCAAGGTCCTTCGTGGGCTGGAAACTGACCACCGCTCCACTGCATCCCTAGCTACACTCCTTCCTGCTTACGCTCCAGCCACAGACCCGACCATGCCACGTTGTTTCAAGGCCCCTCGCCTCTGCGTGTGCTACTTCTCGCCCCTGCACCAAGGGAATGCCCATTCCTCCTGTAAGGCCTCATCCCAGACGCATCCTTCCCTGGAAAGCGTCCCCTCCGCACCCAGGCAGAAGTGATTAGTCGTGCATTCGAACACCTACCACCAGACACAACATTCTGTGATAGCAGTCGCCACCCCTTACCGCAACTCTGCTTACTTTCCTTCTCTGCCCCTGCACTGACCTTAAGAACACTGACCGGGTCTTATTTGTCAATGTGTGCAAGCCAGCGTCCAGGGCAGAGCGGGCACCTGGTCACATCTGCAGAGGGAAGACGTATCCCAAGATTTTAAATGCTTGTACTGTTTTCTGCTATCAAGGCTTGATTATAACTTACTTAAAATTCACAATAAATAAAATAAAAGCTCTACTGTTAAGATGACACCTAATAAACCAACTTTATATTAATGTGGCTACTTTTATTATCATAACAGTGATTTTTTTTTTAATCCTAAAATCAACTGAAAAGCAACATGGATTAACACTGCTGTGAGAAAGGTAGCCACTAGGTGTCAGCCCAGGAAAAGAGGAGGAAGGGCTATGCTTACCAGTGTTTTACTTTTTCATCCAATTATCACTATAAATATCAAATATTTAAACAACAAAATATTAGGCAATTAAAATTATCTATTAAAGGAATGTTTTTAAAAAGATATATAAAATTTTGACATTTCCCCCTTGCAAAATAGTTTTTAAATGGTGTTAGTTTAACCCATATTTGTCAAGAAACATTTGCACAGATTGGAGAAATTGACTCCTAAGAGGAAACCAGCTCAGTTTTCTCCTGAAATGCCCTCAAACTGCATGTAACACGGACCATATGGTAGTCACCGTTGCAAAGAACGGTCAGAGGAAAGAGCACGGTCGCTGGAATCAGGCAGATGGAGGGTCTGAATCCTAGCTCTGCCACTTCTTAAAAAGTGACATAACCTTTCCTAGCCTCGGTTTCTCATCAGTAAAATGGGGCTACACCACACTCTCCATATGGGGGCTGTAAAAATTAAATAAGGGAATATATGTAAAGAGCCTGGCATACAATAAATGCTTGCTATTTTGGTTTCCTTAAGACTTCAAGTCTTAATGATTTATTTGACAAAACTGTTTTATAGCTCCCAAACAATGAAGGAACTATGATAACTACGAACTATGATAATTTCATGCATTCAACATACAGCACTGAGCATCTTCCATGTAGCAGGCTCTCTGCCAGGGATACATGAGCAAAGATGACACTCCGCTGCCCTCTGGAGCAGGCTTCCATTGCTTTGTGGAAGGGTAGTGTAAGACTGAATGTGACATAGCCATGTATCCACATCCCATAGAGAATCAGCGTGGATGTATGTCTGAGGGCCGGTGGGGGCGGGGTGGGGGGAACCAAGAAATCTACAGTTTTACCCTCTAACCATCACAAATGCTACAATGTTCTCCACACAACAAACCTACCGTCCCTCCATCTTATGTTACTGAGCCTCTACTGTGTGCTGAGGGTATAAAAAAAGAATAAGCTATCCTGTTTTTAAGCAGCTCACAATCCGGCTATACATACGAAGTCATATAGCCCTGTTTCAGGCTCCAAATCGTCAAACGTTACTGCTGCTTGAAAATGGATCAGAAAGATTTCATTCTCAGAATCTCGTTGAAAAAGTACAAGACTCTAAAGTGAGATAATTTGATTTAAAACACCAGTAACAACAACCATTTCTCTTTGCTTCCACGAAGATATGGTATTTAAAACTGCCACTGCGGATTCAGCTTAATCCATGAACACACTCCCCTTTTGTGTATTTCTAACTAGAATACAATATGTACTGCACATGAGGATTTCACAGAGGACGAGCCTCTGCAGACCCTCCATGCCTATACCACGTAGCTGCTGGGCTGAGCCTTTGTTTTACGTTTACTCATTCATTGTGTGGTGTCTGCGTGGGCCTGTTCTTCCTGTACTCTAAGATGAAGCTGTGGATAATACTTTTTTTTTTTTTATTAACTAAGTATCTATATTGTATAACACCGAACTATGAACATGACCACAGTCTTTCTGATGCATAGCCTGGGAAAATATTAATAGGTATCAGTCATTCATTTGTTCACCCATTTGTTCAATAAACATTTAACGAGAACCTACTAAATACTAGACTATGTGAGAGACACCAGGCATATAAAACATGGCCCCACCCTAAAGGAGCAAAGTCAGAAAGGAGCCAGGATTATTAAATGAGCCCAAGTTAAAGCCTACAATTCCTCCAGGATAGTCTAAGATACATTAGCTGTGTTTTATTTCTCAAGTATTTTAGAACATATAGCAATTTCATTTTAATCATACTCAGTGATGCTCTTTGAAATCATTCAGTTGAGCTTGATCATAGTGTTTAAGTAGATTTCCTGCCAGTTCTCATCTTCTCTCACTTAGGGACCTACTTTTTACTTGGGCAGTCTACTTCTAGAACAACAGTTCTTAGTTCATCCATCATTTATTGTGTGACTCCAAGGTAACAAGACTCCCAAACTGTTCCTGAGCAACATCAGTGTCCCTGTGATGTGGACAGGGGAGATTTGGTGCCAGTATTGAATAACGGTCATCTTTTCTCAACAGGCAAAAAATGTTTTGATGAAATAGCAAAAAAAAAAAAAAAAAAAAAAAAAAAACCCAAAAACCTCAATTATATTTTCTCTTATACTTTAAAAACTTTAGTTTTTAAAATGACACCATTTTAAACCTTTGGTATCCACCACCCCCATTTACCTGTAAGTGCTGGTGAGAAATAACATGAATGAACAAATACCAAGTAAATATTAAGGGAAATCATATGTGATTTCTGTCAAATCCTTTATGTATCATTTGAGATAAAAGCCATACTTGCACAACTAGGTCCAAAGATAGGACTACGTAAGCCAGAATGTCACTGTGTTTTGCACAGTCGCAGGTACTGTGACACCAGCCAAACAAGTGTGGACACTGCTGCTCTAGAATGTGGCAGTCTCATTCTTCTCTTCCTCCTTTACTTTCCTGTCACCCAGGAATGGTCACTATCATTTAGTTGATAGCCACTGTCAGCAAGGCACTGTGTTGGTGTTTTACATGTATTATTGCTATTTTCCCCAATAGTCCCACAAGGCAGGGGTTATTTCCATTTTACAAATGAGAAAATCGAGGCTCAGAGAGGTTAAGTGATGACAGAGCCAGAGTTAAACCCCAGGTGACTCCGAAGGCCATACTCTTTCCATCACACTTGGTAGCCTCCTTAGCTACTTAGAGCCACAAAGCTACGGTGCTGGTGCTTGGAGTGCCCAGGTGAAAGCACCCCTTATCTCTGCTTCATTCCCAGGACATGATCTTGACTTCGGATGACCACTAACGTGAGAAAAAACGGTAACCAATAAGTTACCAGCCCCTTCTCTAGTCTACCTTAGACTCCCGCTGCCAATGCATCTGCTTAGCTCAGGCATGTAGGATTTGGCTATAATTCCCTATCTACTTGCCTAAAATAAACTGGAAAATCAGAAAACCTTTCATAGGCTGGGCGGTGGTGACTCATGCCTGTAATCCCAGCACTTTGGGGGGCTGAGCTGGGAGGGTTGCTTGAGGCCAGGAGTTTGAGACCAGCCTGAGCCACACAGCAAGACTCTCTCTCTACAAAAAAAATAAAATAAATAAATAAAAATAAATAAAAAAAAAAGCTGAGCATGGTGGCACGCACTTGTAGTCCTAGCTACTCAGGAGGCTGAGGCAGGAGGATTGATTGATCCCAGCTGCAGTGAGCTATAATCACACCACTGCACTCTAACCTGGGTGACAGGAGACCCTGTCTCAAAAAAAAAACAAAAAAGAAAAAAGAAAAAAACCTTTCACACACTTCCTACAAAGCATGTTCATAGTAACATTATTCACAATAGCCCAAAATAGAAATAACACAAGTGTCCATCAACAGATGAATGGGTAAACACAATGTGGGGTGTGTGTGTGTGTGTGTACATATACACATACACAATGGAATATTATTCAGCCTTAAAAAGGGCTGAAGTTCTGAGACATGCTATAAACTGGATAAACTTTGAAATCATGCTAAATGAAATAAACCAGACACAAAAGGACAAATATTATATGATTCTACTTCTATGATATGCCTAGAATAGGCAAATTCATGGAGATAGAAATTAGATTAGACGTTACCAACAGCTGTGGGGAGAGGGAAATGGGAAGTTATTGCTTACTGGATACAGAGTTTCCATTGGGGGGTGATGAAAATAGACAGTGGTGATGGCTGGACAACATTATGAATGCAATTAATGTCACTGAACTTTAACAATGGTTAAAATGGAAAATTTTATATTACACATACGTAAAATATGTGTGTATATACGTATACAGTACCACAACTTTTAAAACAAGAATGGGCTCTTTAAGCAGATGGGGTCGAGTCCCAGCTCCACCATTCCCAGAGCCTCACGCAGGCACACGCACTCCAGGCTGCGCCTAATTTACCTGATTCCCCCTTTCCCCTGGTTTCCTTACCCCCTTATTTCTCATGCTGCTGTACTGTACATAGTGTCTTAAGGGTTCTTCAAACTTTTTTTTTTTTTGGAGACAGAGTCTAGCTTTGTCACCCAGGCTAGAGTGCTGTGGCGTCAGCCTAGCTCACAGCAACCTCAAACTCCTGGGCTCAAACAATCCTCCTGCCTCAGCCTCCAGAGCAGCTGGGACTACAGGCATGTGCCACCATGCCCAGCTAATTTTTCTGTTTTCAGTAGAGACAGGGTCTCACTCTTGCCCAGGCTGGTTTCTAACTCCTGACCTCAAGTGATCCTCCCGCCTCAGCCTCCCAGAGTGCTAGGATTACAGGCATGAGCCACCGTGCCTGGCCCACAAACCCTTTTTTTAGCACGAGATGGACGCACAGACATATTAGTCATATTCCTTCTGTGTGTCCTGGGAATCCTCTGCTTTTCTTTGTGGAGGGCAGGGAGCACACACCATCCCATCAAGGGTTCTTAATTCTTTCCGTCTTGGGCCACTCTTAGGATGAGTCAACTGAAATCTGCCTCTTCATGAGTTGTGACAAGTTGGTCCCCACAGTCAGACTCCTGCTCACAGACTTACATTTCTTCTACTCAGAGGGCTTCAAAATACAGCATTTCAAAGCTTTATTCACACAGATGTTTGGTAGGATACTAATTATAAAACCAAAAGATTGGAAACAACTTAAATGCCCGACATGGGAGAGTGGTTACAGAAGTTATGGTAGCTGTACTTGATGGCATACTCTGCCTCTATGTAAAAATGCGTATGATATCACGTTAAATGGGGGAGAAACAAACTTTTAACCTAGATTTGATTGTAAGCTATGTAAAACCCTTTGCATCATGAAAAATAGAGTACATATGAAAGGTATGCATAACTTTGATAGGATTATGGTGATGTTTTAATTTTTCTATTTCTTAAAATATTTTTCTATTTTCTATTATACTAAAAACAATATAAAAATAGGTGGTTTTTTTTCTTTCTTTTTTTTTTTTTTTGAAAACCATGAGATCAACAGAGTTACTCAACCAGGACACAGATATACGCAGTGTTTTCCCAACCTGCTCCAACACAGCCTCATGCATTCATGCTTGAAAGCCAGGCTATCAATCTGCTTTTATCTTAACTTCTGTGTCTTCAAGGGGTTTTAAGTGGATAAATATGACTCAGCAGAATCATGTGCAAAAATCAGGGGCCGAATGACACCAGTATATCCATGGCCAAACCTGGAAGCCGGCCTCCTGGGATGGACTAAGCAAGCTCGACTGGGGGGAGTGGGCTCCTGCCTGTTTAAGCGGTTTGCTTGCTGCCCCCAGCCCAGTATTCGCCCCCTGAGGGCAGGGGCTGTGCTCCACTCATCTCCGGAAGCCCAGCTAGCAGGCTGGCCCAGAAGGGGCCACACAAGCTAGTGGACTAAACAGCTCCCATAGTGCTCTGTCCACACTGGCCTTTCCATGGATACCAGCACCGGAGAGGATGCATCTTCAGGCACCAATGTCCATGGGTGCATTTTGCTTTTTAATTTAACATTTACCAAGGACCTGCAGTGGGCCAGACATGGGGAGAAGCACCTTCAAATGCACAGTCTTAGGACGACTCAAATAAGAAACTCTGAGCAAAAAAAGAGACGAAATGAAAGCACACAAATCTATCTTCAAAAGTTCTTTAAAACCGAGACCACTGTGCTATGAAATGTCTTCCAAAGGGGGTGGGTTAGTCTTACTCAGATTTCATGATGATATAATTTTAAACAAAGGAGTGAGGTAAAAGATTATTTTAAAAATTCATTCGTTCTCCCTAAAAGGGAGAAAGGGGAACATTGAAGACAAATTCAAGAACCACACTGCTATATGCATCTGCCAAAAGTTGCAACCTTCTACCAAGCAGAGAAAGGATCCTTGGCCTAGCAATTAAAATCATTTGTCTTTTATCCCCTTCTTGCCAAAAAGGACCCCAGCCCTAACTAGTTAATCCCTAACACACACTGCTACTCCCAGAGTTGCCTGGCAACTGCTAGGAGGCGTGTCAGAGAGCA
The DNA here is from genome assembly GCF_041146395.1 of Eulemur rufifrons. Lineage (NCBI taxonomy): Eukaryota > Metazoa > Chordata > Mammalia > Primates > Lemuridae > Eulemur > Eulemur rufifrons. The sequence continues at coordinate 275,657,166 of NC_090989.1, forward strand.
AGAAAGGCCTAAATAAATGAGCTGGAGCCTGGGCTGCGCTTGACATGGATAAAGGGGGTTTCTCCGAATGGGGCTGCCTGGCTGCTTGTAGTTCTGTCATTTAAGTAGAGAAGAACAAGTTGGCTTGGCTGATATTGTTAAATATCTTGGGCTTTGCATCTGATTTTCTCCAGGTGACTGGAAAATGGGTCACATGCCCTTGTGATTTGCAGACACCCTCCCCTCTGTCAGGCAGCAGCAACCTCCAAAGCCCAAGACAGGACAGCATGCAATGTATACGCACCAAACAGAGGCCGAGGGCCAACCCCCTGCCTCAAAGGCTTCTCTGTTCCCTAATTTCTTTCACCCATTCTTCTGTCCATTATTCCAAAATCTACTCACTGATGCCTACATACTGTGCCACAACCTGTGCCTGGCACTGGAAAAGCAGAGAGAGAGACAGTCATTACCACGGGACATGTGGAAACTAGAACAAAGACAGACGAGAGGGTGTGGTGGAGGAAACCCAGGTTTGGAGGCTGTCTCCTGGCTCCACTGTATCGCAGGAAGCCACTGCCAGTCTGAGCCGTATCCCCCGTCTGTGCAGTGGCTGGTGAGGGGCCGTCATGAGAATGGTCGCCATCAGCCTGGTGGGAGGCCACAGAGGAGACTTGGCCGTGGCTGGACACCCTTGGCGTCTCACTTCCCGACCCCCGAGAGAGCCCTTTGAAACAGTTCACCCGACCTGAAGAGACACTCCACCGGTGAGCCCACGCGGGCCCTCCCGCCCTGCGCCCGGCTCTGGTGTCCCCAGCAGACCTACGGAAGGCACGAGGCACGGAGGGACGCAAAGGAGCAGCCCAGTGCCCAGGGCTGGGCCTCAGCAAGCAGCCCCTTCCTCCTCCTCCTGGACCGGGGAAAGAAAACAAAGATCAAGAGTCTCCCTGGCCAGCTGCATTTTGAATTTTTACCAATAGTAAAGGAAACAAAAAAAAAAGCCAAGGAGTTAGAAATCTCCAGTGAGCTCTGAGCCAGGGAAAGGGTCTTTCAACCCTGCCAGAGAGGGGGAGCTGCCCATCTCTGCCTCGCAGGCCAACACTTGACCCTCCTTGCAGAGCCAGGCGGGGCTGCTTGGGAGCTGCCCCCAACCTGCTCCAGGCTGGAGGGCCTGCTCAGCAGAGAGGGGGCTGGCTAGGGATGGGGGGCAGTGCTAGACTTCACAGGGCTGACAGGGCAGGCGCTGTGCGGGGCGTATTTAAGCTTCTCCACAATCCTGCACGGAGGGGATTACACATCCATTTTATGGAAGAGGAACTGAGGATGGAAGAGGCAAAGTAACCTGCTCAAAGTCACAAGGTAGGTAGAAGCAGAACAGAGAGGAGCACGCTCGAGTCTGTCACATGCCCTGTTTTAAACAAAACACAAGGCTGTGACTTTGCAGTGACCTGAGATCCATGACTGCACCACTGGCCCAGGGTGGAAAAACACCCACCCCCACCTGTGCGGTCAGCACCCCAGCACCCTGCGTGGCGAGCACCACTGTGGGGCTGCCCTGCATTCCCCCCGCCCCCTGCCTTCTCCCCTGCCGGCTCTCTTCACCCCCAGTCTCCTGCCGTCCTCACGCCCTGCCCTGCCATCTGCCTCGGGGGCTTCCCACTGCAGACTTCCACCTTCACCTTATGTATCAAAGGCCTTAAATGTTCTTGGATCCTTTGACCCAGTAAATCTATGTCAGGGAATGTGCCTAAGAATTTATGCAGATGCATGAAGATTTATATAAGGATGTTCAATAGTGTGGTTTAAGATTGTGAAATAGGCCAGGCGCAGTGGCTAATGCCTGTAATCCTAGCACTTTGGGAGGCTGAGGCAGGAGGATTGCTTGAGGCCAGGCGTTCAAGAGCAGCCTGAGCAAGAGCAAGACCCTGTCTCTACAAAAAACAGGAAAACTAGCTGGGCATGGTGGCGCACGCCTGTAGTCCCAGCTACTTGGGAGGCTGAGACAGGAGGATCGCTTGAGCCCAGAAGTTTGAGGTAGCTGTGAGCTATGGTGATGCCACTGCACTCCAGCCTGGGTGATAGAGCAAGACCCTGTCTCAAAAAAAAAGAAAAAAAAAATCATGAACCGTTAGTGACAACCATGAAGACCAGCATTAGAATAATGTGGCAGGCCTCAGCACTGATTTCAGATAGAGGAAACCTGTGAATGGGGCACTTATTTACCTTTTAAAAGCCCCACAGGTGATTCTGCTCCACAGCCAGGGCTGAAAACTACTGGGGCCCCTGGTGGGATACGTGTGGCCATTATAAACGATGCTAAGGAGGGTTTTATGTAATGTGAAAAACGCTTACACATACTAAAAGGCCAAAACAAATCGATAACTGGGATACTGGATTGCTGTGCCAGGAATATCTCCACTGCCCAGAAGAAAGTAAAAAACCTAAGACCCTAAAACAGAATGACACAAAAACAAACCAAAAATCCTAGAACCTAGGTGGAAACATGCTAACGTTGGTATCTCACTCCATATAATGAGATTATGGGTGTTTTCTCATTTCTAGTCCTCTGTTAAACATTTTTTTTTACCAAGGCCAGTGCTATTTTTATAACCAGAGGAACAACTAAAAGACAGTGGCCCTGGGGGGGCGTCCGTATCCGCCCAGCACTGTGCTGCTTGCCACCAGGCAGGCTCACCCAGGGCACCGTCCTCCCCAGCCCCGAGGCCACTGTCCCCCTCCCCTCTTCTAGGGCTCACATGTGTTTCAACGTCATTATTTTAAATTAATCCCCAAAATAATCTTATATGGGAAACGTTATCATTCTCTCAGATGAGGAGAACTTGCCAGAATTAAATCTATGGTTAAAAAACCATCTAGGTAACATGGCGATGACCTTTATTTGTCTCAATGCTTGTTTGGCAAACTTCAGGGTTTCTGGTTTCCTTCTGGCTTTACAGAGGAGGGTGGTTCTCGTCCAGATGAATGGGACTGAACGCCTGACAGACCTGCCGTAGTTTGTTGATTCTAAGATGAAAATTCTAAGATGTTCCCATTGTAATATCTCCGAAATCTGGATGTGTCTTGTAATTGGTGGCATCCTTCAATTATAATTGGCAGCACTCCTCCCTTTCTTAACGGTACATAAACTAATCGTACATCTTGCGACTGAATGGCAGCTTATTTTCAAGGAAAAGTGCCACGTCTACAGCTAAACCCATCACCTTACCTCCAAAATGATACTTTTAATGGCTATGTAATATTCTATCACGTGGTGTACTTTCCTTCCCCAGTTACCTGTTATGGGCTCTTGGTCTGTTCTAGGTTTTTTTTTTACCATTATAAATGCTGCTACTGTCGACACCTTGGCATTAAGCTTCCCCTTTCACCATCCTCCTCTCCCAAACTCCAAAGCATCTGGAGACATTTCTTGCTCCTCGTCTCCCACATATTACCTGTTACTGAGAACCTAGTCATTTCCTCATTCACGGTAGCTTTTCCTGGTGGCTTTTCCTGGTAGCTTTTCCTGATGGCCTTCTTCTGGTTCCCTAACTTCTTCTAGATTCCTCTAACTGGTCTCTCTGCCTCCAGCCTCTCTTTCAGGCTGTCACCATGTTACTTCTCAAACCTGACCTCAGACATGTCACATCTCTGCTCAAAAACTTACACTCCCAATAGGGTAAAGTTCACACTCTTAGCCTAGTGTTCACAGCTCTGCCAAATTTGGCTCCAACTTCTCCTGCACCCTCCACCCCCAACCCACGTCTCCAGACAACACGGCCCACTCCTTGGCCATGACGGGTTCTGCCTCCAAGCCTTTGCTTCCTCAGTTAGCTCCACATCTGCTGCAGGCAGGGATGCTTCTGTCTGTCTTTTTCCAAACCTTACTCATCAGTCCCAGCTCAAGTTTCACCTGTCTTATGAGATGTGTTATAGCTCATTTGATCCTTATAATAACCTGGAGATATAGAAAAGTAAGGTAGTCTTATCCTCATTTTGCAGATGAAGAAACTAAAGTTTAAACAGATTAAGTGGGTTGCTCGGGTTTTATGCAGCTAAGAAGTACAGAGCTGGCTTTAAACTCCAGAGTTCTGTCTTTAAAGCTAGTGCCTTTCAGAGCCAAGTGCAAGTACCATCATCAACTCCTCTTGTGGAGCAACTTGTGCGCAGATCACATACCCAGCGCTATGTACCAAGATTCACCAGCCTCTGGATTCTAGACGAATACATACTGACAAGGAAATGATTATCAGAGTGAAATACTTCAAGTCTGTCAGTTCCCAGCAGCCCAAGGCAAGGACCGGGCCAATTGTGCACTCCCATGTTAGAGAGGGGAAGACAACAGTATTTTCTCAAAACAACGCTGAACCTGATTGGTTTGGCTGGACCTGAGATCATCACAAACAATCGGAACCACCTCTCTTTGAGACAAGCCGGGCGCAGGATATCGCTTTGAGGACGGGCTTTAGAGAAACTAAGGGAAATACTTCTCAGAAAGCAAAAAGAGAGAGAATCCCTTGCATTATGTGACCACATGACCCTGACATTGCCCAGAGCTCAGGCAGCCTAGAAGTTCAGGCCTAAGTGCCAGATGGAAAATGGGGAGAAGGGCAGTGTTAGCGTGTTGCTCCCTGAGCACCCATGTCCTGGCCACTCCACAGACAGGTCCTGGGTGAAGGGAAAACAAGGTGTTTGCTATTACTCTGTGTTTCATTTAGACACACCATGGAGTGAGGGCAGTAAAAAAAAGACTTACCAATGTATCAACTGTGGCTTACGAGGAGTATGATCCCAACGTACTCTCAGAATTTCTACATAAAATGCATTGCCTGACATCTCCTCATCTTCTGTCATTTCATCTACATTAGATGCTCTGGATTACGGAAGTGAACAGCCCCAGCCAACAGGCAGTGAACCCACTCTGGCTCCTCGCAGCGCACTGGGACCAGGCTGGGTGTGGCTGAGTCACTACCGGCTCAGGACGGAGGGAGTCCCGTGCTCCTGAGAGAAGAGGCCCGGCAGCAAGGTTGGCTCCAGCGTTCTCGCCTACACAGGGTGACCGGGCCCTAGGCCAACTTCTCCACTCTCTTTGGCCAGGAGGCCAAGAGTAGACCAAGTAGAGAAATACCAAACAAAAGCTTCTCGCTGAAGCTGGGAGAACTGGGACTGTCTTTGGTTTCAGGGACGACCTGATGTCTTCACATCCTCACAGTAACTGATCACCTCATAAGGCAGGAAGGGGACACAGAGGAGCAAAGTGAGGCTCAGAGGGGTGGCAGGGCCGTGGGGGAGGCCCAGTCCTCATTTACACCAAGACATGAATGCCCAGGATGCTCTGCTTCCTCCAGTGTGAGCACAGGTCCTGTTGAGGGACGGGGCAGCGAGGCCAGCAGGGCTTTGGGCCCGTCTGGCTCCTCCCACGGCCAGTCATTCCTCCTCTGAGTCTCCGTTTCCGCCTCTGTAAAGTGGGGCTGATCACCGCCACTCCACAGCTGACTGTCAGTCCCCGGTGACGGTGACGGCAGGTGAATGTGAAGGGCCTGGCATGTATCTGACCTGCCGTGGGAGGTCACCATCCAGGGTGGGGCGGCGGGAGGTCTCAGCGGTCACCGGAACAGCGAGTGTCGCACAGGACGGCACGGCTTCCTTGTGCTAAGACGTAACGCAGGGCGAGAACACCCACCCTGACCCTCCACCACAAACACATACAACCTCTTCTCGGTGAATTCAAAAACCAGAAGGGTCACCGGATTCCTTGTGCCCCTGAGGGATGAGTCTGGGCCGTGACCAAACACGGATTCTGTAATAGGCCAACAGGCTACTCACCGGCTCGATTTTCAGAGCGTTCCGGTAGCTCCCAAAGAAAGCGGCCTGGGCCTTGAGGAACGCTCTGGCCACACCGTCGCCAGTGGTCGTGGAGACCTTCTTCAGCCTGTTCTTCAGTGAAGAAACCTGGTGATGGACAAAAAAGAAACACACACTGAAGACAGGGTCAAAGGAAGGCGGCTGACAAGCCCAGTACACATGGAACCCTAGAAAATCCCACGGAAGGGGACTGATTTGACACCTCACCTGCTGGGAGAACAAAAATGTGTTCAGTATTAGGGCATGTTTTTGAAATTGAAATGAATGTTGCTCTTATTAGACCATGTTTAATAAAAACAAAAATAAAACTATTATTTAACCACTCACTACATGCCAGGTTCAGTACTTTCACAAATAATTCCTTCAACAATCCTGTGAGGAAGGGATTAGTGTTCCCGTCTTACAAGGATGAAATAATCTCAGAGAGGTAAGGTTACACACCTAGGAACAAACCCAAGAAGTGGCCAAGTTGGGATTTGACTCAAAGTCTTGTAATCTGAGCCCAAATTACACAAGGACTTTATTGCAATTCCATTCCCTCTTGAAACCACTTGCAAGTATTAAAAATAAAAGGCTTACTTATATAGCTCACATACACTTTAAAGGAATAGTGGCTTATAGATATAAACTCAACAGGTGAAAACAAAATAGATATGAAAGCGATGGCAATGGAGAAGAAAGCAGCGGCTGATAATAGATTTAGTATATAAATGTAAGCTATAAGGTCTTACATGGTGGCTAGAAATGGGTTCAAAATTTGCTTTAAGAGCCTCCTAGTAGCCAAAGCAAAGAGGGAAACATGAAAGTTGTGAGTCCCTGAGGCCATGTGTTAAAAACAAACCAGTTGCTCAAATGAATAAAGATTTTCCTGAAAGTGAGACTTAAAAGAGGCTTTTCCCATCAGTCAACATAAAGAAAAAATGTAATATGGTAGCTGTTGTCCTCAACATCAAGAACAACATCAAGCTTCCCAGACTTTCTACTATGCCGCTCATTCATCTCAGGATGCCATATTACACAAACGTCAGAGCACACCATTCATGCTGTGTTCCATGTGAAAGTTGTCCCTGAAATTGTACAACATAGTGACCTTGAATCATTCATTCACTTTACAAATAGTTATTATTGCCTACCATGACCAGGACTATGTTAGGTATTGAGGATACAATGGTCAGTGAAACCAGACACAGGCCTTGCCCTCATTCAGGTGACATTCTAGTGAGAAAAATACATGGTACATCACTACCGTGACAAGCCTGTAATAGAGCTTGCCAAGGAGGTCAAGGAAGGCTTCCTGGAGGGGAGCGGGCTTGAACTGAGATCCGAAGGATGAGTTAAAGTAGTTAAGTAGGCAAAGAGGGGAGAGAATGTTGTGTTAAGTATGGGGAGTAAGAGGCAAAGGCCCTGTAGGAAGGAGGCGTTCAGAGAACAGAAAGAACTTCAGTGGAAAGAATGAGGGGGCATATGGTTTAAAACGAGGCTGGAGAGAAAAGCAAAGGCCAACAGGGATTTTTCCTTCCTCTTGAGAGAAATAGAAAGCTAATGAGTGTTTTTAAGCACGCAGGTGACATATCAACAGCACATTTCAGGGCAAGAAATTCTGCAAAGGGGTTTGGATACAGGACTATCTAACAGTCTGACGTTATGGAAGAATAAAACTTAGGGCCCGGCAGGGTGGCTCATGCCTGTAATCCCAGCACTTTGGGAGGCCAATATGGGAGGATCACTGGAGGCCAGTAGTTTGAGACCAGCCTTGGCAACATAGCAAGACCTCGTCTCTACAAAAAATAAAAAAAATTAGCCAGGCATGGTGGCAAACGCCTGTAGTCCCAGCTACTCAGGAGGCTGAGCCGGGCGGATTCCCTTGAGCCCAAGAGTTTGAGGCTGCATTGAGCTGTGACTGTGCCACTGCACTCTAGCCCAGGCAACAGAGCAGGCCCTGTCTGGGAGGGAACAAAAAGAAAAAAGAATAAAACTCAAGATAAAATAGAAAATTAGATTTACGTGGCCCCTGAATTATCTACAGATTTGCAGTATGATTGAGTGAGGATTATTTTTCCAGGCACAGGGTTCATAGCTTTCCTCAGATTCCTGAAGGTAGCTGTGAACCTAAATATACAAAGAATCACTGATCCAGGATGGACTACGTCCACCTTAGAAACGATCCATGGACATTACATCTTGTTGCCAAGCTTCTGATAAGGAAATTTTTAACAGCTGACTGAGTTATATATATCATAAAAATCATTCAACTAAAGTATAGAGTTCAGTGGTTTTTCATGTTGTCATAAGGTTATACAGCCATCACTACTACCTAACTCCAGAACATTTTTATCACCCCGGAAAGAAATTATTCGTTAGCTGTCACTTTCCAATCCCCACCGGTTCTACTCTCCCTCCAGTCCTCGGCAGCCCAGGCAACCCCTAGTCTACCTTCTGGCACCAGGGACTTGTCCACTCTGGACATTCCACATAAATGGGATTAACGATAGGTGGTCTTCTGTGATTGGATCGTTTCACTTAGCACAATGCTCATTATGAACAAGGTTGACCCATGTTGTGGCACGTGTCAGTACTTCATTCCTTTTTATGGCTGAATAATATCTCCTTGTATGGATAGACCACATTTTATTTATCTGTTCATCAGCTGGTGGACATTCAGGCTATTTCTACTTTTTGGCTGTTATGAAGAATGCTGCTGTGAAGATTCACATGCCAGCTTTTGTGTGAAGACAACAGAGATTTTGAGGTGAGAACCTGAAGAGCAAAACTCCTCTGTGGCCAGACCTAACACAATGAAGGTAAGCTGACAGGGCACAGTGCTTAACACATGGCAAGCCATTAACAAATGCTCACTGCGTGCAGGGAACAATCCTGTGCTGCCGCTAGGGGCGTGCCCCGTGTCTGGACAGCACACAGAAGGAAGCGATCGGAACACACCCTGCAGGTGGCTACCCCAGCCCTGCTCCAAGGTGAGCCACGGAAAACAATTTTCCTCTGGAAGCAGTTTGGAGTCTATCTCAATGCCTGGGTATACATCACTGGTTTACTGTGACCTCTGCTTTTCTGGGACACGTAAGCCCCAGTGCCACAGTGGAGAGAGTCCACAGGGAGCAATGTAGGCCACTCAGCACCCAGGCAGACTGCCGTGGAGTTTCTACTTGAAATAGAAATATGAAAAAGAAACATGCTGTATTAAAATGTTAAAAATATTACCCATTCCTTGCCCCCCAAATAATAAAATTCTGCCCCTCCCGGGGATGAGAGTGACATTTCCTTTGAAATGGTGCAAGCCACTGTCGCTCCTCTGCCTCCTCAAAGGCGTTGGGCCACCTGTGCCGAAGATTATTCCTCACTTAACCTTCCCTGGCCTTTCTCTTTCATTCCGGAGGTGTTTAATTACCTTGGATTCACAACGCTGCACTTCAGGTGAGCCTCTCCTAATGGCCTCATTACCATTTTACACAAAGAAGGAGTCACTGATTGTAACTGAGCAATATGAGTGCATTCCTTCCTGCCTGCCCCAGCTGGTCTGACACTAGCCAAGTTGTCCTGGGCTCCTCAGGCCCCTGTCACCACTTAGGCCAGGACTCCGGAAAACCTCCCCTCCTGCGCAACATGGAGAAGCTTTTGTCTTGACCTACCAGCTCTCCAAACTTTGAAAATGCAAGTACATGTGCATCTGATCGCTGGTGATAGCACCTGCCCTTTAAACAAAAGTGAGGGAAGAAAATTTCAGGTTGAAATGACCCACAGCCATACAGCTAAAGATGAACTAGCCCTGAGTACTCATAGGGCCGCTGGTCAAATCATTAACACTGGGGTTCATCAGGGGTGGTGTGGATGTGTTGGAAGTGCCGGTCAGGATGGCTTCCTCTTTTAATCAAGTGGCACAGGAGGAAGACAGAAGCAGAGGAAGAGAGTACAAAACCGAGTTCCTCAGCTTCTCCCTAAAGTTGACCTCTGTGTACTCTCTTGCTTATTGCAGGATGGTCCAGCCAGTCTCCTGGGTAAGATGTCAGATTCCATACTTCTCCTTCCCTTCCTACCATTCCCCACGTCTCATCAACACCAACCCAGATGCGTCCCGACCCAGCCCTCTCCTCTTGGTGGCCATGACCCTGGTCCACCGACGTTCCTCTCCACCCGCCTTCTCTGGCCCAGACTGGGGGAGTAGCAGCCTAAGTGGGCTCTCTGCCTTCAGTTTCTCCTCAATGCCATCCACCCACATCTGTCCTAGCAATCTTGGAAAAATACAAATCTGATCACTTTAACCCTCCATCAAAATCTTCCAATGCCCCCACCCCTCACCAGAAAAACACCTTCAGAAAAACATCCAAACTCCCCAGGGGAGTCTGTGCCAGCCTTCCTCAATAGGCCTCACTTCCCTCCCCCTACTTAACATTGCACCCGTCCCACACTGAACTGCTGTCCGGAAGCGTATACTACTCTCCAGCCCATTCACGTGTCCTAACTCGGAGTTGCCTCTTGTCCATCCCTGTCCTGCTTGTGAACATCTATTCACCCTTTAAAAGACTGTCCAAGTCTCCATCAAGAGGGGCCTATGGAAATTCTACCATAGCCTCAGGAGGAAATAGTGCATAGCTGCTAAAAAGAACACGGTAGTACCCTATGAACTGACACAAAAAAAGGTCCACAAAATACCGTCAAATGGGGGGAAAATGCAAGTTGTAGAGTAACGTGTACAGGGTGAATCATTTAAAAATTCTATATAAACATATATATGTAGTAAAAATCTAAAACGCTACATATCAAACTTTAACCATGCAAGGATGCTTTCACTTTCTATTTTATACACTTGATTGTTTTGGTTGTTCTTTATAAAAAAGCATATGTTACTTTTATAATAAAGAATTAAAATGAGGTATTTTTCTTTAATAGTCAAATTACCCCTACCCTTGGGTTAAGGGAAAGAGGGAATCCAGATGTCCCCCATCTGTGAAGCTTCGCCTGACCACTAAGTCAGGGCCCCCGGGACTGCGTAGGTGGATCTATGGAGAGCTGCAGCGTCTACCTGCTTTCCCGATAGACTGTGAGTTCCCAGAAAGGCCAGCAGCCAGCACAGCACAGTGCTTGGCCCCATGCAGTCATTCAGTACTTTCTGCTGAATGAAAGAATAAGCGAGCGAGTGTTTTCACACTGTGAAAGGCGTTTCCCGTGGCTGAGCCTCTCTCCTTAGAGGAAAGTCTAGGATGACATTCTTCAGTGATGGATCATTAGAAGAAACTGGTCTCCATTGGAAAGGACTGGGGGAGAAATTGACACTCACTCAGTCCCCTTCTGCAGAATGCCATTGCTAAGACACAATGACAACTGCAAGGAAAATGAACCTCTGCGTGCTGAATGAGTTAAAGGGAACAAGTAGACCAGTCTCATACAACACTGCAGACTCAACGCATCCGATAACAAATGCAGTGTCACCCCTCTCCCACCTTCACCCCACCCTGAGCCTCCTTTAACTGCTCACTGTGAGCTCCACCTCTCAGGTCTGCGGGCTGCCCCTGCTCCTCCATCCCCACTGCACTGCTCAGGGCAGAGCACACAGTTTGAAGCATACAACCCTAGGTCTAAGAGTAGAAACCTGACTTCCCTACTTTTTTAACCTTTCTGAGATTCAGTTCCTTTGCTGTAAAATGAGGTATCTGCAACATATATACATTGTGAAGATTAAAATGTAATGGATATAAAATAGACAATGGATGTAGCAGAGTGCCTAGCTTTTTGGTTTGTTGTTAGTTCAGATTTCATCTTTTATCTGGACTACTGCAACAGTCTTTGAGCTGGTGTCTCTTTCTCTATTTTCTTCCTGGCCTAACCCATCTTTTGGATTGAATCATCTTCCTAAAACAAGAAGTTGAATCTTGTCATTCCCTTCCTCTAAAATTTTTAGGGGCTCCCTGTTGCTAACACAATAAAGTCCAGATTCCTTAGCACAATATTTAAGGCCTTCCGTGGACTTGGCTCAAACTCTAGTCCCAGCTTTGTCTTCTACTTGAGTTCAGAGGTCTCAAAACTCATTTGTAAGCCTGGGATATTCTTTTTCGAATTCTCTAACAAAATCTTTCTTTTTAAAAAAAAAAGCTTCCAACTTTCTGTGATGCCCCTGTCAGGCCCTGTGCTGGGGACAGAGCAGCAGATGAACAAGGGCCGAGGTCTCTTGTCCAGCCGAGCTCCCATATCAGCCACACATTAGCCTATTACTACTTCAAAAGGGACTCGCACATTGTATATATCGTCCTATTATTTAGCCCTTTATAGATCAGCAGTTTACTTATTTTTCTCCCCAGCAGACTGAGGATAACTCCTGTAACACAAGTGTAGTTTTACTTCTTATCCCTTGGGGACTTGTAGGGTCTGAGGGTGGGTTGGGGAGGTAAGGATGGTATACTATTAGTTGTCCACCTCTAAGACAATCCTATCCAGCTCTTTCCATCAGTGCTGACACCTTAAGATCTTTTAGCTGCCTCCCCATTGCTCTGAGGAAGACGACTGAAGTCCTAGCCTGGCCTGCAAGGCCCCATGGGATTCAGCCACAGATTCTTCCAGATGCGAGACTTCCGCACCCTTTCTATGGCTTCAGCCATCCCCTTCGGGCTCCAGTCCCACTGGCCTCCCTCACACCCCAGGACCTTTGGACAAGCTATTTCCTGTGTGGAGATCACTCACCTACCATCGCCCCTTGCCTAGAATTCAGCACTGTCAGAACTTTCTGCAGTGATGGAAATAATCTATCTTCTGGTCAATGTTGTTCAATGTGCTGGCTACAACTGAGCACTTGAAATGTGGCTAGTGTGACTGAGGAACCGAAAGTTTTAGTCTATTTAATTTCAATCAATTTTAAATTTAAATAGCAACATGTGAATAGTGGATACCATATTGGACAACACAGGGCCCTAGACCGACTACTACTCATCCCTCAGGTCTCAGCTCAAATATGACTTCCTCAGTTGGACCCTCCACACTAGACCAAGGTGCCCCTATTGTATATTCCATGTCTTTCCTTTAGAGACAACAATCTGCAACAATCCGATTGACGGCTGTCTCTTCTGTTAGAATGACTGGTCTAGGAGGACACGTCCATCCCTCAGTGCCGGCACACCTCAGCACAGTTCTTCTAAAGTCTGCCTCATGTCAGTCTGTGCAGGGGGTCCCGCTTCTCTCTCCTGCAGTTGCATTAACTTGTGGGTGTTGCAATTGTAGTTTGATATATATATATATTTTTAAACAAATCAGACACCCAGCAGCAGCTGCAGAGGGCCAATGGAGTCACATTTTCCTTCCTCCTTTCGGGACTAGGGCAAGTTGATTCCTTCCTTCCTGAATAAACTCGACATCAAGACTTTGTTCTAAAATCCCCTAGGGAATGTCTGGGTCTGGAGAGGGGAGAAGGGGCTAGTGATTTGTTTTCTTATCCTCAGGGGCGCAAAATCATTGGCTCTCCCTGCCACTTTTACATTGGCAATGAAAAATGGCAATTTTCCTTGCGGTTACATAAGTGTATCTACTTATGTTTCATTAGTTCTTGGCTTCAAATTTGAAGCAAAACGTCTTGATATGTAAAGGTGATCCCATCCTGTTTTCTTTCCCTGTGATAGTTTCTGGGAGAATGAGAAATTCCTCAGGAGCAAGGAACAAGAACTAGTATTTATCAAGCACCCTGCCAGTTACCAAATGCCATGGCAAGTGTTTGCATACCCAGCAGTGTATTAAAATTTCAGAACAACTGGGCTAGGGAGGCACAGTTACCCGCCCCCATACAGACAAGGAAAGTGAGACCCAGTCCTGCATCACTCAGATCGTACAGCAAGGGGCAGAAGCCAAAGTCAAGCCCAAGTCTATCTTACTCCAAAGTCAGTGCTATTCCATGAATTCTCACTGCTGCCGGGGATTCTTAGACTAGCAAATTAGATTTGTCCACAATACTGGTTTATTTTTTCCCCAATTTAATATGTCTCCATTATTGCTTCCTCTCATTCCTTGTTTTTCTGTTTCTTTCTTGAGAACATGGTTGTTCCTTGACCTCAGTTGTCTTTAATTGCTTCTTCTGCATCCCATTTTCCCCTCAAAGATCCTGGTTCTCCATGGGGGAGTGAGGGCTGTGCTAGTTATGCAGAGCTCCAAGCTGGGGCTGGCTCTGACCCGATGAGCCCAGATCTCTGCTCCCTCCGTCTCCCCTGACAACTCGTGGCCCTGTATAAGTCAGAAAGTTAGCGGCAGGAGTTACAATTCTAAGCAGATTTTTGTCAGACAAAAGGCTCAGTTTTTATCATGTGAATGGCTACTTCGCTATGTGCTATAGTGGCTCTGTTGAGCATCCCATGAACAAACTATCAAATCCTTAGAATGACATTCTTGGAGTAAAAAAGTGCAATTTTAAAACAAAACCCAAAAAGGCCCATTTCCACTATCTGCCAAATAAAGCTCAGCAGGTGTCCTGCACACCCAAGTGCCCTCCAGCCCCTCCCCAGGGGCGTAATCTGAGCACCTCAGCATTTGAAACCCAAACACACAATAGCAAAGGCTTTTCATTTTTTAAAATCTATTTGTAAATCTTTCCTTCCTCCAAATAATTTTTTTTTTTTTTTGCCCAGAGTAAGTGAAATTGTCTTTGTTTTCCCTATACAACAATGTAGCTTTAACACGCCACATGCACATACAATTAATGTAGCTAGAAAATCCCACCCAAGCTACAGAAAACTATGAGATCTGAGCTCAAAGTAAATGTGTATTTATATTATTAGGTGCTCATTCAATAAAAAGATTATTTCTAACCAAATATGTGTATGCATGCATATATATAATATATATATACACACACACAGAGACACATAACTGGGGAGTATTTTCAAAGAAGGGTTTTCTCCCCATACTTCTGGCAGTTCAGGTTTAAAGGTCAGATTTAAACTATCACCATGTTTCACAATGCAATCTGTGCAGTGCCGCGTAATGAAATGGTTCAGTAAAGGTGCTCGTGGAAATTCTTTTAATTAGGTCTAAGGCTTTTCAGTTGTCAACATGAATAAACCAAGAAGCATTCTCTTGCAAACACAACACACAAAATTAAAATGTAAGATACCCTGGAAAAAACAGATATCCACTTGCAAAAGGAAAGTTATACATGTTTTTTTTATAACAAAGCCTCCCCCAATTCTTTAAAAACTACCGACATCTTTCAACAACAAAATGGACTGCAAACCAAAAATAAAGAAGTTGCTCTTATTTCTAATGAACCAGAACACCAATGCCTTTTCTAATGAAAAGTATTTGGAAGAACACTAAAGTTAATCATAACTAGAAATGTTTACTGAGAGACTAATGACTTTCTTCACGAGCAAAAGCCACCTTTACATTTAACTATAATTAATTCTACAAATCAGCAGTGTCTCAGCCAGACATCTCAATGTCCCACAATGACTCCTGGAAATTGAATGACATCTATTAAAAATGCACCAAAATACTTTTGCCCTCAGAACCACTATCTGAGGCCCAAAAGATGAGCACATCACAGCAGGAACATCTGCGAGAAGCCTGCTTTTCAAAGCCGTGTTGACAAACTAAACACACAGATTTGGAAATTTTAACCATCAGTTCAGAGCTGAACCAGGGATGAAATTCACAAAATAAAACCGCAAGAAAATGGTAGATTGCTTGGGAAACTAGGATTGTATTTGCCCTGAGCTCTGATGGAAAAAGCAAAACTAGACAAACTATTCCAACCACCACCAGGAGTGCAGATTTTAGATGGATACAAAGGCGTTTACAAATGCCAACTGGTCTTGGGACTTGATGTGGAATGGGACAGTCAAGTGGAGCAATGTCAGCATGTAATAAACATGAAATAAATCAATGCCTTGACAGATCAACCGATGAAGGAAAGTCAGTGAACACCAAGCGTGAGGGTCTAAAGCCCCACAGCACATTGATTTGATTTAGCCTGGGCTCCGGAAGACCTGAGTTCAAATTCTGCTGGCTCTTATCTGGATGCCTCTAGGCAAGTTACTTGGCCTCTTAAAAGCCTCTATAAAAAGGGGATAAAGTACCTTCCCCTCCTTTTTTTGCAGGATTGTTATGTAGATTAAATGTCAAGATTTTCAAAGCCCCTAGCACAGTGCTTGGCACACAGTAGGAGCCTAATAGATGGTGACTATTCTTCCACACTTGGCCAACTCCAAAGCCAAAACTACCTAAGCCTTTATTTTAGCATCAAAAAGAATCATGGGTTCACAATTAACATTTTCTAGGGCATCAATTACTGAAATGTCACTCATTATGCAGAGCCTGGTGGATTTATTTAGTGACCCAAACTCGGTGTGTATTTGGGAGTTAATGAAGTGCTTGGTGTTTACAAAGATAAAAGCAGGATTTGTCTCAGCAACAATCCCAGGCAGGATGGATATAGATTTCCACGCTTAGGGATGCGGCCGGGCCGGATCCATGGTGGATCACATGGGTACATCCACACGGAGCGAGATACCTCCCGAGGGGATCAGGGCATCTCCACCTCCTCAAGGGAGAAAAAAAACAGGAAGGGGGGTGGGAAGTGTGTATAATAGATGTGTTTCACAGTGTCCCTGCTGTGATGAACAACTTGATCCACTTACAGTTCCAAACACATGATGCATAAAAGAGCTGACAGAAATTCAATTCTTGCAAAGAAAAGCATCTGCTCTCTAGTGGGAACGGCCAAATATTAAGCAGTTTTAAGGCAGGGCAAAGACCTAGAGGAGCACACTTCATTATCTAGATAGCTAGAGTAAAGAAATGCAGAGGATTACAAACGAACAAAAAAGTAGCCAAGATTCCAAGCATTAATTACCCAGAGTAAAATGATTCAAGTTAAATCTTTGTTACGACAAATATTAAACCCAGCTGTGTTTATGTAGCAGTTGTGAAAAAGAAGAAAAAAAGAAATCCGTGTACAATATCTGTGAGCTCTGCCAGTTAATTGAATTCGCTGGCAGCACTTCCTCCACCATGAGCCAAACATCCTCAAAGATAAAATGTAGCTTTTAAACAGACCTGGGGAAAACGGAATCAAGAAATTTCAACCAATAAAACACAACTCTTTACTGGTATAAAAGTAAAGTAAAATTCAGTAATGAAAGGAAGGAAGTCTCTTAAACATTTACTGCATTCCAAAGCTTGGAACTGCGGTTTATTGCTGAGGTCTCTTCTGATGTCCCACAGAGCTCCTGCTCCAGCATCTTTAATGAAGTCCCATAAACTCCCATAAAATCCTCGATTGTTGACAAATCATACACACACGTTCAGGGCAAGGCTCACTGGATCATGATGCTCCTTTCCATCCTGCATGAAATTTACAAGTCACGAAGTGGACACTGTTGTGGACACTGAGTGGCCCAACACCGAACAGACTGATGGACAATTCCTTAAAAGCGTGAGGGATGAATGACTAGATACTGGTCAGAGGTGTTATTGCTAAGAATTCTCTTTGGCAAACTGTCCCCTGACCCCAAGTCCAATATCAGTAGATGTGGGGTGGGAGGAAGCTTTGGCCAGATTCTAGGAACCAGAGAGGCAACAAGAGGTGGGATCTAACACTCGACCCTTAGTCTGGGACTCATTGTAATATGAATTTTATCACGTCATTCCCTGGCTTAAATATTTCAGTTGATTCTCCACCGCCCAACATTCAAAGTCCAAACTTGTTTTTATGACCCTTCCCTATCTGGTCCCCCCTGTCAACTACTTTGGTCTCGTCTTTTGTTCAGCTATACTAAACCATTAATCCTTGCCCAAACACATAATGCTTTCGTTCACACCTCCAACCTCCGCGCATCCAGTCTCACCTCCCAGTGTGCTCAGGTCTCCTTTCCAGGAATGACGACTGTTAATTACGTGTCTCCGTGTCCCTACGGCCCAACACACTGATCACACACCCAAAAAAAACCTTGGCTGAATAAATCATGGATAAAAAAATCTCCATTCCTGAACTGACTAGTAGCCCATTTGGGATACTCTTAACCAGAAATGTCCAGGGACTCCTGTGGATGGAAGCAAAGCTGCTGGTAGGTGGGAGAGCGGCAAGAGGTGAGGCAGGAGAGGTGGGTGGAGAGTGGATTACCAGGGGCCATATTCTGGAGCTTGAATTTCACCTAGAGAAAAATGAGAGCCACTAAAGAGTTTTGAGAATGGGAAGTGGTATTTGTGCTCTGGAATATACCTTCTTTATAGCCTGAGGATGGGCTGGGATTGGAGATGGAGAAGAGGGGCAAGACTGGCAGTCCAGCTTTCATTAGCTCTTCTGCTAACCAGCCTAGGACCTCACTGAGAATAAATACCATGTCTTAATCACCTCTGTACTCAGTATACCCAATATAAGGCCTGGCACATAGCAGGTGCTCAGGAAATGCCTGCTGAATGAATAAATGTTCTAGTAGAGAAAAAAATATATACACATATACATACACACATGTGTACATATGTGTATGTGTGTGTGTGTGTGTGCATATATATATATATATATATATATATATATATATTATTTTTGAGACAGAGTCTCACTCTGTCACCCCGGTTAGAGTGCAGTGGCGTCATCATAGCTCAATGCCACCTCAAACTCCTGGGCTCAAGTGATCCTCCTGCCTCAGCCTCCTGAGTAGCTGGAACACATGTAGTTCCATATGCACTAACAAGGCAGAAGGATCGATTGATTCCACAAAAGGACCTAGTCCCTTGCTTCTGGGATCAAATGCATTATTGACTCTCAAGGGTAGGATCGCACGCCTGTGCCTAGGAGCACTGCAGCACATTGGCAAAGTCTGAGGTTTTGGGGCCTTTGAGGAAACATGGCACAGAGAAGGCCAGGGCTTGAAATAAACATGAAGTCTGTAAACAGGCCCTTAGATCAATAAAAAATGGAGTATTCTTACCACATTTCTCCGCCAAAATCCACAGCTAGGGAACAATGCAATATTGTCAGTGAAAACAACACCTTTGCAAGTTTTATGGAACCTAGCAAAGTACAAGGCATTAACCTGGCCAACTTTATTTATTTTTTTTAAGAGTACAAAAAGCTAACTGAGACAAGATTATAAAATTTGAGACTAAACTGTCTGGGCATCTAGCAGAAAGCCAGAGCTTCCAGAGTTACCCTTTGCTTATGTTCATAAATCATGTGAAAATCCAGAGCTATTCTGAAATCGAGAATTCTCAATATTGGAATCTGCCTTTAAAATTAATTTCCAAGGCTGCTTCTTTTTTAAAATGTTTAAGATATAACTTATATACAATAGAATGCATACATTTTCAAAGTACAGTCTGATGAGTTTTGACCAATGTATACACCTATTTAACCACCACCACAATCAAGAAAGAGAATAGTTCCTTCCTCCCAAAAGGTTCCTTGGTACCCCTTGGCAGTCAGACCCTGAAGCCTCCTTCTCTACCCAAGGCAACCACTGATCTGCTTTCATCCACCACAGACCAGCTTTCTCTCTCCTACAATTTCATATAAATGAAATCATATGGGATATACTCTGTATCTGGTTTCTTTTGCTCAGTGTGATGAATTTAACATTCATTCATGTTGTTTTGTGTATCAAAAGTGTGTTACTATGGAATACTGACTCAATAATATAAAACAAGGGGCCAGGCATGGTGGTATGTGCCTGTAGTCCCAGCTAATTGGGATGCCGAGGTGGAAGGATCGCTTGAGCCTAGGAGTTGGAGGTTACAATAAGCTACGATTGTGCCACTGCACTCTTGCCTGGGCGACAGAGCAAGACCTTGTCTCTAAAGTAATAAAATAATAATAATAATGAATATAACACATTATTTATCCATCTACCACTTGAAAGACATTTGGGTTGTTGGCAGTGTTTACCATGAATAAAGCTGCCATAAACATTCATGTACAAGCCTATTTGGATATATATTATCCTTTCTCTTGGATGAAAATCTAGGAGTGAAATTGTTGGGTTGTACGGTAGGCATATGTTTAACTTCACAGAATATTGCCAAATTGTTTTCCAAAGTGGTTGTACCATTCAATACAGCAGTAGTAAGAGTTCCAGATAAGTTGTTCCACAACCTTGATAACACTTCGTGTTGTCAGTTTTAAAATTATTTGAAAATCAGGTGTATTGAGGTATGATTTACGTACATTAAAATTTACCACTTATAGTGAATATTTCTGTGAATTTTGAAAGATTTTTATAGTCATACATCTATCACCACAATCAAGAGGTAAATGGCCCATCATTCCCCAAATTTCCCTTGTGCCACTTTATAACCCTGGCAACCATCGGCTGATTTCTATCTCTGTGGTCTTGCCTGTTCCAGAATGTCACATTATCACATGTATGCGAGGTTCATCCATTTGTTGATTACATCAGTAGTTAGTTTCTTTTCATTGCTGTGTAGTATTCCATTTCATGAGTGTACCACTGTTTGTTTATACATTCACCAGTTGAAGGACTTTGGATTGTTTCCAGTTTGGGGCTGATTAAACATACACATACATGTGTTTCCATGTGCATAAGTTTCCATTTTCTTGGGTAGATACCAAGGAGTGGGACTGCTTGGGACATGTTTATGATACACATTTATGAGAAATTCTCAGCATTTTTATTTTAGCCATGCCAGCGAGTATACAGTGGTACCTCATCATGATATTAATTTGTACCCTCATGACTAACAATGCTGAATATCTTTTCATGTGCTTAACGGCTATTTGACTATCTTTTTTTGTGATGTGTCTCTTCAAATATTTTACCCACTTCAATTGAGCTGTCTTAATATTATTGAGTTTTAGGAATATTTTATATATTCTGAAAAAAAGTCCTTTTTTTCAGAGAATATTTTATCTCAGTCTGTGGCTTGCCCCTTCATTTTTAAAATAATGTCTTTTGAAGAGGATAAGTTTTTTACCTTTTATGAGGTCCAATTTATCAATTTTTATGATGTGTGCTTTTTATATCCTTTCTAGCAAATCTGTTTACCCCAAGCTGATGAAGATTTTCTCTTATATTTTCTTCCAGTCATTTGATAGTTTTGCTTCTATGTTTAGGTCTATAATCTATTTTGAGCTAATATTTGCATGAGGTAAAAGTCAAGGTTCATTTTTCTCCATATGGATATCCAGTTGTTCTGGCACATTTGTGGGGGAAAAAAAATCCTCTCCTTTCCCTTTTGAATTACTTTGACATATCTGTTGAAAATCAATTGACCATTTATGTGTAGGTCTAACTGTGGATTCTTTATTTTGTTCTATTGACCCACGAGTCTATTTACACTGTCTTGACTACCATAATGTTAGAGTTAACGCTTGAAAATAGGTAATATAAGTCCTACAACTTTGTTCTTCTTCTCCAACATTGTTTTGGCTATTCTAGATCTTTTGCATATTCATATACATTTTATAATCAGCTTGTCAAGTTTTTTAAAAAAAAGCCATCTGGAATTTGGGTTGGGATTATATTGAATCTATAGATCAATTTAGGGAAAATCAACATCTTAAAAATATTGAATAAAAAAATATTGAATCTTCCAATCCAAAACATGGGATATCTCTCCATTTATTTAGGTCTTTAAAAATTTTTTCGGAAATGTTTTATAGCTTTCAGGATACAAATCTTAAACATATTTTGTTAAATTTATTCCTAAGTATTTTGCGTTTTGTATGCTATTTTAAATGGTACTTTAAAAATCTCATTTTTCAATTGCTCATTACTAGTATACAGAAACACATTTGATTCTCGTATAGTTTTTCCTGTACCCTTGCTAAATTCATTTATGAGACTCCTTACGATTTTCCATATACATGATCATGTTGTCTGAATAAAGACAATCTTATTTCTTTTTAATCTTTAGGGATTTTACTTCTTTCCCTTGTTTTAGTGAACAGGTTATAACCTCCAGTGCAATGCTGAGTAGAGACAGGAAGAACAGATATCCTTTTTTGTTCTATTCTCAGGGAGAAAGCAATCAGTCTTTCACCATTGGGTATGATGCGAGCTGCAGGTCTTTCCTAGATGCTACCACAAAGAGGATACCTAGTTCCCTAAGATCTTCTATCATGGATGGTGTTGAATTTTTTCTAAAACACATTTCTTGCATATGTCTTAATATCATTTTCCTTTTTAACCTGTTGATATGGTAAACTAAATGAACTGACTGATTTTCAAATATTAGCCAATCTATATTCACATCTTTAAAAAAGGATGTATTATCCTTTTATACATAGCTGGATTCAACTTGTGAAAATCTTTAACAAAATATTAGCATCTATTTGTGAGGTATATTGGTCTGTACTTTCCTTTTCTTATAAATTCTCTGTCTTGTTTTCATGCCAGGGTAACACTGACTTCATAAAATAAGGCGGGACATGGGCTTCTTTTACTTCTATTTTCTGAAAAAGTTTGTATAAAATTGTATTAGTTCTTCTTAAACATGTGATAGAATTAACCAGTGAGGCTATCTGGGCCTGGAGTTTTCTTTGTGGGAAAGCTTTAATCACAAATTCAAGATTATTTAATAGAAATAGTGCTATTTTTATATTTTCTATTTCTTCTTTCTTTACAGTGACTTTCTATAATTTCCGTATTTCAAAGAATTTGCTCATTTCATCTAATTTGTCAAAATCATAGGCATAAAGTTATTCACAATACTTCTTCATTTCTTTTTCTTTTTTAAAAATACACCTTTATTTTGGAACATTTTTGGATTTACAGAAAAGCTGCAAAGATAGTACAAAGAGCACTCATATACTCCTCACCTAGTTTCAATTTCCCCTAATATAACTTATTACCATTGTACATTTTTCAAAACCAAGAAACCAACAACGGTACATTAGTATTAGTTAAACTCCAGATTTTATTGCGATTTCACCAGTTTTTCCATTAATGTCCTTTTCTATCCCAGGATCCAATCCAAGCTCCCATATTGCATTTAGTTGTCATGTCCCCTTAGTCTCCTCTGGTCTATGACACTTTCTTAGTCTCTTTCTTTTGTTTTTTATGACCTTGACAGTTTTGAGGAGTACTGGTCAGGTATTTTGTAGAATGTCCCCAAATTTGAGTTTATTGGAAGTTTCTGTCATGATTAGAGTGGGTTTTTAGAAAGAATACCACAAAGGTGAAGTATCCTTCTCCTTACATCACATCAGTGCTTACATGATAGCCACATGACATCACTGGTGACATTAAACTTCATTGTTTGGTTAATGTAGTATCTGCCGGTTTCTCCACTAAAGTTACTATTTTTCTCTTTACATACTCTATTTTTTGGAAGTGAATCACTAAGTCTTCCACACACCCAAGTGGGATCACAGGGAGATTGAGCCCCTTCTCCTGGAGAGGACAGTATTTATAGATATTATTTAGAATTCTTCTATTAGGAACATTTGTCTCTCTGCTTCACCAACTCTCTTTTGATTAGTGTTTGCCTGGTATATCTTTTCCATCCTTTTGCTTTTTATCTACCTCTTTAAAGTGGAATTCTTGTAGTCAGCATATAATTGGGTCTTGCTTTTTTAAAATATAATTTGATAATCTCTTTAAATTGGAGTGCTTAGAAGATGTAGGTTTAATGTAATAATCAACATTGCTGAATAAATATATCATCTTGCTAATTTTCTATTTGTTCCATTTGTGTTTAGTTCCTTTATTCTTTTCCTCCACCAAATTTTTTGGACCTTCAATATTGGCTTATTAGCCATATATCTCTGTATTATTTTTCCCCCTTGCTGGCTCTTCTAAGGTTTACAACATGTATCTTTAACTTAATACAGTTTTCCTTCAAGTAATATTATACAAATTTACACATGCAGGTAACTTAAGAACCTTTACACAGCACACTTCTGCTCTCACCCTGTTCTTTGTGCTACTATTGCCATACATTTTAATCTACCTATGTAATAACACACAATATATTGGTATTTTCACTTTAAATATTCAATTATCTTTTATAAAAATGAAAAAAGTCTCTTACATTTACCCATATATTTACTATTTCTGGTTCTGTTCACTCCCTATCATCCAAGTTTCCCTATGTTATCATTTTTTTTCTACCTGAAGAATCTCTTTTAACATTTCTTATGTGCAGGTCTGCTGACAATGATTCCTCTCATTTTTTATTTCTCTGAAACAGTCTTAATTTTGCCTTTATTTGTGAAGCATGTTTTCACTGGATAGAGAATTATAGGTTGACAAAATTTTCTTTCATTTCTTATAAAATGCCATTCCATTGTATTTTGGCTTATTTAGTTTCTGGTAAGTCTTCTGTAATTCTTTCTTTCTTTTTTTTTCTTTAACCATTTCTCTTTTTCACTGGTTTTGAGCAATTATCATGATGTGCTTTTGTGAGTTTTGTTGGGGTCCATTTGTCTTGAGGTTCGTTGAGCTTCTTGAAGCGTCATTATTTTCACCAAAATTTAAAAAAAATGGCTATAATCTCTTTAAATTTTCTTTTCCTTCCCCCCTTTCTTGCCTTCTGGGACTCCAATTATATGTATGTTAGATATTGTGCTATGGGGTCACACTGAGTTCTGTTAACTTTTTCCAGTCTTTTCCTTTCTCTGGTTCATATTGGATAGTTTTTATTGCTATGTCTTCAAGTTCATTGATCTTTTATTCTGCAGCGTCATATCATCTCTAATTCCATAAGTTGTTTTTTTTTTTAATTCCAGGTATTTTATTTGTCACTTCTGGATGTTCCCTTTCATTCTTTTTATATCTTCCATTTCTCTCCTCATTTAGATCAGTAGATAATGTCTTCCTTTAAATTCATGAGCATATTTACAACCTTTATATTATCTGCTTTAAGGTCTCTGTCTACTAATTCTATAATATCTGTCATTTCTGAGTCTGTTTCTATTGACTAATTTTGAATGGGGTGACATTTTTCTGATTCTCAACATGTCTCGTACTTTTTAAATAGGATGCTAAATACCGTGAATGTTATATTTTTGAGTGTTAGGTTTTGTTGTCTTCTTTTAAAGAGAGTTGAAGCTTATTTTTACAGGTGGGTAGATTTCTTGCCCATCAGGTTGACCTTTTTAAGGCTTTTTAAAAAAGAAATAGGTTTGTTTAAAATTTTTTATTGAGGTTTAACATACACACATAAAAAGGTACACACCATTGGTGTACAGCTTGATGAATTCTTCCCCACATAGCTGTCATTGAGACAAAAAAACCCAAAAAACCAGTACACTACAAGCACCCCTAAAGCCCTCTCTTATGCCTCTCAAGCCTGATTTTAAGCTCTGTAGGGCAAGGATAAAATAACCTTTACTCTAGAGCTAATTTAGACCTACTATCAAGTCATGGCCTCCTAATGTCTCTAGTGATTATCCTGAGAGCTCAACAAGATCTCTTTACTCTGGCTGGTCAGAACTTGAATGATTCCTACACCTGTGTGAGCTCTCAGAACTATTTATCTTATAGTCCCCTGTCAGGGGTTTCACCCTCCAACATGGCAGATCAGTCTTTAGCAGGTTAGTTGATTCAGATTTCTGGAGATCTTTTGCTGAATAGCTCCCTCCTATCTGGTACTCTCATCCACAAACTTAAACCATTTCTCCTTCAAACAGTTCCTTAACCTTTCAACTCAGCAAGACTGTTGTGCTTTGCTGGAAATTCCCCTTCTAGCACCGACCAGTGTCCAGAAGATGCCTCAAGGCAGGAAGCAGTGGGATGATAGGCCTCACCTCACTTGCTTCCTTTCACTCAGGGATCACAGTTCTGAACTGCCTATTGCTCAATATGTGAAAAAAGGTTTTTCATATTTGTCCAGAGTTTTACTTGTTAACGGTAGGAGGATTAATCCAGTTCCAATTATTCTACTGTGGTTAGGAGCAGAACCAAAACCTCTTTTAATGAAGTTTCCAGCATGGATGCCATGCATTGCAAGATTTCATCTACCAAAATAACCCAATTTGTATGTGCCTTCCATCCTTCTATCTATCCAGTGGCTGTTAGATCCTTGGAAAATAAAGATGAATAAAACCTGATTCCTGTCATTAATGAACTCACAATTAAATGGCAAAAGCCAGAAATGGGTAATTCATCAGTACAATTATACAAGCAACACAAAGGGCTGTGGGGACATAGAGAAAGAGAAAGATATGGTCAAATCTACCTGAAGAGATCAGGGA
The DNA here is from genome assembly GCF_041146395.1 of Eulemur rufifrons. NCBI lineage: Eukaryota > Metazoa > Chordata > Mammalia > Primates > Lemuridae > Eulemur > Eulemur rufifrons. Next base: position 275,683,141 of record NC_090989.1, read on the forward strand.
AGTTTTGTTTTGTTTTGTTTTGAACTGGATAACGATTACAGTAACTCTTGAAGAATGAGTAAGAGATTAACAAATGAGGTGGGACATTTAAGACAAAAGAAACCCTGTATGCAAAGTATGAAGTTATGAAGCAACACGTAAGTTTGGGACAACTACTAATAGTTCCAAACACCTAGAATATAGAGTTTGAAGCAGGGAGGGGAGAGAGCTAAAGCTAGAGAAAACCCCCCTCCCCCCGAATGGGAGGATCATATCATGAAAGGGGTCTATGAATGCCATGTTAGTCATCACTTACAGCCATAATTCATCAACTACCACACACTGTATTTACAGGATACGTTTTGAATGTTATGTCCATTACATTTAATTCTCACAACAACCTTAAGAGGAAACTAAAGTTCGGAAAGCTTAAGTAATTTTGTCCAAGACCACATGGCCAGTGAGTGAGGAAGCCAGGGTTTAAACACAGGCCTGATTCCAAAGCCAACAAAGGGAACTTGCCTTGAACCTACAGGCAATGGGAAGTTATGGAAGGATATTTTATCTTTAAAAGATTTTTTAAAAATTATGTTCATTGTTGGGACAGTTTTAAGTAGGAGGGAAATATAGTTTAATGTATATTTTTGGAAAGGTCACTCTGGTGCATGAAGAAGATGAAGTGGAGGGACGAGGCTGGAGTCAGATGCACCAGTTTTGAGGCTGTTGGTAAAAGTGCAGGAGAGAAATAAGAGCATGGATTAGGTGGCGGTTTGGAGGGATGAAGAAGAGGATGTGGATTTGCAAAATGTCTAAGAAGCAGAATCTGTCAGGTGTAGTAAACAAGCATCTTTGGCAAAAGAGGAGATTGTAAGGTCAAGGATGGATGTGCTGATATACTAAAAAGTATCAGGTCCTATGCCAAATGCAGGGACATAAAAATGGAAAGGAAATAATTTCTCCTCTCGAGAACCTGAGGGCTCATGCAGCATTATTCCAATCTATGAATTCCATTGATACACAGTAAGTACCTTATGGACCACATTCCCTCCCCATTACTGTCTTCGGAATCCTTAATGAACCTAGAGTCCCATGCTGGAAATCACTGCCGTAGAATATTCGTAACCCTGCTACAGACTAACTTGTAGACAGGAGGTCCCAATGTGCAGGCTGAGACTATCAGGATGTGGAGGGAATCAATTGTCCCCCCAACCTTGCCTGCAATTATCAACCACAATTTTATTAAAAACAAATGCAGGTACCATTTATGGAACTCTGATAACATGCAAGCACTGTGGCAAGCATTTGGTGACCATCCCATTATTATTTGCCACAATAATCCTAAGAGCAGACCTGGGACTCTTTTTTAAAAGTGGGAAACTGAGGCTCAGAGGGGGAACATAACTTGTCTAACATACTTTATTTCCCTGAGGCCATCTCATTTATCATTTAAAAGGCATCTTGGAATCTGTCACCTTTAGGAAGCCTCCATTATACTCCCCCAAATTTTGTTACTCTCTCTCCTGGGCCCTTCTGTGCCTGCTTCCTATTTCCCTGTGGTCCCTATTATGCTATACTGTAATATATATGTAATTGACACGTCTGTTTCCCCTGGTGGCATATACTCTTTGAAGATCTGCTTCCTCTTTGTTGCTCAGTGACAGCACAGGGTCGGAGCAGTACAGGTGGGACCAGTCAGTCCACTCCATGGTTTCTGAGCTGCCAGTCAGTCATCTCATGCTGCCCCAGGGCCCTTGGCCATTTCTTGCACCTGATGTACCTCAGGTTCACTTCCCTCGTTCACTCAGCAATTGCCAGGTCCATGCCTAAGATACCCACGGCTTAAAGAAGTACTTGTCCACTGAAAGGAAACAGGAATGGAAGCCTCAGACTCCTTGGATCAAAAGAATTATCAAATTATGGCCAGCAGGCCCTAAGACACTAACCACGTACCCTGTCCTGACATGACTGCCTGCAATTCTCATGCCTGTGTGGCACTTTAATTTGCCTAAGTTTTGTCAACTCTCACTGCCTCCAAGGGAGGCAGTGTACACAGAGTGGAGGCAGCACAGCCTTTGGAGTCATCCAGATCGGGGTTCCAATCTCAGCTTTGACCCTGAACAGCCAAAGAACTTGTGGCAAGCCATGTGTTCTCTGAGGTTCTTTTCTCCCTAAAAAAGGAGAGAACACAGACCCCCTAGGGCCAGGATGCTAACTGAATGAGATCCCGAGTGCAGAAGGCAACTAGAAGGGCCACGGGGCCCTGTGGGTTCACTCACTGCTCCGCCTCTCTCTGGCTCTGTGGGCAAAGTGGGAGTGAGGATACCGCCTTCCTCAGAGTGGTGGGAAGTGGAAGTGAGAGGTCAAGGACACAGTGCCTGGCGCAGCAAGTCAATGAATGGCAGCCACTGTTTAATTATGTTACAAATAAAACATCATTATAGAGGACAGATGACTCCCTGAAAAATCGCACAGTGAGTTAAGGGCAGAGAAGTTTGAAATCCTGTCGCAAGCCACTCATCAACAAACAGCAAAGCCACACGGTGTCACTGGGGCTCCTGTCAGTGATGAGGACAGTGCCCACCAGGTAAAACACTTCCCCTACCAAGACACAAACCCGAGCCCTGTGTCAGAACCATATGGCCAAGAAGATCGACTCCTTTCAATCTGAAAGTCAAAATAACTTTCTAGCTCTTCTAGCAGGCAGAGCCATGGAGGTCAAACCAGAAACATTAAAACCACACTTTCCGGTGAAGCCCAGTCCTCATTTGTACAGGCAATGGGGGAGAACGGGCGTACTTCAAACAGCTGCCCACGAGGCAACTCTGAGTAGCGAGACAGGTGTGCAGTCAGGTGTTTTTGTTTTTTCTTGAGACAGAGTCTTGCTCTGTTGCCCGGGCTAGAGTGCCGTGGCGTCAGCCTAGCTCACAGCAACCTCAGACTCCTGGGCTCAAGCAATCCTTCTGCCTCAGCCTCCCGAGTAGCTGGGACTACAGGCATGCGCCACCATGCCCGGCTAATTTTTTCTATATATATTCTTAGTTGTCTAGCCAATCTCTTTCTATTTTTAGTAGAGACGGGGTCTCGCTCTTGCTCAGGCTGGTCTCGAACTCCTGACCTCGAGCGATCCGCCCACCTCGGCCTCCCAGAGTGCTAGGATTACAGGCGTGAGCCACCGCGCCCGGCCCAGTCAGATGTTAGTGTGGCAAATGGAGCAGCCAGTTCCTTTTTGCTCAGTAGAACCCGAATTCTTTCTAGACCCGAGGTGACAGAGAGCTACCTGGAGGCTATGCAGCCACACTCACAGCACTGGCACCAGATGCGCTGCTACGTGCAGAAACCGCTGTGTGATAGAGCTCTGGGGAAAACAAGTAAGTTTGAAGTATCCTAAGTCACCGACACTGAGAGCCCTCCCACCCGCCTTCTGTGGTGTCACTCAGAGGATCTGTTCTGGTCTCTGGAGAGAGGTGGCAAGACCCCCAGGCTCCCACAGACAGAGGAGATGTCTAGACACTGAGATCACTTCAGTCTTTCCGATGAAAATCAGAAGAGCAAAACAAGACTCAAAAAATAAACCACCTTCTCTAACTTTCTACGCTGAGACAAAGGTTCCAGAGAGAACAGGGAAACAAACTGCAGTTCTTAGGCCATAGGAAAACCATGGCCGTCTCTCCTTCCACATCCCCCAAGGTCACATTCATTTCCACTGCGTGAACTCACTACCCACCACATCGTTTGGGAGGCTCTGGAGGTCATCAAAGGGGGTTTCCAGGGTGTTGGTGTCCACGTTCAGGATCACGACATCATCCAGGGCCATGTTTCTGACTTTCTGCAAGTAAAAAAAAAAAAAAAGTCCAGAAGAGAAAGTCATTGAAGTGCCATCAGGACACATATTTCCCCTGGCCTTCTCTGGGGAACAGGAATAGGGAAGAAAAGTGACATTTGACAAAGGCTTACTCCATGGCAGGCCCAATGCTAGGTGGTTCACATTTGTTAGCTCATTTAACTCTCACAAAACCTCTGTGAGTTTGCATGATCCCAAGTCCCAGGAGTGAAAAGCATGTCACAGAGGCTCAGTAACATGCCCCGGGTCACACAGCTAGAAAGTAAGAGAGATCTTCACAACCCATCATCAGTTTTTACAGAAGCTGAAGTCTAAAGCTCTGTCTCCAGGAACTCTGATACACAACTCGGCTCCAAGACACCCACATTCAATCCATCCCTCTCATTTACCAAAGGCTACTTGTCCACCTCCCTTTTGGATTTTGTCATTCTTGAGTATGAATATGGTGTACAGCCTACTGTTAACACTTCCCTTAAATGCTGAGTAGGAAGGTCACACTTTTGATTTGGTCCCATTTTCTATAGAAATCCCAGCTAGTAATGGCTCAGAGGCTCTGGCCATAAGCCATTTTTCTACCATGACAGTAATTGAAAGGGTGAGGAGACACATGCCTACTAGGTCTTCACGTTTGGTGAACGAAGAGGGGAGAAGAGAATAAAAGAGAATCCCTCTCCAAATCTGGCAGCAACTATCCATAGTCTGCGTTGGTACGAGACAGTGTGTAGACTGAGTTTTTAATTTCTAATCACATGATTTATCCACAGCTAGAGTCTATCTTCATTCTCCTCCTGCCTATCCACCACTCCCAATCCCACTCAGTCCTCCTACCCCATCATAATCAAGCACATTCCTTTTGAGTCTTAAGCTTTAGAACTGTTGTCTTTATTTTATTTTGCCCTCTTTAAGTAGGAAGACCCTATAATTTCTTGTCCAAACTGGGACACTTGTGGATGTGAAGGTAGGCATATCACACGAGGGCAATGGGCATAAAATGGGACATAGGGTCTTTCCACATGTAGGGGATCGATGTCACTATTAGTCACCCTCTGAGCACACTGCATGCGACTGTGCAGGTATGTACCCCCCAAGGCTACCCAACCAGCCAAGCTGGGGCTGGAATCTGCCAACCCATGTGCCTACTGAGTGACATCAGTCGGGGAGGCGGGGCAGATGCCTTTCCCTAATTCACCGCAGAGCACCATATAGACTTAGCAAGAGAGCATCTGATGGTGGCTCAAGCCCAAGTTTGCTGATGCCCTGCAAATGGGCAATTGTAATTACAGTGTACTAGCAGCCTCCTAATTCTTGCTCTGTGCTTAATACCTGATTTAATTCTTATCAGACCCTGCAAAGTGGATGTCATTACCCTCATGGTATGTGAGTTGAGGAAAACGAGGTTCAGAGAGGCGAGGGAAGAGGCAGAGGCAAGAGGAACAGCTGCCTCCAGAGGCCATGCTCTGCACGGCACCACCTGCCTCCTCGTCACTAGATGCCCACGGTGAGACTGACCTCCGCACAGCCCTTGTCACTCCGAGTCCCACACCCCTTTGCTTGCCTGCCCCTGCTGGGGTGCGGACTCCCTCACCACTGCAAAATAACCAGCACTTGACAAAATGACTGGCACCCGGTAAGTGCTCACTAACACGAGTTAACATTCATTCTCTCAAACCCCAGCCTCCAGGACAGAACTTGGTACCTAAGTAAACATTCCGAGATTCTTCCAGGAAGGTGGAGCCATGCTGGTCAGAAGCCTCCTAGGGTTGAAAAAACACTCCCAGACAGCAGAATTCTGGAACGCTCCCACTTAACATGACCAGAGCCTCAAACTCCTGCTGTGGGCTGACTTCTCCAGGCCACTGGGAGCTGGTCCACAAACCTATCCATCAATTTGTAAACATTTGCTAGGTGCTTACTATGGGCTGAGAGTCACAAAGGGGGACAAGACTGCAGACTTATGAATTTATTCTCCCCTCCAAACCCCAACACTCACGCTAAATGCTGCCTTGTTTATAGAGTAAAAAGATATCAGCAAATGGTGAAGTTTGATAATAATACAAATAACGAGTGTTTTACAGCACTTTTGTTTTGCAAAGCACAATCCCCATTTTGCAGAGGAGAACATTAAGACTCACAGCGAATTGTCCAGGGCTCCTTAACTGCCTCACTCTGCAACCCAACAGGTTAAATGGCTAGCAGTTTGCTAGCAGGAAGTTACAAAAATAGCATCACCAACCATCTTTTTCGCTAATGTCACGCTTCAGAACTCACAAAACACTGCCACACAGATTCTTCCATTTCCAACAGTGCAGCTAGAGGTGAGGTATCCCTATCCCCATTCCAGAGAGGAGAAACTGAGGCCCAGAAAAGTGAAGTAGCTTGCCCAAGGTCGTAGGTCTACTAATTAGCTTCTTCCTCTGTAAAGTTGAAATGCTAACTGTGACTACCTTCCTTACCCCACATCCCCCCCGGCTGTTGTCAGGAACAGAGGTAACATGAGCACAGTGCCAGGTACACAGTAGGATATAATAAATGGTGACTATTATTACTTTTATAGGACACAAAGCAGCTATAGCCAGTCTGTAAAGCTCTAGTGACAATGGCCTAAGGGCGAAAATCCTTCCAGTCCCTTCTTGGTAACTGCTTGGGTTCCACTTCAGAGGTTGAGTGAGGCATAGTCACAGGGAACAGAATCAGTGAAGGGGCGAGCAGGGGCTCCCCAAAGGGCTGAGCCGAGGGCTGCTGCCCCCAGAATCACCTATTTCGCCTCAGCTGACCTTGCAAATAGGCCCAAACAGAAGGGGCACGCGCAATGGCCGTTGGAGAGAGGCCTCAGAGGCTGAAAGGCCTAGTGAGTGGGATGTTGATTCTGGACCAGAATCGGGCCTTGTTTCTGTGTTCCCAGTGGGCCCCAGCAGCACAGACCGGCCCTTGTGGGCTCTCCACAGCCGGGCTGGAACAGGCTTTTGATTTCTTCCCACTCCTGGCTGGAGGACTTGCCGGTTAAGCTGTGTGGAGTGTTTACTTTTTCAACAATGGCAGCAGGCTGAAGAATAGGAAAAAACCTGGCCCTTTTTCTGACTTAGTAGGCCAGGGTCCCCTTAGTAACCAAAATGCCCCAAGCACCAGGCTCCAGGCAGGAGCTGGGTCGGCACAGTTTCCTCTTAAAGGACAATGCTGCCCTCCCGGTGGCAAGGCCTCTTCCAAAGGGGCTGGCGTGGACTCAAGGGCCTTCCTGAAGCTCAGTGTTCCCAAGCAAAGAATCGGAGGCCAGCTCAGCCGGATGGTGCCCTGTCCCTGAAAGGATCAAGGAAACAAAGGGAATGAAGAACAGCAAGAGAAACTCAAACTGGGGGTGGGGGATGGGAAGTGCGGATGGCGAGAAAGCTGGACTGTTGCTGGGTGCCAGCTCATTTAATCTTAACCATGCTGCAGGGAGACACCAGCATCTCCATGTAAGAATGAGTAGGTGGAGGCTCAGAGAGGTCAAACAACCTGCCAAAGTCACAGAGCTAGTGAGTGGCAAGGCCACCTTTTGAACACAGTCTGACACCAAAGCTTACCTTATTCTGAGGATAATCCAAATTCAATTGCTCAGCCTTCAGAATAAATATCTGTTCAGGGCATGCAGTTATACTAACACTCTCAGGGCCTGCTTTCTCTTAAACAATACTTTCTTTTTGTATCATAAAAATTCTATATGCCTACTATAAAAAATGGGAAAGACAAAAGTTCAAAGAAGAAAACCCAGACTCCCCATTTGGAGACAATGTTTTGGTGTATTTTCTTCCATATTCTCCCCTTTCTACATGTTAACACACAGTTCAAATAATTCTTAATGATTCTTTCTGATTTTCTCACTGATTACAATATAAGCAATGCTCCATTTCATTAAAAGCTTTGTAAAGATCATTACTAATTGCTACAGAGTATTTTACTACATGGAAACAAACTCAACCAAGCCCCTTTTGTTGGATGTTATTTCCAGTTTTTAAGAAATTAGTATATATGATATTGTCATGAAATCTATGGGCATAAAGCTTTGGCTTTAGGATGGATTCCTAGAAGTGGAATTTAGTTTCCACTTCTTCAAAAGTATCCCTCTCAAATTCGACTTTGAGATAGATATCTTTACTTCCAATTATTTTAAAGTCATTTCATCCACAGCTTGTGTTTCCTACTCTAAGTGAAGAAAAATCAGCAAAGACACGAGCAGATGTCAAAATAGTCCTCCAAAAACCCTACCCAATTAAAACACTTACTAGTACCGCAGCACACCGAGACAGCTCTCCGGTAGCTTGTCCCACCAACACATTCCCTCTCTTTTTAGTTACAACATATGCCAAAGCTCCTGCCAGCTGCAAACCCTTCCCCCACCAGACTCTATAGGCTTTTTCTCAGAATGAAAAAAAGGAGGAGGAAAAAAAAAAAAAAACATTGACATGCACACTGGCTTTCCAAATGGCATTTCTTACACAGAGAAACACACACACAAAAATGGCACCTTCCCATATATATTAATAAAAAATGCCTTTCCCTTTATGCTTTGTCACAGACAGCCTTAGCTTGACCACTGCCTTTCAGGCCAGTTGGGAGGTGGCTGGGACAGCTGTGAGGACATGGGTGCTAACGAGGCAGTTCTGGATGGTCCCCGACCACGTGAGTTGCCTCAGGCAATTTACTTGACCCCCCCCCCCCAAATCCTCCAGGTTTTCTTCTGTAAAATGGAGATCATGACAGTACCTACCCCACAGCATTGTTGTGAGGATTAGATAAGCTAATGTATGTAAAAGATGTAGCATGATTCCCAGAACATCCCTACTAGGCGCTCAACAAACGGTGGCCCTCTTGCCTGCCTGTCCCCTCTCCTCTGGTGGCTCCTAGAACTCAGCCATGCCTGGCTGACCTCACTCCTTAGAGTCTGACCTGTGCTCCCTTCTGGTTTCTTCACACAGTTAGAATACCATGCCGATCTAGAGTTACTTACACAGGTATCCAACTCTTTCCCTAGTCTGTGGGCTTCTTGGAGTCAGGAGCCAGATCTTTGTGCCCTCAGCTCCTACCCCAACATTTGGCCTCGAGCAGGCAGTTCGGAGAGGAATTTTGGATGAACGGAGAGGCAGCAGAGCCTGCAGGTGAAGAGCAGAGATCCGAAGCCAGTCTGCGGCTAGTTGATCTCCACCACTCACCAGCTGTGCTAACTCGGGCAAATCACTTAATCTTTCTGTGCCTCAGTTTCCTCCTTCACAAACTGGGGACAATGACAGCATCTACCTCACAGGCTTGTTAGGAGGATTAAATGGGTTAATATTTTAAAGTACTTAGAGTAGTGCCTGGCACATGGGAAGTGTAAGATAAGTGTTTGTTAAATAAAAACAAATGATCTTTCGAGGGTGATGAAAATATTCCGTATCTTTATTGTGGTGGTGGTGGTGGTTTCATGAGCACATAAAACCGTCAAAATTCATTAAGCCTTACACTTTAAATGGACGGTCTGTGGTACATAAATTACAACTCAATGAAGTTGGTAAACACATTAGCACTATGTCCAGAACATAGAGTCAAATCACAATAGGCCGTGAAAGATAACAAGCATGAACCATGGTGAATGAATGCCACGCAACAGGGTAGCTTTCCTCAGGGCCATCGCCCAGGGTTCATTCTGATTTGCCACTTTGTTTGGCTTCCTGCGCCCTTCCTTTGTCCAGCCTAAGATTCTTTTTTGTAACTTTGTTTTTCAGTTCACGCTCTCTTAGAATAAACATTAAAATCCAACGTCCCTAGAGATTCTGATATACTTCCCTACACAAAGGTGGGGGCTATCTGAGAATCACTCTACCTTTGGTGTCTCCCCATAGCCAAGATTTCATTGAGTCTCACTTTCTGTAGCTGGTTATAAGAAAACATTGGGTTTCCCCCGCTGTTGTCCTTACACCAGGACCCTCTCCAGGGCAGAGTCCTGTCTTATTGGTCTCCAGTGCCCAGCACAGTGCCTGACACAAGGCAAATGCTCATTAAGTGGAGAATGAGCGAAGCGACTGTGGCTGGATCCACTCCACTGGGAGGCAGGCCTTGCAGCAGATGTCAACGTAAGCCCAAATGGACAATGTAAGCCCAACGTAAGCAAATTGGAGTCTGCTCAAGGAAGTGCGATGGGAATAACAATAATGATGGCAATGATAACAATCGTGTAAAATTATCATGACTAATTAGTGGAGAATTAATTCACAGTGGACATGGAGATAGGAGTTAACACGGTGATTAAGACCGTGGGTTCTGGAATGAGACAGCCAGATTCAAGCCTTGCCTCTATACTGTGTAACCTTTAGCAAGTTCTTTGCTTCTGAGTCTCAGTTTTCTGATCCATAAGATGGGGATAATTCTGCACAGCTGTTTTGTGAGGCTTTAGTGAGATAACAAATGAAGAATTTAACAACACCTGATTGCAATAAGTGATCAATAAATGTGGGGCTATTAAAAGTAAGTTTCTATCCTTGCAATTTGAAAGTTATGTCAATAAAATGGATTAGAGTTCTAAGACTAAGGATTTAAACAGCTGATTTTCAGAGCAAAGGTAAAAGCTAATGAGACTCTACTACTATTATGCTTTTGTGCTATTAAAATTTAAACAATCACCAATTTTTTTTTCTTTTGAGACTGTCTCACTCTGTTGTCCAGGCTATAGTATAGTGGCATGATCATCTTCCAAATGTGGGGCTCAAGCAATCCTCCTGCCTCAGCCTCCTGAGTAGCTAGCACTACAGGCACACTCCACTGTGTCTAATGTTTTTCTTTTTTGTAGAGATGGGGTCTTGCTATATTTAGCCTCTCGGTGCCTTGGTTTCCTTATCTGTATAACGGGATGAAAACAGTACCCAGGACAGTGGTTATCCTTGGGTTGGAGGGGGAGTGACAAGAATAGGGCACAAGAGAGGTTTTGGTGCAGGAGTACTAGTAATATTTTGTTTCTTGATCTGGGCGGTAGTTACATGGTTATGTCTACCTTGTAAAAACCCAACTAGCTGTACATTTATTTTTTTTTTTTAAGAGACAGGGTCTTGCTAAGTTGCCCAGGCTGGACTCCTGGGCTCAAGTGATCCTCCTGCCTCAGTCTTTTGAATAGCTGGGACTATATGCATGTGCTACCATGCCCAGCTTTAGCTGTACATTTAGGATTAAGATCCCTAAAAATCTCATACTTCAATAAAATGTTTACAAAGAGTAAATAATACAGACATCACTGGATTGTTTTAGCAATAAAATAGGTTAATGTATTTATAATACTTAGGATGATGTCTGGTACGTAATAAACACTAGGTATTGGCTACTATGAAAAATCAATTTAGCAATAATTCTATAATAAAGATGATTCAAGCTAAATTACATTTCACTGTCAGCAAATGTGTTTGCAAAGGCAGACACCTCCGGGACACACATTGCTTCTTCAATCTGTCCTGCCACCTTCCAGTAAAGCAGCAACATTACTGGGGACCTTCTGAGACCTTTGCAGTCCTGAGTCAGCTTGGTTTTAGAGAAGAGCAGGATGGAGGAGGAGGAGAGGGGGGAGGAGGAGGAGCATGAGTCAGATAAATTGGGTTTGGGATTTTGCTGTCCTCAATTCCTAGTTATAGGACCCCAGGCAAGTTATTTAAACCTAGTTGGACCTTCATCTACAAAACGGGTCTATAATGACTTGCTATATAGGGTTATAAGAGGATTAAGTAAAAAACAAAACAAAGGGAAAGAAACATTTATTTTGTGCCCATGTGGCCACCTTCCCATCTGCTGGGGTGTTAGTGTGGACCACAGGTGTGACTTCTCCTTGAAGCCAGTGGGCATAATCTAATCTCTCATGGCCAAGGCAGCAGCTCAGGCAGCACCTCGGAGACCAGCAACTGGACACCTCCAAGCAAAGGGGATGGGTCTAAGCTGACTTCCTGCACAGACACTTGGCTTTGAGAGGAATCTGCACGCTTGTGAATCAGAACGTTATCATGCCCACAAAGTGCTTTGCTTTTGTTCAAAGAAAGTCTAAGTCGATCCCTCTGTGAGAGAGGCACAGCTGACATGGCTCCTGACATCATACTATAGATACTCCTTAAGTATGACTTCTTGGCAGCTTTTTTAAAAATTTTATTTTGAAAAATACAGAACATGGCTAAAATTAAACCAAAAATTACATCTTAATAGTTTGTTAATCAAAATTTTATACCAAATGACTGTCGCTATGTTCCTTGCAGTTGTTTCTTTCTTAACCACTAGTATGGTTATACAATAGTCTAAACCACAGCTAGCTTTACAGGGGCCTGCATGTGCCAGGAACCGTGTTACACACACTGCAGTCATCATCTTACTGATGCTCACAACAGCAAAATTATGGCCACTAATAATTTTGTCCATAAATTGTTGTGTTCCTCCCATGGACCCACCCATAACATGTATCATTTAATGTAATCCCTATGACATCCCTGTGGAGAGAGAGAAGGATACTGAGGGTCAGAGAGGTAAAATAACTTGTCCAAAGTCACATGGCTAAGAAGCAGTGGCAGGAGGCATTGAACCCAGTGCAACAGCAATGCCTTTGTACTGCCCAATGCATGGCATTATTTGCTCTGACACATTATTTCAACCAACAAATGTATTGAGCAACTGTAACATAACAGACCTTTGTTAGGCATGTACCAGGTGAATTAAGCCCATAAGTAGTTTGATGCCTGGCCCAGACTCCATTAAAATTCCTAGAAGAGGAGCGTTTCCTACAGAATCATACCCATTCGATGGATTAGGAAACTGAGGCTAAAGAGGTTAAATAATTTGCCCATGTTCTTATAACTGGTATGTATCAGAGAAAGGATCTGAATCTGGGTTCCATGAGCCAGTGTTCTTTCCACTACACAGCACATATAAAATGTGCTCAAATGCATGCGCATATATATGAGCACATAACAAAGAACAGCATGGGGAGCTGGTGGCCTCCTAGGAGGAAAGGAAACAGAAATAAGAGGGAAAGTGGAAAGGACAGGAAAGGAAAAGCAAACATTCAGGTATTGTAAACTCTTTATTCCCTCCTGAAATCTCGGATACACCCAGAGGGAAGAGTGACATTTTCCTTCCCTTCCTCGGGCCCCAAAGGTCACTGAGCTGCCAAGCAGTTGATAAACGTAGTGGCTTTTCTTTGGAGCCAGGAGTCACTCATTTGCTCCTTCCTGCTCCACAAAATTAAAAATCTAAGCCTGACAGTTCAGAGGAGCCCTGAAAACACCGCTGGAATTTCCCAGCGTGCTTTAAACAGAAACAGAAGCTTGGCAGGGGAGGGAAGTGGTGTGAGCACCTCCCAGGTCAGGCCAAATCCCCTCCTTGCAAGGTAATAAGCACTGGCTCTCACTAACAAGTCCAGAGATTCTCAAACCAGGTCAGAAAGGGGCTCTTTCTCCAGTGGCTCCTCCCCAACCACCCATCCCTCAGATATTCATTGACTCACTCAGTCAGTCAGTCATTCATGTCAACTTTATGCTCGGTCTTAAGAAACAGAGACCATTAAACCATGAGCTCCGAACATGAGGCGCTCCCAGCCTCCTTGTGGATGGGGTGTGGATAAATCTGAGAAAGGACATGGTGGCATTTAGCAGAAGAGACTTTCTCCAGTGGAGCATCTTCACTCACATGGAGCTAGCCTGATTCCCTCCCTTGGACAGTCCTGGGCCCAGGTCGGAAGGTTCCAAGTTTGGTGTCCTGGCTTTTTCACTTAGGAATACTAGCTAGGTACCTTTAGGGAAGGCATTTAGACTCCATAAGCATCAGTTTCCCTCTCTGTGAACTGGGAGTCACAATCCTTACCTTCAGGATTGTTGAAAAGATCGCAGGAGACACCATGGAGCATGTGCTTCATATAGAGTCAGTTTCATACAGCTGGGCAGAAGCTCAGTCAGTGCCAGCTGGCCTTCCTGAGCTGGGGCCTGCCAGCTCTCCTGGCACACCACTCTACAAGTCCACCCAGCATGGCACCTCCATCCAGCCAGGCCTCCTCCCTGCCCTCCAGAACAAACAGAAGAGCCCATTCACACTTCTGATTCTGCTGGTGTTTTGCCTCAAATTGGAGCAGCCTCCCTATTGCTCGAGACTCAGTTTGCTCGTGTGTAAAAAGAGGATGAAGAAGGTGTCCATACCCTTCCCCACTTTTGCAAAGCACAAACATGAGATGAGATGGCAGAGCGCTTCATGAGACAGGAAGCATGGTCCAGATGTAGCTCAGCATGTTACCTCCATCCCACCAGATCTTGCTCTTCTAGAAAACCTTCCTGACTACTCAAGCTCCCATAGCAAGTCTGTCTCTAAATCCTAAGCCAAGCACAGCTGGACAATGGATACTTTGGCTCTTAATTAAAACTTGTTTGGGGATGTTCCTAATTCTTCCCTGCGTGCCATTGCTTTTCCCTTAAAATGACTGTTTTAACCTTACTATATTCACATATATTGTAATAACACATGCCACTGGCACCTGTAAAGCACTATGGAGTTTTTGAACATACTGTATTTTAGAATATATTATTTTAAAATATCCTCAAAGCAACCTTGTGGAATAGGCATTACTGCTCACATTTTACAGAAGAACAAACTGAAGCTCCGAAAGGTGAAGTAACTCACGCCAGGTCCCAGAGTAATAACAGAGCTAAGATTTGAGCTTGGGACTCCTTAACTCTAAAGCCTGGTGCTTGGACAGGACAGTGGCCATGTCACATATATCTCTTGTGACCTCCATGGATAGATTTATCAGAGTGCGAGGACAGCACAGTAGCCAAGCAGGCCCTGAAAGTATAGCCAGTATATTTTTTCTTTTGTACACACTAAAACAGTCCACACAATGAAGTAACTGGGTCTGGAACATGGTCCTGCTAATTATTCACTGTGTTACTTCTGGCAAGTTACTTAACCTCTCTGTGCCTAAATTTCATCTGGAAAATAGAGCCACTACCAGACTTCTTGTGAAAATTAAATGAGCGTAAGGCGTAAGGCGTCTGGCATGAGTTCAAAATAGTATCCATCCAATTTGAAACAATGAAACTGGAATTTAAGAGTTTCACTGGGGATGTACGGGGATGTTGATTCCCTAGTCCCCAAATGGTTTGGGGTCACCCTATCATAAAACAGGGCTCCATTCCTCCCACACAACTACCACTTGCCATCATTCATTCATCACTAAGCACAGCAAACCCTGACTCCCATCTCCACCTGCCTTTTATTTGAAATGTCAATTTTTAAAGACTGGAGAGGTTGGAAACCCAATTTAACAAGCACGCTGAAACATTGTTTATTGCCCCCATAAACATGGCTTAGTGAGAATTACGGACTTAATCAGAGTGAACTTATCTCGCGGTGAAAAGGAACACTTTAAATTTCAGAAATGGCACCTTCACTGTGAAAATCTCTTAACTTTTCAAACAAACTACAGGGGGTCTTAAACATATGGGCAGTAAAGGGGCAGCCATTACTGTGATTTGTCTTACCCAAGAGCCAAGGAGCCCTAAAGGTCCATAACAACTTTAAGATCTAGGAAAAATATTTGGAAAATCATATTCAGGAGACATGTCTCTAAAAACACCCAAAAGGTCTGCTGAGTGGGAAGTGATACTTGTATAGTTGCTTGGGGCTGCCCCAAAGAGAGGACCCCAGAGTCATTAGAACAGGGGCTACTTAATAAGCAGCAGCATTGAGAAAGCTCACCTCTCCTCCTGTGTAAGATTAAGCATTTAGCAATAGGTAACGTTTTGGTGACCTGCTTCTCAGAAGAGAAGTGCTATGTAATCCAAAAGGCTGCTAAATTGTTTGCGTGGGGTTTTTTTCTTTTTAAGAAAATACTCCCAGAGGATGAGGTCCTGCGAACCCCAACTTTCCAATTTAAGGCTTCATTAGTGCTGCTTCAATCATTCCAGGAAAGGTTTTCATAAAGACACCCCCATCTTGAGAGAACGTATCAGCCTGGCTGCCAGAGGCAGGAAAGGCAACTGATATAAAATTTTATTATTTCAATGCCCCAGTAGCAGCCAGGAGGACTTAATGAAATCGCCAAGATTTACAATCTGAAATAGCTATTGCACAGACAGATATGGTTAAGGGAGCTTTGCCCTCTGACCTTTCAACCCTTTGATCTTCACACGGCAGGTGGCCTGGAGCCCCCTCCCGGGCATCTTCCCTCTCTTCCGACACTGCCGAACCTTGATGTGCAATAAGCCTGACCCTACACAGGTGACTCTCACGGTGCTTATCACCAGCAGCTGCTGCTAATGGAGCTGCCCAAATCCCTCAGCCTCCAGATTCTAACTCCAAGGTGGGGGAAGCGGATCATGCAGGGCAGTGTCCACACGGTGCAGAACTGAGGCTCAGTAATTCAGCGCCACGTCCAGTTGTTCAGCAATGTATAATGATGCCGTTACCCTAAATTGTCCTTAGAAATGGAACTCTGGTCTCTTCTGATTTATACTTTCAGTTAGGAAAAAAAAAAATCACCTTTTAAAACTCAATCACAAATCTCACAAAAAAACCCACCCCAACCCCAAAGTCCCAAATGCATCTCTCAGAACTTCCCCAAAACCATGTGCAGCAAATTTATACCAGCGAAAATCTAAACAATTTTTGGAAACCTAAAATTGACTGTTTTCAGTTCCATGAAATTTCATTTAAAAAACCCCATATGCCAAAATGTCCAAATTCTCTTATTTTTAAAAATTGGGATGACTTCCAAAAATCATAGCTATCTTTTTCTTTCTTTCTTTTTTTTTCCCCTTCTTCTAAAGCTAGGGATGGGTAATGTGCATATGTACTTATCAAGCTTCATAATTTAACCCATTCGGTCAGTACAAAATATTTGCAGTCAAATGCTGAAGAGAGAGGATATAAACTTACTACTGCTGGATCTTTCAAAACAATTGTCTGCTAGGCACCAAGGTTTAACAGATATAATTTGGCAATGGAAGTGTCCGGGAGTCTAGGCAGCTCCCTTCTGCACCTTTTAGCTTTTGTCAGGTATTTGGGTTTATGAAGGGAAGGATTTTAGGCAAGACACACAAACCACTCTCTGGGATGTTGGTAACTTCCAACTACGAAACAAAACTTTAATGCCACTGTTCATCATACTTAAGAAAAGCCCTGAGCCAATGTCTTTGTTTCTAAACAAACATAGCATGGTGGCCCCAAGCTTTACCTGCAAAGGCCTGAGCTTGTATCATTAATGTCTGAATCCAATGGGCAAAGAAAAAACACACTTTTTTGGTAGCCTAAATGGCACATATCTTAAATATTCAACTTTAAATTCACTTTGAAATCAGCAGAGAATCAAACCATATGTAAAGAGAGGTTTATTGATTCCATTTTTAATCACACTTTTCTCTATGGATGTTTAACATTAGTACAGAGATGAGTTTATGGAGAAATCAGCTTAGCAGGGAAAAAAGATATGGTCACTACACGACACAGTCTGACCACTTTGTATAAAACTATGATTAAGCGATCTTCTTGAGATGCCTATTGGAAATATTAAAAATGACAGCTACCACTGGGTGAGAACCCACTAAGCGCATGACGCTTTAGCCATATTATTTCTAATTGTCCCCACTGCATGATAGGTGCCCCCACTTTGCGGATGGGGATGTTAAGGCACACACCCATAGCAGCTCAGCGACTTGCTCAAGTTAGAGACCGTGGCGGAGCTGGGATTCAAACTCAGGCTCACTGCATGCCCAAAAAGCGCATGGCCTATGCACACCTTCCCCAACAAAAGCAAAACAAAAACAAACAAAACAACACCACATGCTAACTTGTGCAGAAAATGCTGGATTTCAGCTTACTTACACGTTGCCCTGGCCCATTTAAAGGCCTTCCGAATCAATTATTTTAGGTCATTAAAAGGAAGTTTAATTTGGTTGACAAACACCCCTACTGTGGTGACCTCACATATCAACAACAAATGCCGATGGTCACAAACCCATACCATGAGTCTGCCGAGCACGGTGTTAAACAAAACCACATGCACCCAGATTCCAAGTGGGATTTGTCTAGGCCAAGGGTATGGCTCTTCAATCATCACGCTGCTGGTCTCTGAGCTCCCCAATGGCTCCACCCCTAATCACTTGCAAGGAGTTTATGAAAGAAGTCACCAGTCCCACGTGGCTGGGCGCAGTTAAAAATGCCTTTAAGCTAATGTCAATTTAGAAAAAGTCACTCACTTAAAAATAAAAACGGAGGCTGAAAAAGAAAGAGTCAATCTTAGGCAGATGAGTCTTTTACCTTTTTTAAAAGAAAAATGTATCAATTCTACACCCATATGATATTTATAATTACTTCCATTTATTTGGTGCCTGTTATGTGTCAGGCACCAATCTGGGTGTTTTCACGTATTTTCTCATTTATTCCTCATTAAAAACTCCCATGAAATGGGAAATCTACCCATTTTACAAGTGAGGAGTCTGAGGCTCAAAGAGGCACCTTAACATACGCATCTGCAAAACAGGGGCACCTCCCTCAAAGTGGTGGCAATTAGAAATCATATGGCCAAAGTGCCACGTACGTTAGCAGAACCTCATTCAATGGTTGAGATTATTATTTTTAGGTATTCTACCAGGCAACTCTTAAGAGGATAGCATACTAGCAGTTGTGTACAAAGTGGCCAAACTGTGTGATGCAGTAACCATCTTTTTCCTCTATGAAACTGATTTCTCCTTCAAACAAAGGATCTTGTTTAAACTGACCTAGCAGTGGTGGAGCTAGAATGTGAACCCAGGTCTATATGACTCCAGCCCAAGAGCTCTTTCCACTCTGCCACACAGCCCCTGGAACACTGCGCCTTCCCTTACTCTGGTAGGAACTTCATCGCTCAAGCTTCTCTTGGTAACAATTTATAAACTTTAAATTTTCCTTGAAGTCAGTTTTAAAATTGCTAAATGGAACTTACACATAATGACATAAGTGATGATAGGAAAATCAGGAAACAAAAGCATCAGTGATGGTTTCACATTTTCTACTGGGATTCCCCTCATAATTACTCAGTTTTTCTAATCTGTAACAGAGGGCTATCCCATCTCACAAGAGAACATTTCAGTCACGACAAATTAGACTGAAAATGTATTGACTGCAAGAGACACTTAACTCAGCCAGAAGTACTTGTTCCCTTTGATTACAGAAATTACTACTAGAGCTTTGAATTGTTTTACAGTAACTAATTCCAACATTAGGATAAGTGGCATTTAAGAATCACGCTCATTTTAAAAGCAAGTAGAGGAGAGAGCGTCCAGGGGAAATCTATCAGCTAAATCCAAGGCATTCTTGGAGGCCTAAGGTGAGCAGAGCCTGCTACATTTGCACTCTGAATCCTCTGGATATGACAGAGACTCACAGGTGATGATTGTGCATGATAACATAGCATGCTAAGGAAATTCCAGGAAACCAAGCTACTGTCCAATTAAGTTTTTCTTTACAAAATAAAGCCATCTCCAGGGTTTCATTGATCTAAACTTTGCCCTTACTTTTAAACTACTAACTGTGAAGATGAATGTTTGGTACAGAATTTTAAAAAGCTCTTCATATCCATTGCATCAGTTAATTCTCACAACTCTTTAAGATGGACAATATCACCTTAACTTTACAGATGTGAAAATGGAACGTTGGACATGCCAAGTAATGGTGCCAGTCAGAAGTAGACTGAGAGCTTGTCTCTGGAGGAATATGGGCTGCCACCTGCGGCCCTCCTTTTCCCTCCCCCGATCCCCACTGCATGGCACAGAGAAGGAAAAGCTCAGGGATGGGTGGGGACCTCTGCCCAGGATTGGGGTGGGGCCAGGCATAATCCAAACAGCCTGCTGAGACGGTGCACAGAGCAGAGGCTCTGGGGGCTGGCAAACCCCTCACAGCTGAGGGACTGGGTGCAGATGACAGTTGTCCCTCTGTAGCCATGGGGGACTGGCTCCAGGATGCTCTTTGGGTACTAAAATCTGCAGACACTCAAGTCCCTGACATAAAATGGTGTAATATTAATATTTGCAAATAATCTACACACATCCTCTCTTATACTTTAAATCATCTCTACATTACTTATAATACCTAATACAATGTAAATGCTGTGTAAATAGCTGTTCTACTATATTGGTTTTATTTGTATAATTTTTTATTGTTGTATTCTAATTTTTTTCTCCAAATACTGTCAATCTTTGGTTGGTTGAACCCACGGATGTGGAGCCTATAGATACAGAGGGCCGAATGTACTTTACCTCTCAGAGCCTCAGCTTCCCCATGTGTAAGTGTGGCTGTCTCCTACTTCGCAGAGTCTGAGGAATGCTCACAAGTGACAACAGGTAAAGTCCCCAGCAGTCTTTGGCACTAAGTACTAGGAAGATGTCAAAGTTTCCTCCCAACCCTCTACTTTCTTGCCAAAGTTCTTCCCATGAACATATGACTCAAACTACCACTTGAGAATTTTCGTACAATATCTCCTTCTTATAAAGCAAGAATATGATCACTTAGCACTAACAAATCTTATACGGAATTTCTCTCTTCTTGTGAGGACACATAATACAAGTCAACATTTATACCTGACTATGATCATGGCTCTGAGTTTTGCATCAGTTGAGGCATCAGCAAATGTGAACTACATCTTACTTCTGTCTACGTGCGGAGTCTTGTGAAGCAGCAAAATAGTACAATGGTAAACAAGAAACACTCTTCTTTACTCACTGTGAAACTGTTTAAAAATAAATATCAAAAAACTCCCAAGGGAACAAAGGATTAAAGACTTTCTATACCTGGGGGAAAAATGAAAAGAAAAAACTAGTTAAAATAGCGCTAACTCAATTGACAGAAATTCGGGTTCTTTGAAATGCAAAGGCAAAAAAATCCCATTACTTTCCTTGTCTGTAAATAAGTGAATCCTGTTATTTTGTGTAAAAGCCCCATCGTTAAATAGGGAGCCCCACTGCAGACACAGACAAAAGTGGCCTCTGGATTCCAGGGACCAAAATGAGCTTTGATATGGCACTTGGACGCTGTCCTCCGAATGGTGGCTCAGTGCTGTTACAGCACTTAGTGTATTTATAAGACCAGGCTTCTAGGGACCCATGGCTAAGCCTTCCTAGAGAAATGATGGCGAGAAAGAGGAGGAATGCTGAGAGCTTGGCCAGTCTCCCCGGGCACCCATCACACGCCTCTCGCGATTGCATTGGCAGGGACACATCACTGGGGGCCTGCCAGCTTGGTCCCTGGGTCTCACTCTCCCTGTTCCTACTGTCTGGAACTTCCACTCAGTATATAATCTAAATTTATATCCTTAAACTGGGGTGTAGAAAGAATATCTAATTCATAAAAAGTACTTGAAAACAGAGAGGAAAAGACAAAATCTAGTAAAAGTGGTGCTTAAAACCTCAAGGAAAGCCATCACTACAAACACCTCTGCCATAGCGCGGTAGTAAAGGAACCACTCAGAAGCTCGGGTTTGGGACGCTAACACATCTGAATTTTATATACGTGGTTCTGGTGTGCAATTTCCTTAAGGATTACCTTGATCTTTACAAATATCAATTTACTTTATTAACATGGTTAAGTGGTTGTCAAGCATTTTATATGGAAGGACTGTGTTTCTAATGGCCCAGAAGGAAAAGGCCTGACCACGTCCCTCCTCTATTTACACCCTTCAATGGC
Source organism: Eulemur rufifrons (assembly GCF_041146395.1). NCBI lineage: Eukaryota > Metazoa > Chordata > Mammalia > Primates > Lemuridae > Eulemur > Eulemur rufifrons. Next base: position 275,704,637 of record NC_090989.1, read on the forward strand.
TCTCCATTGCCCTATAAAGTTCAAACTCTTTACTACGGCTTCCAGAGCCCTGGATGGGCCTGCCCCTGCTTGCCTACCTCAGTTCTACGCTCCTGTCAGAGACTGAACTACTCATACTTCCTGAAAAGCCCCTTGGTCTACACCTCAAGTCTCTGTAGATGCAGTTCCTGTTCCCCTCGGTTTACCTAACTCTTACTCGTCTGTTAGGTTTCAGTTTGGGCATTCTCTTCCCCTGAGAAGCATAGGCCTCAGGGCTAGGCTCAGTATCTCTCCTGCCAGAGCCACGGCATTCCCACATTCACCGCAATGACTTCCTACTCGTCTGCATCTGCTCTGGACAAAACTCTGAAGGCACAGATTACGTCACACTCACCATGTCACACAGAACTCCCAGGATAATGCAGTGCCTGGGACACAGAAGCTCTGCGAACACTGCTGTGGAAAGGAATGTGTGTTGTGTCCCTACCACAGGCCAGACACTGGGATATGCCGCACACAGACAGGACTCACCTCTTAGACACGAAGAAAGTAAGACACAGAAAGACAAAGGATCGTGACTGAAGTTAACACAGCAGGGAAGTGGTCAAACAGGGGTTTCAAAGTACATTTATCAAATTCTATGAAAGTGTCATTCCCAACCCTGGTGCAGTACCTCTGCCTTGCAAACCAGGAGAAAAGGAGGCAGGTACAAACCAATTTTGTGGAAACTCTCTCTTAGGGAAAGAGAATGATGACCCTGGGAACCTAACAGTTCCTAAACACAGTTTCAAAGCCATCAGCTTAAAATGTAAATGCCTTTAAGGCCAGTGAAGAAATAAAAACAGCGATGATAGTTGACCTTTGTTGAGCTCTTTATGTGCCAGGTACTGTGCTAGGTATGTGATCTGCATTATCTCGCTGGAGTCTCCCAATGAGCCTATAAGGGAGACACGGCCATTACCCTCGGTTTACAGGTGAGAAAACAGAGGCAGAGGTCAATTACCTTGTCCAAAATCACATAAGCAGGACGTAGAGGTACCAGAATCCAGAGCCCACATTCTAACTGCTACACATCACTGCCTCTGTGTATCAGTGGAGCCTCAATCACAAGCCAACCTGAGCCTCTCTCTGGAACTATATCATTGCTGTTGCCTTTCCTTCCTCCTTGCTGACCATCCTGCCACCAGGAATGATATAAAACATCTTCTGGAAAAATCCCTCATGTCACTCTGAGGTCTATACACAAAGCACTGCCTGTGAGGCTTGGGGAACAAAGTCTTCATTTATCAAACAGGAGAAGCACCATCTACCAGACATGACCTGCAACTGCTACCAGAGATGACACAGAAGAGGGGCTGCATAAATGTTTCTTGAAATAAACTGAGATCACTTGAATGAAAGGACACAGTCACTGTGTAATCTGGCCGTGTTTTGGGATTTCCTAGCTGCCAGCTAACATGATCATTCTGTCCAAGAAGAAACTAGGTCTATGCCAATACCCTTCTTGGCTATTCTGCTAACTTGCCACTAGCCTCAAATTGCTTAAATGGGAGAAAGACTATAAAAAGGCAGAAGGAGAGAGAAGAACGACGATCAGGTATAAACCTGTCACTTCAGATGGAAAGTGGACTCTTTAAGGTGACAGGTTACCGTTTAACAAATAGCAATGGCATCCCGTGAGAGCATGAACGCTAGAATAAGGTCTTTCCCCCAAAGAACCCTTTTTCAAATGAGAACACTAGGTTATAATTTATATTTCTTTTTGTGTAACAAATTTGAGTGTCATAAAAATGGTTAAAAAGTCTTCCTATGGTAGCTTTTTCTAAACTTTTATGAACATCTGCCACATTCATTTGAAGTTTAAAAAATTCTGGCACATATGCAAAGGCATAATAAGGTGCCTATAGCTTTCAAGAAAAAATAACAAGACAGTCAAAAATAAGCCTTTTGCTGAATTGCCAGTAAGAAAACTAGTGTAGCAAGAGGAGATGGGCCTTCCCTTAAAGAGCTTTCCTTTGGCCCCAGGTTTAAGCTCCTCCCCAAGCATTATAGCCCAAGGTTCTTGGAGGAAATCTCAGGGGGCGCAACTCTCACCTGAAGGGTACAATAGAACCAGATTCACCCAATCAGAAAGCACAACTGGGGCACTCTGACTCTGGCTGCAATTCAGGGTCAGCAAATCAGGGGACTGAATATCAAGGTTTGGTAGGTCACAGCTGCCCAACACACCCAGGAAACGCTTCTTTGTTCAGAAAGTGTCTTCTGGCTTCAAGAGTGGGGCGACTCCCATTTCTGCTTTTATTGTGCTGACCACACAGGAGTTCAGCACAGCAAACTCCTCCTCAATCTCAATCAACAGGCCTAAGATCTGTCTTGGCCAGTGCTTCCTGAACCTTCCTACTCAAAGCTGTGCAGAGTAGACCTGCGCCCATTCACGTAAGTGCAAAACTATCTCAAGTTTCAGCTTCAAAATCTATGCGTATTTTGCATTGTAGGTTTTACTACGAAAGGCCTTATTTTAAATTACTTACAATTATATAAAAAGTAAAAAATTTACTTCCCCCACCTTTAAGTAAAATTATGGCACTGCACTGACTGAAAACAGTGATGCCTATGAGAGGGCTTCTAAATGTGCTCCAAATGACAGCTTTCCAAGCACTCACTCAACCTTTCTTTCCAGAGAGCATTTGCTCAGACAGTGTCACCTGCTTAGCATCCTGCTAGGTGTTGGGGACACCACAGAGATAATACACAGTCCTTGTTTCCAAAGAACTCTCACTCCAGGGGATAATGGACAGGGACAAGGAAGCAAACAGCTATTATTCAGAACAAGAGGTACCACAGGAAAAGAAGACAACAAAACAGGAGGACTTCCTGGAAGAGGTGGAGACAGGCAGGGCTTACCCATGCAGATGTACAGGAATGTGGATATGTTTAGGCCGAAGGCTTGACGCCAGCGGAGAGACTGTGCAGAACTCAGAGGCTGCATAGAGGAAGATTGGGAGGCTCCTTGCCAAGCATTATAGCCCATGGTTGTAGAGTGACCAACCTGCTCAATGTCAGGACAAGGAATTGAATTTCATGTTTATCTTCATACCTCCAGGACCTAGCAAAATGCTTAGAACATAAGAGGCCCTCATTCTGCTTATCAAATGAATGAACGAGGCTTTGCAAGAATCCAGGAAGGAAAGAAAAGTGTCAATGAAGGAAGTGAGAAAGAAACAGGGTCAGAGACATTTCAGAGACTTTGTGAGTATTCAGGGAGAAAGATGAGGAAGAGGAGCAATCAGTCACGATCCGTGTATCCCACTTTGGCTGCCACAGGCACTGGTGCCATTCGCAAGGACAGGGAACACTGGAGGGGAGGAGAGTGGCCTGGAGTGTGAGAGTGTGTGCGTGTGTGTGTGTATGTGTGTGTAGACAATAAATTGGGGGGAACTGAGTGAGACATATGTAGTACATCCAGGTGTAATTCAACTGGCATTTCAAACTTTGGCCCTGAAGTTCGGAGAGGCAGGCCAGGGTTAGAATCACAGCTGAGAGTCATTGACCGGGTAGCTGAAGCAAAAAGCCTTAAACATGATGACCAGAGGGCACGTAGAGAAGAGAAGACCAGGATTAGAAACCTGGAGAACGCTGAAGGTGCTGGGACATAACAAGGAGGCTGAAAGAGCCTATGCCGGAGCAGTCTGGTAGGCAGGAGGAAAGACAGGCAGGAGGGAACTGTGCACTCTGACAGACCAAATCGTCTTTAGATTAGTGTTTCAAACTCTCCTACAACTGGCACTAAAGGTCCATTAGAAAGCATTCATTTTGAATTCCAGTTTTTCATACAGGAGCTTTGAATAGACGCCCCCCGCCCCCGCCCCCGCCCCCGCCCCAAACTTGACAAACAAAGGTAAAACACAGAAGAAATCTCTTCAATCTGATCTAAATACATCATCCCAGATAGTCCATAAACTGTGTACTGTATGTGCTTAGGGCTGGGTGATGACAAGGAGGAACTGTTAACAGAATGTAGGAGCCACATGGCCGGCCTGTCAAATTAGAAATTTGAGCAGATTTCTGTGGTCTATTTTGATCAAGATTCTCAATGTCAAACAAACAGGTTTTTCGATAACCAACTTCTTTCATTTTCGTAAGCACAATAGCACAGTGTGCAACAGTTAGTGAAGAAGCAGGTGGTCCTCGTCGACGTGAAATGAAGGGAACAGAAGAAGAGAAGTAGCACTTCCTTTAAGACATGCAAAGCACCATCACAGACGGACATGGCTGTAGATTTTCCCTCTGAGAGCTTATCTCCTGTGCAAAACAGGCAAGCCCCTCCCTCCCATGCCTCATTTTGCTCTAGTACAAATTTAAGCTCTCTCCTGAGGAGGAAAAGGCTCAGGGTTCATGTCTACAAAGTAATGGCACGTACAAAGCACAGAAAAGTCCTTTAAAAGAACTGCTATCTAATTGGTACAGCCATACAGAAAGCAATCTGGCATCAGATTCATAGCTTTGACCAAGCATTTCTACTTTAGGGGCTCTATGCGAAGGAAATGAGGCAAAATGCAGATAAAGCCTTATGCATAAAGATGTTCACTGAAATGCTATTTATAATAGTGAAAAATGATAAACAACCTAAGTGTCCAACAGTAGGAAAATGGTTAAGTTGTGGTATATCCAAATAGTGGGAATGATAGGTAGCAAATTAAAAATTATTACTGAGAATAGATAAAAACATGCCATAATGTTAAAATAAAGATATAAAATTATATAAAACATATCAATTATGCATTTACATAAAATATATAGTCACAGAATGAAGACCAGGAAGGAGAATAGGTAAAATGCTAACAATGGTTCAATCCGGAATAATGGTATGGTGGATAATTTTAATTTCCTTCTTTATACTTCTATACACCTTTTACATCACATTTCCTACAATGAAAAATGCAATACTGTTAAAGTGATTTATTATAGAATAAACATCATTTTGAAAGGTGAATCATTTCCCTTCCTTCCTTCAAAGCCCTAAAGAACCCTTTCCTCCTGCCTCCTCTATCTCACTCCCTCGACCCATGAAAACCGACAATCCCCAAGCAAAGCGGGAAAACCCTGCAAATGAGAGGCTGGTGCCAAGCGTCTGAGTTGAGCGCTCAGCTCTGTGCACCTGGGAAGGGACCGCGCACGAGGTGTTGCTTCGACACGCTCCCACGTGCGGAGCTGTGAATCCCGAGACCGTTGTCTTTCCACTGCCACACAGCAAAACAAAACCCCAAGTAGAGCGGATCTGGGGAGGAAAGAAGCCAACTTACCTCCATTAAACTTAAATGGATTCCTATGAGGTAGGGCATGGGAGCACTGTGAAGAGAAACAGAGACACACAGCTGCTTTAATGTCTGTTGCTTCTGACAGAAAAGTACAGATGGTTCACTATTTGGAGAAAAACTGTTTTAATAAACGTATGCACAGTTACATTTCCTTTCACAACAAAAACCCTAATATGACATTTTGTTCCCAAGCTTAGAAACTTCAGAAGAATTTCAAAACGTGGGCAGCTATGGAAACAGCATGGGGGGAGGGGCGGTTAGGGAAAGAAAATCAACCTTGATCACAACCAACCTAGGTGTTAGACCCTAAATAGCAGCTCTGCAGCTGCACGGCCTCTGTTGCCTCACCTTTAAAATGGGGTACTGGAATCTAACTGGTACGTTGTTCTTAGAATGAGAAAAAATATACATCAAGCAGTTAGTGTCGTTCCTGATACAAATGGGAACTATTACTGCCGTCATTACAACAGAAAAAGCAGTTAAGGCCAAATGGAGGGCATAATGTGTTTCAAAGAAGAATGATTTTTTTATTTGCTGTTTCCTTCTGCCATCAAACGATGTGACTTAACTGTCCATTCTGATTGGACAAAGCACTTGGAGAGCTGCCAGCAAGCCTCTCCTCCCCGGCTGCATACATGCCATGCAATGACACTACAATTCATAAAGCCTCTGCCAACTGCTTTTTCCACGGAGCAACGGGCTCCTTAAGTTAGTGACTGAGCAAAGGGGATGAAAACTCAACTCCTGAGGTTTTAAAACCTGGGTGTTTTGGACCAACTGGTCCTTCTTTTGGTTTCAGGAGTCTCTCTCTCTGTCTCTCTCTCTCTCTATGTAAACATTCTCATTTATGCTACCTACCAATAATAAATGTGCTAGTTGTTATATGAGGAACTATACATTCATCTTTTCTAATCTACATAACCTTGCAGGGTAGGTATTACCCCCATTTTACAGAGGAGGAAAGAGACCTAGAGAGGATAAATCATTTATTCAACATCACAAAACAAAGTCAGTGTCCATTTCTTCCTTTGTGTCACATTGACTTTGTAATGGGGAACCTAAAATCTCCATGCTCACCTCCCACACAATGTTTTTCTTGGGGTGACGTGAGGGAGGTCACAGCGAGGAAGGCAGTGACGGGCAATGTTTCCATCTGTGTGTCCAGTATGTGATGCATCCTATGAAGCACACACAGGGTATTTTATCAACCTAGGGGAAAGATACCTGGCTCAGACTGGGGTGACCAGGTACTTCTCTTCTGGGGCAGCTGGTGTAGTAGAAGTGTGTGGACAAGGATGGCTCTTTGGGGACAGGGTTGGGGCAACAAGGAGTAGTTGAGTAAATGAGGCACGAGAGGATTGCTTCCAACTGAATGCTAAGGAGTTTAGATTTTATCCTGAAAGCAATGGATAGGCAAGAAAGGTTTTTAAACATCAGATGTACACTGTAAAACTGCTCCAACATTTAAAAATAAGAAAGGGCACAATTCCCTCATTACTATCCAACAAATAAAATTCTTCAAGCAAAAATCCTTCCCCCAGAATATAAAATGTTTTCCTTAATACAGATCTCAGCAGTAATATATCTTGGGAACCTGTAAAACAGACTTGAATATTAGCAGCACAGTTTGGGAACTATTCTTCTAGAAGACTTTTGTATGTGATAATAGCTAAAAGAACGAACTACACACACAACTGCAGTGAAAGTGGAGTTGTCCTTTCTTTTCTTTCTTCTTTTTCTTCTCCCTTTTTTTTTTTTTTTTTTTTTTAAATAAAGGTATCTGCTGTGCACATTCAGCTTCTCTTCGCTTCTAGGGGCAAGGAAATGCCCTATGATATTTTTTTTCCTTAAACTGTAAACCATTAGTTTAGCTGCCAGCTACACAAATGCTCAAACTTCCCAGTGTGCCTGGCTCTGCTGTCCAAGTTTTTTCCAGTGTACACTGAAATGAATGTGTTTCTAATTAAGTAGCTTCAGGAACACGACAGCTTCAATGTCAAAAATACAAAGTCTGAACCCCGGCAGGAAGTCTTAAGACTGCAAATGTCTCATCTAGTGGAACCTTGCCTAATGTAATGAAAGGAAGCAGGAAGAGTGCAGAATTCCAGAAAAATGGCCACTTATTAATGTGTCCAGAAGTACAGCTTAACACATAGAAGAGAGGAAAACTCAAATCTATAATATTTAACTAAATCTTATCAACTTTTCCAGCTCCTACATTTAATCATGCAATTGCCAGTGACCATGAGTTTTCATTAGAATTTCAGAACTGAAATTCCAACAAATGAGTTAACATATAGAAAAAAGACATTCAAACAGCTGTGAGAAAAAGGTGAAAATAAATACCTATGGCAAAAGTCCTCTGTGTAATTTAACCATAGGCTCTTTATGTATGTAGGTTTTAATGCCATGCCCTTTTGTCCTGTAATAGAAATCAATGATACCCTGAAATAGAGGAAAAAGGAGTCTTACAGAAGTGACTACAGATGCAAGAAGGGACAAAATAGGACTCACTCTTCGGGTATCTTTAGGTGGGCATTTTTTTAAGCTCAATAATATTCCAAAGAGTAATTATGGCCTATCATAGAAATGTAATTTCTTAGCCAAGTATTGTTAGGACTACAACAGCTCTGTGTTTAGAAAATATTTTAAACACATTTATTCTGAAATCACAGCAGCTCTATGTTTTGTATGAATGCAAATTTGGACAAATACCTTTTACATTGTGATCATTTACTTACAAAGCCTCAAATACTTCCCTGAATCTACTACATTTTTGCTCTACAAATACATAATTACAAATTCCAAATGGGGAGAGAGAGAGGAAAGAAAAAGAAACCCAGAGTCTCCTTAACATCTCAATGTGGCAAGTATGTAGCTGGGTAATTCTAGGTATGCTCTGAAAACAATTTCCATTCTCTATATACCTCAATAATTATTGTAGCCACTGACTCATTTTCTTGGAAACCTTTTGTCTTTTTATTGTAAAAATAAATTTGAGGGGGAAAAAAAACCACATCTCTATGCTTATATCACCTTGATACAACTACTTTCATTTTTGTATTATTCCTTTCTAATATTGGCCCACAGTAAAAATATCTTTGAATTATAAAGTGTGTACATTTTATTGTTTTCTCATTGGCTATGTTAACATTTCCCATACTGTCCTATAATCTTTGTGATTATTATTTTAAAGACTGTATAATATTCCACAAAGTATGAATGTACCATAATTTGTTGAATGCTATCCTTAGAGTTAGACATTAAGTTGCTTCCAACTTTTCACTCTTATAAAGGTGCAAAGGACCAGCTCAGAGAAGGTAGTCAGTAACTGACTGGCAAATCCAAATAAGTTCTCTTTGGGTCCCTGGCATGGCGGGCACCACTGGACCCAGCGCCTCTTCTCACCCGTGGAACGGTTTCTTGTTCCAGCCCTGGTTCTGAAGAATACCTGGGTCTAGGACACCTGCGTAGCACTGGTGAGAGGGGCCGAGACTCCACGATGAATGGGAGGTGCCTGACATGCATCATCTCACCATCGTGGGGTTTCTGACTCTCAAGTGCGCTCTTGCCTCCCATATACTCCCACCAAGTTCAGCAGAGTTGCTCTTCACTTTTTTCCAGAGGGCACCTTTCCTCTTTATTTCATTGTACCACTAAGAATGAAAAACTACCAGGGAAACAACGATTCATTGTTTTCTGATCACTTAGAATGATGAATGTAAAAAACCTATCACTCCTGGGCATACATTAAAAGGAAAATAATGGAAAATTAATCGGGTAAGCTATTCCTAGAAAACTTCTTCACATTCAGAGTCCAACTCATCTGAAGAATTCTCTGATTTAGAGTCATAAATATCCATGTTTTTCCAAGGATATCTCAGTTAACAAAACAAAACAAAAATTCATCTACTAAAAGTGATCTTCCTGTTTCAGGTTTGAGAAAGAACTTGTCTGTTTTCTTCTAGAAAATAGGAATGAGGATATCTGCTTCATTAATAGCAAATGTCGATCCTGCTTCTATGCTCTGGCGCCTGTCAGCATTCACAGTGACTTTACGTTTCAATGCTGAATCATAGTACAATTTTGAAGACATTTTAAATAGCAGTTAAGTAACACGTGCAGAACCAACAACACACCTAATTAAATTAAAGCGGTGATAATATTAACAGCTATGACCAAATTCATGCATAGGCAGGCCATATCAACTATGCCACAACTGCAGTATGGCTGACAGCAATTATTGGATGCTGTTGTACATCTTGGAATAAGAGAATAGGGTATATCTGTACTAGGCTTTTGTTCTCTGGGAGTTACTGCACTATCTGACTTTATCATTACATTCCGGAAGAGTAAAAGTTACTCTTTCTTCTTTTTCTCTTGGAAAGGAAAGGGGTTATGTTGCTAGTGTCAAGGCAGTGACAATATAATGACCTTTACCTAAAAGATATCTTTAGATTGAATCCTCCTAAGGGGAAAAGGAACTTTTATTGAGCTACTATAATCCAGTCACTTTTATGCCTTACATATATATTCGCAAGGTAGTGCTATTATCCACATTTTCAGGTTAGGAAACAGTCTCAGAAAGTTACAGCAATTTGCCAAGGTCACACCGCTATTAAGTGGGGAAGCCATACTTCAAACTCAGGGCTGTGGATGAGAGCCCATGCTCTTCCCATGACGCCACACGGTGCATAGTCAGTACTTCAGCCGAAGGGAACCGAGGGCTGGGGCGCCAAACAGGCTGTTCCCCAGTCCTCCAACTCCAGGCCTGCGACGCAGAGCACTTCTCTCCCAGGTAAGTCCTGCAGCGAGTTCATTCCTAGCAACACACAGGCGGGAGTACGGGTACTGCAGCCTTATGAACGGTCCTGCGTCCCCGTTCATTATTACTGCACTTTCACAATTTGTTTAATTCCTTTCCCCCCTCTTAATTATGTTCCCCTGAGGTGAGCAGCTACTAATTGGAATGAGTCAGGTGAAATGAGGGAACACTGGCTACCCAAACACATAAAATACAGCTTCCCAAGACAAAGGGGGAGGGGAAAGGAGGAAGGGGGAGCAGGAGGAGGGCCCCCCACCCCAGGTGAGCAATACCTCTTTGACATCAGGAAGGAACATAGCTTAGGGCAGCCCAGGGATTTGGAAAGACCCTTGTTTTCCTTTTTCTCTTCATAGAAATGCATAGTTATTAGCATTACAATTTACACATCCCGGTACCCACCTTGCCTCTCAGAGGCCTGCCACCTTCTTAACCAAAGACCCTGATCAGCCAAAGGAGATCCCACAAGTCTTTCCTCAGTTCACTATTTTGAAAGGAAAGGAAAACTCTCAAAGAGGGCTTATTCATTTGAGCTTTTTCTTTCTTTCTTTTTTTTTTGAAAAGAAACAAAAGTGTAAATATAGCTTGTCTTACAGTTTTAAATTCTGCTTGAAATAATGAGGCCTGGCTTTGTTAGAGGTTAAAGGACAAAAGAATGGGAAAAAGAATAGGAACAAAGACCATATAACACATCTTGTTGGAGAACACAAATAACCACAGTTTTGGTCTTACTTGGAGCGACCAGATAGGTGCTCTACAGGCTCACACAATGGCCCATGTCGGTCAGGGAGCCAATAAGAGCAGCCACTGTTGACTGCAAATTTGTCATGAGCCAGCACTAGGCTAAGGCTTGATAGGAAGTTTCTCACTGGATCCTCTTGACAATAGTATGAGGCAGGTACTAATAGTACCATCACTTCATAGATGAAGAAACTAAGGTTGGGGAAGCTAAATAACTCATCTGCCATCACACAGCCAGTAAGCAGCAGAAGTGGGACCAGAATCCAAGCCCATCACACTGAGGTAAAACAAACTTATTACTGCCCAGGAGTCCCGCATTCCCATCGCCCTGGAGGAAGGAGTGGAAGGAGGGTAGGAGACTTTCTCTAACCTGCTCCCCGAGGGCAGCCTGCAGCTGTGCCAAGTCCTGGGGCCCTCCACATTCTGTCTGAGCTCCCACTCCCCACCTCACCACAGGAAGTTTCTAGTTCTAAAATGCCCCTGGAGTGCCCAGTAACATGGTGTCCCTGCAGGCCTCAGCCCCACTCTTCCTTAAAGTCCTACTGAACCCGGGCTACCCACTTCTCAGATCACCCTGTGGTTGCTAACACCTCCCTTTTTAGAGGCTTTTGTCTGGGTTACCCATTTGGCATACAGCACGTGCTTATTTGAATGACTGTTCCATACTGTCAGTCACAGGAGAACAGAAGTCCGTTTCCTGTTTCCCAGAGTCTACCACGATGCCACATACAGAGCAGGAAGAATAGGCAGTCGAGCCGCTATTTACTGAGTGCACACCAAATACCACGGTCTGTATGGGAGGCTCTAGTTACCTTATCTCATTTAATCCTCAAACAATCCAATGTATACCATCCATCTTATAGATTAAAAAAGGTATTCTCAGAAACGTCCCATGGTCACCATCATAATGATGATTCCAGCCCAAATCCTTCCACTTCCAAGTTCCTTATACCACTCTTACTAGTGATTTAACCGTTATGCTACACTTAACAAAAAATGGTTATCTGATAATTATAGCTAAAAAATACAGTAAGTGGATTCATAGCCAGAATAAAACTATATTTGCCTTACTTGCTGGAACTGATTGATACTCTTTTTTGTTCCAAGCAGGATTTAAAAGCAATTTATATGAATATTTTCAATTCAGCAACAAAAGCAGGAAAGAAATAGGGGCAAAGGGACAAAAATGGAAGCCATGGTGAGGTTACTACTTCAGTTTCATGCTGTGACATCTGTGACATCTGCTGGGATGGCCACAAACTTGGCTCGGAGCACTCTGGCCACAAACCCAAAGAGGGAAACAAGATCCTACGGTGATTTGTGGTGTCCATAAGAGAAAGATAAACCAGTCACTCAGCAGCTTGGATTTTAAAAAGTCTCCCGGGGAGGCGAAAGGGAGAAAACTACTATCTTACGATGCATTTACTATGTCCTCAGAGTTTTCCATGTGCCAGTCATTCAGGCCACAAATATCACTACAAATCAGGCACCACACCTTGGTCTGGGAAGACAGGAGAGAAAAACAGATCTGGTCCCTACCTATTTGGAGCTGGCACTTAACAGTAGATTAAATAAGCAAATTATTGTACATGGGTAAACTTGTAAGGAGACTCACAGGGTGTTGTGCGGTACACAACAGGAGGGCTTAAGATGACCTCATTTCATCGTTGTAGCAATGTTGAAAAGCTGATCACCGTAATTTACAAGGAATTCATGGTTCAAAGAGTTTAAGTGACTCAACAAAGGTCACAGCCGGGGTCTGAAGCAGAACTACGGCTTGAAAAGTAGAACTGGTGCGAATGCCATGAGTTAAGCAAGCTTTTCTTAGGGGAAAAGGTATTTAACTTCTTTCCTGGTTTCCAACCCAAGCCCCCTGATTTATGAGCAACAAGAGAGGATGAGAATCCATGAGGACACCAGGAATAATTCTAGACTAGGAGAGAAGGCAGAGACCACCTAGTTTCCATGTACAGTTTTGGCAGCCAGAGCACAGGGCCTCAGCACAGAGGAGGTGAGCTCAGTGGAGTGGAGTGGAGTGTGAGCTGGCAGCAATGGAGACATTCGCTAATGCAAGACACATGCCTATCACTGGAGCTGATCAGTGAGAGGGGGAGAAGGAGGACAATGCCCTTCTGAGAGTGGCTTCGTGGCTTCCTGGGGTAACCTACAGGGGTGGGGGCAGCGGAGATGCCTTCTAGAGCTCCAAGCTGCTGGGCCCAACAGAAACTGAACACATGAATTACAAAGATAACGCCCAGACGAAAACCTGGAAAGGTCAACATCAAAGCCTGGAGTAGTTCGCCCTTTTGTGCCTCCTCAGTCTACCGGAAGGAGACAGACTTGGAAAACATCAGGAAGGGCTCCATGACTAAGGCCACTGCAGCAGGAGAAGTTAATCACAGAGGAAAGGTCAGGAGACGGGGCTCCCTGTTGCCACAGAGAATTCAGTGGGAGTCGTAACAGCTAAAGCCAGCTGTCAGAGGGAAGTCTCAGGTTGTGAGCCCCCAGCAGCCCACAACACTCTTGCAGAAATGCAGGAATGAGTGGGGTACAAAACAAATGAGAAGAGAAAAAGAGAAAGAGGGTTATGGAGAAATAAGTGGAGAAAATAACAGAAAAAAAAGTATAAAAAATTAATGTAACCAGTAATAACAGGAGATCTTTTCTTTTTCTTTTTCCAGGACTAAGATATCCCCATACACAGAAATGCATAGCATCCAATTACCTTTTTAGCCTAGCCTCTCAGTCTTTCACACGTTTAAGGGGAAGACAAACCCACATCTGTTGAGAGATTACTCAGAGCTCAGCACCCGTGCTGGTCCTTCACGTATTTTCCCTGGTGCCAACAACAGAAAGGGGCAAGGACACTTATCCCCAAAGCTTGCCACGAGGTAACTTGCTCCACTGCTGAAGTTTCCTGTGACCCTGATGTTACACGGTTTGTGGCTCCTGCCTTTGGGTAACTTATGGTTCCCAGGAACATGTCTAGAGTGTCTTTGCTGCAGAGACCACTACACTGTGCCTCAGAAGTTCCAGAGTTTTCTAAGTGTTAGGTTTAAGCCAGGCTCCAGGGTCAGGGAGGAGTGAGGAATTACACACAGAATGTGTCATGAGAAATGAAAAACTGGGCCAAAGCTTGGTCAGGTAAAAGGAAGTCAGAGCCAGCTGTGTCCCGTGGAAACTGGCAGAAACCGGGGCAGGGGAGGTACGAGGGGGTTGGGAAGGTGCTTCTGGCAGGGCAGGTCCAGAGGCGCAGACGCAGATGCAGCAGCTGGGAGGTGAAAGACCACCAGGGGGTTCGGCTGTGGTCAGAAGAGCTCCCCAGAGGGTAGGTGGGTGGGCGGTGGGTGGGCCATCATTCCCCCAATCTGGGGATGGCTGTTCCTATGTTAAAGGGACACTATGTCTTTTCTAACCCTGCAAGTCTCAGCAATGTCATGGGAGTGACACCGCTAAGGCTGGATGAGAGCTGCCCCACTGCACACCTGGCACCTGTGCCTTCCAGAGCACCTCTCGAGGAACCAGACTAAAGGTTGGACGCCAGCCATCTGAGCAGACTACTCCTTTTTGTACAACTTTTACTTTTTGCTATACATACTTTTGAAAGGTTAAAAAATTTTTATAGTAAGGACATATTACTTCACTAACAACAAAAAAGAATGTATTAAAAATATAATGGATCTGGAACTAGGTAGTGGTAGTATATTAGATATATTTAGATATCTGATATATTAGTGAATTAGATAGTTGGAATATACTAAAAACCATTAAACTGCATACTTTTAAAAGGGTGAATTTTGTGGTATGTGAATTATAGTTCAATAAATAAAAGAGAACTTGAAGAGACAGTTTTCCTATAGAGTCTACAGTATAGATAGATATAGATCCCCGTGGAATCTATGGCACAGATAATGCAAAGAGCCCAGTCTCTTCCCTCGCCCATTTTCCACCTGGAAGATAATTTACTCAGAAATTGTCCAAAGCCTGCTCCAAAGGCCCCTGGCACTTTCGGTCTTAGGTGCTGCTGAAGGCAATGAAGATGCATTTCAATGAGGGCTCAGTGAGTGACTGTCATTATCTAATAACTTCTTTTCAGCTGTCTACTTGGCGCCAGGCTCTTTATGTAGAATAATACTTTTAGCTATATTCCTGGCAATGGCTTTGCAGATGAACAAACTGAAGCTCAGACAGGTTATGCGACTCACCCAAAGTCACATGTTCAATGGGACCAGAGCTAGGATTTGAAGCCAGGACTTTTGACTTCCAACCCTGGACACTTTTCCACCACTCGGCCTCTCTGTTCAAATCTCAGGGTCAAATTCAGCCAAATCTTAGTCCAGGAATTACCTAGCAATCTATAATTTTCCTTCATTCAACCAACATACATTTGTGTGTGTGTGTATATTTCCTAACCATCAGGCTCACCTGACCCAACTGCCCTTCTATCTACAACTGAAATCTTGGTCCTTATCCCCTCCTGCCTCTCCTAGATGAGCTCTGTCACAGTGGTACCACACCCCGAGCATTGGATCACTGTTGGTCCCTTGCTGCTTCGTAGCTTCAAAAAAATAATCTCCCAATCTTGCCTGGACACTTGAGTTCTTTTGTGAAGTAGTGTTTTCTCAAATCTAGAACTCTCTATGAGCTCCTATCTTGCTATGCCCAGTGTCAGGGTCATAGTAAGCACTCATAACTATTTGCTTGCAAAATGGAAATGACACATAACTTTTGCATACTTGTTGGAATTCAGTCTTTAACAAAACCTACAAAATCCAGAGTTAAGCATATATAAGACAATTTTAGCCACATCTGCCATCTAATTCACTTCCATCTGTCCTGGGTTTGGAGGATTTCAATTGGATTTTGTTGGATCATTTATATAGAGAGACTTATACAAAGAGATACATTAATATATAATGACTATATATATCTGTATAGTCACAAATAACAGAGATAGTACCTGCTATTTATGGAGCACTCGCTTTGTGTCAGTAGTAACTACTACTCACCTTTGACAGAAGAGAAAGTTGGCTCAGAGAGGTTCAGTGATCTCAAAGCTAGTATTAATAAATAGGGAAGCCAGGGGTAAGGCCAGGTTTTCCTGTTTCCACCAGAGCATACTTTTTTGTTTTTCTGTGGTGTTTTTTTTTTTTTTTTTTTTTTTTTTTTGAGACAGAGTCTTGCTCTGTCACCCTGGCTTAAAGTGCAGTGGCATCATTATAGCTCACTGCAACCTCCAATTCCTGGGCTCAAGTGATCCTCTTGCCTCAGCCTCCTGAGTAGCTGGGACTATAGGCACACACCACCAAGCCTGGCTAATTTTTCTTTTTGTAGAGACAGGGTATCGTTCTTGCTCAGGCTGGTCTAGATGTCCTGACCTCAAGTAATGCTCCTGCCTCAGCCTCCCAGAGTGCCAGGATTACAGGCGTGAGCCACCGTGCCTGGCCCACACCACACATTCATTTGATTTCTGTCTCTGCCACCAAGAATATCAACAATCCCACTTAATTTAGCATCGATTTATTCCCTATGCAAAATTTCATGGCATCAATGAAGACAGTGATTAGAATGAATACAGCTCTGATTAACTGGATGTCACTTCACAGCTGTGTCCAGACTGATGCCCCCATCACCCACATGGACCATGCACCCTGTGGTCAGATATATTCCAGAATTTTTGCTGCAAAAATGAGATGGAATACATGATGCAGCATGTGGGGGTTGACTGAGAACCCCACATATAGCACAGATAAAGGGCCTGAAACTAGTACCTCTCACAGAGAATCTGGGCACCCCCACGCTGAGAGCAAGAATGGCTTCCAGAGTCATCGGAAATGCCAGGAAATACAAAGCATTTTATAAAGTCAAATGCAAAAACCAAACTTAACTGTACATGTCCTATTTAATTTTTTGGTTCAACCATGCCCTGAGAAAACACCAGGAGTTAGCTACCAACCTGGCTCTTGACCTGTGGGGAAAAACATAAACTTATCTTGATCTGCTTTGAAAATATTTAATCACAAAGGTATTTTAACAAGTGCCTAGAATAAACCAAACATACAATTCACTTTGGGAATTGATTTGTGGTCCTTATTTAGGACTACTTCTGAAGGAAGAAGGGAGAAAAAGAAATTTACATGGGAAATACCACATGGCTTCTACTGGGACCTTTTATTAGTAAAATTTAATTAGCATAGTGCCTGGTACATAATAAGTGCTCTATAAATATTTGCTGAATGAATAATTAATGAATGACAACATACGTCTACAATTAGCAAGCCATCAAGAAGCCTACATGAAGAATTTTTTTCACAAAATCTTGGTGATGGGTACAATTTATTCTCTAAGACTTTGGAGGATATTAACAAGGAAAGCTTTACTATCAGATGGCCTTGGAGTTCAAGTACAGGCTCCAATATTTCTTAGCCATGTGACAGTAGGGAAGTCACTAAACCTCCCTGGGCTTCAATTTCCTAATACATAAAATGGAGCTAATAATCGTTGTCTTATAGTTTGAGGTTGAAGATTTTCAGTAACATTCATAAAGAGCTTGTCACATACACGGTACTTGATAGATGGTGACTGTTATTATAAAAGGGAATGCTGGTTCTCACCAGCAAGTTAATCCTTTTGTCCCAGAAATGGGAAGGCTTTCCCAACATTGGCCAAGGTCAGGGCTGCCATAAGCTAAGGTAGGGAACATTCTCGGTTTCACTTTCAAAGTCAAGGGAATGGCACAGATCTAAAGTAGAAAGGAACCAGCAGCACATGTTTTTAAATATTCATAAGGGCTGGAAATGTCTTACTCCTTTCGTTTTCTCTGCCATCTGCTTTTGTTTCTTTTCTTTTCATTCTTATGCCACAGCTGCAAATGAAAACAACCATACAATAACTCAAGTTAAATAAAAAAAAAAAATCAAAATAAAAACAATCTGAGGGATAAAAAGAGAAGATAAATTATAAAGTTTTCCCCTGAGCTCACAAGGCAGCAGAAGAATAATGTTTAATATGAGTTAAACCTTCTGGAAACTAAAATCCAGATCCCATATTTATAATAACGGTGATAAGAGCAATCACTATTTACTAAGTAGCCCCTAAGTGCCACCTGCTGACTACTATCTCTAATGCCTACAGTTACTCTTCAAACTAGGTAAATTATACCCATTTTACAGAAAAAGACATTGCAGATCAGAGAGGTAAACAGATTTTTGATGGTTACACAGCTAATAAGAGATGAAATTGAGATTTGAATCCAGGTCTGCCTGAATCTAAAACCCAGGCACTTTCTACTCTACTGCCCTTCTCCAAAAATGGGAAGGGACCTGAAAAATTAATTTGGGAAATAGTCAGGGCAGCCCGTTTGTACTAAACTGATTTTTTTCAGATAATTAAAATCTGTGATTATAGCTCTAATTAAAGTTAACTCAGATAATTGGTTGTTGTATTTGTGAATGTGCAATTAGAGTCTTCCACATAATTGCAGGGTTTTCAGTATCCTACTTTCCATTTATTAACTACATGCAAACTAGAGCTTTGCTCTACTGGCCTCTAGTCTACCAAAAGCTGCGATACAGCTTTTGGGGTTTCTGGGCCAAAGGAGCATGACCTGTGATACCAACAGCAGGGTCTGGACTCAGCCTCATTTACCACGTCTTTGTCCAGAAGTCAATGAACACCTCACCTTCAGGCACAATACAAAAAGCTCTTATGGCCTACACTGTTGTCCTGAAAACTCCTAGCAGCATGTACCTGAAGAAAAACTGGCAGCAGTGGTCCTCATGTGTTAATTACACTTGCGAAGCCTATTATGCACAGAAAGGGCACCTGCTGGCAGTGAAAATGACTAGAATCCGCCCTTCCTGTGCAGTGAGTAAATTGAGAGTTCATTTCTACAGGAGATAATAGTTTTCAGATTCCATTTCGTGTATCCCTTGCATGGGGACGTACTTAACATTTAAATCATCTGCAGAGGAGCAAACCTCCTTCGAATTTACATGTTTCAGGCTCCTAGCACTTTACTTAAAATGCTAGTTATCCCTGCTGGCTCTTACCACCAAGCATTCAGCTCAATGGAGGTGGAAGTCACGGAGCACAATACAATAAAGTTACCAGCATTGACTCAAATTTCATGACATTTGTAGTCTCTGACCAAAACGGTGGTAGCAGGCTGAAGGTGATCAAATCAAGCCTTGACTGGAGGATCTTTTTTTCTCTTGGGGTCTTTCGTTTCGTCATTCTTACATCTTGCAGTTAACGAACAGACACCAATCCCTACCGGCCTATAATCATCTTTGGTCATATGTCAAAAAGTTCTTTCATGAAAACAAGAGACGCTGAGAGAGACTGCGATCACGTAAACACAGAAAAGTCCCAAGATGGAGCTTCATCGCAGAACCCACTCAGGCACTGATAAATACTAATCTTAGCTTCGATTTTTTGGAGTGGAAATTTGGGATGACAAGGGCTTAGCAGGCTTCCTCGCCAAATCTTCCCTTCTAAGTTAGTCCTGCCAACATCACTGCCCTCAGTCAGGCTGGTGACACAGTTCTTGAGAGTGCTAGAGTCAGAGATGATGTTGAAAAGATCTTGGCTCAGCTTTCACAGGAAAGTAAAACATCTAATAAATCCTCTAAGCAAACAAGAAGGGAGAGATGGCAGCTAGAAAGAACGACTGGTTAGAATACACATTGAGTTCTCAAAATAAAGCTTTTCAATTATAAAAACCATACTTCTTCATTGTAAAAATATTTGAAAACATGGAAAATAAAATAAAAAGCACGCAGGAATCCTCTCCTTCCTCCCCATCACAAGTCACTGTTAAACATTTTGGTGTATTTCTTTCCAGATTTCTGCCTCTCTATATGTAGACATATACATCTAATTTTTGTGTTATGTATACATATACATATAATTCTTGTTTGTTCTTATAAAAATGGAATCATACATACATAATTTCTATACTGGGACAAGTTACTACAGCTGTTGGGGCCTCGGTTTACTGATCTGTGAAATGGAGCTAATAATGCCTGCCTTGGAGGGTTGCTGGAAGATTTCAATGAGATCACATATGTAAAGGAAAAGGTCCAGTGACTGAGGCTTAGGAGATGTTCAACAATGGCAGCTATGTTATCACTGATGTCACTGACAGCATTTTCCTCTCCGCAGTTCTGGACTATGGCTGCTGGTTTTTAAATTAGCTAACAATTTAGCAACCAAAACTGTTCAAATAATGGAAAGCTTGAGTTGTGCTATTTGGCAGAGGCACTATACTGATTCACCCAGCTCCGCCAATCCCTGAACACAGAAGCCCCCTGGTATTCCTGTCTGAAGCACAGCATGAAGACCCACAGGTGAGTCCCTTCTGGGGGGAACTCTGAGGCTGCCCTTTGGAGCACACATGCGGGGTATGGCGTGTATGGGGGCTATACATCTCTTTCCATGTGGGGGACCCTGAGGCACATGTCTATGGGGAAGGAACTCATGTCTGTGAAGCGGATCAAGTGTCTGTGCCTACGTGAGTATCGTATGTCTGTGGGGGAGAGGGGGTGGCTGCAGGTTCTATGCACTAAAGAGGCTAGGTGTCACTATGAGTCTGTCTTGGGAGATGTATGTCCCCTTTCTACCTTCTCCTACCTTTTCTAGCTCTCTTCCTCACTCTCCCTTCCACCTTCCTCTGGTGTGTGTTTTGTTGTTTCTCTTCCCCTCTAGCTCCCCTGTCTCCCTCCTCCTCTCTGAGCATCACTGTCTGCCTCTGCCCAGGCCCCCAGCCTTTCATTCCAGCAACACGCACTATGCATAGCAAACATGGTCTTTATGGTCCTTTCTTTTGAGAAACATGGCAGTGAAAAAAAAACCCAAGACAGTTGGCTCAGAAGCTCAGAAAGAACAGCACACTAAAGCAAAGGAACGGGGCACCAGAGCACATTTGTTGGGAGAGGAGGAAGGTAGCGGAAAGGGGCGTTTAATGGTACAGGGAGAACAGAGGTCAGATGGGTCCCAGAGAATCCTCAGGAGACAGAACGCAGGCCCAGGTGAAGTCAGTGGCCTTGGACAGACTATTTTTCCTTCCTCGGGGCTGGTAGGAAAGGAGGAGAAGACAGACAGGCAGCAAGTAACAAGCTGTGGGACGAGGAGAAAGGCACTTGTGGGAACACAGACCTACAGGGCCTCTCTTTTTGCCACAGACGAGAATGCACCGCCCTCCCCGAGCCTGGTGCCCGGAGTGAGGGCGCGGGATGGCTGCAGGGGAGGAGGGCAAGCTAAGACAGCACCACTTTCTAGTGGGACCTCTCTGCAACGGCTTTCAGACTGTCACCAGCAGTAGCTGCCAGACAAGGAGCAGATAGGAAGAGGGTAGGGGTGCCCAGGGTCAGTGGCAAAGCCTGGAAAACTGGTGAAAAACTCTGGAACAGCTCCTCGCTCATGGATCCTATAGCTGTGTGCGAATGATCTGCGAGTGTGCCTGTCTTCTACACCCAGTTCTATGAGTCCCTTTTGATTGAGACTGACTCTTCATTGCTGTCTTCCCTGCACTTAGCACAGTGCCTGAGACACGCCTTGGCATCAGGAAACACGTGCTGTACTGAAAAAACTCACTAAGGTGCAGAGCAAGCAGGAAGGCAAGAAGAGCCAGAGCGGGTTAGCGAAGAGGTAGAATAGAGAGGGAGCAGCAAGGGCGGAGGGGGAAAGCCATGGTGAAGACCAAAGGGTATTGAGAAGAAGGGAGGAGGACAGGTGACCAAGCAGAAGGAAGTCAGAATCAGAGGGGAACTGAGTGAGCTTCAAATGGTTAATGACACAGGTGTGTCACCCAGTGGATGGCTGATAGCGCTTTTCAGTCTATAAAGTGCTTTTGCGTATACATTATTTTATTTCATCCTGAAAACAAGTTAAAGAATAAGTTCCAGTATTTTCAGCCCTCTACGCACAAGGAGAGATTCAGAGAGGCACAGTCACTCCCTAGGCTACACAGCTAGGCAACAGTGGAGCTGAGACAGGGACTCAGATGTCTTCCTCTCAGTCCCATCCATATTTGTGCCACTACGTGGTCTCTCTGAGGGGCGGAGGTAACCTCTCTATAGATAACAAAACACAGCAAGTGTGAGCTCAGTGGGAGTAAGGGGATGGAAATGAGATGTGGACGTCCCAACAAATAGGAGGTGATGGAGATCCGGGAGACAAGCAGGTGACAGTGACAGGCAGGTGATGAAGGTACTAGGTACTGTGCTAGAAGCCAAATGACAGAGTGGGGTTTGCACCAGGCCATGGCAGTGGGGACAGGAGTCTAACAATCTTCACTTGGAGAGACTTCAGCATTCCCCAGAGTCCCCAAGGGAAGGGGAGATGCTGGAAAACCTGATACAGGGGAGGATGTCTGGCATGGGCCCTGGGTTTGAAAATATTCTCTGAGAAAAAGAGGAAACACTGACATTTAATGTAATAAGGTGAATTTGTTATAAGGGGTTTATATCCTTACCCTTTCCTATCTGCAAAAATTACCTACCTACTCCAGAAGGATGAAAAATAAAATCTAGACCAGCAGTACCTGGAAGTCACCATTAACTAAAAATAATTTCCAAAATAAACCAAGGTATAAAGAGACACAGTGAACAAAATGTGGGGCCCAGCTACCTGATGAATTAAGAAGAAATTTAAAATAAGCCAGGATTACATACTCCATATGGTGGGAAACCTGTTGCCCCTTAATCTTATAGGAGGTAGGAGAGAGGTATGGATAAGATCAGATCGTTCTTATCTTATCCTTGATAAGAAAGTTTTATAAGAAAGAAAGAATTAGTCCAATTCACTTAGTGTTATGCACAAGAGAGGGCCACTGACTTCTACCTGATGGCCCTGAGCTACATCTTTGTTACACCCATGGCTTCTTGGGAGGAAGGGGTGCCCAGCACATTCAACTTAGGAGTGACTGTGGAATGCCTTTAAGCTCCCAGACGATTTGGCTACCCGGGTGAACCTTTTCAGCGAGACAATTGCAAAACAGGCTGGAGATCTCAGCAAAAGTGGACTGAGCCGGACTCAATCACTCTGAACCAGTGGTAAATGTCCTGAATCATCTGTTCTTAAGCAACAGGGCTATGATCCCTCAAATGTGTCCCTTTCTCCTGAAGCTCTCAATTTCTGGCGGGCAGTTAGTGCCTTTCCCTGTGTAAATACGGCGCTACCTTATTGACTTCTGCTGACCTGAGCTGTTTGGAGACAATGTCTTTAATCACATTAAACTAGAGAACGTTATTCATAAGGAAAATGGATCTAAACCAGTCACACAATCTTCTTCAGTAATCTATTGAAGACACACAGTGAGGATGATGATGCTTTTGTAGAAAACATTTACTGAGCAACAACCATGAGCAGACTTTTCTGCTTGAGGTCCTTTCATCTCGATTCATCTTTATAAAATTACGTATTTAACAACTTTGTTTTGCACATGAGGAAACAAAGTCTTAAAGCCAACTGACTTGCCCAAGGTGGCAGAGCTGACTCCAAAGCCTTCTCTTCTTCCTTCCACTAAAACACGTGTCACCGAACAGTGAAATTCTCATCAGAAAACTTCAGAGGGTTTTTGCTTTGTCTGCCTTGTGCTCCCAAACCACAGTTGAGAACAAGTCTTAAGGAACATGCCAGGGCACGGCTGAAACTTGAAGACCTTGGGGACCTCAATTGTTCCTGTCCCCAGTTTCCAATTTGTCTTTGGGCAAAAAAAAAAAAAAGCACACAACCTCTTGGTGCTTTGGTTTCCCCAAACTGAGAAATGCGAAAAGTATCACCCATTCTCTTGAACTCTTCAGAATGTCATGACATATATGAAAACTGTTTGGGAAAATAAAGGGCCATGCAAACAGGTAGTCTAAAACGGATGCTATTCTGAAGTCAGTATTTTAATTTAGAGTCACCAACGGCATTACAACAAGTTACAGACCTAACATGCCCCATCAGTTCCTGGAAAAGGAAAAACGGAGGACGGGGTCCCTGGCAGCCTTACCAGCAGTAGTCCAGCAGATGCGGGGGCAGCACGGGGATGTACACGTGCTGCCAGTACATGGGGTAGAGCATCGCAGCAGACCCGTGGATGCAGGCAGTTAACTGCAACAGAAGCAAATCAGAGACTCAGAGCGAAAAGAATCAAAGGCAGGAAACAGTGCCAGTTGATTTCAGCAATAAAATTAAATATATACTCATCAACATATTTAAAATGAGCTGAAATATCTGGAGAAATAATTCTAAGTTAATTCAATCACCCTTAAGTAAGAGTTTGCTCTTCAAGAAAAAATTTTTTTTTCTGATTATAAAGCTAATGCATACTTACGATAGAAAATTTAGGAAACAAAGGGATAAAGGAAAATAAGTCACTACCATCTGAAGATTAACATTTTAGGCTATTATACACGTAGCACTTGTATTTTCCTTTTCTAATAGAATTAGGAGTACTGTAAATAAGCATTCTTCTGCTTTTTTAAAAGCTAACATTTTGATGCCATTTTCTCACATCTTTAAATATTCTTAGAAATACATCTTTTAATGATACTCAATGAATTTCCCATACTATATTTAACTATTCTTCTACCATTAAGTTATACAATCACAACAGGTCAATAATTTTTATGTATGGTTCTTAGAAGTAGAGTTCAGAGACAAAGGTATAAATATTTTAAGGTACTTAATAAATATAATACATAAGTATCACAAAAATGTTACTATAATAAATGAATGAAGGATGGAGGCTCTTGACACCTCCCTAGTCACACATCACGATTCTGCCCCCCTCCAGCACTGCATTACAGTCATTAGCAGTTTTCAGATTTTATTAATCTTTAGTTTTAATTACTCTGATCATGACTGAGGTTGAACATTTTGTCATATGTTTCTTGACTATTTCTTAGGTAAATGGCATGTTCATATTCTTAGCCCATTTTCTAAAAAATGAGTATTAGATTTTTTTATTGATTTATAAGCGATCACTGGTGATATGCAATGTAATGTTTTTGAAAATAATTTATCCTTAATTTTCTTTGAATTTCTGGGTGCAATTATGTAGACAACTCTTTTCCTTCATGATAGCTTCCACTGCTTTTATCCTAAGTCCACCAAAATTTTCCCCAGCATTTAACTCTTTAATCCATCTGGAATTAATTTAGGTTTAAGAACTGAGGTGAGAATTTATTTTTTCCACATAATCAATTGCTCTGCCACTGTTTACTGACTAATCCTTCCTCTTCCTATTTTTTTGACATGTCCCCTATTTTGTCTACCTTTTTTTTCTTAACAGCTAGAGATATCATATAATCAGTATTTGATACAATTAAAATTTAGGAAACAAAGAGAATATAAAGAGATATAATTGCTACAAAATTCAATATAGTGAAAAAAGGGGGGAAAATCAACCTTTGGAGATATAGCTATGAAGTGACAAAAGCCAACAACACATGTTTCTTTCTGTCCTTTTTCTTTAATGTTTCTTCGGTTTCAGGGAAGCCTGTTCCCATGAGGACCCTCCTTCTTTTGGAAGCTGTTAACTGGCCTTTGCTGACAGAAGGACATTTACGTGGCGAAAGAGTGATGTGCCAAGGCCCAGTTAAAAGAATCCCAGAGGTTAGTGTAACATGAACAGCTTTAAATTGGATATTCTGCTGATGTTTCACAGTTGTAAGAGCCGTGTATTAAAGCCAGGGCCACTGCCCTCCCCCACCCCTCCCTTTTCCCTCCAGACCCTGTTCTTGCAATCAGGTACAGACCACGAACAGGAAATGCTCCAGCAAGCGCTCAAGAGCTGTTCCAGCCGCTCCGCCAAGGCTCGCAGGTTCAGTCCATCCCTTCCCACTCTAGTTTGGTAGGTTCCCATACAAGACAGGCTGACGTATATGTGCATGGCCAGTCCCTCCAGGGCTTCTTAGAGATGAAAACTCCTTGCTGGTATTGAGTGAGTGGAGAATGAGCCAACTTTCCTCTGATTCCAGCTTGAAGTCAGGCTACTGGGTTCCACTGGGCCTGGGCCCCAGCTCTCTCTCCTCATCCTTTAACCAGCTGCCGGAGTGCTCTTCCCAAAGCGCAGGTCCAGTCACATCACCCCCTATCATTCGTCTTCAGGGACAGGTCTGGCATAGGATGTCCGCAGCAGCTCTAGTCTGCCTCCAGAGCGGCATCTCCAGCCACATTCTTCACTGCCTTCTCCAAGTTTATCTTCGGAATAAATCCTTTGCAGATTCAGGAAGAGTTATACAGCAGTTCCCAACCTTTTTGGCACCAGGGACTGGTTTCATGGAAGACAATTTTTCCATGGACTGCGGGTTTGGGGAGGGGGACGTGGTTGCGGGATGATTCAAGCACACTACATTTATTGTACATTTTATTTCTATTATTATTACATTGTCACTTGCCACTCACTGATAAGGTTGATATGAGTCCGCAAGCAAGTGATTTATTGTGGTCTCTGTGCAGTCAAACCTCTCTGCTAATGATAATCTGTATTTGCAACCATTCCCCACTGCTAGCATGACTGCCTCAGCTCCACCTCGGATCATCAGGCATTAGATTCTCATAAGGAGTGTGCAACCTAGATCCCTCACACGCACAGTTTACAGTAGACTTCGTGCTCCTATGAGAATCTAATGCCACTGCTGATCTAACAGGAGGCAGAGCTCAGACAGTGATGTGAGTGATGGGGCGAGGCTGTTAATACAGATGAAGCTTTGCTTGCTCAACCGATGCTCACCTCCTGCCGTGTGGTGCGGTTCCTAACAGGCCACAGACGGGTACTGGTCCGTAGCCCGGGGGTTGGGGACCATGGGAGTTATATACTCCTTTTCCTCCCTTCCCTTTCCACCTGTCCCCCCTAACCTGGCCTTAGCAAAGTCTCCCCTCAGGTCTCTATAGAAGCACTACCTTCCTCTCTGAAGCCTTACCTGGCTCCCCTGGGCACAGGCCCCCATTATTTACTGGACTGTAACTGTCTGCATGTTTGTCCCCTGACTCCAAAGTACAGAAAGACCCTGTCTCTGTTCATCTCCATGTTCTCAGTGGCACAGCATAAATAAGTACACACACACACACACACACACACACACGCGCATGCGCGCGCTAGGCAATGCAATGTGCCCTGAATAAAAAACAATTCTTACTGAGAGTACATTCATAATATAAAGATAGTTTAGTGGCTTGGCTTTTAACATTATGGTACCAACTTTTCACAAGTCCCACAGAGTGAGGTATATGACTCCAATTACAAAATAACAGTATGCTTAGATACACAAATATGCCGCTTTTGGAAAACCAAGTCATTTATTCATTCACCCTTCAATAACACGTCTATTCTAACTCAGTAACACAGCAAATAAATAAATAAAAGCACTTCAAAATCTGCAAGGTGCCATACAAATGTAAGGTAACATCATCACATGAATTAATTTGCAATTCTCTTTGAAAAAGTCACTCAATAGAATGGTCCTGGTTGAGATAGAACTTGATTACCTGATTCTTCAGCTTAAATTAGTTTGGGTCAAAATCCCATTTCAAGCAATAAAGCAGCACACATCTTATCTTCAGACAATATTCTTTTCATGTCTCTTTACCTTCAAAAAAAATCTACCAACCTAAAAGCCAAGATTTAAAACTTATTCTTCATTAAAAAAAAAAAAAATCAAGCTTTTAAGATGTTTGTTCATTTCATTGGGGGGTTTCCTAAGGGTCAAATCTCTGCAATGGGGGTAAAATGTATTCACCCATTTGTTTAAGAAAACAAACAAATAAAACACGGAATTCTTTGGCTCTTTTCCAAAATACTAAATGGCACAAACTATGTGTATCCTTACTTAACAATAGTGGCTAAGCTGATTATAAGAAAAGTCTTACAGTATGTCTATACTTAATCAGAAATAATGTATTGCGTCCTGTAAAGTATGACTGGCCACTTATTTTTAAAATAACTCTAACCAGGTTTCTAAAGAGAAAGGTCCTAAAAGCCTATGCTCATTCCTTACAGAATACAAAATTTAAAAGTAATAAAAGCATATAATTTGCAGTGTAGTCAACAAAAAGGTATTGTGATTATATAACTGAAGTGCAAGTTGAGGAAAATGATCCTATCAAAATCTCACTCAGTGGGAGAACAGAAAGATAGTATGCGTAAAATTTGCCCAAAGTCATTAGTCACAATGAATATTCATCAGAAGCCAATTATCAATCCCATTTAACGACACCCCAAAAGATTCTGCCCTGAAGCAGCTGAATAGTCTAAGACTCCAGACAAAACTAGACAAATTATACAGCCAACAGCCAGTCTAGCCAGGACGCAGATTGTAAAGTAAACCACTGGTGGGTTTTTGGATGCTCTTTAGCAAATTCTGTCCTCAATTAAAGGTGTACAAGGTCAGTTATATCTTGGAGCTTTCTATATGGCTCCATTAGTTTTCTTTGAGGCAAAGAGAGAGAAGGGGAGAAGGTAGTGGGGACGGGACATGAATGGATCAATGACAGAGTTGGAAAAATCACAAGGACACTTTTTTTTTAGTTTAGGTATTTCACAGAGATAAAGCCCAGATTGGCACCATCTTAGACACCAATGCCTCAGCTGAATCCTAATGGTAGCTCTACAATTTAACATGAAATAAAAATAAGAATCTCCCCTCAAAACCCCACCCCCCCCAAATACCCCAAAAGTATACGTGCCAGGTATCACTGTTGGGGGTTCAGACCCTTGTGTTGTTTTAAAGGAATGTGTGTGTATTGATACACAGACACACTCATCACCACATTTCACAGATAAGGAAACGGTCTCAGAGGTGAAATAACTTGCCCAAGGCCACATCCCCAGTAAGTGACAGAACTGGGACTCACATCCAGGTCTGTCAGACTGTAATGGCCGCTGTGTCTCCACAATGCATAATTAATTCACAGAGTGTCTGAGTGCCTACTCTGCGCCATCCTCTGTGCTGAGGACTCTGATGAAGCGTTGTCCCTGCTGGCACTGCCACACTATGTAGACGTGCGTCTGCCTTGCTGTTAGACGTCCAAATATCTTCCAGGACAAAATACCAACATCAGAAAATAATCATTTTTAAAACAAACACAGGTCTGATAATTTCCTGGGGATTAGTTACATTTAACTGAGGTGTTGAAGTGTCTTTAATCCACAGGAAATTCTAGGCAAGGAAGTAAGGATTGTTAGCCAAAGGGAAAGCTCTGCATCCCATTTTGAGCACACACATTTCAAAGTCTGCTTTTCTGTCATGATCCCTTCCACATACTTGCACGGAATCTTCCACTGACTCTCTTTTTGACCTGAGAAAGCCACTCCCTCTCCTGGGTCTCAATTTCCCGTCTAAGTAAAACGAGAGGCTGGACTACATGCCCCTTCCAGCTCGGACAGCTTATGATTGCAGAGGAGCTGCCGTTCTTCACCTTCTTCAGCTATACTGACTGAGCCGACATAAACCAGGGTTGGTCTCAATGTTGGTCTTGTTTCCTCATCTCTGCAGCGAGGATTCCAAGTTCCAAAAGCTGGCAGAGGAAAGTATCGGACAGTCACAGTCATTCGTCACATCCTAGAACTCAGAGTGTTAAATAATTAAACTGACACCTGCTTCACAGGGTTAGAGGCATTTGGATTTCCCCTCTGAACCTAAACATAAAGAAATTGATAAAATGAGGAGTATAGAAAGAATATCAGATTACTAACTTTAAAGAGAGGTCTTTTTTTTTTTTTTTTTTTTTTTTTTTTTTTTTTTTTGAGACAGAGTCTCACTCTGTTGCCCGGGCTAGAGTGAGTGCCGTGGCGTCAGTCTAGCTCACAGCAACCTCAAACTCCTGGGCTTAAGCGATCCTCCTGTCTCAGCCTCCCGAGTAGCTGGGACTACAGGCATGTGCCACCATGCCCGGCTAATTTTTTGTATATATATATTTTAGTTGTCCATATAATTTCTTTCTATTTTTTTTAGTAGAGACGGGGTCTCGCTCTTGCTCAGGCTGGTCTCGAACTCCTGACCTCGAGCGATCCACCCGCCTCGGCCTCCCAGAGTGCTAGGATTACAGGCGTGAGCCACCGCGCCCGGCCCGAGAGGTCATTTTTAAGTCTGTTCATTTCAACCAAGAATCATCCCATTTAGAACAGTTGCAGAAAATGTTGTGTCCCTTAAGCAAGGTGTGAGCTTTCTCAATTTGAGAACTAGATTTTTCAGTTTAATTATAAACCATCTTTGTAGTCATTAGGAAATAAATAATGCCGTGATTCAAACAGTGCTGTGATTTTTGGGTTTTTTTTTTTTATTATGATTTATTCTCAAATGGAAAATCCATTATAAAATCAGCAAAAAAGATTTAAACAAAATCTGCAACCCTTCCCTGGGTATAAGAAAAACCTTTAATTATGTTTACTATATTTAGTGGGGGAAGAGTTGGCTTTTAAGAAACTATCCAAGACACCTTAGCAGAAAGGCAACTTAGAAAGCCTCAGAAATCAAAGGACTTTCAGCTAGTCTAGACACATGTTGGACACATGAGTAGAAAGAAGAAACAAAAGAGCAAACAATGTCTTGCTTTTTTTAGAAGCTAAAATATAGTGCTTCTTTTGGGGGTGGGGAGGGTTTGGAAGGAGAGCAATCTTTCTCCCAGCAGTTTCTCTTCCATGTTGGTGGAACTCATCTTACCTCTTCCCTCTCCATTATCCTTTAAGGAAAGGGAAGGGGGAAAAAACCCACAAAAAACCCTAACATGGAGTCAAGTAGATGTCTTTCCCCAAGAGCAGTATCACCCAGTCAAGAGGAAGCTTACTCAGGAAATCAGCCGCCTACTTAATTACTTCTTTCTCTCGCTCTCTTTTTTTTTTTTTTCCTTAGCTATATCTACTAGCTAGAGTAATCTGAGTAAGTTATTAACTGGGGCAACAAGCTTTTGTGCCAAGATTTGACACTTCAAAACATCAAAGCAACTAAAACTGCCAGAGAAAAGCTTTAGCTAGCAAAGCAGAGGCAGAAACTATGGTATGGTAAACTACACTATAAAGTAAGCCCATAGCACCAAGATGAAAAAGAAAAGGCAAGGAATGATAACAATTTATTCAAATACATGTTGTATTTGAAATAAATGCTGCCACTGCTCCCCTCTGTGTCTAATGCAGACATAACTAACCGATCGTGGAGTCATGATACAGCCTGAGGATCCCTCCTAAAGTGCAACCACTATCAATGGAGCACAGCTGGCACGCAACAAGAAATCTGTCGCCTCAAGTCTAGACAAGTGGATCTTTACCGTTCTTTGAAAATATTTCCAAGATCATAATTTATGTTTAGCTAAGGGATTTACACTATTGCTTTAATAAAGAATCATATATATACGTATATATAAACAAAGCATAACTGAATATGGAATCCTGAGTACCTATCTGTCAGGTATCCACACACAGAAAAGAAACTAAGGAAACTTCAGGTGGCGAGTTACTAAATTTGCATGTACGGAGAAAAAAAAAAAAGACTCTACCCCGTGAAGTCTTCTCTGGCAAACCCAATCTTAGAAAGTGACAGTAAACTCAAATGAAAGATTAAAACTATAAAACAACCACCACCATGACCACTTAATTAGTATTACTATCTGCCAAACACTGAGAACAGTGCTTCACATGTATTTAACTCATTTACTTTTCACAACAGCCCTATAAGGTAGGTGGCATTATTATTCCCATTTTACAGATGAGGCAACTCAAGTTCCTGGGTGTTAAGGAACTTGTATAAGGTCACAGAGCCAGTGACAGAGCTAGGATATGAGCCTAGGGAAGGCGAGCTCCTGAGTCTCTGCTCTTAGCTCCACAAAACTGCCTCTCTGCTCTGATCTGTATTAATCCGACAATTACTGAGTATCTACTACGTGTACACGCCATGCCCTCAAGCAATTTAAAATAGAGAGAGAAAGATCAAAATGCAAACAATCAACTTCAACACAAAAGCATTATGAAAGAAGTGCTATAATAGAGGTTCAAGTGTGTTAGCATATAAAGAAGGAATCATTAATTCTGCCTGGGGCAAGAATCAGGCCTGCTTCTCAGAGACAGAGACATCAGAGCAGAGGGAGCCTGGAAGGATGAAGAGGAGAAGCTGCTAGTCCCCCTCCCTGCTGCGAGGCCAGCCAGGTGGGAACAGTGGGTCAAGTGAACACAGCAGCTTCTTAGGCCGCTCAAGCTCTGTATAGTGATGACTGTGAGAATCCGAATAAGAAATGACCATTTAGTGAAATGACTCAGTGACTAGTGAGAAGTGGGTGGGTATACAAAACCTCGTATGAATTGCTGTGACTGTTCCCTGTTGCTTGGATTCATTCACCATCCACTATCATCAGTTACGCTAATTAAATCTTCAGAACTCTCCCAGGATCTCTATCACCTTCCTTGCTTCTGAAAGTCAGATGGGGTTTATTGCCTGCAAGGATGAGATTCAGCCTCAAGTAACATTTACTGAATGAGTAGTATGTGCGCAGCGCTGGCCCACACACTTTCATAGCTATGATTGTTGAATCCTGTTAACAACCCTGAGGTAGGTATCAATACTACACTTGTTTTCACAGAAGAGGACAGAGGGACTCAGATGTCAAGTAACGTGCCCAAGGCCATATGGCCAGAAGGTGGCACAGGGAGGATTAAGTAAAAGGTAGAGGCAGAACTTGAACAAAATCATCCTGACTTGAAATCTGATGCTCTGTTCTCTAGCCCTGCTGTCCTTTTTGGGGGAAAGATACCATGAGCAGGGCTATCCGACACAGCTAGCTGGTAGACTCTGTAGCTACCGAAGTAGCAGAAAAGAAAAAATGTGACTGTTCATTATGTTGGGACCAACCCATGACGGCATGGCCTTATCTCACAGCACACCACCTTGGTTCGCCAAAGTGACCACACTTTCAGTCTGCAGAAACAACACAGGAAATGATGAGCCCTTGTTCCCCGGGACTTAAGCCCCTTAAATTTCTTTAATGAAATCCACAGAGACGTCCGCGAATGTGGGTACTATTTAGGGCCTTCCGGGTACATTCAGATGCCAGTTATTTGAATATTGCCCATTAGTGTATTTTGGTAGAGATGTGATACGTAAGATTGCGTAAGGAGTAAACTATCAGTCCTACAATCTAAGAATATACGATTTATTTCTCAAATTGACCCTGTTACTAAAATAATAAAATTTTCTGCCATGTTCTTAATGAAATGGCTAAAAGAAACATCGCCTCTCTTACACACGTTCCCCAAATTACAACGGTGGACAGCATTGGTATTTCATAACATTACTGAGACCTTGAACAGATTATACTTAGTTATGTCCTGTTTTTGACTAGCCAAGGACAAAATCAGAGCTCTCCCAGAGAGAGTATAGAAACAAAGAACTTTTAAAGTGCTAGTTTGTACTCATAAACATCTTCTAAACAAACATAATCAGTTTTCTAATTACAGAGACTCAAAACAAAAATGAGTCTAATGATGCAAAACAACCACCACAAAGAATAAATATTGTTTTTATCTTGGAGAACTGTCTATTTACTGGTCCTAAATCTGGCTGTGTATCCATCAATTGGGGAACCTGAAAAAATATACATTCTGTGGTTCCACACTAGACCTTTTGAACTGGAATGTCTGGAGGTAGTTAGTGTCCAAGAATCTGCATTTTTAACAAGTTCTCTGGGTGGTTCTAACACGATGCTAACCCATGGATCAGCATTTGGGAATCACTAATAAATCTGAATCCTGTGCCTCGTCCAAAACAGGTGCTCAATGTTTGTTGAAGCAATGGGAGAAGAGGCAGGAGAGGAAGGTAAGAACCAGAAGGGAGACCATGGCTGGTAGAAGTCACATCAAGTATCACAAATTAACCTGTTGATATTTTGTATTACATTATAGAGTCTCTATAACACCTCAAGTTTCTTCAAGCCAGTTATAGTTTAACATGAACAAGAGAAAACCAATTCACAGATAATTAAACGAAGAATATAGTTCAAAAAGCAGTTACTCACACACACACACACACACACACACACACACACTTAAAAACCAGAGAAAAACCACGTAAGTAAAACATACCGATCTTTTCTCCTACTTCCTGTCGATGGAAGTTCCTTCCGTTTATTTTTAACAGTATTTAATATTCTCTAAGCCACAATAAAATTTTATGTAATGGAGATTAGAGAGGCTATGTAATTTGGAAGTTTGGCTGCAGAGCCTGTATTTCATGCCACTTCATTACATTTTGTTAAGGATTTCCCTCTTCACCAAAAGGATTAGTTTTCTTCTCACTTCTTTGAATACTCCTCTTAGGTTGTTAGTGTGAACTAGGTTAATCTCTCTCTTTTTTAACATATAAAAGATGAACAAACAAAATGTTCGATTTATTTTATTTTTTAAATAGAACACTAAATTTAGTCTTAGAATTCTCTGTTTGGTAAGTTTCCAGTTACAAGGTCTTGGCATCCCTTGAGCACAGTTTGAAACAAAATAATGCAGTTTGTTCCTACGGCTGGAACATGCAGAGTGGAGTGTGCAGGCAAAGAGGCCTTGGCTCCGGTCCAACATTTCAAACCTCCTTAAACTGCCACTCTCGTCTCTGCTTCAAGGGCTGCAGATAAGCAAACAGGATTAGTTTTTTCTAGTCTAGAAGAGCTGGGAAAGCTTTACACACATCATTCAGGTGCCCAGCTCATCACACAGGCTGGCACAGTCATGACAAGGTGGCATTCATCAGGAAAGAAGTAAAAATGAAGCCAGATCTGAAAAACTGCTCAGTCCACAAACTGGTCACAAGAACAGGCGGTGCTCAGACAATGGATGCTGTCAGTGGGAGTGGGTACGACAGGACTGGGGCAAGGCTGGGCAAGTATCCAGGCTTCACTCAAATACCGAGGCATCTCCTAAGGGCCATACTGAGGATGCTGGTGGGGAGACAGAAGTATCACCCACCACTCTTCAGGCCACCGGATTTCAAGGTCCTACCCAAGTCCCACGTTCTCTGGGACTAATTTTGTTTACCTAGTTAGGAAGATACTGACAGGGAGAACTGGCTGTTCTTTTTCTTCCCTAAAAGAGGTATCATCAGAAAAGTAATCATTCTTTTCATAGTTGTGGGTATCACACAAATTATTAGGTGTGGAGGCTCGATTAGGTCACGGTCTTGCCACTAAACAGTACTTCCTTCTAAATAGCATCCACTGGATAAAACAAACATACATTCCTCAGGAAAGTAAATATGCCTTTGTCATCATTTAACTGGATATCCTTAGTTTTCAAAACATCTTGTAGTACCCCTAAATTATAAAAGGGGGCAATTAGGACCAAGATACACAGGAGCTGGAAGGAACTATAGTCTATGAACCCTGAAACCACAGCAAGTTAAAAATGATATGCTCCAGGGCCCCACCAAGGCTGTGGCCATGGCAGGAGAATGGTGTAGGTGCAGCTGGGAGACAGCCGAGTTTAAGAAGACACAGATAGAATGGACTGAATCTGAACAGTGTTTAAGGAAATGGAGCTTTGGCTAATAGGGAGGGTGTACCAGCTGGAAAATCACGTACCAACCTTCTGTTTCCCTGGTGCCTAGAGTAGTGCAGCCACACAGGGCTTGCCAAATTGGAAGTGAAAAGCTCAGGTATGCATTCAAAGGCAACAGCCAGGCTGAGGTTCTCTGTGTCATTTTAGATCCATGGTCAACAGCATCATGCTAAGAATATTTTCTGAGTGCAAGTGTCACAGGGAACTCATGACAAATGGAGAGTTACCAAGGAGGCAGTATGAGGTAGCAAGAAGGATGTTGGCCTGCAGCCAAGAGAAGTGGGTTTTTAATTCCATCTCTGCTGCTCATCTTAGACAGGGCACATCAACATCCCGGGTGCCAATATTCTCATCTGCAGAAGGAGAAGAAAACCAACAAGCTCCTAGGATTGCTGTAAGAACTAATGAAAAAATATGATAATCATATATATGATTAGCACAATGCCTGGCACACGGTCGGTAGGTGGCTCAGATAGATTAACTGAACAGAATTTTAAAAGGATGAGGGAGAACTGGGAGCCTCCGATATACAGTACTGAGTATGAATCTAAATAAGGGTGCTCTACACGTTTATTCTGGGGATGCTCTTTTGGTAGTCTTGGAGCTATTTACAAGTTACACCAACAACCCCGCTATATATCACACAATCAAGTCTTATTTTTCACCCAAACCAGTATTACCCAGCTCCACCAGTCACTTAATCCACTAGATTTGGCTCAGAGCATTTTTTTTTTTGGTTCTTTATAAGGATTTCCAAATTCCCTAAGTGGGGTGGATATTCCTAACAATGTGTCTCTGGCTCATGTGACTATTACCACGCAAGGGATTGGAAAATAATGTGAGAAGTGAACCCAATAGACCTAACTTGGTCCCCAAAGCAAGCACTTTGTATGTGTAATTCAGGGATGTTTCTGCCTTTCCAGAAGCCAAAGCTTCCTTCCCCTGACACTGCATCATAATGACCTATTTGCATGCCACCTCTCCTAAAGTCTAGGATGTGACCTTGGATGAGTTATTCCACCTCTCTGAACAGAAAGGCTGTTCTGTAAAGTGGGAATAGTATCCATCTTGTAAGAGTGCTGATGGAATTACATATTCTCTCTACAGAAGTCTTTGACCCACCTGCTATCCACAGGAGTTCCAAAAAGCAATATTAAACTCAGATACAAAAATATGGAAGAAAAATGAGGCCTTTGTGCTACAAGAAATCACCCTGAAGTATCTACATTAGAGAACAAGAGTTAGTTAAGCCTTCCCTATTTATCATTTATAAAGGAAAACAATCAATATACATTAACTAAGCAAAGAGAACAAAAACTTACATTTTTCTTATACGGAATATCACAATGTTATTGACCGAGAAACCCTGAAATGCGTATTACCTGACTCTGAACTAATTATTGCAGGGTTTGTCTCTATTGACGCACAGTCATTTTTATAGAAGAGAGCACTCTGGAGTGTTTGACAGCTTTTACCTTTCAGACGCTTGATGGCTCTGAGAAGCATTAAGCATACATCTCAAACAAAATTGAGAAAAACGTGCTTTGCCAAGGTATTACAGGCCATGTTAGGATCTTGTAAGACAGGGTCCTCAGCAAATCTTGGGCTCAGATCTGACTTTGCATTCTCCCCACACACCCACCCCCGTCTAAAAGATAATAAAAAGTCATTCTTGGGGAAATAAAAGGCAGCAATTAGAAAACTTTTTAATTCTGAATTTGAAGAGGTCTAAAGGCTTGACTAAAACTGATGTCTGCTTAGCTACTTCAGCCCAGAGAGGAAACCACTGCCTAAATTTAGTGTCAGTTGCTTCTTTTTTCTTTGTAGTTTGTATTTATCCATCAATGATATACCATTCAGTTTTTCTAACTTGAACTTCATTTGAATAAAATCATAGTGTACAGTATATTCTTCTGTAAGTTGTTTCTTTTCCTCAGCATTCTACATTAGAGACACAATCATGTTGGGAGTATAATTCATTTTTACTGATACAATATTCTGTTGCATGACTATACACAGTTTATCAGTTCTCTGTTTACAGTCATGAGGACTATTTCCAGCATGAAAAAAACAAAAAACAAACCAAAAAAAATGATGCTATGAACATTCTTGTACATGTATCCCACTATACGTGACCAAGGGGTATGTGGACACACAAAAAAATTTCATCTAGGAGTAGAATTGCTGAGTGATGGGCATATGCAAATAGTTTTGTACCACAGACTCTTCAAACAGTGGTAATGAAATTCTCCAATACAACACTTGGCATTGTCAGATACCCAATTTTTGCAAACTTAGTGTTCTAATCACTGTAGTTTTAATTTGCTTTTCTGTGATTACTAATGTGGTTGAGCATCTTTCCATATAGTTACTGCCCATTTGTATTTCTTCTGTGAGATGTCCATTCATGCCTTCTGCCAATTTTTCTATTAATAGGCTCATCATCTACTTTTTAATTGTAGTAGTTCTTTATATATTTCCAATACTAATTGTCAGTGTTTTATACGGCAAATATCTCAGCTTGTGACTGTCTTTTCATTCACTGAAAGGTATCTTTTAACAAACAAAAGTTCAGAATTTTAATCTTTTCCTTTATACAATGTATATTTTGGATCATCTTTAAATAAACCCTTTTCTACTCTCGGATCATCAGGCATTATGCTATTTTGTCTTCTCAATGTTTTTAAATTTGCCTTTCAAAATTCCATTTGGAATTTAATTTCGAATGTGTTCAAAAGAAATTGTCTTCCTTTTCTTCCCCATGTAGATATGCAGTTTTTGTAAAGTCCATCTATTCCCCATAGATTCTACAATGTCAGCTCTATCATATATAAAGAGCCCATGTACATGTGGTCTGTTTCTGGGCTTTCTGTTCTGTTCTGTCAGTCCATTTGTGTATCCCTGTGCCACCACCAGCATCTTAATTACTACAGCTTTATAGAAAGTTTGGTATCTGATAAAGCAAGCTTCCACAACCCACTCTTTTTCTTCAAGTTGTCTTGGCTTTTTCTTTGGCCTTTCCGTATTAGTTTTAGAATCAGCTTGTTAGGTACTATGTAAAACTCCATTGGGATTTTGAATAAAATTTTATTCAATCTATAATCATTTTAGAATAAAATGACATCTACAAGATATTAGGTCTTCCTATTCATGAACATGGTCCTGCCATTTTCCATCGATTGGTGACCATAAGAGTTTCCCATTTTAATATGTTAACGCGTAAGTTATTAATATATTATTTTCTAGTATTATCAACTTTATATTTTTGGAATTAACCCAAGTTAGTTATTATGAATTTTATTTTTTACACATTTGTTTACTATTTTAAGACTTTTACACCTATGTTAATGAGTGACATTGGCTGGTAATTTTTCTTTCTTGTACTGTCTCCTTGTGCTGTTGAATGTCAAGGTTATACAAGTATCACAAGAAAAGCTGGGTTGTATTCCCTCTTTGTTCTAGATTCATAAGGAGTCTAAGATTGAAATTATCTGTTCCTTGAGATATTTGATAAGAAAAAATAGCTATAAAACAAGTTAGGCTAAATGTCTTATCTGGAAAAATATTTTAAAGAATCATTCAATTTCTATAAATGATCTATTCAATTTTTCTATTTCTTCTTGTGTCAACTTTGGTAAATTATCTTTTTCTATCTATCTTGCCTTACTTTTCAAATACTGGCATAAAGTCAAAAATAGTATTGTCTTACTATTTTTAAAATCTCTGTTGCATCTGTTCTTTGTCTTTATAGATTTATTCCTTTATTTCAGTTTTGGCAAGGAGTAGAAATAACTTTGCACGTTTTATCTAATATGTTTGTGTGAACAAAATCACACAGAAGATACAATCTTCCTTATCTATAAGATGGAGGTAATAACAGAACCCACCAAAGTTGTAGTAAAGATTAAATCAGCTAATATATGCCAAGTGCTTAGGATAGTACCTAGCACATACTAAAGGGCTCAAAAATATCATTATTAGATTATAGAGAATTCGGTTCCACTGAGATGATGCCCTGTTTTTGTTTGACTAAGGTTGATAATCCAAAGCAACAGTAACGAGCTATGGGCTAGACTCTTTCAAATGTACCCTCATTCCATTTGGTCTCATAAATAGGTCGCGATAAACCTGGTTGGCAATACTCTTAATCTGAAACTCAGTCTGGGTGTTCATGCCTTGAGATTATGAACAGCACTTATAATGTAAAATAAAATACAAAACAAAAACAAGAGGTCTGCAATAGGTTGTTTTCACCTTGAGGTCAACGGCTATGCTTCTGTCACCTACTATGTGCTATAAGTCTAGCACATTGCAGGCAACCAAAAAAATGTGAGTTCTTAACAATGAATCAATAACCAAAGAAATAAAATAATTAAAGTTATGATGAAAACCATAAGGAAAACTCTTAATAGTTTCGTAAGTTTTCATTATTAGGTGGTGTTTTTATTCATAGGTAAACACATGACTGATTTTATCCATTGGCCTTTCATTGGGGAACTCCTCACTATAAATAGGGTTTTCTACCCTCTCTCAAAGAAGGATGACTGTTAGGCATTCTAATCCCAGTCAATTTTTGTAGGTAAGTTTTACATAAAAACAAAACCAATATCACCAACAAAAAACTTTGCAAAGATATTGAATTATTTAGGCGGAAATATAGTGACGGCTGTGATTTACTTTCAAATGCATCAAAAAATAAGATGGATTGATAGATGGTATGAAGGATGGCTAGATGGATAAATATGTGACAGAGCAACTGCAGGAAATGTTACCAGTAGAATCTAGATGGAATTATACCAGCATTCACAGTAAAATGTTTTCAACTTTCTATAAAGCTTGGGAATTTTCATAATAAGACATTAGGGAAAGTATAAACTATATTTAGCAAGTAAAAAGCTGAAATAAAAAGATGTGAAAAATATTTATATTATAAATACAGCAAAAGTTATTATACTATATAAAGAGCTCATTCTAATTTACAAGAAAAACATCAAGATCCCTAATAAAATAAATGGCAAAAGACATTAACAAAATATAAATAGGAAATAAACCCACGGAAAATGTTCAGTTACCTCTAACTGAAGAAATTAAAATTAAAGCAAACTGGAAATACCATTTTATATCTACTTTATTAGCAAAATTAAAACATCTGCACAAACACACACACACAACTCTGGCAAGGATGCAGTGAAACTGGTACACTCATATACAGCTGACAGCATTTACTGCAGAAAGCACAGCCTGTTTGGGAAGGAATCTGGCAGTCCTTTGACCTGGTGTCCCCTCCTTATAATATGGACTATATCAGTCAATAGACGTTCACTACAGTATTATTTATTGAAGGATTAAACTACGAACAACCTAAATGGCCATAAAGAAAAGGAAGATTTAGTAAATGATGAGATATCAGTATAATGGAATATGGTGCAGACATTTAAAAAATGACAATAAAGGAAGCATTTGTAGAAATATGCAAAATGTTCATAACACATAATCAAATGGGGAGCTATAATTGATTGTGAGACTAAGAATAAGTGAAATGCGTATTGGCACTGTAAAAAAAATGAATAATTAAAGAAAATGACGTTACCATATAAGGGGATTGTGGCTGATTCCTTTTTCTAAATTTTCTTTAATCTTGCCGATACATCTTTCAATTAAAATGAAATCATCAAAAAGCCCGTGTCAGGACTGTCTACTCACAGTGCTGAGTTTGCTGCAAATGATGAGTATGCGGCGTTCGTACAGCATACTGGCGTACAGATGCAACATGTTGTTTACATCCACAGCCACAAAATATTCTGTCAGATTTCTCTAGGAGAAAGAAGAAGGCAAGGTTTGTGGCTTATTTTGTTTGTTCTTATTACAAACAGTATCTAATAAAAGTGCAAGAAACAGAAAATAATCAGAAAGCATACTTTCTTCTTCCCCTGTCCTGTGCTTTCTACCTGGGAGGCCAAATCCCATTCATGTATAAAATCATGAAATGTAAAGTTGGAAGAGACCTTAGAGGGGAAGGAGCCTGAGCAATCACATCTTCGTGTGGCGATCACAGTTTATGACATGAGGTCGCATACAGCACAACGTCTGTCCTTCATGTCATCTTGGAAAGGTGAGCAGAACAGGAATGCTACGATTTTACAAATGAGGAAACCAAGGCCGAGAGAGTTTTGCCAAGTTCAAACAGTCTAATAAGCAATAAAGACAGGACCGCTGCTCAGATCTTTGGACTCCAGATCCTAGAACCTTCCCAATGTACTGTACCATACGTCTAAGCAAAAGAAAGTACCCAAGGGACCAGATGCGTCTGGCACAGAGCCTGTTTCTATGCAGGTGATGCCACCCGCGAAGGCCGGGTGTGCTCCTCTCCCCTCATCGCTGCTGGTGCCCCCTCCTTCGCAGTTTACATTCACTAAAACGGCTCAGCTGGAATTAAAGTCATTTCGAAGATTTACAATTTCTAGGTATTTCACTCAAAAGGGGAAAAAGAAATCGAAGACAAACAGCAGCAAGTTGTGACAAAGCAGTGTTTTAACTAGCTTTTTTCTGTAGCCCAGGTTTCATTCTTTTAATTAGTACTATAGATTGGCACTCTTTAGATTTCGGAAAAAATGTAATGTGCTTCATTTATACAATCTTTTCTATACCCACCTGACTTTAATCATACATGAATATGCTAATTTCCTCAGTGTTAACCTCAGCAAGGTTTTCAATGCCGCACAATATAACCCTCTGAAAGTGAAAGGGGGTGGGGAGGGGAGGAACGCCACTGCCAGGGGCTGCAGTTTATAATGATGAAAGATCTATAACCCATAAATTGAAGTAAACCAGGTGGATTTTACATGCAAAATAGCATAAAGTGCTTTTCAACAATATTATGGGCTGGGAATAAGAATGGGCACTTATCTTATGATTTATTATTGTTTGACTGGAGTACCCAGTTAACCGTCAACCTTTGTAAATAAAGAGCAAGTGAATTAATAGCTCCATGTACTGACTACCGATCAAGTATCAGCCACTGTGCCAGACACTTCACACGTGTAATCTTATGCAATCTTCACAAAAAT
Source organism: Eulemur rufifrons (assembly GCF_041146395.1). Taxonomy (NCBI): domain Eukaryota; kingdom Metazoa; phylum Chordata; class Mammalia; order Primates; family Lemuridae; genus Eulemur; species Eulemur rufifrons. The sequence goes on from NC_090989.1 coordinate 275,747,084, forward strand.
CCAATGAGGCATTATTCTTTCCAACATATAGATAAAGAAAAGTCTGGAGAGAGTAACTGGTAGAGTCAGATGTGACTCCACAGCCCATACACTTTTCTTTACACTAAACTGTCCCTCTGAAATATATCTACCATGTACAAAGCTTTACATATATTATTTCACTTAATCTTGAAACCACTCCTTGAACTAGGTATTATCATCCCCATACAAGGACGAGAAAACAATGCCACAGTGACATGGTAAGTCGGTAAGACGATTCAGCCCTGGGTGGGTCTGTTTCTAAACTTGTACACTTTTTTAATACTGCTAAAAATTGTAGGTAAAAATCATATTTGGAAAGAAATGATCAAATATGCCTAAATAAAGGGGGCAGTTTTTCTGTTAAAAATTACTGCTACCTCAATTATTGAGTAATCCTTACGTGCCAGGCAATAGGTACTTTACCTGTGTTCTCTCTAATCTTCTCAACAACCCTGAGATAGGCATTATCATCTCCATTTTATAGATGGGAAAACAGGCTCAGGAAGGTTCAGTAGTCTTCTAAAGGTCACCCAGCTAGAAAGGGCAGAGCCAAGTTTCAAAACCAGGTCGCCTGAATCCAAAACTCACACTCTAACCATGGCATCAACTTGCCTCTTAACAAACCCAGTGAAAAAACAAAACACACAGGAAAGGCGGTCTGAATAAGTCAACCAGCGTATCCTGCTCGGTGGACTGAGGAAAGCTGAGCTAATGATGTCAGGGTGGGGTTTGTACCAAAGACTGTGACATGGCAGAGCTCTCCTCGCAAACAAAAATATGAGGCCCTTCGCTGAGCATTTCAGTAAAAGCTTAACTGCTGATGAATTACATGAATTTTTCTTTTAGGAGAGGATGGAAGTAAAAAGAAAATAGAAATGAGGAGCTTAAAGAAGGCCAGAAAGCCCATTAGCACTTTTGACAGATCCAAAGATAACTCTGAAGCCACCAAAACGTGGCCTCAAGAGTCTGCCAAGAAGCTTCACGCTGGGGAGAAATATGTTACACAGCTTGCCGTCCAAATAGGGAGACACAGCGTCAGAGACAAATCTTGCGCCTTATTTTGGTGGGAGAGAAAAAAAAAAAAAAATCACAAGGATACTTTTGTGGATGGAGAAGGGAACATTTCTGAAATAAAAACACCATTTGAATGAGGCATGCCTCCCATCTCCAATCATGTTCTGAGGGACTCAGGTACTTGTTCCAAAAACTCTACACAGGTATGTTAAAAAATATGTAACATTTAGCCAAATTCTCTCTAAACTGTCATGTACTTTTTTGGTATTTCTCATCCCATCTGTGCTGATTACCAAGATATTTGTGTCTAAACAGAAGCTGTCTTTCTTATCTGCTTCCTCCCCTGCCTCTTTCCTTCTGGGATGCCACCCGCCGGAGCGGGTGGGAGTGGGTGGAGTGCCAACAGCCCTGGGAACCTCGCTCAGCCGTGGGAGCACCTGTAGGGCAGAGTGGGGCCTCGGGAGCAGCTGCAGGGAGCGCCTGCAGTTCTCACCCAGCCTCGGCTCGGGAGAAAACCCCTGGCAGACAGGGATCTCCGTCCCCCTGCCTTTAAGCACCCAGCAGCTTGAGCACCCCAATCCTCAATTTCTCAGACCTGCCGTGCCTTTTCATACCCCCAGGCCTTTACTTCTGCTGTTCCCTCTGCTGAGAATGCTCTTCTCTTCCATGAGGACAACGATTCACTTTTTAAGACCCAGCTGGAATGTCACCTGCTCCTGCTCCTCAACTCATTAATTAAGCTCCCCTTTGTGCTTCCATGGCAATTTGTTCCTAGCTTATAATAATTCGGTTTGTTTGTGTTTTTGAGACAGGGCCTCAGTCTGTTGCCTGGGCTCTATAGAGTGCAGTGGTGTCATCATATCTCACTGCAAGCTCCTGGGCTCAAGCAATCCTCCTACCTCGTCCTCCCCAAGTTCTAGGATCATAGATGTAAGCCACCACGCTTGGCCAGTAATTCAGTTTTAAGTATGTTTTTGTCACTAGACTGACGTCCCCTTGGGTAAAATTACATATCCCATCATCTAGCAGTTTGAGGAAAGAATGAATCAGTGAGTGAAGGAAACAACTGACTGAAGACTACTTCTCCTTAGGTCTACTGTGAGTAGTGCGGTACAGGAGGGACACACCAGCCTAGAAGAGGGACAAGGTGGTTAATGAGGAAGAACATACCATTTGGCTTCAGAAACCTGGCTTTGAGTCTGAGGAAGTGATCAGTTACTTAGTAATGGTGAAGGGCCCACAGGAAAAGAACTGACACTGGAAACCGCACAAAGTCAGGTAAAATGGCTGGGAGTAAGGGAAGGGAGGTAAAGGGGCAGCTTGTCAAGGTATCTGTGGCCACATTTATTAAAAGTGTAAACACATCAGTGGTTTGTTCACCAGGTAACTGAGGGGCGGGGGGCTGTGCACAGAAGCAGGTGCTCGTTTCATGACCAGGTCAGGAATATTTCTCCGCCGGGTAAGAGCAGAGCACAGGAAAAGAGAAGCTTCCATGGGGCACTGTCCCAGTCCAGACTGCAGCCAGAATACGTCGTGAGCTTGTGTTTATAAAAGATACAAGGTCTGCCACTCTCCCCCAGCACTTTACTTCAGGGGACTAAGTCTTTGACTTCCCATTTCTGTCTCCTATAATCAGGCAATCAACACACCCTTATTTAACTCCTACTATGTGCTGGCCTCATGGGGCGGGGCATTGCAGAGATTAACTAAATGTGATTTCCATTTTCCAGAGCTTAGTCTGGGGTTCAGAGGAGCATCAAACCCAGAAGCTCAGTATGTAAAGCATTGTGGTCAAGGCTACATTCCAGGGGTGGCTAAGAAAAGCCTCGGATACTGGGGGGAAGGCTGGGGAAGACTTGACAGAAGAGAAGATACTTGATCCAGGCCTTCCAACAGGGGTCCACTCGGTGGACGAGGGGAGAAGCATATTCCAGGTAGAGGCAGCAAGAGGAGCCCCAGGCAAGTGGGTAGAACAGAGGGCAGGGCAGTGTGGGGCAGGGGAGCCTGGTTCCCATCCTGCGTGAGCCTAGACTTTACCCCACAGGTGCAGGGCAGTGCTGAAGGATCATGACATGGTCATACTTGTGTTTCAGAAGGATCTTCCTCGAGGCCCTGTGGCAGATGGGTAGGAGAGGGAAACAGGAGACAGAATAATCAGCTAACAGGCTGTTGCCGTATTCCGTGAAAGGAAAATATATTAACAAACAGTTCAGACAAAAGCTTTGGATATGGATGTGACAGATACCTGTAAACTGGAATTACAGGACTTGACAATGAATTAGACCTGGGGAGGGAAAGAGGAATAATTTCATTGGCCCCTAGACTTCAGGGTCCTGTGCATCACACTTGTCTACTGGCCCAAACAGTTTTTTAAAGGGACAGTTTGTTCATATATTAATAATAAAGGATAAAGGATAAATCCTCCTTCTAAAGAACTGTCATTTCTGTTAAACATGGTGTTCCTGGTGGCCTAGTGTCCTGGACTATAATGCCACCATAGAATCCTAAGTAACCACCCTCTTCATTCCCTGCCAATTACTTCTCCTGTGTGACTCACCTACTTGGAGAGGAAAATCTTGCTTAGAGGGCAATGTCCTAGTTTCTGTGCTCAAAAGGTCTGTTTTCTTGGTGCCAGTATGTTTTTAGGCTTAGGGACATGCCTTTCCTACTCACAGAGTTTAAGCAACATTTCAGTTCCACATGCAGGTGTGTCCCCATGTGTGTCTGGCTCTCACCTGGCATTTATTATGGCCCTGCTCCGTAGCGCTGGGTAGCAGAGACACAGAGCTGATCACTACCCAGGCTGGAAAGTGCTCACATCTGAGGAAGGACTGGGGACACAGCAGCCTGGAAGTGCAGTTTCAGAAGAGCATTCGAGGACAGGCTCCTCAGACTCTCCAGCCTGCCTTTCTCATCTCTACAAAGAAATGCTGGTGAAGGTCCCGTTCAGTGCTAACCCTCTGTGGCTTTAAATCCAGACAAAGAGGAAGGGCATGGCACCTGGTAAAACCCCATGCCCCCCAGGAGAAGTGCCATAATGGCTGCTCCCTTCTAGTTGTCCCTGCTGGCTCCTGGGCCTATCCAGGTGGCTGGGGACTTCAGGCTCCGTTGTGATCCATGCCCGAGGTTATGAAGCCGGTGGGGGTGGGGAGTTGGAATGGGCTGAGAATGGGAGGGGATACAGTGGGGCTTAGAGAGAAAGCGTCTTAGGTTCAATACCTGAGGGAAATGAGATAATCCTCAAACCAAAGAACCGACTCTAAGCCGGGTACTCCTTGGAGCCTTCCAAACAGATGCTAGTCCGCCCCACTGTCTGTCGTTTCATTAGTCTTTGTGACTTCCCACTTCATACATGGTACAGATGATAAAGACTTACTGTCTGTGTCTGGAAGAGACTTCCAAGGCAAGAGGCTTGGTTTTGTCAATGGGTCTTGCTTTCTGAAATAACTCCTGTTCAAATTATTTTACCATATATAAATTTTTAAACCTCAACTGATTTTTTTTTTTTAAAGAATAATTTAGGTTACCTTAGTTGTATGAGATTCTTTAAAGGGAATTTAAAATTTGGATTCTAAAATAACCTGCCTACAAAAGAATCCACAAACTCATATAAGCAATCAAATCAGAGAAGTATATTATAGGAAAGAAAGCAGAGTTTACCCAGAGGTCAACTTTTATCCCTTTGTGTGAATGGAAAAACCATTAGAGTAAACAATTACCTGATAACTCTTAAGAGCAACAATGGAATTCTCTATAATCTCGGTTCTTGATAATAGGTCTTCTAACAACCACCTCAACTTTGTTTATTTTTGAAAGTCATGATGAGTTCATAAATCTTTTCTATATCATGGTGGATCTTTTGACAAAGTGGAGTCTGGGCAATGTTATAAGTAACTGTCCATTCTAAATGCTTTCCTCGCATCATTAACCACTTGGTATGACACCAGACAGATAATTAAGACAGGTTTGCTTAATATTCCAAATGAAGGTCTATATGACCATCCATTAATCAAAAGTAAACTTCAAAACCTGGCTGCTACAAAAATCCCTTATATGCCCAGTTTACAATGTAACTATTACTACATATCTGTTCATGATCTGTAACTTTTTTAAAATGCAGGTCAACTGTTTAAAATTTATAAAGATTTATGCTCATTTAATTATTGCCTGCATAAAATTCACTCCTACATGTGTTATCTTGATAGACAGAGAAAACCCTGATGAGCAATTACATAGTGATAGTTTTTCAGTGAAAAGAAAGAAAATATTTTTACAAAGAAATTGTAGAAATAATGAGAATTAACTTCAACAGGGATCTGAAAGTGGAAAGAATTAATTTTTCATGTTTGCTTTTCATTAATGCCTTACAGACAAATTGGCCCAAAATCCAACTGAAAAGAACTGTTCTTTTTCCCTCTCCTGGGAGTGGCTGCATGTTCATTCACTCATTCAGTCATCAATTCCATAAATATATATTGAATATCTATAATGTTGTAGATATAGTGCTAATAACAAAGATGCAGTGATTAAAAGATACTGATCCTTGTCCTTATGGAAGAAGAGCTGACATTAATCAAGCGTTCACACGATGAATCATATAACTTACACTTACGGTGAGTGATTTCTTAGATGGGTCTAGGGAGCCATGGAGCTAGAAGCTCCCCAGACCCAGCAGCACCTAAATGCTTGGATCAGACCAACCCGATATGAATCCTGGTTTTAGCATTTACTGGTTGGGCAAATTACTTTGCATCCCGGGGCTTCTTTTCCTCTTCAGAACAGAGATAGCAACCATATCATAAGGCCATTGCAAAGATTTCATGACATAACAAACAATACCTGATCTGATCCACAGTGGTGTTCAATAAATACTAGCTCCTTCCTTTCTTTTTCACGTTAACCCTTCTCGGAAGCTGTCCAGAAGAACATGATTACCTGGTGACAAAATATTAGGTTCCATATCCCAAAATCTATTTATCCTTTTCGTTCCTTATTCTCTTCAGTATGCTCCTTAAAGGAGATAATCATTAAATGTTTCCAGAATCTCCCATATCCCAGGCACTAGAGCCCTGGACCCCATCTGCCACACCAGTTCCAGGCTTCAGAAATTCTGGTGTCCACAGGGCTCCTAAGAGACTGTGGCTCTATGAAATATACACCCCATGAAAGGAGAAGTACTGACCTTCACAATCAAGAATGTTAGCAAAAAACTAGAAAAGACAATGAAGTAATGTTGCTCAGCCCTCAGCCACAACTGAGACCACAAGAGGGGTTAATACTAGAATTCTGGGAAGGAGAAGAAGAAAACCACCATTGAAAGCAGCATCTCTGTCACACCAGGCATTGTACTTGGAACTTTACATTTAACACCTCATTTGTTCCTCCCATTTTCCTTTATTAGATAAGGACACTGGCGCTGAGAGAGTTTAAGTAGCCCAAGCTTCCAGGGTGGTGGGGCCCCGAGTCTGGCTGTCTCCAAAATTCATGATCTTTCCACTACAGCAGACTGTGTAGTATTAACAACCCCAGAGTTATTGCTTGTTTCAATTTGCAATGCAGCAACTTAATAATTTTAAATTAATCCTTGAAAAAAATCACCAAGAGATTAAAATGCAAATTTTAACATGGCTAGAGCTCAATAGTGATTTTACGTCAAAAATCACACAAATTGGTCCTACAAAAGTTCAGATTCTCCTTAGAGGAAAAGCTTTCCTGCTTCATTTTGTATTTGCTATATAAGAAATCATTTCTTTTCCTTTTTTTCCTCATGAATACCACAAGTCAACTCTAGGGAGGCAGCGGGGTGTAATGGAAACAAAATATTACAAAGCTGGGTCGCTACACCCCACTTACAAGCAGACCTTGGGCTTGTAATCTCAGGTCTTTGAGGTCTGGGCTCCCCATATGTAAAAGGGGGCTCACGCCTACCTCTCTCGGAGTGGCTGTAGGGATTACAATGGAATCATGTATGTTAGGAGTCTGGCAGATTGGTATTACTGTTCGGCTTAGAAACAAACAAGGCTAGCCTTTTACTGGTTTGCAAAGGAGGATTTAGGGAACAAAGGGGTCATGTGCAGGGAGTTGGTTCATTAGTGGCAAAACCAGCAGAGGGAATGTAAATTTGAAAAATGGTGAAGGCCGGAGAGGTGGTATGCAGTACAGACAAGAATTGGAGGTGAGGCGATGGAGAAAACAGTTTTAAAAAACTATTTCTAATCTCAATAATTGTGGTTTTGAAATTTAGGAAATTATCACAACTTACAAGTACCTTAAAATTAAGCTCTTAAGAAATTCTTGGTCTTCAAAATAAAAAAGATGAACTTAACCTAGGCAACCATTTTTATCATAACATTATTTATAATAGAAAAACATTAGAAATAATTGAAATGTCTATTAGTAGGGAAAGCACAGTTAAAACACAGGGGATTAAACATACATTTATCTTTTCTCTTTCCTGATGCCACCCTCCCAGAAAAAGACAAGTAAAGAATTTTAAAAGGCATGAAAACCAAAGAACAGAAGAGACAGTGATGGAAGAGAGGTAACAAACTTTTAGAAGCCAAAAAGCAGATGTTACTAAAATAATGTTTTCTACCTAGGGCCATTTGTCCCCCAGGGGTCACGTGGCAACACCTGAAGACATTTTTGGTTGTCACAGCTGGAGGGGGTTGTGCTACCATCATATGGAGAATAGAGCCCAGGAGTGTTACTAAACACCTACGGTGTATAAAACAGCCCTGCGCAGCAAAGAATTATCTGGCCCAAGATATCAACAGTGCCGACTGAGGTTGAAAGCTACAGTTGGGGTGCGTGGGCAGAGCACTGAGCCATCATGCCCAACTCACACACAGAACTCCCAAAGGCTCGGGAACTAGAGATAGCCAGAACCTCTGAGGGTCAGGAGAAGGGCACAAACCAAAACAGGAATGATTCAATCCCAAGATTCTCCTCTCCCTGCTCACTCAGCCAGTCAACTGGCTCTCCTGCACCCCTCCAGAGGCATATGCGTTCACTTTCTGGAGGAACTCAGTCAGAAAGGCCTGGGGTCACTAGGTCCAGCTGAGGACAGGCGATAAAGCACTAAATTGAACAACGGGGGTTAAATGAAGTGACACATACTAAATGTTGACACACCATAACATACCACTCCCACTCAGCTTCCAGAACGCTGGTAATATAGCATACACTGCCCAGGCAAGAAAAAATAAAGTAGTGCCAAAGGAAAGATTCTGATACTGTTATTTGAGCACTACCCCCTCTCCCCCACCCGGCCCCCGAACCAAATAGCCACTCTAGTTCCGGGCTCCAGAGATTCTGATCCATCTCCTACAATAAAGCCCATCAGGTACCAAACCCCAATCATGAACACAGAGCTTCCGGTCAGCTTTGTAGAACCTCACTCTTAAATATCACAGGCGGCCATCGAGCCATTTTCAGAAAGCCTCTACCATAAAAGACAGAACAAAAGAAACAGAGGATAGGAATATTGGGCAAGAAGACAATAAAGAGAGAAGAATAATTTTTAAAACCTATAAATAATAGTCTCACAGCTGAGGAAAAATATTAAAATTGTGATGGAAGAAATAAGAAATTCAAAAGAGTAAAAAGATCATTTGAAGAAAGCAGAGGGAAAACTAAAAGAGAGAGATGGAAAAAAGGAGACAAAACCAAGAAAATGAAAGGATCAAAACAGGAGACTAAACATTCTACCTTAAAGGCCCCATAGAAAGAAAAGAGAAAAATACAGAATTTTTTTGAAGAAATAATGTGAGAAAATCTCTCAGCGCTAAAAGACATGAATTTCCAGATTGAATGAGACTACCAAGTGCCAGGTACAACAGATGAAAACAAGCCCACAGCAAGGCACATCATGGTGTAATTTCAGGATAGTACAACAGATAAATAAAGGATGGTCAAACAAAAATAAGTAACAGGAATCAGAATGGCTGAGACCTCTTAGTTGCAATAGGAAAACTAAAAGTCAGTAGAGAAAATTCTGAAGGGAGAGTGATTTCCAACCTAGAATTCCATACCCAGTCAAACTATCAAGAGTAGAACAAAGTCATTTTCAGTCATGCAAAGTTTAAAAACGCTGCCTCCAACACAATACTTTCTCTGGAAACTCCTAGAGATATTTCACCAAAATGAGGAAATAATACCAAGAAGAAAAGATGTGAAATCAAAGAACTCTCATATGACCAAAAAGTGTATAAGAAAGAAAATGTAATCAACTACCTGTTTCAGCGTGCTCATTAAAACGTAAACATTAACTACTGATTTAATGAAAATTTTTCTAAAGGTATAGCAAGAATGGGAGAGGGGAAATATGTGAGTGATACAAAGTTAATTTGTGTGTATGTGGTTTTCTAGGGCAGGAGGGATCAGAGGTGGTAAAAGACCTAAACTCTCATCTTCCATAGAAAAATCAATAGGTTACATCTGAAACACACACACACAAAAAAAAATAAGATAAAGCAATATGAATGTTATTTAAAAATTTGGAAGTAAATGCTACAACTGCTAAAAACTTGAAAGTAGCTGCCTCTGGAGAGTGAGAAGTATGGATAACTTGGAAACTGCTGGTTTTCATCAACAGCTATGTGGTGCTACACAACCATCAATATCCATTACTTTCATAAGATAAAAAAACCATCAAGTAAAAATATCACTAAAAAGGATGAAAGAGGTAGATATGAACAGTTTTTAGAATACATTAAACCAAAATACTGAGTTGCTAAACAATATGAATAGTATCACATTTATGCTTTTTCAAAAATCTACAACACACACAGCTACCTGCACATATAGCACTAAATTCACAGAGAAAGGTCTGGAAGGACACTCATCAAACTCTAGAGGGAGAGTGGGATTAGAGGTGAGGGAGAGATGGTGGTAATGGGGCCTTTCATTTTTGTTCTATATGTATTTGTATATTGCTTAAATTTTTTTACAATGAAGTATCTATAAATATTTTTTAATGACACAGGTTCATAATATATTGTTACCAAAAAAAGCAGCTATAAAGGTACATATTTGCTATGATCCCTACTGTGTGTTTTTAAAAATGTAGCTTCTAAATTAAAAAAAAATAATAATAAATCAAAAGAACACTTTTGTCTCAAACAAAATATTACTCAACCCCCAATTTAAGCAGTAAAAATTAACCTGCTCTGAATAAAAGAGGAGGAGGGATCCAGTGCTCTGACCAGTCAAACATCTATCTCCCCAAGGCCTTCCACGGCTACCAAGGCAACCTCAGGGTTCCCGGCAGCACAGTTTAAAAACTACTACTATCATTAAGAGGAAGGAAAGAAAAACTCTAAACAGGACTTTCTCTGAAATGGGGGATTATGAGTGATTTTTCTTTTCTTTTGTATTATACACATACAAACATACTTTTTCTATGGATTTGGAACGGTTTAAGTAATAATTATCTGTTTCCTGAACATACCTATATAACCACCTAAACCTGATATATTTGAAGGGGGGAGAGTAGAGATTGCAATAGAGCTTCTGAAGTTATTTTTCTATATTCACATTGCCTATTTCTTAGGTTGACTTTAATCATTTATATTTTTCTAGAGAATTTTTTATTTTCATAATTTTCAAATTTATTGAATTAATAAGTTTAAGATTCCATTCTTTTCAAAAATCAGTTTTTAAAACTTTATTTTTCAATTTTACTTTAACAATATTTCCTAATAAAATTTCTTTTTCTGGTTTTGGCTTTTATATTACTATTCTTTTTTTTTTTTTTTTTTTAGCTTCTTTAAAGTTAAGTTCATCATTTTATAAATTTCTTGTTTATATGAAAGCATTCAAAGCTATCAATTTTCCCCTGAGTGCGATTTTGGCCACATTACTTATGTATTTGTTGTTTAGCATTCTGTCATTAGTTTCTAAATAATACCCAATTTCAATTTTTTATCCTCTTTGATCCAACTGCTATTTCAAGTAGACAAATATTTTTAAACCTTTATTATTAATTTATAATTTTATTTCACTGCAACAAAAGTGATCTCCAAGAAGAGCTTAACTTTTTCTGTTTTGAAATTTTCAGTGTGATTTAGTACATGATCAATATTTATACCTGGTTTCCACAGCATTTTAAAATAATCCTTCAATAGCCTTTTGCTGTTGGTCCAGGGTATGCCTCTGCTTCTGTTCTTTTGGCAGCATTTTTCCACTTCTTTTTGGATATCTTCATTGTCTATACTGAATTGGCTACTAAGTATCAGTGATCATCTCCTTTATATTGCAGAAAGTCCCAAACTTTCTGGCTTAAGGTGGCTTTCTCTGCAATTATGGGGACATTTTTGTCCTTAATTTTACACTTCTATTATCATTTCAATGGAATTTTTTCATAAGTGAAAGGTAAAAATCATGAGCTGAAAGTATAGCATAGTATGTAAGAACTCAGTCTCAAGAATCAGAAAGACCAATGTTTAAATTCTGCTTCTACCATTTCTTTGCTGTAGCACCTTGAATATATTACTTAAATTCTCCAGGTTTCTGTTTCCTAATATAATGGAATAATTATGGCAGTTACCACCTAAGCTTGTTAAGAGAGGTAAATAAGAAAATGCAGGGAAAGCACTGACTGTATCATTTGACAAGCAGTAATACTCAATAAACATTAGTTATCATTGTTGAAATGGGAACACTGGTCTGAATTTTTTATTACTTAACGTCAAACAAAAAGGAAGCAACATTTTCCATTAAAGCCTGATCATATAGATAATAAACTTTATGGATATGCTTGACAATCCCAATTTATTAAGACTGTATCTGATCACAATATTATAGCCTAACTTCATTAATTACATTTGCTTACTCAACGTTTGTAATCTGTCTGTTCTACACACAACACTTAGAAAAATTTCCTTTCTGTAAATCTATAGAACAAATATATCACTTATTATAAACAAATATATCACTTATTACAGTACTTTTAAAAACTAATCAAGTATTCAAGTAAATACCTGAAAGAACTGAAAGCAGGGACTCAAACAGGTATTTGTACATCAATGTTCAAAGCAGTATTATTCACAATAGCTCAAAGATGAAAACAACCCAACTGTCTATGGAAAGATGAATATATTAATATAAGCAAAATGTGGTATAAAGAGACAATGGAATATTATTCGGCCTTAAAAAGGAAGGCTATTCTGACACATGCTTCAACATGGATGAACTCTGAAGGCATTATGCTAAGTAAAATAAGTTAGACACAAAAGGACTATGTCTGATTTCAGTAGTCTGAGGTACTTCATTGAAAGTAGTCAAACTCCTAGAGACAGAAAATAGAATGGTGGTTGCTAGGGGTTGAGGATAGAGGGGAATGCAGAATCAGTTTTGCAAGATAAAAAGAGTTGTGGACATTGATTACACAATAATATGAATATATTTAAAACTACTGAACTGTACACTCAAAATTGGTTAAGACGGTACATTTAATGTTATGTATATTTTGAAAAGCAATCAAGCACCTAAGTGGTAGCTTTTCTTATTTGATTCTATATAGTACAACTTATAATCATACGAAAACATTTTGAAAATGTGTCATAAGGCCAGACTAGATAAGTCATTCAGCTTATTCAGAGGGTAGACATTAACCTTCAGCTCTCTCACACTCTAGTTCACTGTGTGTTAAGCCCTGAAAAGGTAGAGATGGGGGTAACTCACACTTTATCTACTTTATTTTATTTTCTGAAAAGTGAATATAAAAGCATAAGAAGTACAAGTAAAATTCTACTTGAGTAAATCTCCCCTAATAAAAAAAAACTTCTATATGGAAAATACTTTATATAGAAACATTTCAATTATAATAGCAGGTATGAGAAACAATCAATATGTTCAACAGTGATGGAACGGCTAAATAAACTACATAGCAAATGGAAAATTATGTAGTCAACAAAAATGACTCTTATGAATGAAAATGGAAGAGATGCTTTTATAATAGATGATTTAATTATGCCAACAAATACATTCTAAAAAGACTAGAATGAGACATCAACATGTTAACAGCTAAATTACCTTCGCGAAGTATGAATAACAATCCCTTCTTGTCTTTATATTTTCTATACTTTGCAAATACTATTTGTTTTTGGTTTTATAATGCATTTTGCTTTTAATATTTGTTTTGCTTTTATGGTGAATTCTTTTTAAAAATTAGTTATAATTTTTATAATATTTTAAAGCATATCTTTTTATTTTTAAAAAAGTAGAAAACAGAAGAATAAAAATTTGACTTTTTCTTCCCAAGTACTCACATTCTCAGGTATGCTGGGAAGTTCTCTGGTATCAGGCACAGTAAAATAAGAATGCTGGAAAAGAAAAGCAAAAGCTATTTATTTTTGCTAAAATATATAACAAGCACATTACTGAGAATTCAGGTAAATGACTGGAAGATATTTCCTTACACAGATGAGCAAACACAGTTTCATTCATAGGAAATATTCATGGACCACTTTCTTTGGATAATGTTGGATTAAACCAGATGCATTTTAAAATCATCAGTTTGCCAGATGGAGTTTTTTTCTATGAGAGATGAATTTCTTTGGGAGATATAAAGGAAGAGCTCAAAGAGGTTAAAAGTTAAATTCCCATGTGATGTTTGTAGGTTTCTGAACACATGAAAGATGTAGGTTTCATAATTTATTGTTCAATGAGGCAAGTGGATCCTGGGGACAAAATATCACTAGATTCAGTCAGCGATGGTTTTTACCAACCAAACCTGTCATTTCCTTTCAGCATCTGAGATTATATCCATCTACAAACTGTGGCCAAAGTCTGCCCCAAAGGCCTAAGTGATGTTAAGACAGCTCCAGATGAAGGACCGCTACTCTGAGACCCTTGCAGATGGTTAACAGTGGAGAAACCCTGTCCACTAAGCACACTCTGTGAATAAACCTCCTGACATCCACTGGGATCTCCAATGAAGCGAGCTGGGGACTCAGTGGAGTTGAAAAATCAACCTCTTCAAAGAACTTTCAATGAAGCATCTCCATGTATGCAACAAGCATGTGTCCCTGAGTTAAATGACAACAGGCTGAACTGATGACACCTCCTCCACTGTTTCAAAGACTCAAGGACAATGGCAAGCAGGAATGGGAAAAGCCTGGTGCTGGCCAATTAAGATGGGATTGTGCAAAGGCCAGGAAAGGTCACATGCAGAGAAGGTCAGCTTAGCCATGGCCTAAGTTCAAACTTGGACCCCCAAGTGACATGTCAGGAAGTCCCCCACTCCTATTCTTGGGTAATTACAAAATAAGTAGGGCTCTAGAATGAGTTGTATAGGTTTTCTGAAATGAAAGGCCCTGGGACAACTGTAATAATGACACTAACAACAATAATAGCATGAGCTACTCGTCTAATATTTAATAGATATATATATTGAACACCTGCTATATGGAAGGCATTATGTCGGATATTTTAAAAGTATTATCTCTAATTTTATAGCTAATTTTAAGATAGATATTATCTGCAGATTACAAATGGGTAAATTAATGCTCAGTGAGGTAGTCAGTCTAAGGTCTCACAGGAGTAGGTGGTAGAGCTGTGCTCTTTCCACCACAACAGACTGTTACGCCTGTCCTTTTGATGTGCAAATTACAGCTAAAGGAACTTGGATTAAAATAATAAACTAAAAAATAAAACCAAAAAAATTTATTAAAAAAGTAACTTTAAACAAAAAAAAAAACTTCTGCAAAAAACTTCCAAAATCTGTGTGTATGTCAAAATATTACCTATGAAGTTTTACAAAAGAGATGGTATAGGATGGAAACTAGTAAACAATTCAATTTAACAATGAGGATTAAAATAGGAAAAGTTAAATACAAGGTTCACATTTGACTCCATGAGTTATCAGCTTCTACACCAATAGCTAGAAGGAAGTTTTAGGAAATACTCAGTAACAGATGTCCACGTGGTGACAGAGTCACCGAGGAATGGTTTGGTGCAGTGAGACAGAACAAACTCAGACCATAGTTGGCCACATAATAGCTATGTGAGCTTAGCAACTTGGTTTAATAGCACAAAAACTCAGCTTTTGAATCTGTAAATGGGAATTATAATATCTACTTCAAAACTGTTGTGAAGAATGTTACATATATGAAGTACCTAACATGTAATGATATTTTAATATAAAATTATTGTTGCTCTCAATTGCTAGTGTTTCTGTTTTTCTCAATCGACTATATCAGACATATAGAAATATTCTCTTGCAGAGAGTGACTAAAGAGAGAAAGTCCAGTATTGCCATTTTATCAACATTTCAGGATTTATAACCTAGATGAGACTAGTCCGTCAAAATCAAAGATGCAGTATGGAGAGAGGAATTCCTAGAGAACAGGAAATAAAAACTATGTCTTTACAAATGAAATGGATTGTAAATGGTGAGCTACTGCAATTCCAACACCAAGTAGTCCCCAGGCTGTCCTTTGAGATTCTGTCTTGCTCCATCGCCCATGAAATGCTGGGGACCAAGGGAGGTCAGAAACATTCCTAGAAACCACTGGCATGAAACAGCTGCACCACCCCAGCAGTTCCTCCTGCCCCTGACATGGCTTGTCCTTGAGGCCTGGCAGGCGTGCTGCCTGTGCAGCCATTCAGGGGAAGGAGTGGCCCTTCCTCCCCGGCAGCTGGTGACCCAGCTGGGCTACTCCATGGCTACCTGTCGGATGTCATTACAGACTGAAGCGGTGAGATCAAGCTGCTTAGGAAAAGGGACAGAGACAAAGGCAGAGTTGCTTAGCTATACAGCAGTGACGGGGGCAGGTTTCAAGCTGATTTGTTCATCTTTTTCAGTCTCCCCTCCCTCATGAGAACTTTTGTAGCAAGGTTTCTTTCCTTCCTACGTTCTGTTAAAATGAGCAAAAACCTCTATAAATTCATTTGTTTGTTTGTTCCTTTCCTCCCTCTCTTTCAACACACACGGCACAGTAGAAAGAACACAGGCTCTGAAGTTAGCTCTGGGTTTGAAAAGCCAAATCTTATCATTTATTAACTACCTGACCTTGGATGGGCAAGTGCCTTTTCTTCTCTACACCTCATCTACAAAATGGGAATGTTAGTATTGATTTAGTAGAGTTGTTCTGAACACAAAAGATACATATTTAGTAAAAATTAGGAACTTGATAAAGTAGATTATTAGTTATTGGTAGCAACAATGCTTTCAATTTTATTAGCATTCTGAAAAAACCTGTAAGAGAAATTAATTTTCTTTAGGAGGGCAGATACCTTTCCAGCCACTGAATACCAACACTGTACCTCATCCTAATGAAGCTGAAAGACAAAACTTTTTTAACTTTCCAGCCCCACAACACATGGGAAATAGCGCCTGGACAATAATCAATACCTGGCCAAAGGGTGTCTGTCTGAGAATTGTGATGAAGGCAGTGACAAGGGTTTGACCTAGGGAACTAGAGAATTCCAGTAACTGAAATATGGAAAAGACTCCCTACACCTCTTTTGACACCTCATCTGACAGATGAGGAAATTGAGGCCCACAAGGTTAAAGGTCTTGATTAAGGTCACTCAGGTCATTGGCAAGACAACAACTGGGATTGGAATCTCCCAGTTGGTAGTTCAGAGGATTTTCCAACCCAGCCCACTGCAGAACATGTAGTCTATATTTAAAAGCATTCAAAGACACTATTACTGTGAGCTGGCAACTACACTAAGCACTCTCCCTCTCTGTCCTCAAAGGACACACAGTCCAGGGAGGGAGACAGGAAAACAGGACATCCCAATATGGTGTAACTCAGTACTACAAAGTGTGCAAGATGCTTGGGGCAAAGGAGACATTCTTTGCTAAGCCTGTGAGGTGTCAAGGGAGGATTTCTCTGGAAATAAAATCAGAGTTGAGTTCTGAAGGATGAATATGTGTTATCCTGGCACCAGGGGAGAAGAGGCAATGTTGAAGGCTGAGGGTCCAGGATAGGCTTCAGCAAAGGGAGGGGCATGGCAGTGCTGGGGGGCAAAGGGTGACACAGGGAACCTAGGACAGGGACTGAAGAGGCAGGAAGGGGCCAGCTGTCCTATTCCAGCCTAGCATCCGTGATCCGGGAGATGCTCATAATGGGATGACGGTCAAGAAAGGATCCTGGACACATCTGGGACCCGTCCATTCCTCATGAAATCTCAGAGAAAGGAAGAAATTCAACTCCCTGGCCTGCCTTGAGCCCATAGGTCTCAGTATTCAGGGGTAGGGGTGGGAGAGGCGCAGATGACAAAAGCCAACCCTTTTTGGCTAACTGCCTCCTCCTGTTAATGATGAAATGCTTTCTGAGTGATGGCTAATATTCTGCCCCACTTACCACGCTGAGATGAACAGACACTCCTGGGTCAGGGATGGGAAGTTTGTGCAGAGTTTCAAGAAGCTCATTCCACTGATTTTCCTGAAAGAAATAAAAGGACTAAGTAACAAAAGCAAAGCTGAGCCCTTAGTAAGATACCTGCAGGGAGGTCTGGGCACATATGACTGAGGGGGCTGGGCAGATGCTGGCCCCAGAACAGAAATAGGTTTGATATTCAAGTAGGGTTGGACAAAAGACACCGTATATGCCTGAAACATAAGAGCCAAATAGATCCTCCCACACCAAGTTTGACATTTTCTACTCAGTGAGACACCTACCATGACCGCCTTTTATGGATCATATACCATAAGCTCTCAGCAAATCTATCCCCTCAACTCCATAGCAACAACTTTTAAATGCAAACAATCCTAGCTTACAGGGCGGGGGTGGTTGAGAGAAATAACGATGACACTATAGATCTTGCCTTCATCATCATTACCCTCAATTAATTTTATTGAGTGTTTACTGGTACACGCGGCAGCCTCCAATTATGGAAAGTTAGAAATGAACTAAGTTAGAAATGAACAGCATGCAATTTAGGATGGTGGCTGTGCATTTTAATTAGTAAAACTGAGCAACATAATGATATACAAAGCAGTACAAATTACTCGATTGAAAATGGATTCACCTCTAAAATGCTCAAAAGAACACGGCTCACAGAATTATCTAAAGGCGTTTCTCCCACCCTGTGGAATTCTTTGTGCTAATATAATAGTAATAAGTTTACGTTTGTATCCATGTGTTATCTCTCTGATCTTCCCAACTACCCCGCTTTACAGGTGTGAACACTGAGGCTCTGAAAAGTGAAGGAACTTGTCTCAAATCAGCCAATTAGTAAGCCAATTAGTAAGCCAATTAGTAAGTTGCAGGGCAGGTGGGGAGAAGGACTGAGGAGAGATTTTTAGGTGAAATGCAGGTTTTGTGTGTTCAAGCCCAGAGCCCTCTTGGCCTCACTACAGCTGTCTTTGGTAGTGAATTTAAAGAGAGGAAAAAGAGGATGAGCCCAGTCCACAAGTTTATTTCAATCTGAACTCTGACAAATCAAACAAGCTCCTCACAGAAGAAAGAGATGAATTTATGGGTGTGTGTGTACATGTGTTTAGTTTTGCTCTGAAACAATCTCCAACTTACAGAACAGTTGTAGAAATAGTTCAAAAAACCCTCTTTTTATTTCCTGAACTATTTGAGAATGAGTTGCCAAGATTATGCCTCACCATCCATAGATACAAACGAGGACGTTCTACATAACCACAATTAATCATTGCTGTAGTCTGAATGTGCCCCCTAAAAGTTCATGTATTGAAATTTTAATTGCCATTCTAACAGTATTACGAGACAGGATATTAAAGAGGTAATTAGATCACAAGGGCTCTGCCCTCATGAATACATTAATGCCATTATCATGAGAGTAGGTTCCTGATAAAAGGATGAGTTTGGGCCCTGTCGTCTCTCTGTCTTGAGTGCTGTTCCTCCATGTTATGACACAGCCAGAAGGCCCTCACCAGATGCCAGCACCACGCTCTTGGACTTCCCAGCCTCCAGAACTGTGAGCCCCATAAGTCTCTTTTCTTTATGAATTGCCCAGTCTGCATCTCTATTCTCTTACAGCAGCAGAAAACAAACTAAGACAATCATAATAATCAGGAAATTAACACTGATGCAGCTTTACCATCTAACCCTCAGATCCCATCAAGTTTTGCCAACGATGCCAACATTATCCTTGACAGCAAACACTGCAGTTCAGAATTACATGTTGCATTTAGTAGTTATGATACTCTAGTCTTTCACATTCTGGACTAGCTCCTTGGTCTTTCCGAGATTTGTATGACTTTGACAGTGAGACCACCCATTTTGTAGCGTGACTCTTAATTGTCTGATATTTTCTCATGATTTAGATTTCAGTCTGTCTCTTTATTGATGTTATTTGCTTTCATTTGATCAATTCATCTGATGTCTTTACTGTGAGGTTACTCTTTCCCTTTGTATTAAGTATTTTGTGGAATATTTTATGTCAATATTCTATTCTTTAAACTTTCAATTTATCAACTTATTTGATAAGTGGGAGCCCCCTTGCCACCTTAAAGCTCATTTTTTGTGTCTTTCTGACATGTCCCCATCATGTTTTGAGCACTTCCTTACTTTTTGGCTCAAAAGATAGCTCAGACTTGACTTACACTTTCCCTGCCCCAGCTGTGGAATAAGGTATTTCTTCAATGATCCTTTTAATGGAGAATGGTATTTAGAACCAAGATCTGGGCCCCAGGTGAGCTCATTGTTATTTGGTATTGCTGATGCCAGGCCCTTCCAGTGCATAGAACCAGGGAATATAACAGATCTGCAATCAGCACTTTACATGTCTATATCTATCTGCACATAGTAAAAGCCATGGGTTCACACTGGTGGCTCCAATTCCAATCCAGTACAGGAATCATTCTAGTTTTCTCCCTTTACATATTTGTGACTATATTCCACAAAAGTGAAAAATCTTGACCCTATTTTTTGAATCCACTAACACACTTGTATGGAACCACTTTTCTGTTGCTGCCTGCCTCCTTCCCTACCCAGATTGCCTTCTTGGCACTGACATCCAGGGCTAGGCCTCCCCCATCCACCCCCTCATACTAAAGCCTGCCCCAACTCAGAATCCAGCACCGCAGCGCTGGGTCTCTTCTGCTGCCTCCCTTCCCGGGGGGATCCCTCTAGATCCTTCTCGAGTTCCGACATCCTGTGCTGAGCTGCCACCACCACTCTCCTTGTGTGAACATCCTCCTCATCTCCCTCAGGCTCTGACACCCTGAGCCAGGCTGCTCCCTGGCTGAGACGGCCTCTTCGCCCCTTTATCCTTTCCACATGGATGCCCTCAGTGCCCCATGATAACCACGCCAGGCCCATGACCCAAACAGACACCTTCATCGTGTCTTCCACACCCTGTGCTGAGATGTCAGTCTCAGCATGTCTCTCTCTCTCTCTCTCTCTCTTATAAACACACACACACACACACACACACACACACACAGCCTACCTTGCCCTACCTTCCCAATGACTTTTGGATGGGAGAAGGTTTTTTTGTTGTTGGGGGGGGGGGGACTGTTTTTAATGAAAACTCTTTCCTCCTATTCTAATCTGGTGAACAATGCCTTGAAAATAAGTAAGCTAGTTGTAGACAGATTCCCTACCATCCATGTCATAATTCCTTTAACAAAAAGAAACTTAATAAAAAGAGTCCCGAGTTCAGAGGAAACAACTCCAACTAAAACACCCCCAAGGGGCAGGGTCGTTGCTGGAGCAATGGTCTGGAGGAAAGGTTCACCAGTTTTACTGGATAATAATCCAGTCTCGCCTGTGCTTAGCCTGTACCTACCCAACCTTTCTGAATCACAAGACATGTTTTAAAAAGTGTACTAAGTTCTTTGGGTATTTTTTTTTTTTTTTTTTTGACTGACTGGAGCATACGGAGGAAAATAAATGTGAGTCAATCTCCAATTCAAAAATTATTAAAAGCCTACATGTTATACAATCCTATTTATTAAAGACACCTTTCAAATTTGAGTGAAAACCTGAATGTTTGACTAAAGATAACTGTGAATCAGAAATCAATGAACAGACCCAAGGTGACCTCCCAACTCATTCATCAAAGAGGAAATCACTTCTTTTATGACAGAATTTCCTGATGTCTAAGCTTCTTTTCAGAGTGAGGATAGTGATCAAGGGAGCCATTTCTATTAGTTACTCCTTCCATTTACTGTGACCTCTGGAATACATTTGCAGGAGAAAATCTATCTCTAAAAAGAGATTTATCCATTATACACACATTTTCTACCTTTCCCCCAAAGTGTGTTCCAGGAGACACTGCTACCTCAGAATGCTAGTATCTGTCATGGAATACAAAGGGTTTGGGGCACAAATGAGGTGGGAGACCCTAACAGGTTTCTCCACTGCAGGACTTCTCAGAGCCTACATTATATGAACCTTAGGGAGAAAAAAAGAAACACAGCTTTCCCTCCCCGACAACTCCAGTATTACTGAACTATAATACCCCTTTTACGGAGCATTTCTCAGAACTAACATTCAACAGAAAAAAATGAAGGGCAAAATTTCTTTTAACATTTAATAATAATGGATCACTTTAATTAAAAAACTTAGGCCATTTACAAAAAGGAAATTATGACATTAGATATATGGACAAATATTCAACTCACTAATAAACAAATGCAATGAGACTTTTTACTTGTCAAATAAGCAATGAATTCAACAAATGATACCAGCGAGAGTTTCATGACCCAGGTACTCTCAATATATTGTTGGCAAAGGGCATCCTTTAAGAATACAATACAATTCTTTTGGAAAGCAGTTTGGCAAATGTTTTAAAACTGTTTATGTCCACTGGCCTTACAATGACCCATCTGGGATAGTCCTTTTAAGGAAACAATCCAAATGAAGAAAATGTTTGATGCTCAAAGATGCTAATAGTTATAGCATTTAATAGTGGAAAAATCCCAAATTATAAAAATTCCCAATAATAAGAAAGTGTTTTAGTAATCAAGGTACATGATATGTTATGCAGCCATGAAAAATATTTACAACACCTTTAATAACACAGGAGAAATGATTCTGTTATAATGGTACCTGAAAACGTGGGCTACTCCAACTGGCCTTTGACATCCATGGAAGATACCTTAGCATACCATATCTTTCAAAAGTACAGTAAGGCACAGCTGAACTTTTAAAGTAATTTTCAGACTCTTACAAAAATTACTGTAAAAGCACCACAGAGCTTTATTGAAAAGGGAACTCAGGATAGCTGGGCAGGTCATTTGCCAGTTAAGAGTTTTACTTGCAAACCCCAGATTTGCAGCATGACATGAGCAATTCAAATTTGTGCCTCAGCAAAATTATAATTTAATACGTGTCATGAACTTTCAGGGATGCTTGGGAATATTAGAAATTGTGAATATTAACTCTGTGAATGCTAAAGGTTTATTTATTATTTCTTTAGCACAAAGAAAAAATTAAGGAAGAAAACAAACCAAAAAGCAAGCAATACTTACTTTAGTATTTGAGTGATTTTCTTTCCCTTCCTACTATATCTGAATTTCTCACACTTTCTATAATGGGCATGCATTACTTTTTTGGCTAATGTTTTGATGCGATATAAAGCATGTATTACTTTTACAATAATAAAAATTAAATTTCACTTGTTAAAAAGAATGATTTAAAAAAAGGCAAATACCTGTCTTTTTGTCGTGTAATCTGCCAAGATGTTAAGTAGCTTATAAAATACCTCGAACCAGGGGAGATAGCTGGGGGAAGAAGAGAGGAAAAATACAAAATATTAGTATGCAGGTCAAACACTTTAACCAGGACTGAATTCAAGACTGATACATTTCAGTTTTTCTCTATATCCTGAAGAGTCTTCCTGTCAGACTGAGCTGGAAACACAGACTGGTGAAATACCAATTATTTCTGAGAGTTTAAAAAACTGCCTGTGTCGGGCAGAGGATTGAACGTCCATTATAAATTATTCCCGTGGCTCAGAGCTAGAATAGGTTCATAGAGAAGAAATTCAAAGCAGACTCTGCAATCAGGCACCACCTCTGAGTAGCCGCCTCCCCGCCTCCCCCCCTCCCCCCGGCCCTGACCATTCCCAGCACACCCACCCTTCCCAGGAAAGCTTCTATTCAATTTCTCATGATGGGACACACACAGTACTCCCACTGCAGATGTCTGCACAGGGTCCCGTGAGCCAGAAGCTGCCCATGTTGCCACAGCAGACAGTCTAAGTTTCACGCACTCTCCTACTTATTTCAGGAGGGGCTCTAGTCTCTGTCTCCACTGTCCTCCACCAGGTCCTGCCCAGCACTCGCCTTTAATTCTGACAACCTGGCTGCTGTCCTTACCCCTGTGGTCCACCCCTTGTGTGGCTCCTGGAACGGTCTTCCTAAAATGCAAATCTACAACACACATTGGATTAAATTCCTGCAGTGACATCCCATTGCTACGGATCCAGTGCACACTTGTCAGGATGACGTTCGAGGCTCCTCACTATCAGGCCCTGACCACCTCTGGCTGTCTTCTCTCTACTTACTCATGTACATGCTTCTGTCATTCCTCCCATTCCAGGAATGCCCAGGCGTCCTCAACCTGCCTGAGCTGGCATACCCTTGCCCTGTCCTCCCTCTCACCTTCATGGTCTAGTCCAGCTGATTTCCACTTATCCTCCTAATGGTGCCCCACCACTCTCACTTCAAGCACCCTAACTCCCTCTTTTCTGTGCTGCCCTGGTCATGAGCAGACTGCTATGACACTCCCCCCTGCATGATGCAGTCCTCTATGGCGTGTCTGTCTTCTCAAGAGACTGCATGCACACAGGGAGGAAGGAGTACACCTTTCTTCACTTTGTCTCCCAGTGCCAAGTGCTCAGCATTTACTGAATAAAACTAGACAAAGACTAACAGTAAAGGCACATCAGTACTACGGAATTGTTGTTGAAAAGCATTGCCACCCTCAAGATGTTTTGCCACTTACTTTAAATGGCTTTGTTCTCTACAAGGAATTTTTCCAAAGCTACATCAGACAGGCAGGTGAGAAGAGTATTGTACCAAGCACTTGCTGGCCTGGACACATCCACCCTGCTGAGCTAGCAGAGTCCGTTACTGATAGAGCTGGACACGATGTAGAGCACATATGTGACGTCCTGCCAGGGAGAGGGGAATCGCCACCCTACACAGATTACTGGCTGTACCGCTGAGGGTGATAAATGAAGTGAGAGGCAACAGAGAGGACAGATAAAGTGCACAGTCCTTTATCATGAGTGTCTGTCTGAAGCCAGCACATGCTACTGTAAAATTTAAGTAGCTTATCAAAATATACTGATAAGCAACTTAACTTTTCACTTCTATGACAGTATTATCACTTATGTTAATATGTTTCAATCAGCTCTGGCAGCTGCATATTGACTATTACACAGCAAATGACTGCTGCCACTTTACATAGCATTTACTTTGGCAGAGCAATGTAAACATTCAAGAGGGATTAGGGAGGAGATAAGTTTCTCCCTTCCTATTCTGTTAAATAAACCTCAGTCCAGTTAAAAGCCATTATAGCAGAAACAAGAAATCCCTTCAGAAGAAAACTCTTGCACAGATTAGAGGACTCTCAGTAAACAAATTCGACCAAGGATTACAAATATTTTTTTTTTTCCTGAAAGCAAAATACCACTAGTTAAATTCAGCAACTGAAAGTCAAGAGGGAGGTGGGAAAAGGCAAGAAAAGAAAGTTATTTCCTTGCAAGGAAACTGTGACTTCAAGTAAACGAGAGAAAAGCTGAATCATTTTAGGAATACTTGATGAAGTGATGTGGGTCAGGCTGATCGTTTAGGACTGTAGTATCCATCAAAGTGGTTTTGGACAACTAGGTTCAACTGACCGACACAGCTTGGGCACAGGAGCTCTGGCCTCAGCGTCCTCCCCTGCCTCCAGGATGAGGGAGGTAACATGGTGAGGACCGCCCGGCCCACAGCAGACAGTGACTGGTCTCACACTCAGCCTCAGCCTCACCAAATCAATTCTTTTTGGCCACGTTAAGCAGACCATTGGCCACGGGAGGTTTGGTGGCTGTGCTGGAAGTCAGCCATTTCTTTCTCTCTTTGGCCTGACTGGACACAACTGTTTCCCACATGTTGTCCCCTGTGCATTGACAGATGAATATCTAGTGATGGCAGTGTTAAGGTTTGGAAACCAAAACCCAGCTGTCTTCTTCTTCAAAGGGTGCCTGTTTTCCGCTGCCGGGAGGCCAGGGTTCACGGCAGAGCTTTCTCCAGCAGCGCTTCCTGTGTCACTTCATTAGTGGCGGCGCGACAGCTTGCGCGGCCGGCCGGGCTGCAGATGAGGGTGTGGAGACCCTCCGCTCCATTCTGTGCGTGTCTGTCATCGTAGAGTAAACAATCCTTCCCAGGGCAAAGACAGGAAGCAAACACTCCGTTACGCTTCTCCTCCCTGGACGCGTAAAGGGGCACAAACACCTCTGGTTTGCCTCTACTTGCTGCTTCATGTAACCCCTCGAGTCCCACTGCAGAGTGTCGCTCCGTGGTGGTCCACAGCTGGGGCAGAAAGACAAATCACAAATGGGCCCTGCACTCAGGACGACCACGGTCCTAGTCAGGAAGACAGTAGCAGTTTGGGTGGGAGGAGCTGGAAATCTTTCCCAAGTGCTCTATTTGTTCAGGCTTTTGGACTGATTTAGAATACTACAATGGAGCAGCATCAAGACCCAGTCAGAAGACGGGGGAAGCCCACAGAGGCGCAGCCTGCTTCCCAGGCACTAGCCTGGATCCGAGCTTCTCACGCTAATTCGGGCCAAGGTGCCTTTGTCCCGGGCTTTGCCCTCGCTCCAGGCCCGACAGTCAAATAGAGAGGCTTCTGTTTTGCATGAGGTGGTACATAGTTTTTAAACTTGAGAAGAGCTCAGGCAGCACCACTGTGTTCCTACACACTGCCTCGCTGACACAGGGGCACCACAGGCCCTTGCACGTGGCGCGAGGGCAGGTTCTAAAGACAGCACTTACAGCAGCAATGGCCCATGGTCAAAATCACCCTTTAAATGCCCTTACATTGCCCTCAAAATACAGCACTGTTTGTGTAGATACAAAGTAGTCAGACTGAGTTGGGGCGGGGACATGCTGCATGGAAACCTTCTATGTTTAAGTCTGTCAGTTTGGTGAACTGCTAACTCTTGAGCTGAACTCAAGAACTGAATCCAACTGAGGGCAGATGATTCACTTTTCTAATCTCACTCCACTGAATGGATTGTCAGGATAACCATTCCCACTGGTGTGCACACATGTATGATTGATCTTGTACAGGTTAAGTGTGTATATAATGGGATGCTACTTCTTTGTCATAGTATTAAAGTAGGAAACCATTAAAAATTTTAAAAGCTCTCCAACTTCTCTTTCTAGTAGTCAGTTCAAAGCCATTAGATGGGAGGGACCAGGCAAGGTAGGGGTGAGTTTGGAGGGGCATTGGTGGCAGAGTGGGGTGGCAAAGGCTGACCAAGTTGAGGAAGGTGGCTGCCTGGGAGGATGGTAGTCTGGAGCAGGACGTCAGAGCTCACGTGGGGAGAGGAGGCTATCCTCCCGGAGGGGCAACTTGGCACAGGGTGTGAGAGCCCAAGTGGGGTGAGGAGGGCACCCCAAGGAGGGGTGACTGGGCACAGTGTGTTGGGGCCCAAATAGAGTGAGGAGGGCTCCCAAGTAAGGGAAAGTCAGAGCCCAAGCAGGATAAGGAGGGTGTCAACATAGGGGAAGGCCTGGCTTAGAGTGTCAGAACTCAGAGGGGTGAGGAAGCTGTTGATGCAGGGGTGAGGCCTGGCATGGGGTACAGGAAGCATCTCTGTGGAGTGGAGGGGATTGACCAGCAATGGTATTAGAACCCAAGAAGAGTAAAAAGAACATCTGGAAGACAGTTCAGTGTGGGATGTCAGAGCCTGCGGGACAGGAGGGCTTCCATGAAGGGTGGCCAGGTAGAGTCCAAGTGCCTGAGAAAGAGGTCCACTGTAGGAGGGGTGGCAGTGGCCCTGCCTAAGGGGACACAGTCCCAATAGGATGAAGGAAGCAACGTTACACGGGAAAGGAGCTATAGCAGAGAAAGACTTGTTACACATGGGGAACAGAACAATACTGATCAAGCAAATAAATATATAATGGGAACCAGGTGTCTTAGTGTCAGAGAAGAGAGTTACAGACATGGATAGGGAGACAAGCATAAACCCTGTGGTGTCAAACTGGAATTAGATGTAACTGTGTGAAATCATGGTGTTCAATAGATAGGTAGGTAGATAAATAGAGATAGATAAAAGAAACAGAAATATAAATGTATGTATTATACATACACACATATGTGTACATATGTGTTACACAAATATATATTCTCTAGTCTTAGCCCTGCAAAGGACTAGGAGCAGAGATACTCCAATTACAATGAGCACACTTAGTGCCCTGATCTTGGTTTCTAAATACTATTCTCCACTAAAAGGAGCCCAGGCACCTTAAAGAAATGTCTGATTCCAGGGCTGGGGCTAGGAAATGCTTTGTTGTGCTGGGCTGGGGCGGGGCGCGGCGGGGGGGAAGCAGTGTTCGATACATGATCGGGACACATGAACAGGACACAAAAGCCAGTGAGGAGGGGCTCTCACTGACAAAATCTGCATGCGCAATGGCATGATCACATGCAAGGGATGAGGCTCGAGGGACAGGCAGGGCCACACTCCACAGGGCCTGGCATATGCCAAACCGATGGGCCTCCCCCGCTTTATTCTGTAATCAGCGGGGAGCCAAAGGGACCGTTAAAGAGGAATAACATCCTGAGATGAGTATTCAGAACCAGGTGGAAAGTGATTATTTCCCCTCACCTTAAGCCCAGTATACCTCCACCCTGTCAGAACCAGTGTCCACTCTGCTAACCTAAAAATAAAATCTTAGATATTACAACCTAGTCATCCGTCTAATTTGAAAAAGATCAATACAATGCTTTGGTTCCCCTATAAAAGAGAGATAAAAACAAAAGTAATCTACAATAAAATTTTAAGACTTAAACACTCAGGCACCATTATATTAGAAGATACAACGAAGTAGTGCCTCCTGGGGGTGACTCGTGGCAGAGCTGCTTCTGTTCATGTCTGGACTGATGAGTTTAAGAAAAGTGACATGGCACAGGGCCTTTCAGTTGTTTTGGGTGACTTTCTGTTGCCTGAGGAGCTCCTGAAATTTCACGTGGGTACTCAAAGAGAGGTATCCCCTTTTTTCTTACTTCCTGTCAACATTTATCAGATGACAAAGCATCCTTGGTTAATACTGTTCAGCATTCAGTATTTAAAGCTTTCATATTAAATATCCAAACCCTCCCCACGTGTTAAAAAGCAGAGCAGTGGGCCATATGCCGGGGATAACACAGACCTGAGTCCAATACCCCGGCTTTCAAACTCAGTTCTGCTGTTTCCTAGATGTGACACCTCAGGAAAGTGGTCTCTCAGAGACTCAGTTTCCTCCTCTGTAAAAGGATGTGTGCCACCTAATGTATGTACCCAATGTACACGCGAGACCCCAAATCCAGCGCCTCGAACATTCTTCCTGCCTAACCCTCTTGCCAATCTCAGCTTTGGGAAGCTCTCTTTGAGATTCCTGACATCTGGGTCATCGGGGACTCCTGCAGCTCTCTGTGGGAATTCCTCATGCCCTGCAGTCACCCCGAGCAGACAGGAAGGCAGAAGCTGCTGTAACAGGAAAATACCAACGATCTGACTGCTTAAAACAGTGAGTCCTCGCTCAGCCCTTCCAGTCTGACCCAGCATCTATCCCTACTCCTCGGTCAGTGTCTCAGCTGGTCAAACATCTATAATAAAATGCAAACTGACTACAAAGGAAAACTATACTCTTGCAAAGGAAGCAGGATTTCATGAAGCCCATGTCAGAAATGCTGGACACCTGCTCAGAGTTGAGGCAAAGTCACCGACAAATGAAGACCTGGCTGCATTAGACCAGTCAACAAGTGACGAAGAGAAAAATCAAGAAAAACAAGGATGGTGACACAACAGTCACATCAAAAGAAAATGATTTCAATATCAAAGGATAAGAGAGGCCTTTGGGAAACTGAAGTCCTCAAATACTTTTGGAAAAATTACTCCTTTTATGATTATGATTTTATCATTATTTTATGTGAAAGTCAAACATGAAGTGTTAAGTCAGAAAAATTATAACCTCCTCCCCTCCCCTGCAAACTTGACTCATTATTTATTCTAAGAATTAATGCACCATTGGAATTAAAAAATATTTTGTTGAAATAAATTTTCAAAATTTTATCACTTTTTCTAGATAAAATCATAAGTTCTTCCTCATTTTGACTATGAACTTTTGATCCCCACTTAAATAGATGCATTTTATTCCCAGAATATTAGGACCTCCTGAGTTTACCCTACATTAAAACTCACCATAGTTTATAACATGTGCTGTGTTTTACATTACTGTTACTCCATGAGAGCAAGGATCATGACTGCGTATTGACTATTTAACCCCTTAGCTATGCCTGGCACATGTTAGACATTCAACAACTCATAGCCTCCTTTGACAGATGTAACTCATCTTTATAGTTTCTACTAAGGCCATTAATTACCACCAGAGCTATACAGTAATGGTCAACAAACTCTTTTTGGGAGGTGGGGATCCAAATTTAGCAGGCACCATACTGGTTAGGAAAATGACCCAGGAATCAAAATGATCCCTGCCAGTGTCCTGCTGGAGTCTGTGACAAATAATTAGAATAGAGAAAACAAATATTCAAAGTAGATCAAGGTGTACCTATAAACAAGATTTCTTTTTTTTTTTTTTTGAGACAGAGTCTCACTTTGTTGCCCAGGCTAGAGTGAGTGCCGTGGCGTCAGCCTAGCTCACAGCAACCTTAAACTCCTGAGCTCAAGGGATCCTCCTGTCTCAGCCTCCCGAGTAGTTGGGACTACAGGCATGCACCACCATGCCCGGCTAATTTTTTCGATATATATATTTTTAGCTGTCCATATGATTTCTTTCTATTTTTAGTAGAGATGGGGTCTCGCTCTTGCTCAGGCTGGTCTCGAACTCGTGAGCTCAAACGATCCGCCCACCTCGGCCTCCCAGAGTGCTAGGATTACAGGCGTGAGCCACCGCGCCCGGCCTAAACAAGATTTCTTGCCCCTTGCCCATTCACCCAACACAAGTAAACCTCTCCTTCTACTTTTTATTCATATTTTAAGTGCTATGGGAAATATCACAAAACCAAGCTGATTACTTTCATCTGGAAATCTAACTTTTCAAGCATAGGTGAGCTCTTAAAATTGCTCAAGAATCCTCTAATCTGTCAGTGCAACAGGGCTCTTAGTCCACCCTCCCCCTTAATCTGCTCCAAACCTTTTCCTTCTTCTCCCATTCCTAACCCACTTGGCCCCACTCTTCTCTCCAAACTTACTGAAGAAAAAAGCTCTAACATGCACTTTCCCACCTTCCACTCCTACACTTCTAATCCCTTCCCTGTCCCTACTAACTCGAAGTAGGAAGCAGGAAAGACCCTAGATCGTAATTGAACCGCCTTCTTGAAGACGTATCTTCTCCCCCATTATACTCAGCTAACAAGCATTCCCACCTTTAGGCACAACAGAAATCACCTGTGTATGCTAGTCTACAGTTCTCAAACTACAGCCACCGTGTACAACCAAGGTGTACACGCTTTTCCCTAGGGAAAAAGCACACCATACCTTCCTGAGCCGACTGCATTAGCTTCAATGAACATTTCTCTAGAATTTGATTGAGGTGATGTTTCCAGTCCAAACATCACACATTTCCAGATCATTCGTTTTCAAAAGTTGAATTCAATCACTCATCTACCCACATACTCTCCCCACGTGTATTAAGACCCACCCAGTATGTGCCCAGCACTCTGATAGGTACTTGGGGGAATAAGACCCAGGTCTCAGCGTTTGAGGAGCTCACAATCTAAAGAGGGAAGCAGACATGCTGGGTCAATGCTCTGATAGAGGTTCGCAAAGGGAACAGAGGAGAGGTTCCAGAAGGTCTTCCGAGAGGAAGTGACACTTCGCTGATCAACTTTGCACCACCTGCAAAGTCAGGAAGCCCACCTGGGTTTGAGTAACAGCTCTGTTGCTTAGTAGCTGTGGCCTGAGCCATGTGCCTCCTTCCCCAACCTGTGAAATCGGACTGTGGTATCTACACTCACATGGCTGTTTTGAGGATGAAACAATTGTGAGTGCACCTACCACTGGGCCTGGAACAGGGTAAACATTGTTTTGTCTTGATAATACCTTACTCTTATTGCTAATAAGATCAAAAGTCAAAGACATCTAAATAAGAGAAAAACACAACCCCCTTTGGGAGATCAAAGCCAATCTTGCTTTTGCTCATAACTAATCTCAAACTGTAAATTTATTATGGTATCCAGTGAAGCTCAAGAATCTCTGATTCATGGCCATAATTAACATCCCATTGTGATACCTATTATATCTATGCAGGAAAATAAGTTGTAGGTACTGAGTGAGTAGAAATATTAATTTGCATTAGGAAAAAACACAAAAAAATCTCCCATAAAACATCTGTGCTTATATAAATTTCCCCAAACATACACTTGGATTTGATTTTGGAAACAAGCCTCTTTTCTCTCTTGATGGATATTCAATAATTGTTGCTTTTAGAGAGTGGATTTGTCGTCTTCTTTTCTATGACAGCATTACCGTGATTGAAGGAGATTGCTCAGGAGGAAAGCACAGAGGCACTTTTCTGCTATCACCGGTGAAGTGTTGGTAACATGAGATCTTTGGAATAATGGCACCTGCACTGACAATTCAGTGTAATTCTCGATATTTTCCATTGAGCCCAGAGAGGGTGACCATATAGGCCTTTCATCATTTTCCTAAGAGAGTTTATGATGCTGCCCACTCTTGTATTCACACACCTGCAAGATTTTCCCCATTCAGAGCATATCATTTTATGGTTTAAAATTACCACTGTAATATAATGTAATGGGTTAGTGAGGTTCTAACCAAGGCCCACCTTACTGAAGTTTTCATAGTCTAAGAGAAAAACATACTGTCTCTACTATAAAAAACACAACAAAGGGAAGAAATTGCTAAACAAGAAGTCCTGTCCTACTTTCAGTAATAAACAACAGAATTAATTATCCCACTGAGATGTCACTTGATATTATTCTCATTTTAGAGCTAGGAAGTGGAAGCTAATGGGGAAAAGGAGGAAAACATTTATCAAGTGTTAGGTGCTTTGAAATATTACTCTTCACAACCCTGTGAGATGAATTATTATCCCATGATACAGATGAGAAAACTGAGTCTCAGAGAAGTGAAGTGACTTCACTAAATGACACAGCTACTAAGAGCACAGCTCAGACACAAAACTAATCCAATACAATTTCTAAGTCCTACTCACTCTAAACAACACAATATTAGTTGTACAATATGATCAGGTATAATGATCAACCCTGAGATTAGAATATAAAATTCTTACCTTATAGTCTCACTGTAATGCCCTGATAAAATGAAAACTTGCCTCCAAAAGCCCCTCAGCTCTCAGTGTTCTGAGCAATCCATCATTGGCTGCCTCCCAACAATTCAGTGTGTTTTCTTACTTTGCCAGCTCCAGGGACACTAGTCATGTGTCAGCTCTTTATTGCTTCAGGAATTAGTGTACATGTTATATTCAGAAACACAAATATAAATAGCTCGATTTAAAATGTTTTAATCAAACATGGCAGAAGAGTATTTTAAGTTTCCAGTGTTTCATGTCAAGACCCAATGCCTCTGCTACCCTAAATGTGTATTTTTAAGAACATTTTCTAGAAAAACTAAGGCCTATGTCTTAGATTCTTAAACAGACTGCGTTGCCTTTTTTAATTTAAAGTATAAAGCTTTAAATGTATGCTTATGGTGACAATTAAGGAAATGCTAGATTAGACAGGGCATCAGATTTCCACAAATAGCACTCATTTAAGTTCATTTCCACCCCAGATCTCTGCTTGAATGTTATATCATTCAATCGCAAATCTCTCTATAAAAGTGTCTGGCTGTCTCTTAAACCCATTTAGGCTCTATGCTTCAATGCCTTTCCTTGGCAACTTTTTCCATATGCTTAACTTCTTTCAGGGAAGCAGTTCTGTCTCAATTCACAGAACAGCACACCAATCAACACAAGCAGGCAGCCAGGTAAAGAAAGGAAGGAGGAGAGGCAGGCACACAGAGAGAAAAGTATGATATGAATGAAGCTGGTCCAATAAAAGTAAAGTTTTAAAAGGCATAGAGTTTTAGGCCAAAAGAAAATGAACCTAGCACCTACCCCCAAGCAATCAGAGAGCTCTGAACTTGAATTTATAACCCAAACACTCTGTACCATATGCAACTTGAGACACACAACTGGTAGCACTACAGGGGATTTATGACTTATGACTTGTTCATATTTAATTTGTAACCAAACACTTCCCCTTCCTCTTAGCTACCTTAGAACTCCTGATTAACTCTTGTTTTCACAGGTCAGAGGTTAAATAAAGGAAGGGAAGCATTCTGGGGTGAGATTGCCCAGAGCACCACATCCAAGAGTGACCCTGTGCAAGGAACATTAAAATAAGCGATAAGGCTAGAGATTGTTCCAGACAGCTGACGTTCAAAGCCTCCTCCGGGTACGAAGCAGAACCTTTCAACTAGAGAGCTAGCAACAAAGACAGACAGGAAACGGGTCTGCTCTCAAGTTACCTTTAGTGACGAAGCAACTCTTTCACCAAGAGAATTTTCCCAAAATGTTTTTGGAAGTGAAACTGAGGGCTTTGAGGGAAGGTAAAGCAATTTGTGCAAACCAAGCAGTCCTTCTCTTTGCTTCATTCTCCAGCAGGAATCTATCTCGCCCACCAGATTCTCCTACTCTGAAGAAAACCTCCACTGCTATCTAATTTTATAGCAGACATGGGCCAGGCTGATGGAAGCAGAATTTCTTGTATAAAATCAATCCCATGGAAGCACAGCCACACTGCTGAAGAGGGTTCAATCTGTCCAACTACAAGATCCACCTAGTTCCGAGCACCTTTACTGCTGTGCTACTCACAATGCACCAGACGGACAAAAATATTAGTAGTAGAGGCACCCTTTATTCAGGAATTACCAAATGCCAGGAGCTTTACTTGCGGTTGCTTATTTCCTCCTCACAGAAATTCTAAGTAAGAACCATTACATGCCCAGATAACAAATGAGGAAACTGAAGCGCAGGGAGGCTAAGTAGCTTGCTCAGAGTCGCAAAGCCACAAAGTAGATAAGGGTGGAATCCAGGTCTGTGTAACTTATGAGTAGGTACTTTTCTGAAAAAAATCTCTCTCGGGGAACAGTATCAGTAACGTGTACATTAGCACATACACTTTACATTTGATTAGGTGTTTTCAAATTGTTGGCTCATTTGTTTTGTAGACAGCATTCATTCACTCATTTGATTAATTCATTGCCTAATATAAGCCAGGAACTGGGTAGAGAGTTGAATAAGGCATAAATTCCACTAAAGTAGTTTCCTGGCTTAGATTTGTATCTGAAACCATTGTGGCATTAGGAATGATCTGATAGAGGCAACAAGAACAAAAATTGGAAAACCTGAGAAGTAATGGTTGGGCCACCCTGAAAGGAGGTAGGGTGTACATTCCCTCTGCACCATAACCACGTGACTGCCACAGCATGAAATAGGCGGTTAGCTCAACTGAGCCCTGCAACAGAATAGAGGAACTCAAGCACCAATGGTCTCAGGAGCTGGGCATCTATGACAGGGTGATTGAAGTTGGAACATAAAAGGCCCTTAGTCATTCTCTGTTGTGACCCTAATAAAACTCCCACTCCTCATATCGGCCCCTCCTGGTTTTTAAAATAATCTTTGTGCTTATGACATTGCTTTATTGTACACCAAGAGAAGCAGTCCATAATGTTATAAAAGCCTAAAACTGGTGTTACAAAGCTCCCTTAAAATATGGCTAAATTTATAAATTTTTAAAAAGAAACTCTAAAAACTAAACTTTAGAGAAAGGGTACTCAATCAGCAAACCTCACAGAAATTGGTTTCCCTGATATACATTCATAAACTCATATCGTATGAAAGAACAGCACAGTTGCCTTTTAATGAATAACTACTAAAAATAGAAAATTAAAATGAAGTTCAGAAATGTATACATGAATCATTTTTACTGTATTTTTACCAGCATTAAATATTATAACTTATTTTTTTAGTAAAATATTTTAACTGGTAGTTCTTTATTATTTATATTAGTAAAATATACATATACCCCCCCCCAAAAAAAACATGTGCTAAGAGAATGGTTACATAGATTATAGTAAACCCGGAAACAGAATATCATGTTTTAGAATATTTTTTAATCATATGGAAAATTTCCCTAAAATACTGTAGATTGAAAAGAAGCAGTATACACCACTATGTATCAAGTGCAATCATACACAGTCATAGAAAGACTAGAAGATAAAAAATTAATAGTGGCTATTTCTATGTTATGGGATTATAGGTAATATTTTTTTTCCTCTATATTCTTTTCTATATCTTCTATGGCTTAGGTATTGATCATGCAGTGCCTTAAAAAGTACAAAAAAATTTGTCTTTTAAGTACTCTGTGTTATTTATAATCATACATACTTGGAAACAACCTAAATGTGCAATAGAATGATTACAATAGATTACAAACTATCAAAACGATGGAATATTATATTAATATGGTCATTACAATCAGACTATAGAAAAAACATTTAACATAGAAAAACATTTACATATGTTTGGATATACAAGCAGGCTCTATATTATGTACAAATGAGTTTTTCATGTTAATTTTTGTGTTTTCCTATATTCTACAAACTTTCTACAATAAAACATGTATTACTTTTATTAACTATTAATAAAAATATCCTCCCTTTTCTTTGAAAAACAAAACAAAGCAAACCAGCCACATGTGTGATTCCTCCCTGTCTACCAACTTCCACGTGGTCTTACTGAAGGGGAAGGGAGGCGGACAGGTCAGGGAGAGCAGAGGGAAAGCAGCAAGAGCCTTCCTGCTTCTTTAAGTGTGCTCACAACTGTGATGACCCAGTTCCCAAATAGGCTCTCTGGACCAAATGGAAGTTTGTACTCTTTAACAAACTGGTCACACCAGAGCCTCATGCTCTCCCCCTGCACCATGCTTATCACAGATCTCAGTTCCAGGGCAGAGGTGGTTAGCTAATAAGGTTTCCAGTGACCTTTCCTTAATATGGGAGCAGTCAGCCTCCATAAACCCTGGTGGGCTTCAGGAAGAAAGAGACCTTCACTGATCCAAGGCCACTCTAGAAGGGGAAAAAAGGGAGGTCAGAATCTATTTTTCCCTGTTAGATTTTGAGGCCAAATATTGAAGGCTGGATCATTCACACAAACATTTAGTATGCATCTATGTATGCCAGCCCTGTGCTGGGGAGCTAGGACAAATAAATGAACAAGACACAGTGCTGTCTGTCCTCGAGGAACTCTCTACATCTTTTGGAGAGGACAGACATGGAAGCGGTTAATCACAGCGCAGTGCGATGATGCTGTGACACAGCTGGGCACTAAGAGCTGTGGCAACACTGGGGAAGTGTGTCTCAACTAGACGGGGGTATCAGCTGAGGAAGAGGAGTTAGATGAAAGAGAAGTATACTTCCATCTGGAGGGAATAAAATATTACTAAGGCACAGACACAAAGAACTACTCAGGTGGTTGGATCCCAGAGTAAGGGTGGAGCAGGGTGTTTCTTTGTGTGAGTTTTTTAGAAGGTGAGGGTAGAGGTGGAGGGAGGAACCTTGGTAACGGTAGATGAGACTAGAAAGTCCAAAGAGACTGCTTATAAGAAGTTTTACGTGCTGGAATAGGGAGTTTAGCTCTTTTCCTGAAAGCAAAGAAAGGTTTTAAGCAGAGGAGAGATCAGTTTTGACTTTTTAACTGAAGGGGGAAGTCTGACACCAGAGAAACTCAAAGGTTTTAAGGCCACTGTAGCTGGCGAAAAGTCCTCGAAGAAGAAGGAGGTTCTGCAAGTGGGGGTTTCTGTCAGTGATCTTTTAATTACTGAATCCAATTTTAAAAAGGACTTGACTCTAGGAGACGAGAGCTAACAAATGAGCTCCCGTCAGGCAGAAGTTTGCCTGCCTCCCCAGAAGCGGCGTACACCGTGCACCGTGGCAGGAGAGGACAAGGAGGCGAACGGACAGTCGGACAGTCGGGAGTGACATCCCCCTACTAGTGGGCCCCCCACCAGAGCTGTTCCTCCATCTCTCCACAAGGACAATACTTCCTGTTTACCTAACAAGGTGGTAGTAAGGAACAGATTAAGCAAAAGGATACACACAGTTTATAGAATCACAGTTCACAGAGTATACCAGACCCTCAAAAACAGGTAGCTTCTGTATTGATTTTTAGGTAGGAGATGCCTACTTGCTCTCCTAGGAGAAAGAGAGGTTCTCAGCCATATTTTGAATAATTTTAAATGCCTTTAAAATACTGAGTGCCACAAGCATATGGATACTCCAATTATTTTTAAGATTGTATCGGTCACAAAAAGAGTGGGCTGGGCCAATAGGGATTTTTAAAATTAACATTTATTCACTTAACACAAGATAAAGAGTTCATTTCAAAGACAGAATAAAAGCAAAGAAAAATAAAGAAAGGGATCAAAAATGTGTCACCAGTATATTTTCAATCATTCCTCAACGAATGACCGTTCGAGCTAACACTACAAATAATTCCTTGCGCTTTCCTGACTGAAAAAAATAGCGCATATTGTTCTTAGTTATCTAACTAATTAAATAAAACTTAACCCTAGAAGATTTAGTATGCCACAGCGACATAAAAGATAGCAAAGGTAATAAGACTCTAAGAGCTATCATTAAACAAACATATGGATGCTAACATTTTTACCTTTCACAAATGTTTGAACTTAATTTTTATGGCTCTAAAATAGAGCAGCTTCAGTTAATTTAAAGACCAGTTCTGCATTCTGAGCCATTTAAGGGATGGAAATGAAAATATTTGGTACCTCAGCTCCATCAGCCATTGTTTCTACTCCACACCTCAGCTTTGTGAGATGGGTATTTTCAGCTGTCACTTACAGATGAGGAAACAGGCTCAGAGACATGGAGTGACTTGCTCAAGATCACCAAGCTTAGTAAAGGCACAGTCAGGATTTGAAGTAAGGTCTCTCTGGGTGCAGAGTTCATGATCCTTTTTCCCTTTTTAAAATCAACTTTGAATTATAGTTTACATAAAATAAAATCTACCCATTCTATGTGTACATTTAGATGAGTTTTGACAACTGCATACAGCTGTGTACCCACCACCCACAATCAATATATACGACATTTCTAGGATCCCAAAATGTTCTCTTATGCCCT
Source organism: Eulemur rufifrons (assembly GCF_041146395.1). NCBI lineage: Eukaryota > Metazoa > Chordata > Mammalia > Primates > Lemuridae > Eulemur > Eulemur rufifrons. The sequence continues at coordinate 275,785,445 of NC_090989.1, forward strand.
ACCCAAGTCAGTCCCCCTCGCTGAGTGCCTATTAATGTATCACAGCTCTTCCCACACTACGTTGAGATCATGTTTTCCACCTGTCCTTCCCACCATCTCTACCTTTTTAAAATTCACTTTTTTTAAACACAAAGTAAAATTCACTCCCGACAAATGCATACAATGATGTAACCACCACAGACAATCAGGATATAGAACATTTCTACCACACGCCACCCAGCTTGCTTATGTTGCCCCTTTGTGGTCAACTCTTCTCTCGATCTCAGCCCCTGGCAACTACTAATCTGTTTCCTATTCCCATAATTTTGCTTTTTTCAGAATGTCATAGAAAAGGATTGATACAGTATGTAGCCTTTTGAGTCTGGCTTCTATCATCTTTTAAGCTACACTAGTTTTAACAGTAACATAGTCCCACAAGCATTCCCATGTATCAGAACTCCATGGTGCTGGCTGTCACTCCACCCCAAGTGAGGGAATATTATAGGAACACCTTCATACATCTAATGTATTAAAATCGTGTATCATTCACAAACTTCATTAGCTATATTATTAAATACTAACAAATGATTTGTGATACATTGCACAAGCGAGTGAAATAAACCAAGTCTGTCTACACTGGGGTTGGGAACCTCTGTCTTAGACCATGCTTTCTCCTAGGTAAGAAATCATGCCCAGTCCAAAGGTCTGGCCATAACACTATGGGTGGTACCAAGGGTTCGTTCCATGACCAGAATGGTAGAACCCAAGCTCTTTGCCACTTGGCCCAACCAAGCGAGGCAGAGCAAGTGTGAGATTAGCCAGTTCCTCTAAACTGCTCAACTCTCATTTTGTAGCAGAAGAAACTGAGACCAGAGAGTATAAGGAACTTACCTAGAGCCACACATTACAGAGCCAAAGGGAAAAACCCAGAAGTAGGTATTTCTGTCCCACCTGAATGGCAAACCTCTAACATTAATCTTTGCTTTCTTTCTCTGCTCTATCTCCTACCAAGTAGAGTGCAAAAGAACATGGTTTCTCTTGTCTGAGAGAATGTATAGTGGGGTAGTTGCTATCTTCAACATCTAGAACTGTCCTGAAACAAAATTTCAATTGGATTCCATAGGGAATTCCCATAGTCTCTTACTAACCAGGATTTGAAATAATGTCTGCTTAGCTCCAAAGCTGATGCTGTTTCTGTCAACCGTACAGTTTGATGTCTACTCTGACACCCATTTGGCTTAGTATTCTATGGCTCATTTGGTCATCAAACATTCATTGACTGTGAAGCCCTTTGCTGGGTCCTGGGGCTAACAGGTGAATCTCATGCAATCTCTAGTTTCAAGGAGCTCCGTGTCTAGCGGGGGAATCAGGCACATAAATCAACAAGTGTAATTACTGAGATAAATGCTATGAAAGAAGTACGCACAGGCACCAATTATCTCTCTCGCTTGAGTGTGGGCACACACCCGTGGCAGACTACCAACCCCAGCAAATGTGACAGAATTTCTTTCAGCCCTAACAGGGGTTGTTAATGATTCTAAAATTAAATAGAAATGGTCATGTTAGACGATCCTTTTTTTTACAGGTCAGTTGAATAAAGACTACTGGAGCACAGAATCCAATAGTGATCCCTAAAAAAGGCTACCTGATTTTTATGAACAGTTTTCTTCTTATTCCTTTTTCTGTTAATATAAAAAAAAAAAACAAAAAACTGGCACCTTTGTCTGGGTCCAGAATGTAAAATCAGGAAATAAAATGGCAAGTCTTACAACTGTGAACTTCAATCAGCTCATTACAAACCCAAGAGACATATTTGAATGCATGTTGCTACATTCATTTACCTATTCTGCTCAGCCATTCAATTACACGATTTCAGATTCTGTATTAAAAATACAGCCATGTTTCTTTCAAAAGCTGGTATTTCGAGAAAAGTGATTAGAACAGCATGCTATGATGCGTTAATACAGTGGTTTCATTTAATGGACAATGGCAGTTTCTGAAATGCTCCCTATACTTTAAATTATTGCACTTAGAATTCATGACTACAAGGTGTCTCAACTTTTTTCTTTATTGCTGTACAATACACTCCACGACCACTGTGAATGCAAACAAAACACATTATCAAAAGAGTTTTGTTAGGATTTGTAATCTTAAATCATTTTTAAAGGTTGGGAGTGCGTACGGTAGGTTGTTCAAATCGTATAAACACTGAGAAGGATAAAGCATTATAACTGAGGAAAGAGTAAGACTGGGAGAGAAAAGTCTAAAGCAAGAGAAAAGTCTAAAACCAAAATTTAATGCCCGCTGGCCTTGGAGAGACAGGGCACAAAAGAAGAGATGGAGTTTGTTCTAACCAGAAGCAGCTGTTGCTCTTCGAATTAGGAAGCATTCCTAATGAATCAGCAGTTCTTATAATAAATACACTCCCCTTTGAAATGTGAGGATTCTGCTATGAGAATTTCTTTTGATATATTTTTTACATGAACTCATTAGACAGAGAAGTGGCAGGGACTGAGCGTGTTCCTTTCTAAATTACTATGGCTATCTTATCCACATCATGTCCTCTCAAGGTTAGTCAGGCCAGGCACAGGAAAACAAAGAAAGAAAAACCACAAAACTAAAAAGGTTTCAACTCACCAGCACCCTTTGTGGATCACTGCAAACAAACTTTGTAAGGTGCTATGTAATAGCCACATCTTCCAAAATACCTGCCACTACACTAACTGGTGCCAGTTAAGTTTAAAATGGAAATTAGAGATATATGAACAATTTGAGGCATTCCTTTTGCATTAAGAGGAATTCCCACATTCAAACATGGTGAAGATCTGCTTACAAAGCATATCTGTTCCCCAGATAATCTCATTTGCCATGTTAAGAACAGAAAATGAAAAAAAAAAAAATGCACACATGCATATTTATTTCATCCCCACCTAGGTTCCATATTCCTTTTTACTTGTATTAAAAACAACCATTTTTAACAGTTTTCTCTAGGCAAAAATCACTGTGTCCCCAATCAATACAGACAGAAAGCTGATTTGTAAGTACATCTTCCCATATTATTCTACTCACCAGCTATCTTTCTCCAACTTTTAATCTTACAATCTCTCTCCCCCTTCAGACCTCCCCCTCCCCTTTTGTGGTGGGTTTCCAGGATTCTGTGAGCCTTGGTGCGAAAACCAGGAACACTGGAAGGAGTTATGGAGTGACACAGGTGTAAAAGAGAGACTATTAGAGATGGCTTGTCTCTTTTCCCCTAATACCAATGGTACTTATGCCTTAAACTTGGAAATGAAAGCAAAAGGACATTCTAAACATGAACACAATCTGTAGGCTGCTAAAAACAACCTTTTTCACAAATAGACATGACCTCCTAGTTCACTTAGGCCACTTTTGCTACCCAAAACAGGTTAAAAGAATGCAAAGGATAGGCACACCTGCAGATAATAGAAGTCAAGGACCAAGAATATTTAACTGCATCATTACTATATCATACAGAAGAGGCAGAAAGAATTAAGCAGCTTCTTAGAGGAAAGACTTGGATCATAAAGGGCTGGGGGTGGGGTGGATTATCCTGCTTCCTCTACGAAATCATAACCTGAATAAGGTGGAGGGGGTGGGGGGGGGAGATCCAAAGAATAAATCGAAGACTTATGAAAAATAGCAGATCCCTCTGCTCAAAGATCAGTGTGTGTTTATATTCTGAGTAATTCAAAAACTGGGGCCAGAAAGGCTCAGGGAATTGATGTGAGATCATTTGATAAATGTTAGAGTTATATTTGAACCCAAGTCTCTCTGGCTCCAAAGCCACACCACCATGTTGCCTCCCTAGTGACTTCTAAATCATCAACAGACATGATCCTGCTCATTGGGCAATACCACCTCTTTAGGACATCTCACTGGGTGATAAAGCTCTAACTTAGTGTCCTTCTCTCAGTTGGAAAAATCAAGGCAGGCAGGAGTTAAATCACTTGACCAGAATCACATAATTTCATTTTAAAAGTAGGGCACAGACCACTAAAATTATTTCTCCTTTGTCTGACAACCTGAGTCTAACCACTGAATATTTAGCTCTACGGAATTCCCTTAGACTCGTTCCCCTGCAGATTTGCGTTCCCACAGAAATGGCTACCTTTCTACCTTAGCCTGGTGCTGATTTGGCCCAGAGTCTTTCATTAACCAAAAAGGCCAGCTCGGCAGTTTGTGCACTGCTTTGCCCTACATGATATGCTGGACAACCATACTGACTTTGGAAATATTTCATTTGATGAAGATGGATCAAATATATAAAGGACTGGCAAAAGAAAAGAAGTTCAGACACCCAAAATGTAAATGATTTCTACACAAAGATATCTATCTCAGAACTTCTTATGATAGCAAAAACATTGTAGACAGCCTAAAAAAATGGCAGCATGTTTTTCTCAGGTACTGGAATAAAAGACAATTATAAATCCAAGCTTCATTGCATTAGAGATAGGCAAGTTACTTAACCTCTGGTTTTCTTTTCTTTAAAATAGAGCTAACTACCTGAAAGAGTTGTCATAAGGATTAAACGATAATACAAATGTTTTTTCCCATGGGGGGAAAAAAAAACAACCAAATAAAAAAGGATTAAACAGTAAAATCATGTAATGTGCTTAGCACAGTTTCCAGGTGGAAAGTAATCAATAAATGGCAGCTGCTATTACTATTACTACTTCCAATAGTAGAGGATCATTGGGTAAAATATGGAACATATTTGTGACTTACTATTAAGTGGTCATTCGAATGTCCCTCTGATAGAAAATTGTAATGTTATAAAAATACTTATACGTAAAAAAAATCAAGTAAAAAAGTTTGATCTCAAAACATGCAAATTTTAAAATATGTACATATGTATCATCTGTATATTACATATATTAATAGAAAAAGACTAAAAGGACCAGCCATAGTGGCTCACACGTATTCACCCTAACACTTTGGGAGGCCAAGGCGGGAGGATAACTTGAGGTCAGGAGTTCAAGATCAGCCTGGGCAACACGGGGAGATCCTGTCTCTACAAAAAATAGAAAACTTAGCTGGGCATGGTGGTATGCTCCTGTAGTCCCAGCTACTCTGGAGGCTGGGGCAAGAGGATAGCTTGAACCCAGGAGTTTTAAGGTTGCAGTGAGCTATGATAACACCATTGCACTCTAGCCTGGGCAACAGAGCAAGACCCTGCCTCAGAAAAAGAAGAGAAGAGAAGAGAAATGAAGAGGAGAGAAGATGAGGGGAGGGGAGAAGAGGGGGAAGGGAGAGGAGAGGGAGGGGAGGCGGGAAGGGGAGGAAGAAAGAAAGAAAGGAAAGAGAAAGGAAAGGAAAAGAAAAAGGAAAAAAACAGTAAAAGAAAATACACACTTTCTATCTTTGGGTGGTGGAATTCAAGGTAATTATCTTCTTCTTCTGTATTGAAAAAAAATATATTCATCCAAAAGTCACTTTCATTTTGTATGGATATCCAGCTGCTCCATCAACAATGCTTTTTTCTTTTAAAGAGACAAGGTCTCACTCTATCACCCAGGCTAGTGTGTGGGGGTGCGATAATAGCTCACTGTCTAACAGCATTTTTTAATAGACTATCCTTTCCCCTTTTGAATTACTTTGGTAACTTTGTTAAAAAAAAAAAAAAAAGAGATCGATTCTCTATTGTGTTACACTGATCTATATGTCTATCCTTGTGCCAATACCACAATGTCTTCATTACTGTAGCCTTACAGTAAGATGAGATCAAGGTAATCTGTGTCCTCCAACTTTATTTTTCTTTTTAAAAATTATTTTGGCTAAGTACTTTGCCACAAAAATCTCCATATAAATGTTAGAATCAGCTTGCAAATTCTGAAGGGGAAAAAAGGCGTAGTGGTGTTGCATCGACTCTATAGATCAATTTGGGGAGAAATGACATCTGTATCAGTAACAGTCCTCCAGAGAAACAGAATCAATTATGTGTGTGTGTGTGTTTATGTATAAAAGAGATTTATTTTAAGGAATTGGTTCAGGCAAGTTCAAAATCTACAGGGCAGGCCAGCAGATCGGAAACTTAGGTAAGAGTTGATGTTGCAGTGTTGAGTCCAAAATTTGTAGGACAAGCCAGCAGCCTGTAAACTTGGGAAAGATTTTATGTTAGAGTCTTCTTCTCCAGGAAACCTCAATTTTTGCTGTTAAGGCCCTCAACTGGTTGGATGAGGACCACCCATATTATGGAGAGTGATCTCCTTTATTAAAAGCCAACTCATTATAAACATTAGTCACATCTAAAAATACCTTCATAGTACCATCTAGACTAGTGTTTGACCAAATAAATGGACACTATAGCCTAGCCAAGCTGACATACAAAATTAACCATCACAACATCCTGAGAACATTGAATCCTAGACTCCATGAGCATGGTTTAACTCTTCATTCATCTGGATCTTCTTTTAACATATTTCAGCAATGTTTTGTACTTTTCAGTGTATAGGTCATGCAAATATTTTGTTCAATTTCCCCTCAGTATTTCATATGTTAATGCTATTATAAAAACCATTATTTTACTAATTTCAACTTACAATTTTAAAACCAGTTTCCTTACCTCACACCATATATAAAAAGTAATAGAAATGGAACAAAGACCTAAATATAAGAGATAAGTCTATAAAGTGTTTAGAGGAAAATACATGAGAAAACCTTTATGCTCTTGGGTTATGCAAAGATTTCATAGAACACAAAAAGTATGAACTATAAAACTTGATAGAGGGTAGAGCAAGATGGCAGAATTGGACTGTCCAGTAATCACCCCCCACAGAAACATCAATTTGAACAAATATCCATGCAGGAAAATACCTTCACACAAGAGCTAAAGAAACCAAGTGACAGATCACAGTGCCTGGTTATAGAATAATAATAATAAAAGATACACTGAAGAGAGTAGGAAGGACAGTTTTACATTACCTATGTCACCCTTCCCCCACACCAGGGAGCACGAGGAAAAAGAGGTAAGTAAGTGTAAGACTTTGCTGTGGACCTCAATACTGTGCCCACCACAGTAAAACCCAGCATCATGCAGACCCCCAGGGCCCCTTATTCCAGGCTGTTACCCACGGACTGAGCCTCTAGACCCACCCTGGTGCCAGGCAGAAACCTGTAGCCCCTGTGAGACAGATTTGAGTTCTAGCCCACATCACCACCAGTGGACTAGAGCAGCCTTGGGCTCTGAACAACCCACAGTGACAGTCAGGCCTCAATGGCCGTGGGCTTCAGGTACACCCTAACACTACACCAGTCTTGGGGGCTATGGGCTTAGGGTGCCACCTAGTGCTACAATGCCTACAGCAATCACTGGCTTAGGAACTAGACCAGACAACTGGCCCAGAATCTCTGAACAGGATTACTTTTGAAAGAGTTTCCCAGACATTGCTAGACTGCAAAGACTGAAATGTCTACTTCTTCAATTAACAGACATTGACACATAGCCATGAGGATCAAGAAAAATCAGGGAAACATGATGTCATCAAGTGGACAAAATAAGGTTCCAGTGACCGATCCTAAAGAGATGGACATGTATGAACCGCCTGACAAAAAATTTAAAATAGCTATTTTAAGGCAGCTCAACAAACTTCAAGAAAATAGAGACAATTCAGTGAGATAAGAAAAACAATAAGTGACCAGAAGGAGATATTTCATAGAGATTGAAATAAAGATAGAAATTCTGAGGAGCTGAAAAATACAATGAACAAAATAAAAAATGCAATAGAGAGCATCAACAGCAGACCTGATCAAGCAGAAGAAAAAATGCGTGAACTTGAAAACAGGTTATTTGAAAATATACAGTCAGAGGAGAAAAAACAAAAAAGAATGAAAAGGAATGAAGTAACCTTAACAGCAAAGATATGAGTCATTGGCATTCAAGAGGGAGTAAAGAAAGATAAAGGGGTAAAAGGCTTATTTAAAGAAAAAAGGGTAGAAAACTTTCCAAACCTAGAAAAATACATAAACATCAAGGTACAGGAAAAATAGTCTCCAATCAGATTCAATTCAAATAAGACTACCCCAAGACATATTGTAATCAAACTGTCAAAGACCAAAGACAAAGAGCAGATCTTGAAAGCAGCAAGAGAAAAGAAGCAAATAACATATATGGGAGTTCCAATACTCCTAGCAGTAGACTTCTCAGCAGAAACCTTATTGGATAGGAGACACTGGGATGATATATTCAAAGTGCTGAAGAAAGAACACTGCCAACCAAGACTATAGTACTTAGCATTAAGGTCATTCAGAAATAAAGGGGTCATAAAGGTAAACAAAAGCTGAGGAAGTTCACCACCATCAGACCTATCTTATAAGAAATGCTAAAAGGAGTTCTTCAGGCAGAAAGAAAAGTACACCAATGAGTAATACAAAACATCTGAAGGTATAAAACTTACTGGTAAAAGTGAGTACATAGTCAAATTCAGAATATTCTACTGTATTGGTCTTGTACAAATCACTTATACCATAAGTATGAAGGTTAAAAGATAAAACTATTAAAAACTAATAACCACAATAATGTGTTAAGGGATATGCAATATAAAAAAATATAAATTATGACATCAAAAATTCAAAATGGGGGGAATAGAGTTAAAGTGTACAGTTTTTTGGTCTGTGTGTGATTAAAGTGAAGTTGCTATTAGCTTAAAATAACCTGTTATACTGTAAGATGTTTCTTGTAAACCTCATGGTAACCATAAAGCAAAAACCTATAATGGAAACACCAAAAATTAAAAGCAAAGAATCAAAACATACACTAGAGAATATCACCTAATCACAAAAGATGACAGTAAGAGAGGAAGAAATAAAGGATCTAAAAATCAACTAGAAAACAATGAATAATATGACAGTAGTAAGTCCTTACCTAGTAATAATTACCTTGAATGTAAATGGATTAAATTCTCCAGTCAAAAGATATAGTGTGGCTGAATACACAAGCACCATCTAAATGCTGACTACAAGAGATTCACCTCACCTGTAAGGACACACATAGACTGAAAGTGAAGGGATGGAAAAAGATATCCCAAGAAACTGGAAACCAAAAGAGAGCAGGAGTAGCTAGCTACGCAGTCATGGATTGCTTAATGACAGGGATATTGTGGAGAAATGTGTTGCTAGGCAATTTTAACATTGTACAAACAAAGATCATATAGTATACTCACACAAACCTACATGGTATAGCCTACTATACGCCTAGGCTATATGATATAGCGTATTACCCCTAGGCTATAAACCTGTACAGGATGGTACTGTACTGAATACTATGGCAACTGTAACACAATGGTAAGTATTTGAGTATCTAAACATAGAAAAGGAAGAGTAAAAAATATGATATAAAAGATTAAAAAATGGTACACCTGTATAGGCCACTTAACATGAGTGGAGTTTACAGGACTGGAAGTTGGTCGGGTGATTCAGTGAGTGAATATGAAGGCCTAAGACGTTACTTTACACTACTGGAGACTTTCTAAACACTGTACACTTAGGCTATACTAAATTTATTATAAAAATTTTCTTTCTTCAATAATAAATTAACCTTAGCTTACTATAACTTTTTTATTTTATAAAATTTTAAATTTCTTTTAAATTTTTCATTCTTTTGTAGTAACACTTAGCTTAAAACACACATTGTACACCTGTACAAAAATATTTTCTTTCTTTGTATCCTTACTCTATACACTTTTTTCTATTTATAAAATAACTTTTTATTTTAAAATTGCTAAAAACTGAGACACAAACATAAACACTAGCCTAGGCTTACACAGGGTCAGGATCATCCACATCCCTATTTTCCACCTCCACACCTTCTCCCACTAGATGGTCTTTAGAGGCAATAACATGCATGGACCACTCATCTCCTAGGATAACAATGCCTTCTTCTGGATGGAATATCTCCTGAAGGACATGCCTGAGGCTGCTTTACAGTTCAATTTTTTTTAATAAATAAAATGAATATGCTCTAAAATAACAACAAAAAGTATAGTAAATACATAAACCAATAATATAGTTATTTATTATCAAGTATTATGTACTATACATAATTTATATGCTATACTTTTATACAACTGGCAGCAGAATAGGTTTGTTTACACCAGCATCACCACAAACACATGAGTAATGTGTTGTGCTGTGATGTTACAATGGCATCATTCGGCAATAGGAATTTCTCAGCTCCATTATAATCTCATGGAACCACGGTCATATATATGGTCCATTGTTGACTGAAACATTATGTGGTACATGACTGTACTTAGATAAAATACACTTTAAGTCAAAAACTTTAAAAAGAGACAAAGAAAAAATTGCTAAATTGGACTTTGACATTAAAACCTTATAATATGTAAAAGAAACTGTTAAAAAAATGAAAACACAAGACCCAGACTGGAAGAAAATATTAGGAAAGCACATATCTAATAAAAGACTTATAGCCAGAATATACAAAGAACTTCTACAATTTAGTAATAAGACAAATAACCCAATTTAAAAATGGGTAATAGATTTGAACAGAAACTTCACCAAAGAAGATACAAAAATAGAAAATAAACACATGAAAAGACTTTCAACATGATCAGCCATCAGGGAAATTAAAATTAAAACCACAATGAGATATTACCATAATTCAATAGAATGAAATGATAAAGACTGCCAATATCAACAGTTGGTGAGGAAGAAGAGCAATTGGAACTCTCATATTAACTTTCCTATAAAGTTAATACTATACCTTATGATGCAGTAAGTAATTTTAGCCTAGGTTGTTTACCCAAGAGTATTAAAATCATATGTCCACAAAAAAACTTAAACATGAATGTCTGTTAGTTTTACTTACAGTAACCAAAACCTGGAAACAACCCAAATTTTCATCAAAAGGTGAATAAATTGTGATCTATCCTTACAATGGAGTATTATTCAGCAATAAAAAAGAACTACTCATATATGTAGTAACATGGATGAATCTCAAAAATGTCATGCTGAGCAAAAGTTGTTAGACACAAAAGAGTGCATACTGTATGGTTTCATTTATATGAAATTCTAGGAATGACAAAGCTAATTTACAGTGAAGGAAAATAGCTCTGTGGTTACCTAGGGCCAGGGCCAGTGAAGGTGACTAAAAATGGGCATAAAGAACTTTTGGGAGTGACAGAAATGTTCTATATCTTGACTGAGGTAGTGGTTACACATTGGTATATATTAGTTAAACTCATTAAATTGCACACTTAAAATTGGTGAATTTTAGTATTATACATAATATAAACATATATTATATTCATGTATGTTTTTATTTCTTCAGATCATCCATTTTGGAATATGGAAGATTAAATATTCTGAAAACCCTCCCAATTGATATAATTACATGTCAGATTACACAATTCCACACATAATCTTAAACAATATTATTAATATGGTAAAAAGTAAACACTCCAGAGGCCAAAAAAATGAACTGGAAACTGGAACTCAGAAAGGTAAATTAGCAACAAAGCTGGCTTTTACCCCTGAAGCTCTTTGCCAAACCATGAACACTTTGAGCTCCTAAATGATAGAAACAAAAGGCAGAGGTGACAAGAAATAAATCCTAGAAAGCTCCTAAGGACACTACAACCTAACATGTAGGTGCTCAAGGGCTAGTGAAAGGATAAAATATTTTGAATAAATTCTACCAGCAGAAAAGTCTTCATTCTTAATGCTGCTGCAGGGTGGAGGCAAATGTCTCCACTGATAATGTCCAACCAGAAGTGTGCTCTCACACAGACTTGCCATCCAAATTCACCTAGCGTGGGCAGATAAAACAGTAAACAAACAATTTAAAGAGCACCCTAATTATTGGTATCCATAGGTGATAGCCAGAAGCATAACTGAAATATAAATGTATTCTAGAGGGACTCAAATTTAACCAAGGCCCCTCAAAATTCCTACACATAAAGCATCATAGACAACTAAAATAATCAGATACAGAAAATAAAAGTGTTTAATGCACTTAAAAACTTAGTTTTTAATCTTTTAGAAAAGACTGAAAATGAGCAGAAAATAAGACTATCAGCAACCAAGCAGAGCTATCAAAGAACCAAATGGAACATCACAAGATGAAAAGATTAGTGGAATTGGTGAGCTGGAAAACAAATCCAGATACATTATCCATAATGTGGTCTAAATAGACAAAAGGAAAAAACCAGAAAAAGAAGATAATATGAAAGACAGAGAGTGAAAAAGTCTAACACATTCTAATTAGATTTCCAAAAGAGTAAAAAGAAAAGTGCCAAAAGTCAAAGGAATAATGGCTGAGAATATTCCAGAATTGCTGTAATCACATGCAAGGTAAATTAAAAAAAAAAAAAAATCCACATCAGAGACAAAACATGTAAAACTGCAGAACTCCAAATAAAAACCATCAAGAGAGAGTAACTGAATTAGGTTTAAGAGCAACAATCAAGCATACTCATTTGTGGCAAGTAAATGAAGCAAACAAGTAAAAGCAAATTAAAAACACAAAAAGAATCTCCTTCACGCCTGTAATCCTAGCACTCTGGGAGGCCGAGGCGGGTGGATCGCTCGAGGTCAGGAGTTCGAGACCAGCCTGAGCAAGAGCGAGACTCCATCTCTACTAAAAATAGAAAGAAATTAGCTGGACAACTAAAAATATATATAGAAAAAATTAGCCGGGCATAGTGGCACATGCCTATAGTCCCAGCTACTTGGGAGGCCGAGGCAGAAGGATCGCTTGAGCCCAGAAGTTTGAGGTTGCTGTGAGCTAGGCTGATGCCACGGCAAACTCTAGTCCGGGCAACAGAGCGAGACTCTGTCTCAAAAAAAAAAAAAAAAAAAAAGAATCTCCTCAACCTAATAAAGAATATCTATTTAAAACATAACTTACTGGAGAAATATTAAAACCCTCTCCCCTACAAATCAGGAACAATAAAAGGATACGTATTATCTTTACATATATCATTATGCAACATTGTACTGAAGATACTGGGCACCACAACTGGACAAGAAAAGGAAATAAAGAGACTCAAGAATAGAAAGGGGAAAAAAGATAAAATGGTTATTTACAAATTATATGATTTTCTATCTGAAATCCAAAAGAATGTATAATAAATTACTAGAATAAATTAGGTAGCTGTGCAAAAGATCAATATTCAAAAATCAATTGAGTTTCCAACAACGAAGGACAGAAAAATGTCATAAAAATATATACCATTTACAGAACCCACACACACACACAAAAAACGATTCTTAGGGAAAACATGAATAAAGTTGCACAAGATCATTATGGAAGAAATTTTAACATGTTTTTAAATTAAGACCTAAATAAACTGAAACCTGTTTGAGAATTAGGTAGGAAGACCCATTAACATAAAGAAGTCAATTCATCCTAGACTTATTTACCTTCAGTGAAAGTCTAATCAAAATTTCCACCTGATTTTTATAAGACTTGATGATATTGACCAAGCTCCCCCCCTCCTCCAATTTACATGGAAAGGTGGAGTACCAAGAAAAGCAAAACATTCTTGAAAAGAAGAAGGTGGAGAAACTTTCTGGCTAGATATTAAACTGTAGTAATCAACAAAGCAAGAATGATACTAGTTATGTACCATCCTTGGGAGAATTGAGGAAATAGTCATTTAAATCTTTTTCTGTGTTCTGGAATCAGATGAGAAATGCAATGTGAGAAAAGTCATATCTAGGAGGTTAAGACTAGAAAAAGGGAAACCAGTTTTAGTAATCCAGCAAGAAATGCTGGTGGCTTGGACAGGGTGGTGGCAGTGGAGGTGGAAAGAAGTCATCAAATCCTAGATACATTTGGATATAAGGTAAAGCTGAATTTTGCTGATGAACTGGATACAGTGTGTGTGAGCAAAAGAGAGAAGTCAAGGGTGGCTCCAAGGTTTTTGGCATGATCAAATGGAAAGGTGGTATTGTCATTAACTGAGATGGAGAAGACTGAGAAAGGAACAGATTTGGAGAGAAAAATCAAAAGCTGAATTTTGGGAATGTTATATAAATTGCCCATCAGACAGCAAAGAGAAAATGTAGACAGCTAGAGTTCAAGGGAAATGTCTGGGTTTGAGATTGACATTTTGGGAGTTGTCAGATGGCATTTATAGCCATGACATAACAATGGTTGCAATCAAGAGAGTAAATATATTTACAGAAGAAAAGAAGCCCAAGGACTGAGCCCTGAAACAAATCACCATTCAACAACTTGGGGAGGTATGGAAGAGTCGGCAAAGAAGACAGAACGAAAAGCCAGGGAGGCAGCAGGAAAACAGGAAAGCAGGGTTCCCTGGCAGTCACATGAGGAATATGTTATCAAAGAAAAGGCTGTGATTAACTGTGTCAAATAGATCAAGAAAGATGGGAACTGAAAATCACTATTTTTGGTCACTGGTGACCATGACAAGAGCAGTTTCAAAGGAGTGTGGTAGGGGGTGTGTGATTGGAGCGGCTTCAGTGGAGAAGATGGAAAGGAACTGAAGACAACAAATTCAGCAACTTTTTCAAGAAATTTTGCTGCAAAGAGAAGAAGAAGTAGGGATGTAATGGGAGAGCAATATTGGTTCAAGACAGTAATTTCCTACTCCCACCCGCTAAGATGTGAGAAATAGCCACATGCTTCCACAACAATGGGAAAGATCCAGTGGGGCGTGGGGAATGATAATCCAGAATAGGGAAGGGAGAACTGATGGAATCACGTCTCCAGTAGATGAAGGGGGTGGGATCTAGTGTATGGATGTAGGGTTTTGCTTTTCCTAGGAATCTGGAAAATACATCCATGGTAACAGGAAAGAAAGCACAATATATGGACAAACTTGCAGGTGGGTCAGAAGATGCGGTGGTAGCAGCTTGCAGAGTTTCTTTTCTGATTGTTCATAGCAGCAGTGTTTGTTATAGCAGAAAAGGAAAAGAGAAAGAAAAGAGGAGAAAGAAAGAGAAAAAAAAGAGAAAAGAAAAAGAAAAAGAAAAGAGAAAAGACTAAACCGAAAACAACCCATTTGTCCACCAACAGGAGTAGTTTTAACATCACTGGCTGTGTTCTTAAGTTGGGTGGTAGATCCTTGGGTGTTCATTTTATCATTACCTTACATGTATGTTATGTTCTTTTATATGCATCAAATTATACATGTAATAATTATGTGTAAGAGTTCTAGTCTGCATAGAGGACTGAAATTGAGGGGTGGTCAAAGGAGAGCTGCATTATACCTATATTATTTTGATTAAATATTTACAAGTTATTTTAACTGTTTACAAAGAAAACATCGATGTGTTGCTTGCAATAATGTGTTTGGAAGCCTAAGTTTCCTGGGTAGAGAGGAATTATGGGTCATTTTCTTCAATTTTCGGTATGCTGTATGTTTACTTCAGAGGCTAAGTATAATCATGACTGGAAAATAAAATAAATTTTAACTAACCACATATAACATAAGTATATGAAAAAAACACTAAAAAATATGTTATCATTGTTGCATGCACATGGTAGGGTTATGTGGGGTTTTTCTTCTTCTGTTTTCATATAGCACCTTCTATTTGGCAAGAGGAGTAAGATGGGCAATGAACATGTATTGGTTACATAACTGAGAATAAAATTTTTAAAAACAAAAATAGAAGAAAAAAACCTGGAATCTTTTTTTTTTTTTTTTAAACCTCTTTTTAGCATTCTCGGAACCCAAGACTTTAATTTTGCTTTTAATTGAATTCTAACTCCCTAATAAAAGACCATTTGATTTCTTCTTGATGTCACTGGCTTTGATTTCACTGTCATGTATTACGCACTACATAGATGACCCTGGGTTAAACATACAACTTGAATTTCATTTATAATATTGGGATAACTACCCCTGTCTCGGCCCCTTTTGGCTATCAGTAGGCTGCCTACTGTTTCCCTGGAATCGACCTTGAGCCAGCTGCTCAGCATATCAGGAGCTGTCACTCCAGGACCCAGCAGGATTGAAAGTGGTCAAGTCTGTTCTATGTCTAAAAGTGGAGATGCCAGCATTTCTGCAACCCTATCAGAAGAGGCCGAAATGGAGCACACAGACCTCCCGCCAGCGCAGCAGCACCCCCCTATACAAGGCCTCCTCAGTTCCCAAGACTTCTCTTTCCTAACCCTGGCCCCTCTGAACACCAGAGCCTCAGTTTTCAGGTGGGAAGGTATGTTCTTTGTTCTCATGCCTTTTGGATGGAATTCTTGTAATGATCAAGCACTGACTCTTGTATTGGGATTAATTCTGCTCTGAAGCCTCCCCTGCCTCATTTTCCCCAGACTGAATTCCCCTAGCGTCTCTATGCTTGGTCTGACACTGATTCTGCTTTGCCACATTCTGAACTTGACCTCAGAGAACCAATGTCAGAGGCCTCTTACCCTCCACCCCCCCCATCCTCCACTTCCCCATATCCCTGTTAAGTTTTCTGCAAATACCTGCCTTCTTCTCGCATCAAAGCTTCCTATCTCCTTGGTGCGTGGCCTGCAGTTCAATAAAGGCCCACCATATACCCCAATGTCTGCAGGGGCCAATTCTGACAGATGAAAAGTACCTACATTGTAAACTGCATTTGCTGAGAGTCCCCACTCACGTTTCTCCTAAAAGCTGGCCACATTCATGAAAGCTAAAAAAACGTATGGCAAAACTTTCCACTTAGAATTTCCAAGAAATTTGAAAAACCAAGATTTCCTAAAGACAAATGATCCAAAATTCACTGGAATAATGGGAAGTGGGGTATTTAAAAGGAAAAATTAACATTTGTACAGCAACTACTATGTGCCATTTATCTATACAAGTCACAACTCGATGAATTAAAAATTATCATTAGAGATGAAGAATCCAGTGCTTAGCAAGGTTTAATAACTTTCTCACAACTGCCAAGTAGTAGCAAGTGGTAGAACCAGTATTTGAACCAGGTCTTTCTGATTTCAAAGTTAATGCTCTTTTCATCGTGCTGATGTCCAAATCTCCAATGTACCTAACAGCTACCACAGTACTTCTGAATCCTTTACCTAGCTGTGCAACACTCAGATTCGTACAAATGTTTATTTTTGCTAACTAAAAAAGCATGTATCTAAAGGTCTAAAAACTAAAAAAAAGTAATAATGGGGTATTGTGATCCTAGAGTTTTTTGTTTGTCCTGTTTTTTCTTTTACACCAACACAATTTTGTAAAAAGGCACCATGCAATAACAGTTTTAAGAGCCTTTTGTTCAGTTATACGTTACAATCATTTGGGAAATCACTACTGGAGTTTGAATGCTGAAATTTGAAGACTGACTTCAGCAAAACTACCACTCTAGGGAATCTTTTCTAGTCACTCACCAGCCAAGAAAGGATAACCCAAATGCAGCTGCACTGTTGAGTCATTTAATGAAGGCTTATTTTAAAAACTTCAGCATCATACAAATTTAGTTGGAGCTCTTAAGAAATTCTGATAATTTTTAAGTGCCGTTAGGGACAACTGGTACTCCTAAAATTTATACTCTAATTAAAAAATCCTGGAAGAGACCATTTCAGTGTATCTCCCCCATCTACCTTGGATGAGTAATGTGTATTTGAAATATTTATGCAAAAAGGAATAAAAAAGTACATTAATATTCGTGTTAAATAGCTTCACTTAGCCACTCCACAAGGTATACATATATAAACATCATGCTGTATACCATAAATATATACAATTTTCATTTGTCAATTAAAATATACATATTAATATTTATATATAAATCCTATAAAGTAACGTCTTCCAATTCCACTGCTACTGTGAAATACTGCCTACTCCACACCAAAGCAGAAATACCACATGCACATTTGATGGGGCAGTCACTCAACACCCTGGGCTCTCAGGTGTTCCAATGACCCCTCATCATTCTCCTTCTTCAGTGCACCTCAGCCACCTTCTCTTCCACTCTCCCCTTGACCTTCCTATTACCAAACTGCTCTGCTTTGGTATAATTAAGACTCCCCAATTCTGCACCTAGATTCCTATCCTTGGTGTTTGCTCATCTGGCAACTCCTATTATATCTGTTCCTAATCCTCATCACTGATAGTCTCTTCATTCTCCCCAAGGACTAGAGCCTCCTTTCTTCACTCCTGCTTTCAGCTGGATAGCTTAGTTCTATGGTCCATCATATCCAGACCCTAAAGGTACATGTCTCTTTTCCTTTCATCACTTGTGCACGGAAATGCCTTATCCCTGAATGTATCCAACTATTTACCTTCTCTCTGCCTATACAGGCTGACATGTATGGCTGGGAAAAACAAATTATACCTCTAAAAATTCTACATTTATAAAGTCTACAACATCAGCTAAGCCTTCAATACCAGCTAGCCATTCTTTGTCCACTAGTTGGCCTACACGACTATTCTAAATATTCTCCATATCTATTCAAACCTCTAATCTCCATACACTCTCTTCTTCATTATCAGTATCTGATATTACCACCTACTTCATCAAGAAAATGGAAGCTATTAGATAGGAACTGCCTCAACTTTTTAACACCACATTCTTTCATTCATTCATTCATTCATTCAATATTTATTGAACACCTTTGGAAGTCTGGGCTCTGGAACCAGATCACCTATGTTCTTATTCTAGCTCTGTCACTTGGGTAAGTTACTTAACTTCTTTGTGCTTCCGTTCATTCATTTCTAAGTTGGAAATAATACTAGTGCCAAATTCACAAGGTTGGATGCAGGTTTAAAAAGATAAGTACATTTGGAGCATTTAGAATGGTGCTTGGAGTCAGGTGTGGTGGTTCAGGTCCATAGTCCCAGCTACTCAGGAGGCTGACGCAGGAGGATCATTTGAGACCAGGAGTTCAGGATGAGCTTGGGTAACATAGCAAGACCTCATTTCCAAAAAAAGATTTAAGAAAAATTAGTCGGGCATGGCGGCTCACACCTGTAGTCCCAGCTACTCAGGAGGTCTGAGGGCGGAGGATCACTTGAGCTCAGGAGTTTACCTGAGGCTGCAGTGAGCTATGATCACACCACTGCACTCCAGCTTAGGTGACAGAGCAAGATCCTGTCTCTTAATAAATAGATAGATAGGTAGATAGACAGAATGGTGCCTGGTACAGAGTAAGTATGCCATAAATATTAGCTGTTACTACCACCATGTTGACAACAACATGGGCCAGGCACCTGATGTATGTACACAAATTGGTATCCATCCTTTCTTCCTCCTAGGTTTAGGACAGAATAAAAAAAACAAAATAAATACAGCCGAATGTGAAAAGACTAAGTAACTAGCTCAAGGTTAAAAGGATATTAAAATGTAGAGCTGGGATTAAAAATCAAGTTCAACTCTGTAACTACAACATTCTGTCTTTCAAATTTCCAACATATTTAACCTGGCAGAAAAAGTTCTACCTCAATACCTCAGCTCCTGCTACAGAAGTGAAGCTTACCTTTGACAAATGAGAACTTTCCCGAAAGCCAAAATGGGCTTTTAAAGGTCTGAAACTACAAGTGTGCATAAAAAACTCTAAATTATGGAAGAGAGAGTACTGAACTCTGAAGGTGGTCAGGGAAAACTTCACCGCCTATACGATGCCAACGAGAACATTCTGAAGAGAAGTATGCAGAAAATCCCTGGCCGAGAGTTAACAAGGGGCAGGGAATGCCTTGATGGTGAGAAAAAGTTAGAGCTACTACCAGCAGGAAATCTCTTGGACATGACAAAACCTGTTTAATAAAAAAGGAGAACATATTAAAACTATTTGGCATGTGGGCCCGAATCAAACAGTACAGCATGAAAGTCTGGAGATCACCTGAGGACTAAAAGCAGAGTCCCTTCAAGTAGGGAGTTAGAGTTCCAACAGCTGTCAAGGAATCTCGATCCTTCAAATACTATTAAAGAGGTAATATAAAAGAACTTTAAGGAGTAACCGTGGATGTGGCAGATAAGAGATTTCACTATGTTCAGAACACCTGGAATCGCTTAAGAGACATCTGTTATCATCTGGGAATCAGAGATTAGAGCACAGGACCACTGCTTTAGGTCAATTTGGAATAGCATTTTCATTTCTCCCCAGCAACTGCTTACATGAGGAAGGCCACAGTACGTTGGGCTTTTCATCATACCTTTACACATGCTCTTTATTATGGCATTTAAACTATACAGTTTTCCCACAAGTCAGGGTAAATAACAATGAATAAATTTTAAAATGAAGAGAGTGAGAATATTAAAAAAAAAAAAAGACTACCCTGAACATCACACTATGCCAGTAATTCTTATATACATTACCATATTTGAGCATAGAGGATATTAATTATTAATAATGTTATTATCCCTATTTTATCTCTAGGAAAACAAATTCAGAGAGGTGAAATATCGTGTCCAAGGTCATATAGTTTATAGAACTCAGAGAGGTGAAATAAATGCCTCTAAATAAGTAAATAAATAAACACTGCCTGGCACAGAGTAGGTATGCCATAAATATTAGCTATTACTACCACCATGATGACCACTACATGAGCCAGGCACCAGACGTGAAACAGAGCTGAGACCTGATTCTAGATCTGTCTGACTTTGCCACTATACCTTTTCATCTAGAAAGAGGAGGTAAAAATCACAAAATGCCCCCGCTTATACACAAAAGCCATCTGAAAACTAGAATTCGCTTTCAATAATACTTGAAAAGTAGTGTGTACAATTAGAAGCATTCTTGCCTAGCAGGCATATTAGAATTCATCAAGTAAAGGAAAGACAAAGCGGTGGCATTTTTATGCTAGAGAAGGTATGGCCAGCTGGATCGGCCTGGGTGGTGACTAGCACACACCTTCAGTGGTTTCACTACAATGCTCCCAAAGTATCACTCTGGTGGGCTGGGACCAGTGTCCTCTCATGTTGCAACTGGCCCTGCTTCAGTTACAGTGGGCCAGGCTGAAAAAGTGCAGGTGACTCTCTCCGACATTGTCCAGTACCAGGTTGAGGGGACAAAACGCTCAGATTTCATTGACTTCTTAAAAATAATTTTTCCACTGGTTCCTAAAATATGTTTTGTTCACAATTTAACTGTTCTGGATTAGCAAGAGAAAGGAGAAGACAAAATTGTCGCGAAGAGCAACTCTGTGGTTTAGAGACCCTGAGTTGGCCACATGTCACACTGGCATGAGGTTCTAAAACTCACTCACATAAAAAATGCCTTGGTCAGGCCATTCTGTCAAAGACTGTGAGCTACCTAAAGACAGAAAGCACAGCTCCACTCATTCATTCATTCGTTCACCCATACAATTTCCTTTATTCATTTATTCATCCACATCAATGCCTAAACAAAGGACATGCTTAACACATGCTTGGTTAATGAATAAGTAAAGTTACTTAACAAAATACAGAGAGTTGGTTCTCAGATGTTAAAAGCAGCAAACCCGTGGATTTCAACTAAACTAAATCTAACTTCAAGTACCCAGATTCCAAGGTCATCAACTGCAAGACTGGAGCTCCGGGAAATTAATGCTCTAGTAATGCACCTCAAAGCCACAACAAACACCCTGTAAGAGCATGACTTGTGCTGCCTGGACCACTCCAGCGAGCAGCCTCTTTTGGAATATATGTGATCTTGGCCACTACCAAAAGCATGCATGGCAGAGAAAAGCAAATTGTCATCTGTTCCCTTCACAATGATACCATAAGCCATTCTAGAGAGTGGTAGAAAGGCACAGCATAAGAACAAGTGAAATTTCTTCTGCAATCGTTGGTTTTTGGTTAGCATTGTCACAGATCTCTACTCCTGGGTCAAATTAGATCTGATCAAGCAGAGAGTGGACCCCTGGACAACACTTACCTTCAAAGAGGAAAGAACACTTACGATGCCCATTTGCTTTTAAAGGTTCCCATATAGTAACAGTATTAAGCTCTCATCTTCAGCATTAGCCAAAAGAGTGTTCAGAGCCTTAAAAGGAAGAAGGGGGGCACTGAGGGAGCCTGCCGAGGCATCACAGCTGCCTTGAAAGCTGGAAGACCGCTGCAGTCACAGTCCATCAGTTTCATGCCTGTGGTTTCCTTTCATTCTCAGAGTCAATTTAAATTACTAATAATCAGGAAACCTACATGACAAGACATCCATTAAAGACAACTACTAATAAAATCAAAACTAAATATCAAATCGGATCATGGTACGTTTGGCTCCTGGGTTATAATTTAAGCTTGCATAAAGTGCAAACTAATGCAGTAGAGGCATTGCTCTGAAGAACAAAATTAATTGCCTTTGTGAGTTCTCCCAACACACAAAACTCCTTCAGGGAAGTTACTGCTTTGTTAACAAACAGTAGCCACTTTAAGTCCCAGATGCTGTTAGTATTACATACATGCTTGGTGGGATAGAGGTGTTAGGAGTACATTTTTATCTAAACTCCTCAATAAACTATGCCAATATTGTTAGCAGGGACCACCTTATTATAACCACATGAACCATAAATGCAAATGCATTATCTAGTTTTTAAATCTGGTGCAAGTAATTTTGACTAGTTCAGTGAATGTGGCTACTTTCTACTTTATTTTCCTTTTGCTTACTAAAGTTACTATCCAAAATATATTGAGAAAGAGTAAACAGTCACACTGCAGCCTAAGAACTTGGCAGTATTATGTATAATATTTAATTGAGAGACCCGGATACTACTCTCAGATCTAGCCAGATACCTTGGGCAAGTAACACCTTCACTAGTAAACTAAGGGACAAAAGGGACCTGATAGTAAGCTTGACTGTAACGTCATGAGAGTGGAGAGGTTCTCAACCACCACTGTAGTCCCAGTGCTTGTTTGTTGAAAGAGTGTTGGGGTCCATGCCCTGACTAGGAGATGCATGTGACGTAACCCACTTAATCCTCATAACAATACTGTGAAGGAGAATGATTATCCCCATTTCATAGGTAAGGAAATAGAAATCAAAAAGAAAGTCAATTACGCAAGATCACACAGCTACTGGATGGAGTGGGCACTCAAATCTAGGTCTGTCTGACACCAAAGCCTAACTTCCTTCCTATTTTCTTCCACTAAGAGAAAAATAATGTTTCTGTGAAACTGAAGTATTTTACTTATACTGCACATGTCTCAAATCATTTTAGTCCATTATAGAAAACTCTAAACCCTATTGTAATGTAGGACTTCTGCACCTTGTTTACATTTCTGTAATTGTGAGCAACCTAGTGGGTAGAGTGTTGCAGGAGCCCTTGACAATCTCCCAGAGGCTGCTCTTTGGCCACTCCATTTCCTCACAGCTTTTGCCAGAGTACATAGTTTGTTCCCTACCATTCTAATCCATTGCTGAAATGCTAAACAGTGTGCTGTTGGAATGGCCCCTATCCCTCCAGCATGCATGGTCCAAATTTTTGCAAAGCAGCTACAAAGGCAATTTTGGAAACATACAACTCTTAACAACTCTCCCATCTGGTTTTCACACCAGCTCCTTCCTCCATAAGCCCGCAGAAGTCACAGTCAGCTCCTGTTTTCTGGGAAACTAGCTGTCTTTTCATCTTGCTGGGTGTATGTTATGTCTGTCTGTCAGCAAATTGGGAAATGGCCTCCATCCTGACAGATAGATTTTGTAAAGCCTTAAAAGCACATACACTAATGTGAAGAAAAAAAGGTAATTTTTCTGTTTTGGACTCTGGCTATTTGCTCTTTACAGCTTAAGTGTCAAGGGAATGGGATTTCCCAGGTAGATGTACTAATGTAAAATGCATTAGTGTTAAGGTGGGGGCTCCCAATCCACCCAGGGCCAAAGGGTTAATACAAAATGACAGAATTTAATGACTGCTATTATGGTTGCCAAGCAACCAAGAGAAGGTGTGCCATAAAGGCCTAATTAATGAATGAGGTAGCAAGAGTTTCTGTTAAGTTGGTAAGCAGTTCACAGTTCACCATTGGTTGGCTTTGCCCAGATGGTAATACTCTTAAGCTTTTTTAGCTCCACTGAGCAGCAGCAAAATAATGTGATTATAGTTGCAGCTCTGGCTAAAGTTCTGACATCCTTTCTATACTCAGTGCGATTTCTTAAGTCAGTTGAAACAACAGCCTCCTGCAAAGATTCATATCAAGGATTATATGATTGCATTTTGTTCTTCATATGATCCAGGTCCAGAGAAACACTGGAATGATTCTTTTCTGGGCTCTCCTGCTGCAGTAACATTAAGAGTAATCGAAATTTGGGACTAAAACTAAATCTCCATTGGAACTAGAAGCTTTGTTGGGAAAATGTTCTTTTCAAAGGACAGCCCAGATGATAGGAACAAAGAACAACAACCAAAGTGTCCACAACTTGCCAAGCTCTATACTAGTGCTTTATACTACCTCTGGTTTTCACAGCCCTGTAAGGTAGGAATTACCACTCCCATTTTATAAGCTGAAGCTCAGGGAGGCTATCTTGCTCAGCATCACAAACACTGCTAGAATGCAGCTGAGCCAGGATTTGAATCCTGTTCTCACTTCCAAGCCTATGCTGCCACTGCTGTAAATGAAAATCATAAAGACAACTGCCCAGCAGGAAGTACTCTTTAGGTAGCAAAACAGAACTGGTACTTAAATATTTGGTCTTCATCCTGATAACAACCAAGACTCTGCTGGTATTATTAATCCCCATTTTATTTTAAACTGAGCGAAAATGAGGCTGAGTTAAACCATAGGTTGAGTAGCCCTTATCCGAACTGCTTGAGACCAGGAGTGTTTTGGACTTCAGATTTTTCTGGATTTGATCTTTTTGCATTTTGGAATATTTGCATATACATAATAAGATATCTTGGTGAAGAGACCCAAGTCTATTATGAAATTCTTTTATGTTTCATATACATCTCATACACATAGTCTGAAGGCAATTTTATATAATATTTTTAATAATTTTGTGCATGAAACAAAGTTTTGACTGTAACCCATCACATGAGGTCAGATGTGGAATTTTCTACTTGTAGCATTATGTCTGCACTCAAATAGTTTCAGATCTCGGGGCATTTTGGATGTTGGATTTTGGATTAGGGATGCTCAACCTGTAGTAAAGCAGGACCCAATACTTGAACTCAAGTCTGTGGGTGCCGGGCCTGCTCTCCTTTCACTGTGCTGCGCTGCCTCAGTACGACCATGACCCACAATTAAAGGCTTGCCCTGATTTAATTTCCATACTGAAAATGGACAATATACTCAAATGTCCTGTTCCCTCCATGCCATGACAATCAATGAAATATGTGAACTTTTCTTTAAAGAGTGTACCTTCTACACATCTGAATGTAGCTCAAAGTCACCACATATTCAAACAGAGTAAAGCCCCTGAGAGCAGGTGTAATGGACTAGCAAGAGAGGAAAAAAGTTTTCTTCACCCAACCACCAGCTAAGTCTTGAAGAAAACAAGAGGGCGGCAGGAGTGGGGGGTGACAGAAGAGGCAGCTGTCTCAGCCTGAGCTCCAAGGGAAAATGCTCTTATGCTTTAATGGAGGAGGGTCTGTGCATGCTGAGGGGCCAAAGGGGGCCCCCCGAATGAACAAAGGTAAAGAGAAGAGGAAGAAAGATTGGTCTGAGACCAGTTAAAGTGTTCTCATTAATGGGCCTGGAACTTCAAATGTAATCAAAGTAGACGACCCAGCTCAGTCTAGCAAAGGATCAGAAGAATCGCCTGTGATCCTTTCATTCACCAAAATACAGTCTTTTTTACTAGGCCCAGCAACTAGTACAGACAAACGTTCACTTTTCTGACCACCAGGGCTATTTAAAATACGGTCTAACTCTTTTCAGACTAATCCTGGTGGAGTTAACTTTATTGTTAACATTTTCTCTTATGGCTTGGTCCATGATTATTTACAGCTGACTCTTGCTTATCTATGGCAATTTCTAAAATCCAAGATTGGTTACCTGCCACCATCCAGTACAGGTGTAGGCTGCCTCAATCCTGCTGTTTGTGAGTACACATTTGGGGAACACAAACAACTCAATGCTAGTTTAGGCAAAATGGAATTAGAAGACTAACTCAGTTACTCTTGCCTCAAAGAAATGGAATTCATTCATTCAATATCCCATGAGAATTTAAAAGACAAAATGCTAGGGATTTAAGTATGAAAAACACGACTTTCAGATTATAAAGGATACTCCTTCCAAGTGTATACCTGAGTACTACCTTCTGCTTTAGATTGCAAGCTTGCTCACGCTCCACATCGACTCTTCCCCTCCCTCCCTGCCCTAATGCAGATCCCCACAGCTTCTCACCTCACCTGTAACTGGTTCCTCCATACTGGAGACAATGATTTTCAAACATATAAATCTCATACTTCAGATTCTCCAGGTCACTCTTCAATGACTTCAGGAGCAAGTCCAACAGCCACCACACATGGCTTGTGAGGTTCTTGCTCTCTAGTCGTTCCAGCCTCACTTCCTGCCATTACTCCTGCATTACAGAAGCACTATGCCCCCCACTTGGTTCCAGGCCTCCGCCTGTGCTATTCAACCTGCCTAGAGTGTTCCTCCTTACCCCCTTTCCTACCCTAATTCCCCAGGTGTTCTCAGTTGCTCTTCAGGTTTCATCTTGTTTCCCGGCTCCACCAAGTTAGGTGAGCTACCTCCCTCAGGGCTTTGTGCCTTTATACACTTACACGTTGAGATGGTTAGTCTGACCATCTCTCCTACAAGGACATCTACTCTCTGTATCTCCAGTGTCAACTGATTCACAGTAGAATTCAGTAAATGTTTACTCAACCAATGTTTATTGAATGAGTAGATGATACCTAACACTAACCATATTCTAATGTGATCTTTGCTTGCTGCCCATATTGTTAAAGAAGAAAATCAAAATTTTCCTTTCTTCCTCCCTCGCTCCCTTCTTCTCAAAAGCACCAAACTAGTCTAACCTTTGTATTCTTAGCCCTGGGTGCTCACTCCCATTTTTAAAGTCAATTGGGTTGCCCCAATTAACCTGCATTTCTCATTCTAACCCTGGACTTGGAAATTGAGAGCCACAATAGAAAACAAGCACCATTCATTTAGGGAGACTGAAGAGAGGGAGGATCCAGGAGATCACATCTGTGGAACACCTAATCAGCTCCTAAAACCACACATACCTAAATTTCCTAGTGTGACTTCAGTATGAATTTCATCCTTTAGAGGTACTGGAAAATAAACACTGCATTCTCAACGCTGGCTCCAGGCCAAATCTGACTTCAACTTTGGCACAAAGAGTTAACCACCTGGAGTGAGGGGGAGGAGAGGGGAGGAGAAAAGAGAAAGGGAAGAGAGTACAGAGAAGCATAAAATTGCAAAAAAAAAAAAGAAAGAAAGAAAGAAAAGAAAAGGAAAAGGAAAAAGTCACTGAGCAGATTTCTAAAGAAAAGCCTAGCTGATTTAAAATGAAAGCTAGGATGCAGACAGGAGGTGGCAGCATGGACTTGAGGTCTGAGCAGAAATGCCTGGCCAGGCCTCCCCAGCTTTTCTTCAAGGCTGTGTGCTACAGAAGCTGAACCATAACCTCTCTGAGCACAGATCATCCTCTAAAAAGGGAGGAGCAACTCACCTTTCCTAGTCTAAAGGATAATCTGAAAATAAAAAGACTAAGAACAGAAATTCCCAAAAAAGTCAAGCTGTAAAAACTACAAATTATTCCCAAGTGCTTTCATAGCTGATGTGAAATTGTCAAAATCTGAACTTGCTTCTGATTTTGACTAACATTCTAAATTGGCTTCTAAGGACTCAAAAACATGAAATTGGCTTTACTGTAAACCATTTCAGTTTGTCTTGAAAGTCATTAACAAATGCATCTTCAGGAAAACCCTTAGCAAGGAGAAATTCAAAAGCAACTCTTACTCCTTTTTGAAATCTCAGTTTCAATGAGTTTTAAATTTACAGTAAAACATCTCTACAACTGTAATGCCACTCAGAGCGCAATGACACCAATTATGCCCCAAGCCTCACTAATTGTTAAAGCTGTGGATATAGTTATACATTTAAAAGTTGAATATGAAACACTCTTGATCCTCATTATATTTTTGCTCAAAATTTTTCAGTATCAGTAGCATAATTGTGAGTTAAATACTAAAATTCAGGGACATTCAGAGAAGGAATTTAAAAAGCCTTTTAAAACACTTAAAAGCTGAATGGCTCAGGTCTTTGATGTGACTGACTGCTTTGCAAACCCACTTGGGAAAAGTTTCCTTCTGTCCAGTATGCAAAGGCAGCTGCCCAGGACTACAGGTTCTAGAGTGTGATTTGGAAGCATTTCAGCACCACACTCATAATTCAAACCCTGGTTTGTGTCTGTCTTTATAGGTCATTGCTGGCCAGATGGAAAATATTAAGAAAAAGATACTGCATCTAAACCAGTAGGCTGTGGTACAGGGTCGCAAGGCCCCAGTTAACCACAAGCAGATCTGCAGGCAGGTTCTGCTCGGCTACGAGCAGAGCTCTGGCGCATCCTCTGCCCAGCAGCAGGAGGGCCCCCGGCCAGCAGAGAGCAGCCACTGTGCCAAACAGACTGTGCAGGTTTCAGTGCTTGGATGGTTCCAGAGAAAGGGAGAATCGATGGGCTCCTTTGTAAACAACTTCTTGTGCTTTCAGGCCGTGACCGACTTCAAAGGTGGAATAACTTAATCTGGTCACAAATTATGCCATGAAAATCTTGAAGGAAGGACCTGTGTGTTCCCTTATAAACCGGATTCTAACAGGTAAACAACAAACAACAACAAAACCTAGCTCAGCTTTTAGCAAGTAAGAAAAACCACACAACCAAATATAATTTCTACTCACTATTTAAACTGAGTTTCAGGAAAATCTTACTGGATATTAGTGAATGCAGACCTTAAATATTAAAGCTTGTGTTACACTATGACATTACTTTATATGTCCATCTCTATTCTTGGGGCCTGACTCAGATTATTGACTTCATCCTCAAATGTTTGTTGAATAAAATGTTTTAATTGTAAATAATGGCTAAACGTCACAAGTGGCTTAGTCTGCAACAGGTATTCTTCTCAGGCCTTTACATGTATTAAAATTCCAGAAAAAGTCATTTTTACCAAGAAAAGCTCTCATTTAGAAGTGATATAAGGTAGGTGTTATCATCACTATTCCCTTTACACAGAGGCCCAGGAGAATTCAATACTAACTTGCCTAGACTGAATCCAAGTCTATGAATCCAGATTCTTCCAATACTCTTGCTGCCTCTCTACGTCACGCAAACATACTTTAGCCATTCCAAGCATGACCATTTCCAACATGCACCAGACCATGAAGTCCTTGAGGACAGGGACAGTGCTTTATTCACAGCTGAATCCCAGCACCCAGCACCAAGCATGAAAAAATGAAAGAAGGAAAAGCCTCTGGCTTTTACCAGTTGCTCACACACAAGCACCCATGATAGGTAGTGTGAAACGACTGTCACAGGAGAGGAATACAATACTTCAGTGGTTCTTGATAACAGAAGGAAAAAAATTAGCAAGTGAAGAAGAGATCTTGAATATGGATTTTCAACCTGGGATCCAGAGACCATAGAAGGGGTTCTGTGAAAATCCTTAACGTCTGTAAAATTTTGTAAGGAAACCCACAAACATTTTTTTGGAAACAGCTCCTGGAGATTTCAGCAGATTTTCAAAGGCATTCTAGCACCTCAAAAATTTGGCCCCATGAGGTAATAAAATTGGAGAAGACTCTTGAGGGGCAGAGTGGGAAAGGCCAGGAACCTGTGGTAGAGGGGCTGTGTTCAAGTCATGCCTCCAAATAGCCGCAGAACCTTGGTCAGGTCACTCCGAAGCTCAGTGTTGGGCAAGTGCAATTTGCCCAGTTGTTACAAGATCAAAATGGGATGAAGAATGTTAAAAGTAGTAGGCATGATGCCTTCTCCCTACCTATGTTCCAAAAGTATGTAAGGTATAAAACAATAAAACATGAACAGGAGATGGTACAGAACCACTGAAGGAAACATAATGAGGGTAACAGCTGCTCTTCTTTTCCCTAAAAATGTGTTCCTGTTTAGTCATGTGGGCTTCAAGGAATCCTCCTGCCTCAGCCTCCCGAGTAGCTAGCACTACAGGCACGTGCCACCAAGCCCAGCTAATTTTTAAAAATTTTTTGTAGAGATGAGGTCTCACTATGTTGCCCAGGCTGGTCTCAAACTCCCGGGCTCAAGTGATCCTCCCACTTTGGCCTCCTAAAGTGCTGGAATTACAGGTATGAGCCACCATACCTAGCCAGTTCCATATTTTAAACTAGATTTTCTGAATTATAAGAAGTTGAATGGTATTCTCGTATGCAAAAGAAATTCTAAAGTGCCCATGACACCTGTGGAAAGAAATATGGATTCTGTCTCAAACCAAATCTACCTATCCAGAGAAAAGCATTTTTTAGATCCTCCAGATGTATCCTTTGAAGCTATTTGCTTTGACATCATAATTACAAAATAGTGCAAGGGCTGTGAGATCACAGATGATGACTCAAAGGAAAACATCAAGAAACAATCTTTTATTTGCTAAAGACCTTAAATGATAGGAAAATGCCTTCAGAAAACAAAGAATGAAAGTAATAAAAACTCAGTATTTAATTTTTTTAACTGGACCATTTACATTTGTACCAAAAAGAAAAAAACGGAGAAGAAATATTTAGATATAAATCTAACAAAATAGGTATAGGAACTACATGCTGAAAACTATAAAACACTGAACAAAGAAATCAAAGAATCCCTAAATAGATGGAAAAATGTACTCTGTTCATGGATTGAAAGACCCAAATATTGTTGAA
Organism: Eulemur rufifrons; assembly: GCF_041146395.1. Taxonomy (NCBI): domain Eukaryota; kingdom Metazoa; phylum Chordata; class Mammalia; order Primates; family Lemuridae; genus Eulemur; species Eulemur rufifrons. The sequence continues at coordinate 275,816,120 of NC_090989.1, forward strand.
ATGTCATCTTTCCTCAAGTTGATTTATACATTTGACCCAATATCAATCCAAAGCCCAGTAGGATTTTTTGCAGCTACCAAAATCCAAGAAACTAGGAAAGCAAAATTTATGTAGAAAGGCAAATGAACTAGACTAGCTAAAACAATTTAGAAAAAGAAGCTAGAAGAGTAATGCCACAGCTAGAAGAGTAATGCCATCTGATTTCAAGACTTAATATAAAGCCACAGTAAGACAGTATTGTATTGATAGACACAAAGAACAATAGAACAGAATAGAGTCCAGAAAGAGACCCACACAAACACTGTGTAATTAAATAATTTTTACAAAGGCACAAAGATGATTCAATGGAGAAAAGATGGTCTTTTCCACAAATGGTGCTAGGACAACCAGATCCCCATATGCAAAAACAAAAACATCATACACCTTAAAAAAATTAACTTTAAATGGACTATAGATCTACATGTAAAACTTGAAACTATAAAACTTTTAGAAGAAAATATGGCAGAAAAATCTTTGTAATCTGGGGTTAGGCAAAGATTTCCTAGATATGACACCTAAACCATGATCCATAAAAGATAAGTTGATGTGTTAAGATTTAATCAAAATTAAAACCTACTGCTCTGTGAAAAACCACTGTTAAGAGAATGAAAAGACAAGCCACAGACTGAGAGAGAATATTTGCAAATCACATACCTGACAAAAGATTTTTATTAAGAAAACTAAACTTTTAAAACTCAACAATAAGGAAACAAACCAATTTTTTAAATGGGGAAAAGATCTGGACAGACACTTCACCAAAAAAAATATACAATGGCAAATAAGCACAATATGTCCCAAATCATTGGTCATTAGGGAAATGCAAATTAAAATCACAATAGATCCCACTACCCACATAGTAGAAAATAGCTAAAATAAGAAAATAGTGACAATACTAAATGCTGGCAAAGATGTGGAACAACTGAACTCTCATATATTGCTGATAGGAATGAAAAATGATACAACAACTTTGGAAAAGAGGCAGTTTCTTATAAAACTGAACATATAATTAGCAACATATACCCAGGAATTCTACTCCAAGGTATTTGCCCAAGAGAAAAAAAATATGGTGCTCACACAAAAACTTGTATGCAGATGTTTCCAACAGTTGATTCATAATCACAACACCCCAAATCAACCCAAATGTTCTTTAACAGTGAATGGATAAATGGTGAGTACCTTCATACAATGAAATATCTACAATGAATCACTGATATACACGACAATATGGATGAATCTCGAGTGCATTTTGCTGTGTGAAAGAGGACAGTCCCCAGAAGGTAATACCATACAAATACATTTTTATGACATTTTAGAAAAGGCAAAACTACAGAGATGGAGAACAGATCAGTCATTGTAAGGGGCTGGGAGTAGCATGAGGGAATGGGGCAGTTATAGAACTGTTCATATTTCAATTATGGTAGTAGATACATGACTATGTGTTATGTCAAAACTCATTAAATTGTACATCACAAAGAGTAAGCTTTACTGTGTGTAAATTAAAAATAAAAAATAGAATTAAAAACTCCCAAAGAATCTCTTGATTTTGAAAACTACGTTGAAACTTTTCTAATACACTTATTTCATTCAGTTTATTTAGGCTGAGGCTCTAGAATCAGAAGCTACATTTTAGTTGTATCACTTCAGGCAAGTTACTTAATCTCTGCAAGCCTCAGCTTCTTCACCTCCATAATGGGGACCATAATATCCTCTCCTAAGGTTTTTATGAGGATTAAATGAGAGAATGCATGGAAAGCACTCAGCAAATAGTAAGCATTCAATAAATATGAGTTGTTATTAAGTTTTTATGCATATTTTAGCAAGTTTTTTTAAGTTATGGAAATGCAGGATGTTATACTCACCCAAAAAGCAGAACTATTTTAAGTTTATAATGTGATACCCTGAAACCAGTAGAAGTCACCTATTCAGAGGGAAGTGCCTGTTTAAAATATACAGATGACTAATAATTTACATAATCATCTAGCTTTCCTTATCAGGATTCAATATTACAACTAATTGTTTAATTATGTGTCTGCCTTCAGACCCTGGGCCATGTAAAAGTGGGAAAAGTGTGTGTGTCTTGTGTATCACTACATCCTCAGTGATCATGTATCACATAGTATCATATATCATCCTCAAGTGATATACATCCAGCACCTACAGATACCCAATAAATGTTTCCTCAACTTAAGTCAGATATGGCATGGGGGCCACATAAAAGAGTGGGAGGAGTATGAACTTTAGAGTCCGACTGAGCCAGGTTCAAATACTGACAATATTAGTTAATAACTATTCTCCAAGGCTCCCTTTTCCTCTTCTGTAAAACAGACTATTCTTCCTCTGCAGGCCTGCTGTGAAGACCAAATGAGATAACACATGTGAATGTACAGACCATTCAGTTCTCTAAACATGATGGGCTTCTACTACAGCAAATTTCTGTCTTGTTGTCTCACATTAACACACCCCAAGAGAGGGATTGGTAAAAAAAAAAAAAAATTTTTTTTTTTTAATTTTAAAAAAGTCATATTAGCTTTCAAGTTGATCACTAGGTAAAACTTGTATAAGGATCAATAACTACAAAGTAGCAGCATACATTATTATTTGACCCTCGCAGCAATACTTCTAAGGGATTTATTATTGTCCTCATTATATAGATAGGGAAAGAGAAGTCCAGAAAAGTTAGGCTGTGCTCACAGAGATGTAGCTGGAAAAAGACAGAAGCTGGGATTTGAACCTTCTGAGTTTCTATTCTGGGTCTTTTTCCTCCAGAAGAACCAAGGAACAAATCAAAAAGGACCCATCCATCTAAAGGTTCAGTGATCTTCCCAGTATTAATCAGTTGATAAAAATTAAAATACTCCTATTTCCACTATGACCATTTCTAGATGTTCTAAACCAGTTCATCCAGGAAGGAATGAGTAATTACCATTCATACAGCCCCTACTATTTATCAGGCACTCTGCTGAATAATTTGCAAACACTGTCTCTCTCTCACAACAACCCTTTGAGGTAGGTCCTTATATCTGAATTTCAGAGATGAAAAAAAAAAAATGAGTTTCAAGGGAGTAGGTGACAACAAGCTCCTAAGCTGGCAAGTGGGGAGCTGGTAAGCAAACCCAAACCTGTCAAGCTCCAGAGCTCATACTCTTTCACCACCCCACCGTGCTCACTTCCAGAAGCTTTATGATGCTTCCGTGATCTTTAAAGTCCCAAAGAAGCCAGCTCCGTGATTTCCTGATCCTTAATGCATACAGAACACTCAGTGTTTGCCTGAACTTCTAGAAATTGTCCTCTCATGAGTAACAAAATAGTAAGTGGTGAGATATTTCCTTTCTAAAAGTCTTTATCATTAACAAAGAATTCTGAATTCCCAAAACAACATCCACCTTTAAGAAAAATCACTGAAGCTAGCAAGACTACACCTTCTCGACTTATCCACAGCTGGATAAGTAGTTCTGATGAGAACTAAAGATCCTTATAACCATACATATCAACAGCAGTTTAGTCTTTACTGAGGCTTAAGGCACACATAAATAAAAAATATTTGAGAACAGACAACCTGTAGGAGCTATGTTGTGCACTTGGAAGGGATAATATCATTTCCATTTTCCAGAGGGATAGAAGTACAACATCATCCAGGGGTGAGGAACCTGGGGCCCAAAGGCCACATATGGCCTTCTAGGACCTTAAGTGCGGCCTTCTGACTGAATCCAAATTTTACAGAATAAATCCTTTTATTAAAAGGGGTGGAGCAGAGAAAGATGAAGCTTTTCTTGCCTTTGGTGCTTAAAAAAGAACAATCTTGAAATCAGAAAGCTGCAGGTTCCCCATCCCTGCGTTGGGTTCTCCTCTTACGGTATCAGGATTCCAGGATAGGTCATGCTGTGATGTTGCACAGGAAAAGTCCCTTGCCCTCTGTCTTAGTGACCCCAGGGAGAGCTCTTAGGAAAGAGAACAGCGTAGAGCCACTGTTCCTACCTACTTTAAATGAGGTCTCATATTTAATGTCCCATCTAAAAGTGATGAAAATGCTAATAATAAAATGCAATTACATTTTTTTAAAATACTGCCATGCATTAGTAAGACTGCACTAAAATTCCTGTAATCCCTCTGATCAAGGATCTCAAACATATTCATGGGGAAAAGGAAGGAATCGTCAAAAAAACATGTATTATAGCAATAAAGCTCTAATGAGCTCACTGGAATTTAATAAGATTATTTTGATTTGAATTTTAAAAATCACAGACTATTTGAGTCTTGCGGGACATTGACAACTGTCCAGTCCAACTCCCTCATTTTACAGATGAGGTTGATACAGGTCAGGCAACTTGCCCATGGTCACCAGGCCTATTAGCAGTACATACAGGACTTGAACCCAGGTCCTGAAACTCCTAATATTTCCTACGTACTATACTGATGCTAATGAAGACTACTGTAATTGATTAACTACCATTGCTTTGAGGTTATTGATCTTAAAGTGACAGAATGTCAATGTAATTTATTTAATATTTTTAAGACACATAAAAATTTCATTAAAGCCAATGAGGTAAGCTAATGGAACATAGCAGTTAATCCTGCCTAGGTTAGTAGTATTATTGTGCTAGGTTATAATTACTATTGGCATTTAATATGGAAAATATTTAAAATTGTTTTAATTTAACCTTGAACTGAACTCAGTCCTTAAAGGGCAACTCACTATATAACTGAGTAGTTCAAATTAAATTTACTAAGAAAATCTAGTTGTGTTTGGAGAAAACATAACAGAAGCAAAGATTTTCAAGTGCATTCCTTGATCTTTAAAATAGTATTATATGACAACAGGACTCCACACTCCTCCCACCCCCGAAAGGAAATTTCAAAACCCATTCTCTCCAGGGGACTTAGCAGCCATCAGCAGCACTTCAAAGAGGGCAGGCAAGAGATGGGTATAAATCATGAACAACTCTCATCTTTTAAAATATTTTGAAAACAATATTCTTAAAATAAATGCACCTGAATTCCAGGATAATCAATCCCCACAACTCAAATGTGAGTAAATGGACTGCCATTTGGGAACTATTACGGAAGTGTTGCCGTTTACATTCTAAGCAATTTTGTAAGCCGAAAATACAAATATCCTGGGAAATTTACATGAGAAAATTCTTTCAAAGCCCATTTAAAAGAGCCCACTAGTTTAATAGTCTTAGCTGAGAAAACTTCCTAGAAGAATGAGAAATTGAAATAAGAGGAACACTATCCAGAATGTAAAGCGCTGAACATATTAACATCTATCAAGGGACTCATAACAAGCATTTGTTAAAGAGGATTTTAAGATTAATAGCTAAAATGAAATTAAATTTAAAACATATTTAAACTAATCTATATGTTTGTTTACTGCACATACAAGATCTCAAAAACAGTCACCAGATAGAACTTACAACCCTAAACAATTGTTTGCAGACTCTCCTTTTACAAAATAAAAACCTGAAGATAAATAATCATCACAAAGCTGCACATTGCTGACATCTGGGCCAGATTACATCAAACATTGCCTTTCTGTTCAACACAGCACAAGAGAATAAAAAAAAATTTTCCCAATTTAAACCTGTCCCTAGAGCCATAAAGAATGAAAAACTGCCGAGTCAACAGCTTCTGTGTGTGTGTGCATGTGTGTAGTGATGTTTTTGTTTGCTTGCTTTTCATTTTTTTTACTTCATGCATTTTCAATACATCTATATACTTTTCTCTTTCACCATTCATTGGCTATGTAATGCTCCAAAAGCTTGCACTCTGATTTATTAATGGAACAAGCCTCATATCCTAAAGTGCCAAAAGAATTGGCTCGTGGTAAGAAACCATTTGAAGGACACCAGCAACTTTTGTTAAGGCTATTGTTTTATAGTTAAATGCCATTCACAGCAACTTGAACTGGACCTTTCTACTATCAAAGAGAGTAATTCACTGGGTTGCCTGGGATTTGGCTGGCAGGCCATCCTAATATTTATCTGGGGACAACTTTCACCTTTGGCTAGAAAATACTAACACAGAGCTTGAAATTGACCAAAGTAAGAAAAGTAAATACCATGGAAAAGACTTACTCTGGATTTGCTATGGCTGTTACTCAAATGATGGACCATAACATTTTGTAATAACCTGTTCATGTGTATGCATACATACACAGAGATACACATACACACAAAAGGAACTAAAATATTTAGACCGGCTTTTGGCTAGAATATAATAACATTTCAGCTTTCACCATGATCTAGAAATGTTTTCAAAAATAAAATCTGAAGGACATAATCAGTTGTCCTCCATACTCTCAAGAAATCTGTTCAACCACACTGATTTCTGTGTTGCTTTTCATTACCAAAAGTTAGGAAATGGGGGATTTGTGGAGTCTTCAGGGCTGACTTAAGAAGTTTCAAATAATTACCTTATAGACGCTGCAGCAGACAGTGCAGTGAGGGAGTAATAAGACCTTGCACAAAAAGTGTGAAGGACGGGGAAGGAAAATAACAAGCAAACTCTGGGCTTTCTTCCTAAGCTTTAGGATTCCTCAATTTCTTATTAAAAATTAATATTAAAATATGTATCTTTCCTAAGCTCTACAACTAACTTCCTGTTCTGAATAAAGATAATTTTCAGATATAAATAAACCTTAGGGAGAAAGCCCAGATTTTAAAGCATCTGGGAGTGACGAATTGAGAAAAGAAATGTGGTAACCCATAGAAAAATCTCAGTTCAGCTTAGATATGACTTGCAGCTGAAAGTTATCTCAGGTTTTCAGGTCCCACTCTCTGAGATGATGAACTCATACTATCTTTTAATGAGAGGCTCATATCTGCCTTTGATGTGTGAAAGACACTCCCAGCTGGAGGAGAGTACAAGAAAGATCTAAAATATTTGCTTCAGCTGCAAAGAGCTATTAATGAAAGTTTAGAAAATGAGGTAGCATGGGGCGGGGGGAACCTTTAGAAAAAAGATGACATACTCTCATCTTGTGAAATCTTAGAGGAAAATATTCCGGTAAAATAAAAGCTGACTAAAAAACTTCCCTCCTCTACACACCAGAGTTCTTCAGCCTCCTTTGCCTTGTCCGGAGTTTGTTCTTAATTCCCTGGTATGTAGGAGACAGAGAGACAGGTTCATGTAATTTGCTAGTCATACAAAACACCAAGGGTGAGAGTCGCATAACAAATACAGAGGTTATAAAACCCAACGGATTCATCAGCTCACATGGGGGAGAGTTGTAGAATTAATTCTTATAAAACTACCTTTAACTGTGTTTAAGAATCTTTAACTGTGTTTAAGAATGGGAGCACTTATGTTGAAGTCCTATGAGAGGGAACTCAACATAAATTTAGAGAATTCTCCATAATTCTCTGTACTGCTTAATGTTCTGAGATACGATTATCTTATTTGTCAAAAAAGCCAGCAAAAATAGAAATCTGGCTTTCTTAATCACCTATCTAAATATATTTTCTAATAATCTAATAATCCAGTATAGTGCATAAGTACGGAAAATAAACATTAAACAAATCCCATAGGCGAGTACAGATTTTCTCCTTAGAGTTTGGGATACTTTCAATCACTCTGAGTTGGTCTACGAGTAACTGCTTTCCCTGAATGGGCAGGAAGATTGTAGAGGCAGCAAATTCTTTGAGATCTTTCCTTATAATTCCTTTTGATAGAAAGCAGGAGAGAAGCATATGAGGAAAAGAGTATTAAATTTCTTCTTAGGAAAAAAAATTCTATGTTGCTAACCCCTAAATTAGGTATTTTATATAACATGTTTACATATATGTTAATTTAACAAAGCAGGTCTCATTATTTTACAGATATAGGTAACAAGGAACAGACAAGTTAAGTGATAATGATTTGTCACATGGCTAATAAGTCAGAATTTGAATTTAGTTCTGACTAAATCTGAAAGCTTTGTTTTAGAATGTTAGGTAATTAACCATGATGCCATCACCTACTTTCTGTGAAAGAAATAAATGCTGTAAGGTAAAGATGTTGATGAAGGGAAATTGTGTGCGTGTGTAGGCAAACTATTAGCACTGGGAAATAAGTTATTTCAACAACTTTTATTCATTGAACAAATACAAAGCATGTACTATGGGTCAGGTACTCTTACGGGTTCTCTCAATTGCATCTAAATTCTTACACCCTCTCTAGGAAATTATATAATTTCTCCTTTCAAAGTTTCCATATTCCTAGGCCAATGTGACATTCCTTTTTTCTTCTCACACATGCCTGGCTGAAATCACGCCAAACCTCAGCAGCTTTTAGAAGTGATAAGTCTGCTAGAGTATTTATGTTAAAAATAACAATTTCAACAGCATAACTGGAAATAAATAGTCTATTCCAACAACCAAAATTTTACAAGTGGTTAAATAGAAAGAGGTAAGAACTGATATGATCGGCTATCTCAGGATGACAATTGATAACTAAGATAGCTTCTCTACCCACCATCAATATGTCAACAATATTAAAATAAACTTTGTAAGCAGAATAATGGTTTCCTCTTTTTAGCTTGATCAATTTATCCATTTCTCAAAATTTCAGATAATATATTTCAGACAATGTAGCCCTTTGGATTAAAGAACTAGAGAAAATATTAGTTTCTAGCCTCAATTACTGTGCTGGTTTGTAGAGCAGTAAATTGTTTAAGGCCTTTTCTTATGATTCCTTTTGATAGCAGGGGAGAAGAAATTGCTTACTCTCCTCAGTCCTCAGTTTCCTCAATAAGGAAAAGGGAGAGACACGCTGGTTGTCCCCCCTTCTGCTTGACACAAAACTAAACTTTGTAAAATAAAGTTGCAGAGTGAGTGGGTGCTGATTACCCTCCAACAAATGACAATTTCCCAACCTGAGTTTCAAGTTCTTACTCTGTATTTGAGTGACACAACGTTGATGAAAAGAGGGTTAAATCAAAGTTTCTGCACGGAGAGGGGAAAGGACACAATCATCCCTATTAAAATAGAAAGGGCAGTTATTTTTGCTTTTCTTGCCTTTAAAAAGAAAATATTGAGAGATAATTTTGATCTGTCTATCCCAGCAGAATATTTGGAAGACGTGTCCAATCCAGGCCAGAGTGTTGCTTCTGGAGCGAAGGGGTATCGCCGTGCTCTAGAGTTCAGTCTCCTCTGCACATACATAAACACAAGTGCACAGCGCCCCAACGCTGTTTGTCCCCTCGGCCTCACAGCTCTGCCAGTTGGCAAACCCAAGCCAGGAAGTTGTCAATTCCAATTGCGTTTAGGCCATGTAGTCCTATTAAAGAAGGCTTGCTGGTTAAGGGGCGTCCTCTGTTTCCAAAGCATGGGAAAAAAAAAAAAAAAAAAAAAGGCTATGCTTAGATTGGAGCTGGCAACTTTCACTGACTAGAGTTTTCAAGGAGCTATGAATGAGTTTAACAAAGGAGGTCTGTGGCTAGTTTCTGGCTGAAGTCCATGTCAACAGTTTTTAAGGTCACAGGCCACACTAACTAACATTTATTCCCAGCAGACCCTGTTCTAAACACAAGCTGTAAGTAGTACAAATTTGGAATTTTTCTGTAATCCCTTGAGATATTCCTGATCCTTCCACATGTTTCTGCTCAATTAAAAACAATTCTCACTTTGCACCACAAGAGAGGCCATGCTCAGCAATCTCAGTCCATCCTTAGGGTAGATGAACAAAAACCTGGCAAATCAAAGGGCTTGAGTGGGGAAGGGAAGGAATTCAGCTGGATCACACTGAAAAGTGCAGACAGCTCCCCAGGGGCTCAGTTTGTGAAAGCATAAAACGGGTTATGACAGAGATCCTGAGGCCATAAAAAGCAGGTTTGAGGCACACATTGGGAATAGGCTCCTAGTCACTTTACAGAAATAAGAAAAATTTCTGCAAAAATTAAAAGGTCAACTAGGTGACTAGAGAACACTAATAATGTATAGGACAAATGCTAAGTATCCCGCTGTGAAATTAATGCAATCATTTCTCAATTAAGACGAACTCTTACTTTTAACATTTCTGAAATCAAAATGCTTTTTGGGATCAACCTAAAAATTAATGCAATCATTTCCCCCCCCCACCCCCGAAAAGATGTTTTTATATAACTGGTACATTTTATAACTGATGGTATTTTTAAATCTTGCAAGGCAACATGGGAATAACTGCCTTGGACTGAGCACCAAAGACGTGCCACGTCCTGTATGTGGTGTGACCATTAAAAAAAAAATCCTCAAAGTTACTGTGGGGCATATTTTCTATTTTACAGACGAGGAAACTGAGGCTCAGAAAGGTGATGTGATTTGCTTACGTTCTTAGACCTTGTAAGCGGTAGTATCAAAATTTGAACACAGGTCTGATTCCAGAGCGCAGATCTGTTCCGCAGATTTAGGGGGAAACACACACTAGAGTGTCAGTTATCATTTCGGTAGTTAAAGCACTGCTGTTTGTGACATTCCATATTTGGAATCATGAGATAGATGCATAAAGGTAGTCATAATTTTTCCAAGTTAAAAAATATGTAAACATTGGTATAATGAATATTGGATTAAGCTTGACAGAATAAAATTGCCAGAAGAATTACTGCATTAAACAGATACAAAGAAGAAAATTTAAAACACTCACAATCTTATTACCTAACTGTTTTCATTGTTAAACTTTGGTATTTAATCACTCAAGTTACCTTTTTCCTGTGTATTTCTTACAAAATAGAGATCATATGATACATAGAAATGTGTTTCTTGTTTATTGCATAGCATTATATACTGGATATTTTCCCTGTCATCAAATAATTACCAAAATAATTTTAGTGGTTGCATGGTATCTAATTAAATTTATCCCCCTATTTCTAGGCCTTTAAATTGTTTCTAATTTTTCTTTGTTTTCCGGAAATGTTAAACCATTTTATACACTAACCAGTGTGTAAATACCTACCAAGTGTCATCTTCAAGCTAGGCTCATGTACACTTCATTACACACATGCCCATACAAATCTCACCTATGACTATGGTATGTACACATAATTGGTCTACCCTTCTATTAATAACTCCTGCCCTAGGTGATACTGTGAGGTGTCAGTGACTACCTTTATAAGATCCTTTACCTATATTGTCTCTAATCCTCACAAAGAAAATAGATAATGAGGAAATTAAGGCCCAGAAAGAGTAAATGAAGTACCCAAAAGCTCACATCCAAATCAGGACTGGGACGCAAGCCGTGTTCTGACTCTAGACCATGCTCTTCATTCCATGCCACCTTGTAACTCATTTTACCTTTCAGGTATGATTGATTTGTCTCTCACAACTCCAGAGACTGCCTCTTTCTCTAGCAACATCCCCATAGACAATAAGGCCAGATTAATCTTTGAGGAAGTAAAGAAGGGCAATAATTCTTAGATTTCACAGGCTTTGAGAAATAAGAAGTACATGCTGGCAAGGAGCATGTACTTCCTTGAAAAGCAAAGAGCAAGTGGTGGCAGTATGGCGCCACAGAATGCTCATACACAGCTTGCAAAACCACAAAATGGTGTTACTACTTTGGAAAACAATCTGGCATTATCCCAATAAAGTTGAAGATATACACATCCTGTGATATAGCTATTCAACTTTTTAGGTATATACAGTACACAGAAGCAGCTCATGCCTATGTTCGAAAACGTTCATAAATTCCACGAGCTGGAAACAGTCCCAATGGCCACTTCATTAAATGCATAAACAAACGGTGCTATGGTGATACAATACAAGACACTATACAGCAAAGAAAACAAACTACAACTACAAACAACAGCATGGATGAACCTCAAAGGTTAAGCAAAAGAAGACTGAAAATAACAATTCCAAATCATATAATGCAACTCATACAGAGTTCAAAAGCTATACTGTATTATTTAAGAATGTGCACAAAGGCAAAAAAATTAATATTAGGGTGCTAGCAATTTCCTAACTTAGCTGGTAACCACAGGAGTATTTGCTGTATTTTTACATGTCTTTATATGTGTGTGAATATATATATAAATTCAATGCCCTTTTCTGTTTGCAGGTTGTATTTCACAATTTACAAAAGGAAAGCCCAGGGTTATAATCAAACATTTACACAGTAGATTTAATATACAAAGAACTTTATCCAGTATTTATTGTTTTAATCTTTAGGACAATATTCTGAATTAGCATTATCCTCTCTTTACCATTGAAGTAACTGAGACAAAGGATGAATGATAGATAAGTAAAAACATTTTTTATTATAATTCCAATTTTAAAAAGAAGATCTTAAAAAGTCAAAGTATAGCACTAATGTTCTTTACATTATGGCACAGGTACAGTCTGAGTATCTGTTATCCAAAATGCTTGCCCCCCACCCCCCAGAAGTGTTTTAGATTTCATATTTTTTCAGATTTTGGAATATTTGCAGAATACATACTGGTTGAGCATCCCTAGTCTGAAAATCCGACACCAAAAATGCTCCAATTGAGCATTTCCTCTGAGTATCATGTTAGCACTCAAAGTTTCAGATTTTGGAGCATTGCAGATTTTGAACTTTCAGATTAGGGATACTCAAGCTACACTAAACCTGAGGAAAGGACAAGTTCAGGGGAGTCCTTGAAAGTTAAACTATCTGTTCAAATAAAAAGACCTAGAATTATAATCTCTGGGGAAGTGTAATAAAGAGTACAAAGAAAAGATAGTAAAACAAGTATTGTTTTCAGTGGTCAGGAGACAATGGTTATCTTTACTCATGAAGATGATCAACATTTACTGTATTTTTATATACTAATAAAAAAGGAAAAGTACAAACTAAAATTTTTCTAAAATTGGCATCCAAAATTACAAAGTTTACAGGAGTGGCAGTAAAAATCCTAGCTCAGTAGAAAATACTATACTAGCAAATATACATTCTTTAGAGTCTGTTTTGGCTTGGGATTGTTTTTATTTGCAGTGGCTTTTTGTTTATTGTTTTTTAACCCCCCTAAAGGCTTCTTGTTTTTCTACGGGACCAGATTTTTTGAAAAACAAACAAACAAAAAAAAAGGAAAACCAGTCATTACAAAGAGTTCAGGCAACAAACGACAGAACACTGAATTTCATTTAACTTCTTTTTCCATGACACTTTTAAATAAGTTTTCTTTAAATGTAAAGTTTTTTAAAGCCAAGCATTTTTGCTGCATTTTGGGCTCATTAATACATATAAAGAGCTAGTTAAAATACCAGACTGAATAAATGAACAATGGGACAATTAACCCCACATACAAAGCTCCACCCACTTTACTTCAAAGGCATCTGAAATAGAATGGATTAGAAACCATAAATGATGCCTCTCAGAATTAATTCTGTAATAAATATTGCTTTGTATTATAGATAAGGGATTAAAAATCCCCATGTGGTAGTCTAACACTTGTGAATGAAGTTAAAGGACAACAATTATCCTTGGTTTTGCCTAAGATTACTGGTAGTTTCAAGTCCCATGAATAGGAAATAAAAACCTGTTTAATTTCCATTGCATACTACAATGTAGAATTTAATTTTCTCTACATTTAAAAATTCCATAAATTTCTACATAAAGTCCCCCCCTACAGTTTACATAAAGTTTCAAGAGACATGTAATTTGCTTTCATTCAGAATGTAATACATTCCAAAATCAAAATTATATTGCTATCTAACTTTAAAAGTATTCCCTTTATGCTACACTTTGCATTTTACAATACAACTCATGCTAATAAAAAGAATTGCTTACTTTGAAGATGTAAATATACAAAGTGAAATATGGAAAAGTAAACTCAATACATTATTTGCCACTTAATTTAACCAAGACTTTTGATAATATTTCCATATTTTTGTGTTCATTGTTTCCAGAAGCTAATAACTATTCTTCGTTGTCAAGAATTGAGTAATAGCTCACATGTTAGGATAAAAAATAGTAGTTCAGTGGTTTATTTTTTTTAAAACAAAAATACCAAAGTAGTTAGCTGAATGACAAATAACACAACAAATGTATTTTTTAAAAGAATGTCTTAGCAAGAAATAGTCTTTTAAATTACTAAGAGCTTCTTTGCTTATAAATCAATCTCACACAAATAAATTATGTAGTCAAAAACATTCTCAGGAAAGAATGTTTAATGATATGTAAAGATGTTTATGATTCAATAAGTGAAAAGGCAAGATACAAAATTATATGATCCCAATTCAAGGGATGAGACACCCTTAGTCATTATCAGAATGGTGGGATGATAGATTTCTTTCTTACTTTTCTATAGTTTTCTAAATTCCTCTAATAAGGAAGTATATCTTCATAATCTCAAAAAATAACATCTTAAAAATAAGTGGCTCATAATTGATAGTTAGAATTGTGGTTTCTTTGAACTTCAGATGGCACAATGATTTTTCTGTAAAGAGGTACACTATTACTGCAATCTTCCAGGGCCTCTCCATGAGGGAGAGATGTTAGGATTCCTACTGCTTCTAAAACTGATCACTGAAAAGGCCGGACAACCTAAATTCACACTCCTTCTGTATTCACAAATCTATCTTGCTGTTAAAATAAGAGTGTAGCTTAGAAGCAAAGGGCAATTTTAGGTGTGAGGCATATTTTGAGTCATTTTCTTTTCTACCTCCCGCCCAGTGAAAAGCAAAGATAAGGCTCAGATAAATGCCTTCTGCTTGTTGCTGTTGAAGGAGAGTGATTGGCTTGCAGGGAGGTCCAAGAAAAATTGCTGACACTCAAACTCAACCAAAAAGCACCAACTGGCCTCTCCCGTAGAATGTTTTTCCATCTCCCAAAAAGGGTCCCTCATGTATAATTCTTAGATTTTTTTCTTTCAGAAGGCAGCCTCAGTTTTACTGATTTTCCATCCAAATAAGCCTTGCATCAGATTTAAACAGAATTGATCATTTTCTTTATAATCATATAGTTAGATTATTCATACAGTGTAATGATGCTAGCCCAAGGGTCACTGGGGACTACTGAGTCTTGAGAAACATTAGTTCCAGGTGACCTTGGGCTCATTCTCCTGAGTTAGAAGAAACATTGCTATATCATGGACAAAACCTTGCATTGGTGGTCAGAAGACTGCCGTTAGCCAGCTAAAGAACCTGGGACAAAAATCTTCCCATCTCTTTCACATATCATTTATAAAATGAGGGTGAAATGTCATACAGTATTTCTGAAATCTATGTAGGCTCAGCTCTGCACTCATTCTGAAAAGGCAAACTACCCATCGTGTCTTTTTAACAAAATTCCAACAGAGAAAAGTTGCTTTGGTGGCAGGAAGACAGAAACTGCAGTTGAGTATGAACTTTGGTTTAGATTTTGGATTGCAAACTGTCATAGATTTCTTAGCTTTCTCCTTGTAAGATCTTGGGCCAGTCATTGTATCCCTCTATCCTCAACCCTGTTATCTCTGCAATGGCAATAATTTCATAAGGGGGCATAAGAACAAATGAAAATTATGTAAACCACCAGGCATATTAAATAACTGCTAATAAATGCTACTTCCTCTCTTCCATTCCAAATCTTCTGTAGTCAGTTGTCCAGATTTAGTCTATCCATCCCCCAAATGGTGCAATAACATTAGCCATCAGCAGCAGTCACTAGAGGTAGCAAGATGAGTGAAGTACGGGGAAGAAAAGCAAAACACAAGGCAAAACTGCACTCCTGTAGTTCCTGGGGTGGGGTTTTACTTGCTGCCCTGCTTTCATGAGCATTAAGACAAGGAAGGGTTCTGCTTTCAAAACAGAAAGAGAAAATACCATGTGTCTCATAATGTTTATAACTTATTAGGTCTCGAAAATAAAAAATTTCTTTTAGCCAAAGTCTTGGAGTTTCAAATATCCTACAACCCTGGGCTCAGGTTGCTTGAGGGAAGGCTGTGCCAGGATGGTTTCCCGTGACAAGGACCAGGAGGAGAAAAGGAGCTTCCTCCTATAGTAGACAGCCTGAGGCTGGCTGCTGGTCCCAGCCCAGGGCCACTGCTACAGGAGACACACCTGTCTTTCCAACTGTCCAGCTTCCCGGCCTTCAAATCAACCTCCAACAGCAGGCTGCTAGGAGTGCAAGGGCAGTTTTAGTTATTTCCCTTTCTTCTCTTCAAAGGTGATTTTCTTTAAGCTGTACAGCTTGTTACTATTGTTGAGTTGTGGCTCCCCAGAGGATAATACGTTTCTAAGCATGAAGGCATCTGTATGGCAATAAAACATGCAACATTCCTCAACCACTTCATTTTTTTTAATTAAGAAAAAAAGTTATAACCTCCCACAAAGTGATGTTCTGAAGAGCACACCATCCCCACCCCCATGCAAGCCTTTCAAAATACTGAGGAACTCAGAAAGGGCCCCAGGCCTGGTAAACCAGAGCCTCCCCGGCCGATAGGCTTCTGACAGAACCATGTCCCAGGACCCGCAATGGATGAAATCATAAGTCCTCCACAGAATAAGGCCTTCTCCCAGCTGACCAGCCAGAAAACAGGAACATAGTAGCCCCTTACTTTTAAGGGGAAGAATTAAAAAGAAATCAAACAGTCCCAGAGACGCAGAAGTACTCGAAAGGCAGAGGACAGTCCTCTGTTAAACAGTACGAAAGATCCAGGTTTCCAGAATGGCCTTTAAGGCACTGGGAAGAAAGGCTGATTTCTCCCAGAGGGGCCCCAGCTTTGATGCCCAACTGCCCTCAAACATCAGGCTGTGCATTTTTGTATAGCAGGGTACCCTCAGGCGAGACAACCATAAATAGCTTAAAACAAGAATAGGAGATTCCATCTGTTTCTGGAATGTTTCAGCAGCACCTGCTTTCAAGGTAAAAATCTGGAAGCTGTCCCCACAGCTTTCCTCCCCAATTCTCTCCCCACCCTGCAAACACTTATTTTAAACTAAAGCAGCAAACACACAATCCAAAAAGGCTTCTGCCACCGCACCTGTCTGAGAAAACAGGGTCCTTTGATTTTTCCCCTGAACTGTACATGTTGTTTAAAAACACTGGAACAGTCAGAAAGGGAAGCCAAAGTTCTTAAAACCAGACTCCTTTATTACTTCTAGCTTCTTTTTTGCTCCGTGAAAACTGAGCTTTTCTGTGTTTAGAGTAAAAATGAATACAATGCAGCTGGAAAAGGTTGCAATGGCTGTTCCAACCACTAGGTCAGAGAGTGCTCCAGAAGGAAGAAGATTCTCACTGAACACTATTCCCGTGTAAACACAGTCCACATGCTAACTAGCATGGAAAGGAGGACAATCTCTCTCTAACTAGGGCCCAGGAACATTGTTTTCAAAAACAATTAAAAAAAAAAACCCCTCAAGTTGAGGTTTGAAAAATCTAGTCTAAATCTGGGTGCTATTCCCAAAGAAACATGCAATATCCCCTCTAACAGTAACCAGAAAAACCCATGCATGTTTTATGTACAAAAAGCCACTTTAGCCTTAGTCTACAAACATTAATATTTCTAATGCCTTCCCCAAACCATCTGACAGCATTCCATTTGCTCTGGGATAAATCTGAAATCTTGAACACGCCCCACAAGCACTTTCGCAATCCGGCCCCAAGACTTCCTTGGCATCATCTCTGGCTACTGCCCTCTCATTAGCATTCTCAGCATTCTTTCATCTTGCGCTACCTTTCATTTCTCCATTTCTCGGGGCCTTTGCACACCGGTTCTCACTGCCTAGAGAGCTTTTCTTCCGTTCTCCTCCAGGAAAGTCCCCTCTCATTCTGGAAGACCCAGTTTAACTGGATCCCACCAGCAACACTTTCCCTGATTCTCC
This sequence comes from Eulemur rufifrons, assembly GCF_041146395.1. NCBI lineage: Eukaryota > Metazoa > Chordata > Mammalia > Primates > Lemuridae > Eulemur > Eulemur rufifrons. Next base: position 275,833,870 of record NC_090989.1, read on the forward strand.
AGTTAGAAATGAGCACTGCCTAATCTGCGACCCCAAAGAACTTTGCACATACATACTTTTTAAAATAATACTTACAGTGTAACCAGAGGCATATTCAATTATATATTTGGTAAATGACAGAAAGTTCTTATTGTCTTCATTTTCTAATACCAAGTTCAGAAAGTTCAGCTTATCAAAATTTTGGATGAACATGATATCTGAAAGGTTTTCAAATGGGGAGTTGGGGGTTAGATCTTTGGTCTATCTTAAGGAGAATTGAGGTAAATAAAAGCCAGACACCAAGTGTTACATATTGCTCATTCCAGGTATATACTAGGTACTCAGCTACTTCTTAATTCAATAAAAAATTTAAAAGTTAAACTAAAAAAACTTTAGATAATGTCTTGATGAAAAAGTTATTCCTTCCCCAAATGTATAATAGGTTCTGAATAGTTTTATTTGGCTATAAGGATAGTTACTCAAGCTTTCTCAAGATCTTAAATAAGACCCCTAAAGGATAAAGCAGAAAATCGTAGAATACAAATATCTATAAAATTCCTTTATAAAGACCAAAAAAATTTAATTATGTATGACATATCTCCCATAACCCCCAAACAACGAATTTACAGCTTTGAACTCTTGTGCTCCTTTTGTTGATCCAAAACCATAAATTGGCTAGAAATAGCATATTTCGTTACAGTTTTGGCCTTGAAGGAGTATATGCCATTTGGGCAAATCGAAAACCATGAAAAACTTTAAATTCTAGGTCATTTTGTTTTATAATACTGAAAGACTTCAGAGGTAAATGCATATACCGCATCAGAGTGCAATCTGTAAATGCTAAAATACTCCCACATTCCTGGGTTTATAATGAAGAATGACTAACTTACCTATAACTATTGTTCTCCAAGCTGGTGTTTATAATTTAGTATAAACTACCATCCAGCAACGAGTTAAATAATATGGCGAATCTCAAGGAGAAGTAAAATCTCTTAATAGCAGGAACTAGTCAACCGTGAGAGGAAATGATGCATTTGACTTTATAGTGGTATTTGTGCTAATGAGACATGTTTATACTCTAGTATGACTACATTTCTGTCAAGGTTAGCTGGTGACAAGAGTTCAAACCAACTTTAAAAATCTTTTTTGAAAATAAACATGGGCTTATTTCCTAGGGATTCATTATTAAGTGCCTACTGTGTGCCAGATAGTATTCCATAAACTTTGGGTGTAATTTTGGGGGGAAAGAACATAAAAATTCCCAGCCTTCAATGGCGCTTGCATCCTAGTTGGGGAGGAACAGGAAATAAAAATGAATGTAACACGTAACATTATATAAAGGATGTCTAAGAACTTTTCATTGTGAAATTAAGTTTAAATTTGGAATACAGATAGCCTAGCCCTTTAGAGACAAAATGCCTGTCACTCAACCCCACTGTGAGATTCAAAGGTATACCACTTACAACTAGTATGAAATGAGTTTGGCATTAATAATATGAACCATGCTTCTGTCAATAACTGTATTTCATATTTCCTCTTTGAACTACTGTCCTATGAGGCTTGTCCTCTCATCCAAAGCCTTTGGTGCCCTGTCCTTCTATTCTTGATGTGTCTCCCTTTCTCTGAACACCATGCATACAATATCTTGGTCAGGCACTATACTAAGTGCTGGAGATACATAGTTAATTAAGACATAGTCTTTACCCCAAAAGAGCTGACTTTCCAATAGGAGGAAGACAAAGGAATATCAAGGTTTATGAGTGTGTAACTGAAGTATTCAAAGCATGCTGGGTGAGCCCAGAGAAGGGAATGATTACCTCTGCCTGGGGAAGGCTACTCTGAGGAGGCGCCTTATGCTGAGTCTGGGAAGACGGGTAAACCTGTGAAGGCAGAGATAGTATAGTAGCTCATATGGGCCAGGAAGAATATAAGCTTGGGAGATCAGGCAGAGAGGAAGTGAAGCTAAATCCTGGAACAGCAGAGGCTATGTCTGCCCAGATAACCATTACTTGGAGCTACATCCCTCATGAGAAGAAATGGAAAGCAAAGCAGAGGCAGCTTATGAGCAGACTAGAGCTGTAGCCCTGGGCACACTGTGAAGGGTGACTGGACCTCAAGGCACAGGCTAACTAAAGGGAAAGCATCTAAAGAAAGCAAGGAGATTAAGCAGCAAAAGAGAACAACGCTAACAATCTATGGAACCCAGACACAGATTGTGCTCTCATTCTCTTGGCAGACCTCTCCACTCCCCATTGGACACGGTGCCAACCAGTCCTCCAGGTCTAACAGTAGACCCTTCCCTTTGTATCCTAGTTCCAACCTAGCAATGTTCCCAAACCAAACACAGGGTAAGTCCCACTGTGTGTGCCCTTTACACATGCACAAGCTGGATAAGATAAAGAGAGCTTCCCCCCCACCATGTTAAATTCCCATACAATGCATGTTCCAGAATTCATATAGGACTCTTTATTTTTAACCACCCTCACTATCCTCTGGTACTAGAAAATCAATAGCAAGAAGACACTATGCCTTGGGATCATTCTATGCATTATATATAGCATACTGTAGTGTGATCATCCATCTCCCCAGCTAGTGTGGGAACCCCTCAAGGGCAGGGAGTAGCTAATAGTAGGCATTCAATTAAGGGCTGACAAACAAACGAATGAATTGACCCACTGAATTTTTCTCCATAGTTCCAAGCTAGTATAACAGATAGAAAAAAACACCAATTGCTGCTGTTTTTCATTCTAAATGATGACGGTATGAAGGCTACTCAACTGGCTTCTCACAAACACAAAACCCATGATCCTATCTACATAGGCACACAAAGTCATACACCAGAATTAGAGGAGAGCAGTTTTAAATTTAAGTTTTTAAATAAAGTTCTCTATACTCAGAAATTTGCTATGTGAGTATGATAGTGCCAGTTAAGGGTTCACACACACACCCCGGCTTGGAAAGACAGAAACGTTGTAACCCAAAAATATTATGGGGAGAAAACATTTCTGCAAAATTTCAAGAACTCAGTTCAAGCCCCACCACCTCCAAATGAATACACACAGGTTTGAACTGACTGGATCCACTTATATGAGGATTTTTTTTTCAATAAAAGTTATACCAGTGTGCCTGCTTCCCCCCTTCCACCTCTGCCACCCCTGAGACAGCAAGATCAACCCCTCCCCTTCTCCTCCTCTGCCTACTCAATGTGAAGAGACCAGGATGAAGACTTTTATGAAGAATAGCAATAAACACATTTTCTCTTTCTTATGATTTTCTTAATAACATTCTTTTCTCTAGCTTATTTTATTGTAAGAATATACATATAACATACAAAATGTGTTAATCAACTGTTCATGTTCTTTGGAAGGCAGTAGGTCAATAGTAGGCTACTTATTAGTAGGTAAGTTTTCAGGGGATCAAAAGTTATATGTGGATTTTCAGCTGGGAGAGGGCACCCTAGCCTCCATGTTGTTCAAGGGTCAACTGTATAAATATGCAGTGTCCTTAATAGGGCTGAAATAAAATAGGGAAAAATTGAAGAGAAATTTTTCTTTAAAAAGAAAAAAAAAGGCCACATTGTTAAATCTAAAAGTAAATAGCCATTTACATTAAAGTCTACCACTCTGGGCAGGTAATCCGTCGGCAAGTTTGAGCTTGGGCTCTTGAGGCATGCTTGAGAACATGTAATCTCCCAAAGCAGCCAGGTTGTGCCCTGCTCCTAAGCTCTCTCCAGCGGTTGTCCTCTAGTGCCCAGATTACAAATGCTATGCTTGGTGCAGAAGAGTTGTGACTGCACTGACTAAAAACAATAATGATAAGATTTGTGTAGAGAAATGCAAACGCGCAGAAGTCCAGATTGAGAGTTAGTGAGCAAAGAAACTTGAAAGTCAGCCCCTCCTCTCCTGCAGTGTGAGGTTTGGGGGACAGGAGAGGAGGGGGTCTTCTCTTGGTGAGAAGAAGAAGAAATTACAGAGAGCTACCCTTTCTGGAATCCATAGAGGGTCTGGCCTTTTATTCCCAGGCCGAAGCCCTACACCGGGGGCCCGGGTTTTGTCATGGGCACCTCCCTGCTGCCCTGGCCCTGCTGCTCCACATGAGCAGAGAGAGACAGGAGGCAGGCCCCTCTGACACCTACTTAACCAAGGCAGATGGAGAGGAGAGCGCGTGGGATGCCTTTACTTCCCCCTCAGGAGGCGCCCAGCAGGAGCCCACAGAGCCAGCGGCTCCAAAATCGGATTTCCAAACATCCTCCCACCCCAGAACAGGCCTTACCCCTCTGGCAGGAGGAAACAGAGCATTAAGCAAGTGTGGCTCTGGTGTACGAGGGGGTTTTAGAAGACCTGAAGAAGCCTTCTTACAGGATTCTGCACTTTTTTCGAACCTCAACAGAAGTGGCCAAGTTGCGAAAGTTATTCATTCACTGACCCAAAGGGGGCAAGGGTGTTACTCTAAGGAGGACACAATCCGTGTCTGCAAGACGTCCTGAGCTACAGACACATACTTTATTAATAATCTTACATACACAAAATGTCCAAGAGAAAGCCCAACAGGCTAATTTCTGACAGCTCCAGATAACAGCAGGAGGAACTGAAGTCACGCTGACTCTCCAGCTTCCACTTACTACTCAAAAGCAATGGTCCCTTTCCCACCCAAGGGATGTGACACAAATAAATAAATACAATTATCTGCAGAACTTAAAGTGCAAGAGCAACACTGTGAAGTCCTTCTCCTCAAGTGCAGTGACTTGTGGGAAACAGATAGGAAAATAAAAAGAACAGCTGGAAAATTTAATTACAGAACCACGCAAAAGCTGACACGGTTTCACAGGATGAGCCAACAGCCCAAGCCACTCTCCCTTACCTTAAGATACAGAAGCAGCTCTTCGCTCCTGAAGATAAGCGGCAGAACCCGAATCTCTGTTTGCTGTCAATGTCAGTGAGCACGAACGTGAAGTTCTGGCCAACTTGGCTAACTGTGAGGCTGCGGCAAAGACAGAACAAAGTGGAAAATGAATGTGCAGTAAGTTTCTTGATAAAGTATCTAATCACAACAAGTCGTTGAACCGGTAACATTTCCTCTCTCGGTGGAACTCTTTATAAATGAACTTAAAATTTACACACTTCAAGGAAACAGACTGTGAGTTGGTTAAAAAAATAAAAGAAGAAGAAGAAAATAGAGCCCGCAGCCCATTGTGTGACCACCTTAGAAATCACAATCTTCAGGGCTATCATGCTTTCCCCTTACTGAGCTCAGGCTCTGAGGCGGGTCTGTTAATCAGCCCCTCAAACCTGAAAGGTGCATCCTATTAACCTCATTTTATAGATGAAGAAATATCTAGAGGGGCACTGCCTAAGCTGGATTTTAAGCCTCACTCTGACTCCAAAGGCCACTCCACCAGCTTGCCGTTAACAATGCCTACCTGGTATCTCCTGTGGCTCAGAAAACAGTAATTACAACAGAATTTAGGTGTCTACTATGTGGCCAGACAAAAGTTAGACACTTGATACATATCATCTCATTCGCTCTCACAACCACCATGAAATTTAGGTGATGTTCCCAGTCTACACAAAAGGAAACTAAAAAACAGAATAGGTGATAACTGAATCAAGTTCACAGAGCTACTAAGGGGAGAAGCTAAAATTGAAATTGGAAAGAAAAGATGGCAAAGTTAGGTGTTACTTTCCTAAATTCCTGTATTTTTCACAATTTCTGAACTTGTGAGGAACATATTTCATATTTTAGAGGATAGAAATACCAAAATGTCTAGCATTGCGAGGTGCTTTCTAAGAAATGGAAACAATGTTTTTTAAAAAGACAATTTTTAAAAAGCTAAAAATTCCTGTATCAATATGAAAATATATAAACCACACATAAATGTAATCTATAACTTAAAAATATCTATTTTTAAATTAAAAGGCATATTACTAATTAGATTAATCCAGAAACTTTTTTGGATGTTACAGAATGTTTTAAAAACCTCTTTTTACCAGTTAGCTTGGATTCTATTTCTTTTTAAAAATTTAACCATTCCAAATTCTATTATATAATGTAAATTTATACTAACAAAATATTTTAGAATTTGACATTGAATTATTTAAAGGGACTCATACTGTATTTTTACGAAGTATAGTCAAATTGATAAAATACTCAAATTGGTAAAATACTCAAATCTATGCTATCATCTATCAATTACTTTATAAATTGTCAGTAGAAATGAAAAATCACAGTTTACCAGGCCTTTTCCAAAGGCAGAATTCTCATCAAGTCTTTGGATATGATACGAATTAAGTTTTCAAATATAGGGTAGACTTTCTTTTAAAACTCTGTTATACAGGCAGGCCACATAGAAAATTAAAAGGATTTTCAAGGTATCCCAATATAAAAGTCAGTGGACCCTGCCTGCATGTCATATTTAAGCAAACAACTCCATCCCTTGGAGAAAGGTTAGAGAGTACAAGAAAATAATTCAGAAAGAAAAGAAAGTGTTCCACTCTCCTTATTTAACTAGGAAGGTGAACAAAAACAAGGTGGCAATTTAAAAGCAACGTGGTACTAAAGCAGGTGTGAGTAATGCTATCCCTTCACCTTACTCAGCCAGGAGAAGGAACACATTTCTATAAAAGTTATAGAGCTGTCAAGGGGACACCAAACGCTACCTTCTTATGGTTGTTATGTTTTATCTATAAAGCTTGGATACTGTGTTACTATGGTGATTTAATACTATGTTTTAAAGGGGGATTATATGATTAATTTTAACAAGGTTGAGAACTGAAGATGTGTGAGAAACAGGATTCTAGCTCACATAATTAAAGTGACTGGGGAGAAAAGTGGGGCCTCAGTGGGGGAAGGGAAACCCTGTTTTATTAAAATATTTAAAGCAACAGGTCTGGATGATTGTAAGTTACAAATAAGGTCATGCTTTTGTGAAATATTCCTATGTGATCATACAAAATATGATTGTTCATTTTTTAATTCAGGGTTTTTCACTTGTAGAATGCTTAAAATGAATACTCTCTAAATAGCATCCTACAAGGGAAGGGTATTGATAGGACTGGATGAAAAAAAAAACATCTAGAATCTCTAGTAAAAGGACACAGAATGAACATGACTTGACTTCTGAGTGAATTGGGTGTCATTAATTTCCTACTATTTTTTCACTCCCATTAAAAATGCTGAAAATGTGTTCACCTATGTTGTAGGCTCAAAGAATGAATCATTATTCATTTACTTGGTTCAAATCCCAACTCAATCACTTGCTAAATGGGCCTTAATTTAGCAAGTTACTTAAAACCTCTAAGCACCTCAGTTTCTTCACCTGGAATAACAATGAAAAACTACCACCCCACCCAAAGGATATTTTGAGAATAAGTGGGATAAGTATTTAGTATAAAGGCCAGTCCATAGCAGGAACAATTAATAAAAGGGATGCAAGCTGTTACCAACCGTGAAAACTAAAGTTCACATTAAAATCATGCATTTGCTTAGAATCTCCCTGATTCACTCAGCTTTATAATACCTGTGAATAGAAGAAATCAGTCCACCTTCTTTCTCTCTTGTCCCTTTCATTTTTTAAGGGTAATCCTTTGGGTAACCAAGTGACTGATGTTTGCATTAAAGTGAAAGACTCTTTTTGGGGTGCCACAGCTTAAAAGGAGGCACTTATTCGTAATTAATTCACCTTTTTAATTCTTGGAAGGGTGAAGTACAAGTCATCAAAAGCCCCAAACCAGTAGACTCTAAAATATTTTTTCCTTGGACAATTTCCAGTAAACTAAAAGCCTGGCACAGAGGCTGTCAAACAGAGGTTAATGTGAAGGGTTCTGAATCTCTGAGGAATTCATCCTTCTCTTTCTCTACTTGCTGAAGTGGTCTATGAGAGTGTTCACTCTTTCTCCATAAAAATGACTTTAGGGAAAGGATCTGCTTCCTTAAAGGCTGCAGTTTTTGTGTTTACCTCCAGGATCAGCATCCTAATTTCCACAGGAATCAAAGATTTCACGATGATGAAAACTAGAAGAAACCTTAGGCACCATCTTGCTTAATTCTCTTGTTTGACAGATAGGAAAACTGAGGCTTAGGGTTTAGTTTTGTTTTGTTTTCCAAAGTAATCAGGGCTAGGACAAAAATCCAAGCCAACTTCTGGTTCAGAGTCCTTCCCTTTCTGTCACTCTGCACTAGACATGATGAAAACCCTCCCTGAGAAGCTTTCAAACTCAGTTTAAGGAACTAAGGTATGTGAGAAATTCAGACAGTTGTCTTAGCAAACAAACTATACTTTCCACTAAGCTACAGAAACCAAACTTGAGTATCTCCAGAAACAAACCCAGCAGACCAGGGCCAAGACCAGCCTTAGCTATGCTTCCAGTGCCTAGGTTAATATGGAAAACAAGGGAGAAAAGCACCAAGTATTCAAACCACAGATTTTAACTTTCATGCTGCCTTTCAAATGCCTGCCACCCAAGCAAGGCTTCTTCAGCAGCATTTTGCTTAATCTTGAAGTTGTTTACAGGCCCAGTGTACAAATGGTACGAAGCATGTGGATGGACAGTTTGATTCCAGTCTTCCAGTGAGAAATGAAATTTTACATATGGGCCTCACTTTTAGTTTAGTTATCCATTTTGCAAATTGAGCTACAACTACACTGGGTACTGTAACAAGTGTTGGATATACAACATTGAATAATATAGACAGGGCCCCTGCCCTTATAGAGCTTACTGTCTAGTTGAAGAGGAATAATAAACAAGTATACCACAAAACATGCAGCTTGTAATAGCATTATTACAAAACCAGAGAAGGAACAAAAAAGAAAATGGAAGAGAAAGAAAGGCCTTACTGATGTGGTCAGAAGAAGCTTCTCAAGGATGGCAACAATATTGACCTAAAGGATGAGATGGAGCAGCCACTCAAGGAACAGAAGACTGGGTGTTTCAGGCAGAGAAAAGAGCTGTGTAAAGATTATGGGGGCTGGAAAAAGTCAGGCCTGGATCAAGGAACTGAAAAGAGACCAGTAGTGTTAAAGCACGGGAGAGAAGGGGGAAAGTGGCATTACATGAAGTTGCTAGATAAAGCAAGCACCAGACCATGCAGAGAGACCCATAGGTCATGGTAAAGAATTAGGATTTTTTTTTTTTTTTTTGGTAAGAGCAATGGAAAGTCATTGAATGGTTTTAATCAAGAGCAAAACAGTCTGGCTTATAGTTTCAAAAGTTTGATCTGACATATGGAGAATGGTTTTTAAAGAAGGCAGAAATAGGAGCAGAGAAAATAATCAGGAGGCTATTGCAGTAGTCCAGGTGAGATTGGATGGTGGCTTCACTCATGTAAGGAAAGCAGAGATGGAGAGGGGTGGCTAGTTCGGGTTATAGCTAGCAGGTATAAATGACAGGCTTGCAGATGGACTGAGAATGGGGGAGCAAAAAGGCAGAATATGACCATTTGATGACAGGAAAGACTAACAAGTGAGGGGCTCCATTTGGGATATGCTAAGTCTGAGAAGGCTGTAAAACACCTAAATGGAGATGACAAGTACGGAGCTGAACGTACCAGTTAGGAAAGCAGAGGAAACGTCTGGATAGAAGCTATAAATTTGGAAGTCATCTATACACAGACGGTATTTAACGCCATGATAAAGACTGAGATCATTTAGTGAGGGAGTTCAGAGAAACAAAAGAAGATCCAGGACTAATTTATAGAAATACGAATTTAGAGGATGGGTAGAGAAGAGACCAAAGCGGAAAAAAAGAAAACAATCAGGCAGAACAAACAGAAGGGAGTGGTCAACTGTACTGATACATCAAGATGAGAAGAGGAAAAAATGGCTATTGAATTGACCAATACAGAGATTTTAGATGACCCTGATAAAAACAGCTCTAGTTTAATGACAGAAGGAGAAGACAGGCTGAGGAGGGCTGAGGAATAAACTGAAGCATCTAGATAACTCTTTCAAAAAAGAGAACCAGACAGCAATTGAGTAGGAATGAAGAGTCAAAGGTGGGGAATGATTCAACAGGGGCAGAGACTTATGATACAGGAGAGAGAAAACGTTAAGGTCTAGACTTGAGATTAGAATCCCAGATATGCTACTCACTAGCCATATGAGCACAGACAAGTTATTATATCTCTCTGATTTCATCTATAAAACCAGAATAACTATACTTTACAGAGTAGTTTTAAGGATTACAAATAATGTATACAAGGTATCTAGCAGATAGTAGATACACAACAAAAAGTTGTTATTAGTATTACACAATTATAAAATTCAAGAGATAGAACTGAAACATTTTGTCACCCTCTGTTTATTATTATTTATTATAGCTTACTAAAAATTACCTGTTGAGCCATCTACTGCAAGGTGCCCTAAGAGCTGCTTCTCCTTTCCCTCAGTGCATATGAGGTGTTTGGCAGGAATCAAGCTTTATCAAACCACCACATCTCATGAGCCTCAAAGCTTCCTTCTATCAACACACTTTACATCTGCCTAAGCCTCAAGTTTCTCACCTTCCTGTTCAAAGATCCAAATGGCAAGAATGACATTGACCAAAATGGTTAGGGACCAACAGTAGGGCACACACTGTGAGATAAACTCACCAGACGATTCTAAGAACAGAGATCTGTCCACTCCTCATCTACAAAGTCAACATAAATCATGACTGTAGAGTTAAAACATATCAAAGCCGAAAGAACAGCAGAGATCTAATCCAATTCCCACATTTTATCCATGAAGAAATGAAGGCCCTCAGCAGAAATGTCACTGGCTTCATAGCACAGAGCAATCAGTGGTAAAACCAAAACTAAAACCTAGATCTCCTGGTTGCTAACCCCAACATTCTGCCCACCAAGGCCCAATTGCTTCATCATTACCTAATGCTATAGAAAATAATCAGCGGGCACAGCTGAACCTATAGTTTAAGCTAAACCAAGGGACTAAGTGGGCCAAATAGACTCTGATTTGGAAAGCACAGCAAGGTGAACACATAGTGGAGAGGTCTGGGAAGGTAAGACACTAAGGCACTAATTGTGTCGCTCTACGTGGGTTTCGTTTTCTTCAGTTATCTAAATTTTCTACTTCTCTACAATAAATATATATTGCTTTTGAAATAAATAAAGTTTGTTTAGTCACTTTATTTACGCTGTGATGAGTGTAAATGCAGGCACTGTGGTATAACAGAAAAATTATGATGGAACTGGGGGTGAAAAAAATGAGTGCTCCAAAAGCAGCTCCACTACTTACTTAAGTCTTGGGACCTTGGGCTAGATATTGAACCTAACTGAGGCTCTGTTTCCTCCTATGTGGCAGGAGGGTAACTGTAAACTTGCTAACGTGTAACAGTTCAGAGCAGGAAAAGAACATAGCACAATGCCTGGCACAAAACAGATACATAACAACATGGTAAGTAGTATCTGAGCCACATTTGCATCTGTGGTTATATCCTGAACCATTAGATGATGCCTCCGCCCCTGAAAAGATTATGTCATTTCATTCCATGCTCCTGTCACTTGTGTGTGCCAGTAAAATTTACTGGGCAAGTTAATGGTAGCTGACTTTCTGGGTTCTGAAAGAGAGTAAGTGCAAACATGGAAAAGGAATAGCTTTTCCATCATCCGATGCATCTCCTGAGTGCCCTGACTAACTGAAGCTGACTGTCAGCTATTGAGTGCAAGCAAGTAGCGACCACAATATGGAATGGTACAAGTGGTTTTTTAAGAGACTGCTTTCATCAATAACAATGAAAAAATTTTGAGAGTGATAAGGAAACTTGGCACTGACACTTCACTACTCCCCTCCACCAAGAGTTTCAAGGACAGTGTAGGGTAGAAATAACTCTGGATTGAGAATAAGAGTATCTGTTCCTTTCCCGGCTCTATAAGTACATAGTTGTAACCATAAGCAAGTCATTTCACCTTTGTGGATCTCGGTTTCCCTTCTGTAAAATGGGAAGTTTGAACCAGATGAATTTCAGCTTTAAAATCCTGCGGTCTTGTTCCCACACATTTTCAAGGCCTCCTGTGGCCAGAGCCCAAGTGCTCATGGTACACATCACCCTCTCCCCAGCAGGCTCCATCTGCTCTGGCTGAACACTCACCAGGCTCACTCAGGGTTTCTCCTCTGCTTTGCTCTTCAGTGCATATGGGGTGTTAGGCTCTCCCTTCCACTTACCCACTTCCTGCCGTCCTGGCAGACTCAACACAAGCCTCCCCCACCATAAGACATTTTCTCTGACCATTTCAGTCTTCTCTAACCTCACTATCCTTTGGATAGATATTGTTTAATATGTCTTTATAATACCTCCTGGACCAGACTAGGAAACACATGGAGGGCTGGGCTTGAAGCCTGATATCATTTCCATATCCTCCACATAACCCAACATAATGCTACACATCCTGAATCTTCCTTTGCCCTTTTGTAAAAAAGATACCACCACCACCAATCTCCTAGAGCTGCTGGAAGAATAAACGAGGCAATAATGTGACAGTGCCCAGCACTTTGACTAGAATCAATTAGGAAATCAAATACTAATTTTCTTCTTTTCCTCCCTCTTTCTGCATTTGGTGACTGAGCTTCCCCACAAGATGGTCTACTGAGAAATGTCTTCATTTGAGAGATGGAAATCTAGGTTGTGCTAGGAGCCTAAGAGGATCTTGGGCAAGTCCCAATTTCTCTGCAGCTTCAATTTTTTTCAAATGAAGATAATGGCACTTGTTCTTATCTCTTATGATAGGAAGATAAAATGAGATAATTCACAAGAAAGCACTTTCTTTTGAAACGCTACCAGCATTATTATTTTTCATAAGTCCTAGTTTCAGAAAGAAAAATCTTAAAACAGCACAAGAGACAGCAAGATGTCAATGTTAACGGGTGATTTGATGATGACTGTGAAAATTCCACTCTTGATATAGACTAGAAATGTCAGAAAGTTGTATTACTGTTCCTTTGGGTAGAAAAGCACAGATATTGAAAAGATTAGGAAGCTTTCTTTTTTGAACACAATCACCTAGGGCATTACTCATTTCCCAGACTGGCATATTTGTAAGTTAAACAATATCATAAACACACCTGGGGGGGCTTTGTGGGCCTCAGAATCTGGGCATATCCATTTGACAGTGCTAACCGCAAACTAATAAAAAAAATTGTGACATTAAAACCTTTCTATCTATTGTAAATAAACTTCATTATCATCATCTCTTCTGCATTAAAAGTATGCCAAGGTTAGAGGTGGGAAACAGAAAAATACAGTCCCCAAAATAAAGTGGGGTGTTTTTTTGTATCAATAAAAGTTAACACCACAGGGTATGTAATATAATACAACGTAAGAAAGAGCTATTGCACATGTCGAGGATTAAAGTATTTTCATAAAGAAACATTTCTGTCCTCAAATCATTTTGTGGGGGGAAAAAATGAAGAACATGATTAGGGAAGGTAACTTGGGAGAAGCATTTTGGAAGAAAAATGTTTCTAACAACAACAAAAGCAGCAGAAATTGATAACAAAAAAAGATTTTAGAATCATCATTTAAGGACTTTGCTTTTCTTCCATTTCAGAATGTAATCCAGACAGGTAGCTAAGTAGAGGGGGATGTGTGGTACAAATGAGATAAAGTGTGTGTGTGTGTGTGTGTGTGTGTGTGTGTGTGTTGAGGGGGGGAGATCTAATCTGTGAATTTCTTCTAATATTAGTTTACAAAGTCAATTAAGGACTACCTATCCAAAAAAGATCACCATTCTAGTAAGAAGTCATGTAAAAATGTATTCTCTTATTTTTTCTTCGTTAAACACCTAACTACATTTTTAAAAACATTTCAGCTTTATTACTTTGTATAAATACGCCCTTGCCATGATTGTAATACATTTTATAAGTAACTGGAGGAGATTTCATGCATCACTAATTCATACATATAAATGTGAAGTTTGCATTAAATATCTCTAAACAAAATCCTATTTCCTTGCTATTTTTAGAAGGAATAGGCTAAAGAAGAGACAAGAGGACTCTCATTACAAAAACTGACCCTTTTAGAATTAAGGATATTCTGTTTTGAGCATCAATCTGCTACTAAAACATCCCTGGTACCAGGATTTTAAAAGGTCTGGAAATACTACAATGGTTGATTGGCTTTAAAAATAACATGTTAGAACCAGGGAGAGCAGTGATTAGAAGTAGCTGGCAACATTCCAGAGTTGCTTTTTAGTACTCTTTTAAACTCCTTTGGCTACCAATTCTCATCTCACACCATTTTTAGGTTTATGCCAAGTGAACCAGGACACTGGTATCACAAAGTGTAGAAAAGATCCAAGCAGCATACTACCCACATACACTCTGAATCACTAAAATTTTTCAGGCCCTGCCTTGTTTGGGTACGCTAAAATATATAATAGAATCTTCCTGAAGATGAACATATTTTATAGCTTTCTTAGAACATATTATGGCATTTATTGCTTACAATGGTATTTTCTACAACCTTTCTGTCAATAAAAGTAGAATTTTTAACAAGAAATGTATCTACAGTTTCATAGTTCAAATTTCCATTAACAGAAAATTGAAGAGACAACAATCAAGTGGACAAATAAATTATTTTAAAAATTAATGCTTCAACTATAATGAGAAACAGTAGACATTTCTTGAAAATAAGATAAAGATGATTATTTTGTCATTTTATTAACATAGTTAATAAATTACAGTTTTATAAAGTAAAGAAAAAAGCTCTTCTAAAATTGTTACCATTAACCAGTGGCTTATTAAAAAACAAAGCAAAACCTCAGATTGTTTTAATTATCTTAGAGTTCTTATATTCGTACCTTTCCAAGAAATAGTTTAACATAATGTAAATACTAAAGAAATGTTTAGATGGTTTAGTATTTTTTAATCTAGAAATCTATAAAATGCTAATTTCCCTAGAGATACCATCTTACCCACCTAAACAAAATGTAAAACACTATTTAGTAATATTCTTTTTAAATAGAATACCTTTAACAAGATAGAATACCTTTAACAAGAATACCTTTAACAAGATAACAAGATACACCTTTAAACAAGATAGGTCTATGCTGATTTAAATTGTAAGTTGAAGTCTAGGAAAAACAAAGTCTACATAATACTCAAAAGGCCATCGAGTCATGTAAAATTAATTGTTTAAGCCAAATAAATTCATATTTAAATAAAAATTAAATAGCATTGGATTAAATACCAACCATTCTTAATCACAGTTTAAGTCTGATAACCAAAACCAAAAATTTAATGCCACACAAAATACATCTCACAAACTAACCAATGCAAAGCTCTAAGCTTTAAACTTTTTGATAGTGTCAATAAAATCTCCAGGAAGGGAGAATATTGCAACTCTCCTTGGAACATAAGTGTCTTAAATCACGGTTAAACAGACAGAATGTTAAGAATGGTGTGGTTTTTATTTTCTATAGCAGGTTTATTGACACTTTTTTCTAGTAAAATTTGAAAATCTGACACTACCTGTCCACATAGAAGGGGAAACAAAACTTGGTCAAAGTCTGTAGAACTTCCTGTGGAGAGAAAGAGAGATAATTTATACATCTAATGGGACCAATAAATCTAACATTAACCACAGCACACAATCTAGCAACTTTACCCTAAAGAAAGAGGAGACAGATGAAGAAATATGGGCTTTATCAATTACATGGGAGGAGTACTAGGCAGTCAATCATGAGAAATAATAAACATGATCAAACTTCATTAAAAATGAAAAATTAATCAAGAATCACACATGGGCAAGCAGCAGGAGCCATGCAGGAAAGCTCTGAAGGGAGGGAGGCGGTTGGGTTGCTGAGTGTTAACACCCCTCCAGGGACCATCTCCAGCCTGACCATATGGATCAGAGTGAATAACACCGAGCCACATGGGTTTGGCCTGGCAGGGCCGCTGTTGCTGGCACCGTTTTTGCCTGTTACCTAGGAACAGAGGGGGCCGGGATTAGACAACGCTTCCCAACATCAATAGGCCAAATCACAGCAGAACAGAAAGCCAACTTGAAGATAATTGTCCCTGAACATTGTCAACTACATTTTTTAGAGTTTAAAACTTCATTTACTTACTTTATAAAGAAGTTGCCATTTCTGGCATAAATTTATTTTGGAAGCAAACTGTAACAATTTTAAGTATGCACTATTTCTAGTTAAATATCATTATCATAATGGAACATACTTACCTGCTTGTAATTTACCAAAATCTAAAGCAAACTACCAGTTTAAATACAAACATAGAGGTACATAAAACCAAGAACATTATTCAGGAGAAGGGTATAAATAGTACAGTAACATCTCAAAGATGAATAAAAGACAATCTCTTTACATTAAGCAAAGAATAAATACTGATACGTGAGACACAATATACAGTGGTGTGTGACTTTTCCTAAAAGATAAATTTCACATAGCATACATGTATATAAGTAGTTAATTATTATTTTCTTCGTAGAATTTTCTTTAGCTTGACTTCATTTAACTACAAGCTTCAACAGCCCACAGTTGGTGCTTATCATAAGTTCACAGACCAATGTTATAAATTTTAAAAAAGTATTCCTTTCATGCATTTGATTTGCTTTTTAACTATTTAAAAACCCAACTTCAAGACAAAATGAAGAACATATTTTTCAGTCACTGAGAAGCTGGTTCAAATTAAAACAAACCTGCCCATTGCAAATCCTAATCCAAGTGATAAATTAAAGATCAGTTTACAAATGTAGCACTTTTCTAACCAATAATAATGAATTATCAATGCTAACTGAATTGATGCTTCTCGCTTCATTTATTTTTAAAACCAGTTCTATCATTCAAGAAATAAACCACATCAATCTAATAACCCACTCAATGAAGCAGAAAGCACATTGACTTGCTCTGCCAGAGCATGTTCCGCCTACATAATTCAATTGAGCATATCCTATTTTTTAATATTATCTTGGACTGGTACTACGTATATCACAGCACTGTTAAGGTATGTCATGAAATAGTAAATGAATAGGAAACTAAAAAGTGGAAAAGTAGATGAGGCATTATTTATACATTTTTAATTTTATAATGTAGCATTCAGAAGTCCATGTATATTGTTTTTTAAACTAATCATTTTTAAATAAATTGCGGTAGGTAATAGAGAATCAGAACAAAGGCAATTTCTCAGCACGTAATGTTATTATCAGGCAAATACAGGAAAAGAGATCATATAAAACATTCATTTTAATGTCTGTAGTTTTAATTACAAAATATACTATAATCCATATACACCAAACCCTTATGATTTACACACACAAAAATTCTTTACAAGTTTCATTCCACTTCAAGTTTCAAATAATACCACAAAGCATCCCTTAATTTCACTATATGTACCAGCCATTCTTTAAAACTCACTACCAAGTGCTCACTCATTGCCAATATCAGCTACAAAGACAGCTATCTCTTACCCCTCAAAAGTTACAGGTGCAAAAAGCACTTCTCTACTCTATGCTGGAGTTGCGCTGGCAAAAGGCCTCAAAGATTTTTGAAAGAAAGGACCCCCATGGCTACGAGAAAGCATTGTGCTCTACAGCAGAGTCAAAGAAATCTAATATGCCCAACTTATTACTCCTACAATATAGAAACTACTTACTACTTTCTAATGTCAAGTGTAATAACCACACTTGAACTTGTCTGTCAGATAATATTAGAACAAATATCAAAATACCCAATATAGGCTGAGTGCAACCCACCTCCCATGAGCTTTTCTTTTTACCCAAGAAGGCAGTGATAAGTCTAATTAAGCAATAGGGCAGGGGGAGGGGAAGAGGAAAGAGAATATAGGCAAATGTAGGCACATGTTTGTACATTACAATATGTTTCTTCATGTTTGTGATATTACAAGAGCTTGATATTCCAATTTAAGTCAAACAAGATGGTGGTGTGCTGTCAGAAGAGAAAACAAAAATGAGCATCTACTCTGTTAGGCGTATTCACACATTATCTCAGTCAGAACTGAGACATCTAATTCTTAATTTGGGAAGCAGAGGACAGGAGGAGGGAGGGAAAACAAGCAATGTTCTTGGTAAATAAAAACTGCTGAAATAAACTAATTTTCTTAATACTGATGTTTTCCTTATATATAAACATTCAACTACCTTATCGTCTTTTTCCAAAAGAAAACACAATTATTCAAATATGAAAAGTACCACTCTTCAAGAGAGGTGCCTCTAAAACCCTGACTTAAATATATTTTGAGCATTCTATTTATGGGAGTATCCCACAGTCTTTCAATATTAACTTTACTGGGGAAACAGTCACTAACCCGTTACCAACCCTTTTTTCTCTCTAGAACCTATGTCTTTGGCTAGGGAACTTTCTTTGTACACAGTAATTTTCTTGCTCTCTCCCCCATTTCTCTTGCCTACATGAGCTCTTTTAAACAACCAGCCTCAGTGCATCTTCAGCCACTGCCACATAAATCGGATCTTGGAGATGCAGCACAGCTGATGAAATGTAAATGACCTCATTGCTAAGGCAGGGGGTGGGGAGGATTGTGTGCCAGCTCTCCAGATCAATTCCCAAGTTTATATTTTCACAAATCTTTTTATGTACAGTTTGATTTTTTAACATTTTAATGAGCAAAAAAGTGAATCTATAGTAGCCAGTCACCACAGTTAAAGTGCAGGGCATGAACTAGATCCCAGGAGGGAACCAGTCCACCATGTCACCACTGGCTTTAGGACATTCGCCACCTGGTTCCATGTCCCCAGGTTCCAACTCTTTTCATAATCAAAACACTGCTGACATTATAAACCCCAGACGGGTTTTCTAAAATCCCTCCCAATCAATATATCCAACACATAACTTATTGGAGACAACACTGAGCTCATTGATTAAGGTGAGTTCAGTAGCAAAGTTTTCAAAATAAATGAGACAAGAATACAGCATTCAACCCCTTTGTGTCACCAGACAATTTATGAAATAGGCAATTTCCAAAAGGGCTTTTCTAACAAAATATATGATACTTCGTGTGGGAAGAAACAAGAACAGGAGGCAGGGAGGAAATGTGGTAGAGAGACAGTTGCAAAAACCTTTCAGTTATGCATATACTAAAGGGGAGAGTATAGTAGAAAAGCAACAACATCTACAAAGCTCTGCCTACAAGGAGATACCAAGCCTCAGAGTATGAACCAACATATGAAATTAACACACCTAACGCTGGATACACTTGCAAATGAAATGCAGAAATTAACTCAAGATTCATCTCTGTCTACTTTGGATTCATTTCACTCAATTCAAATTCTCATTTGGTCAGAAGGCCCATCATGGGAATTTACTCCTATCTGGAGAAAGCGGATTATGTTCTGCTAACACTGAGCCATTTGCTCAAGAATCTAGTAAAGTTTTAAATTTATATTATCCATTATAGAATCCTATCTGCAAGCAAAACTTCAAAGACTAAATTCAATGAAGTTAACTAAGATTATTAATAATGAGAAGGCTAAACCAATTCACCCTGAATTTGGGGTGCAAGGTGGGGGCATAGGAAATCCTGCAACAGCCATCATTTCAGATGTCAAATACTTTGTTTTCATTGCTTCATTGAAACCTACAAACAAAAATTAGTTTTATTTGGCAGATGAAAACAACTGCCGGTCACACACAGATATACACGCCCCACAAATAAATGCCATCTTAAGATAAAAGCGCAGGCTGATTATAGTGTCCACTGGACTTACAGAATGTTGGGAGATGAGGCATGTTCTCAACAGTTCAAAGGGTGAGGGGGAAGTGTGCATAAAAACATTTAAATAAAAGAAAGGGATAGCTTGAATAAATGAATGTATTTTAAAATATGTAAAGCCACAATTAGCCTCTTTGTGGCTTGCTGAAAGCTGATGTAGCAGTTGATAATTTACTTTTATCCAAAAAAAGAGACTGAAGGAAGGAGAGGAGGGAAGACGGTAGGAGAACATTTCCTGAGTTTCTTATATCTAACTTACTTTTTCATTTCAAAATGTAGGTGTGTGATGAAAAGCTCAGTGGAGCTCAAATTCTAAAATATTTTCTGTTTAAATTTTTTTTAATAGGGTAAGGGAAATGCTGACCTTCTAAGTCCTGCAATAGAGAGCAATGCCACTGACTTGAAAGAAAAGCCTTTGATTGATGATCTTGAAATTCAAGTTGAAAGTTAAAAACAG
Source organism: Eulemur rufifrons (assembly GCF_041146395.1). Taxonomy (NCBI): domain Eukaryota; kingdom Metazoa; phylum Chordata; class Mammalia; order Primates; family Lemuridae; genus Eulemur; species Eulemur rufifrons. The sequence goes on from NC_090989.1 coordinate 275,854,002, forward strand.
AACACACATAAAACCAAACATACAAAAAGCTAACAAAATTTCTACTTTAAGCCATTTCAAGTTAAAACCAGGGGCTCCAAGTGAAAGCTAACAAAGGTTTTAAATGCTTATGATTAAGAAGGGTAAAGCAGTTGTTCTTGGAAGCTTAATTAGCACCAAGTACAAGAATGTTGATCAGAAGTTCCCTAATGTGAAAACAGGAAATAAAATTTTTCTCCTTCACTTTAAGAGTCAAACCTAAGATCCACACTGTAATTACAACCAAATTTTTATTTTTTCAGTGAGAAAAAGAAGCTCTGAATAAAGGATTTTACAGAAAGGCCTTTCAACACCCAAACATAAAAGCCGGGTCAAGTTTCTAACAGCACTGCTCAAACGCTGCAGAGTCTGCTTCCTTTCTTTGGTACATTTCAATATTTACCCCTAGTTTACTTTTTATAAACTTTAGTTAATTTTGGGTCATACATATAATTATGCTGATTTGTTTAATATCTAATATACAGAATCAATGTTGTAATTCCAAGATTAAATTATAATAAAGAAATTCATCATACTCTATGAATATGTAGCATATATACTTTAAGTGCAGAAAAGGAAGGCTTTCAGCAACGGAAGAGCCACTTCTAAAACTACTTTTAAGTATAAATCTTCATGACCTTTGAAATCCAAAGTAAAAATACTGGATCTTATTTAAAAACTTTTTAAGATAACAAAGTTACTTTATCCTTTTGCATCCTTCCCTCTCTTCAAAAACTTCTTACCTAAAACAAAGTTGTTCATAACCATACTTAGTATTATATAACATCCTCTTTTCCAAGATTTCCCCATAGTAACTTTAAACCTTACAGCAAAGTGGTTGGACATGAGAGAGCTATGCTTATAAGGTCAATGTTAAATGCCAATAAAATTCTTAACACTTGTTTCCAATACTGCACTTCCAAAATGAAGAAATGATTTGGTTACGACCTCTTACAATTGGTATTTGGTGGCATCAGTAATGTAATTCCTTGGACTCAATAGTAGTAATCTGAAATATTGTCTTGTTCATTTCCTTACGTATTTTAATTCCTATTATCTGAACATTTATGTGATCAATATTTCTAAAAAGAAGGGGGGGACAGGGGACACAAGTCAGCACACAGCAAAGGAATAGGGTCCCAACAGTAAAACTGCAAACATGATTTCACTGAAGCAGCAGCTTGCCCTCAGGATGATACTATTAAAAAAGAAAAGAAAAAAAAAAAAGAGCACTGATAGAAATACTATTTTGTAAGCATATTAAAAGCTGTCAGCTTTTAAATATTTTAAATGCACACAAAAATGTGCACAGATGGGCAACTTTTCTGCTCACATTAGTCTAGAAAAAAAAAAATCTTTCATTATCAAGCTCAAAGTCCTTGAATTTTTTAAACTTAATTGTGCCTCTATTTCTTAGAATTCACACCCCAAGGCCAAAGCTTTCCTGCCACCAGTCCTTCAAATCTGACTTGGACATTACACGGGAGGAGGCTCCAAGCCTCCCCGAGGTCTCACTCCTTTTACAACACACGAAAAAGCAGTCGATAATGGGCCCATGCTGAATTCACTGCTCTCCACGTCTCCTCTTGGGACACAAGCCTAGCAGATGTGATAAAAACTGTGTCAGAGAAGTGGCTCTAGTTTGTGCCTTAATGACAACTTAAACCTCTAAACCAATACAACCAAAGGACTAACAGAACTGGCTGTTACCTCTCTCTCCTGCCAATCTTCGAATATCTCTGAACTAAATTAGCACCTCTACCCACAACTTCCCCTGCCACCCCACAAAATCCATTCTAATTTTAAAAGATAAATGAATTCAGCAAACACATCGGTGGCATAAGTGTCTGGGCGCTGTGTGTGTATGTGTGCGCGCGCTCGCGCGTCCTATAATTAAGCCCTAACACACATTTCATGTAGTTTATATTTTTCTCAAGGTATGATTGAGCATTCAGATGTCTTAAAGGACTGCCTGGTAAATTCCCTCTGATCATCGCCCCGGCAACCATATTAACACATACAACTGGTAGACTTATGGTTTCCAAAAAGCACCTAAAGGTCTAAAAATTATTTTAGAAAGAAAAGCGGTATTCTGAGTTACCGAAACATTCTAATTATTAAAATTTATACAGGAGAATGTTTTAAACAGTAGGTGACTATACTTTTCTTTTAACTTGTAAGAACTCTTTGTCTTACCTAATGACATGGTACCAAAAAATAGATTTAAATGTGTACTTCTGATAACATTTTCTAAATTCTATAATTCAGCCTTCAGATGATAGGTCTTTTTACCCAGTATCTTGAAAGCCTATTCAGTCACAATTGCATACCCACTTAATCAGCAATCATTGTTCTGGGATGCAGGACTTTGTTGTCAAGACAAGCACCAAAACCTTAAAAAAAAATTTTTTCAGAACTGGCATAAGAAAAAAGTGATCTTTGTCAGACAAGGACAAATTTATGCAAATCTTTTATAAACATTCACAAACATTTATTTAGCTTTTGAAATGTTGGCCTCATTTGAGAGCATGAAAATGAGGGGGAAGTAGGAAAACGCAAAGGACAGCTTAGAAGCTGGCACGCTACATAAATATTCAGAAGGAAGATTATAGGATTCATGTTAGGCTGTCTTAGGCTTCTCCAAAGTCCACACAGAATAGCAAAGAACAAAACTAACGAGAAGTACAGCAGATGTTAGACAATGCATCAGCCTCTTTTCCTCTCTCACTTAGCTATACTTGGACGCTTTTATATTTTCTTTCAATATGGTTAGGTCATTCAAGGATTCTCCTATAGACTCTGTATTGTGGCTACAGATCTATAAGCTGAAGGTCTGTCAGCTTTCCAAAAGTTTCCAATGAAAAGGCATTATGCAAATTCTACCTCTCTTACCCTCTTTCAGGGGGGAAAAAAGCCTCCAGTATGCAGTCATCAGAGTATTGGAAGCCCCAGCCTTCATTTCTGTATAGCTGTGTTTGCCTCAGGGCCACGCTGCTTGTTTTGACAGTGGATCCCCCTAGATAGTTGGGATTAGTCGAGCTTGTTTAGATAAACTTGAAATCAAGGCCTTCTCTAGGTAGACAGCTAGATGTAGCTACCGAGTTTCCAGCTGCCTCTTCCTTTCATCCCAAAACAACTGCAGATTCACAGCAGCTATCACAGCCACAGGCTATGTCACATACATAAGTACAAAATTAAAGGCTGCTAAAAGAAGCCTTTGTAAGTCTTAGTGCTAAAATAAGGAATCTGTACTGCTTGGTTTATACAAATTATTCTAGCACTACCAGTATGGAGCTGAAACATCAGTTAACAAGGCCTATTAATCAAGGTTCCTAGCTTCTTCTCATAGACAGGATCATAGTTTGGTAATATGCCTAACCTTCTGCTTATTAGCTCTTGTATGAGAATAATAGCTTAAAATGTTGAAAAGGAAACAATAGGCTTTATTTATCCAATGGCAGCGGATGTTATACACCATCAATAAACACCGTGAACAGAATATGAAAATCAAATGTAAATATCAAATCCGCTTTTGAGAATTATTTAGCAATTGATTAGACAGGGTCTCACTCAGTAGTCATCTCCAATTCCAGAACCATTTGAAATTAACTTTTATTTCCTACAAGTTGCAGATTCTGATAGAAAGATATAAAAGGAATTAAGATTGAAGAAATTTTATACTCAGAACAGATTGATGACATCTCATTACAAAGACAGCAGGTCATATAAAACACTATTGAAATAAAAAATTACAGAATTCAAAAAGTTTTCTAAAATCTAACGCTCAAGGATTTTAATATTTTGCAACTAGAAAAAAAAAGTCTCTTCAGAGGGCCAAACACTCCCATGTGTTTGGTTTTATTTTGTATATCTTGTTCCAACATAGCATGCTAGTGTTTACCTGAGGCTGCCTGGGATAAACTAAACACAACAATGGTACCAGAATAGGTTCAAACACTTTCCAGAACTATTCTGCGATACCACGTAGTACAGAAGTCCTTTTGCCCTCTGACTGTACTGTCAAGTCGTACAAGGCAGTTTTCAATCAAACAAGCGCACATATCACCACTGGAAATGTGTTCTCAGGATTCAACAGGTAAGTCGTTATTTAAACGAAAAGCCCTAAGACATTCAAGACATTCTGGAATTACAGACATCAATTGAGCTTTTCCTATGAAATTTTGGGTTCCTTTCATATACAACTTACAACCTGAAGAATGAGTGAGCACACTGTCTCTCCAAAGGGCCAAATTGTAAATATTTTAGGTTTTGCAAGCCACTTAAGGTCTCTATCATATATTCTTCTCTATTTTTTTTTTACAACCCTTAAAAAGAGTAAAAAATCATCTTACCTCAGAGGCCATACCAAAAACAGCCCCAGGCAGGACGTGGCCAACTGGCTGTAGTTTACCAACCCTGATCTAGAGTGCTAAGGGACCTAGTCAAACAACGTAACCCAAACAAACTCATTAATACCCAAAAACTCAAATTCAAAAATTCCTAGAAGGTAAAATGCCAATGCCAATCATGCTGGTTCTTCGGTGATCCAACAATTCACATGTGATTGTTGCTAAACAGCCAAATGCCTACTGCAAACAAACATGCTCTTGCTTTTTTCAGAAAATTTTTTAAAGTGCAAAGGATTTAAAATGAAACACATTTCTACTACCCAGAATTCACAACTGTTTTGTGGCATGGACTCCTCATAGAAACAATTCCTTCTCAGATTAATTCACTTCTACAGGTAAGGTCCAGGGTTTTTTTTGATAGATAAATGAATTCACACTCTCTGGATTATTGAGAACTCTTCAATTTGAGATTGTTTTGCTTGTAATATTTTTAAAAGCAGTAATAAAGGAGGAGAAAGCCCTTCCTGGTGCTGTACTCAAACACGTCACTTGTCCACCATTGTTCCATTAGATGAAGAACATAAAAGGGCCTCCTCTTGCCTCTCTCACTACTTGATATCAACTCCTTTCCCTTAAACGTGTTTCCCAAAACCATCTTCTTCCTTTTCTCTCTGCATCCTCCTCTATTAATAGTTTACCTACACTTGAGTTTCAATTATCAGCACTAGGTAAGTGACTCTCAAATTCACATCTTCACTTCAGAACCACCTTTCCAGCTCCAGGCTCCTATTCCAACTGCCTGCTGGACATTTCTGCAGGCACTTCAAGCTCAATGTGTCTAAAATCCGGACCCGTCATCTAGGTTATCGGTACACTGCCGCTTGCTAATCCCTTTCACCTCATCGAAACAAGAAAGAAACTCAGACCACCACTAATACTTGCTGGGAGACTGAGGATCTGTTTACGTGACTTAGATTCAAATATCTGTCACTATTGTTCAATTTCAAGATAACCCTCTGAAGAAAAGTTTCTGATTGCTTAAAATCTTTCCAAGTGTTAGCAAAAAAAGCAAGGGACAAGGAAGCCCCTGAAATCAAGTACTATATTTCTAAAGTCATTTTAGAAAACTGACATATTTCCCTAAGCAAGATAATATATTTAGTACCAGACAATGTGCTAGAGGCCAGGGATAAAGCAGTGACCAAGCAAGATATGGTCCCTGTACCACATGGAGCTTACACTCTCCTTGGAAAGACAGATGCTATAAAAAAGAACATATGGATACCTAACTCAAACTGCCACAGGAACTGCAAAGGAACAGAGTGCTGTAGACAAAATGGCAGGGGCCTGAATTTAGATGAAAGGGGCAAAAAAGGCCTTCAGGGAAGTGACACTTTGAGCTAAGACCTGAGTAACCAACAGGTATTCACCAGGCAAAGATTGGGAGAAGAAGAGGAAGAGGGAAGCAAAAGTAATAACATGATAACAAAAGCCCCTGGCACATTCCAGGAACTTAAAAGCAGCCCAGCATGTTGAAGCAGAGGAGGTGAGAGAGAGAATGGTAGATGAAGCTAGACAGGTTGGCAGGGGCCAAATCATTCAGGACATTATAGGGCAGGTTAAGGAGTCTGGGCTTTATTGTCGTACATTAGAAGTCACTGAAGGGTTTGGATCCTTTTACATCCTGCTTGCAGTTGACTTTCTAAACCCTGCATCTTCCCCCAAGTCTTCCAGACTCCAGGTGGACTCAGAGGCTATTCTCAGTGAGCTTATCACCCCAATGCTGTTCTTACCATTCTAGCAACAAACTTACCATAATCTCAGGGCCCTACATTTCTATAGGAGGGGAGAAAACATCCCAGTGGGTGCCCATCAGGCCTCCGGGGAGGAAGAGGCGCCTTACACAGGAACCTTAATAACCCTGGCAACAGGGAGTGTGGCTGTGGTCAAGGAGAGCAACAAAGGAACTGCAGCCCTTTTGAACAGGACCATCCTAAATCTCTCTTCAAAACCTGCTTCCTTATATCTGGTATTTTTTCCAAGCTCCCAAAGTCCATTTTCCTGTATACAAAGAAAGCACGCGTAACTTTTGATTGCAATATATCATTAAATCTAAGAAGCCAATGATTATAAAACTATTATTTTTAAGTATCACTAGGGGAAAAAAATGCTACAAATAAAATGATATACCACTGACTGTAAGATGCATTCCAATTTCAGAGATGCTAAAATGTGTATCTTGGAATTGAGAAGATATATGTACAGGTGTGTCTTCTCCACTGGACTGAGTTAAGAAAGGTGGGGATTATACCCACTGTCGGTGTTAAGCCGAGTACCTGGCACATAGGAAACATCCAGTGAATGACAGTGCTGAAAAAAATGACTGGATGATAGTCTGGAGAGTTAGAAGGGAAAAAAGTAACATTAACTGAACACTTTCTATTGCCAAGAACTATGCGAACAGTCCACATGCCTTGTTTCACTGTCATAGGAAGCAGTGTGACACGGGTCAATTTAAATTGATCAGAGAATCAAACTTTAAGGTTAATATTTATTCTTGACATAAAAAATGAAAAGAACAGAGAAGACTATTAAAGTTTGCAAAAATGTAATATTAGTCATTTCTGTCAATGGCTTATAATTTATACCTAATTACATTTTTGCCTAATAATATATGAATTAGGCGTATAAAGTAGCTACATTGACTTATATAAGTTTCTTCTGATTATGAAACTAATCTATTCAGCATTTCTCTTGTTCCTCATAGAACAATGGGGGCTTTTCTCAGGGGGCAGGGGGTGGTTAAGTGACAAGTAGAAAGGGACTAATAAAGCAGCTACTATATGTCAGGTCTTGAGCTAGAAGTTTTACATATGCTCAATGATCCTACCAGTAATCTTATACAGATATTATCACCTTCTTATAGATAACATGAACCTTGAGACCTGAGTAAAATTATTTTCAGGTAGATTGGTAAGGTAACTTGCCTAACTATGGAAAAGAGAGGTTCTCAATCTCCAGCCCTGTGTGATTAGCATTCTGTCTCACAGTCACAAACACTCATAGAGCTTGGGCTGTGCAGTAGGAGCCCTCCATGCGGAACAAAGCTGCAGACTTCCTCCCACCTCACTCTGCAACTGCAGCAGTGGAGTGGAAGATTCGTGAGGTTCTGATATAGGGTCTTAGGGCAGGGTAACTTCACATACAAGTTTGCCCAGAACATCCCAGTTATGCCCATGATTTCTGTGTAATTATAGTGTTCCCTTCAGTCTCAAAAGCATATTGGATTGGATACTGTGGTTACCAGAGAGAGGGAAACCATGGCTTGTCTGGAGGTGACAAAAGAATAAACAGCTGTTTTTTCTGCCTTATGTTGGGAAATTGGAGAGTGGTGTTAGAAGAGTTAGTTTTATCACTTGACTCCAGGCTCTTTATCCATAGTAAGAACTTATCTACATTCTAGGCCTTAATACAAGATCAGACATCATCAATTACATGGAAGCATCAAAACCCTCTCTTTTTTTCCCCCCTTATGCTACATCAGAAAACATTCACTGAACTAGACAAATTTCAGGTATTATGCATTATGACTACTTTTCCTGCCAATTCCACAAAGTTAGTACTATGTCTTCATTTTACAGATTTAGAAAATAAGGTGGAAAACATAATGCATTTGCCCAAAGTGATATATCCAAAGTCAACCTCACATAACATGGGGATATTTGTCTTCTAAATTTTCTTTGAGCCAAACATAAAAAAAAAAAAATCACTTAAAAAATTTAAGGGGGGGATGACATCATTTCTTAGTAAGTGAGACATGAATAATGAAAAGTATTTCTAGCTGCCATTAAATCTGTGTATTACAACAGATGCTTTTTAAAAATCCAAAAATATTTCTCAATTTGCCAAGGGGTTTAGATACCCAGAAATGATATGTATCTGGCAGGTTGGAAGAGTGCTCTGATTAAAAATAACATTCTCAACAATTTATATTAATAGGTTATACTCTTAAAATTAGATGTTACATAAAGAGGCATCATGTTCAAAATACGTTCAAATACATGAATCTTAAGCCTCTGGTTAAGTCTCTGCTAGGTAAGTTGGGATTTAATAAATCTATTAATATGTTTTGGTTTATCTTACCTAGTTCAGATGCTGAGCCCAAAGATCACAGTGTGAACACTATTCAGTTATTTATTATTATATACCAAATATTTGGCCTAACATCCATGCACAGCGCCAAGTCCTACAGACTTGGACATGAAGCAGGCAAGAGTCTCTGACTTTCTGCCTGGGAAAGGGAGAGGATACATAAACAATGTATATGAAGTATTTAGGTTTTCTGATAGAAATATGGTAAAGGCAAAAGGGAGGTATTATCAAGTCTACCTGGGGGGTGTGAAAGGTGACATTTGAGCTGACTTATGAAAAATGAATCAGTATTTACTAGACAAAGAGGCTAGATAAGAATATTACAGGGATAAAAGCAATATGAAACATGAAATCATATAATTTACAAGGTTGATATGTGAGTAAATTATCTCTGACAAGCTCAATTTTCTTTACAAGGCAATCTCAATTATTTTATAAATACCTTTTCATTTCTACCCACCGGCCCCCCACCTGCTCTATGTGTAAGCCCACACACGTGCACACACACACACACACACACACATACTGGCCCACAGTCTGGGCTTCACGTTATACCATATTTGAAATCCAAAACTGACAAAAGTTACACAGTTTGAAATTATGATAGCCAGAGGAATCTTAATCCTACTACACTGCATATAAGTACTTTTAAAATGAAAGCTACCACAGTAATACAAAAATACCATATACAACCAAACGGGCTCATTTCCAAGGACAGTGGTATCCATTGCTAAATTTCTGAGGTTTTGAACATGGGAAGCTCAACATACAGATTTCACAACTAGAATAAAATAAAGAAAAATTAATTATTTGAAGCCCCTTTATCACCATTTAAAGAGTTTTTATATTCCTAGTACATTTTAAAACATAAATATTTAGGAACTGTTTCTGTATCTTTCTTTTTTTAGAACAGGGTCTCGCTCTGTCACCCAGGCTAGAATGCAGTGGGGTGATCATAGCTCACTGCTGCCTTGAATTCCTGGGCTCAAGCAATCCTCCCACCTCAGCCTCCCAAGTAGCTAGGACTACTGGCGTATGCCACCACGCTAGGCTTTTTTTTTTTTTTTTTTTTTTTTTTTTGTAGAATGAGGTCTTACTATGTTGCCCAGGCTGATCTCAAACTCCTGGGCTCAAACAATCCTCCCGCCTGAGCCTCCCAAGTGCTGGGATTACAGGTGTGAGCCACTACGTCTAGCCTGTATCTCTTCTTTGCCTGACAAAGTACTCTCTCTCACCTTCATGACTTCTCTAAATTTTGTTAACAAACAGCGTGGATTTAGAAAGGGAAGATTTTCTAAAATTCTTCCATGGATCGGTCTGAAATTCTAGAGGCAAAGGTTCTCGTACACAACCCTAACACCTGACAAAAAAAAAGGCATCAAAACAGGGTTACCCGGCTACCTTTAGTCTATCCCTAATAATAGTAGAGACAATATTAATTATCGATTATTACTAGATGTCAGATGTTATTCTAAACATTTCTCACATTTCAAATCACTACACCCTCAGAACAATCCTAGAAGGTCTTAACTGTGACTATCTCTAGTTTACAGGTCAGGAAATTAAATCTCAAAATGGTAAATTCCTGTAAATGGCAGAGCTAGGATTAAAACTCAAATAGTCTGGCTCCAAAGTCCATGCTCTTAATCACCACTATCATGCCTCTGCACTCTCGTTTCTGGAATCTTAACTGCTTAGCAATTAAGCCTGTATCACACCTCATATTATTCACTGGGCTCCTAATTTATCCTAGCTGCTAAGAGGGGTTTCTAACACTGGCTATAGCCATTACTATACTTGAAGAGTTCACAGATTGACAGAGACAGACATATAAACAATACAACATAAGGAGTGAATGTTCCAAAGTGCTCTCCAAGAGCTGAGGATAGAGTGTCTAATTCAGTTAGGGCAAGTTTCACAGAGAAGGTGATACAAGCAGTATGAACAGAAGTATACTGAGGTAGGAGTGGGGGGACAAAAGGGAGAAAAACATTCCAACCATGAAAACAGTTTGGGCAAAAATACGCAGGAGGGAAACAGCAAAGCATACTGGGAAATAGAGAGGTGTTCTATGACTGGGCTGGAGGTGGCAGGAGACTAGGCGAGAGGTTGGGACAAAGTCAGATTGTGATAAGACTTAAATCCAAGTTAAGAAATTTGGAGATCTTAAAGATGCCAGGGAACCATCAAGAGTTTTGACTAAAAAGGAAATGTTACGATTTGATTTAGGTTTTAGGTATCTCGAGCCATCTTAAGAAGGATAATGACTGCAGGGTCATTGGATTATAGGCCACTGGGAAGAGTCCATAGGAGAGAAGCTTAGAGTGTGAATGCAGAGGGAAACAGGAGAAACAGGATGAACAAGAGAGCAGTTTAAGAAGGATAATGAATAGGACTTGGTGACTACAAACTTGTACGTGCAAACAAAGAGCAAGAGGGACTGATTATATGAGGCTAAAGATAAGACAGAGACTACAGCTCGCAAAAGCAGACATAATCTACTCAGTTATAATCATTGCATAACTCACTAGAAACAAGACCGTCCGATAGTACTTACAGACACCTAAAATTTAGTGGGGCTTTTTGGGAGCCAGAATCAAACCAAAAGAATACTTCTCATAAAAATGTGTAAGTAAGGATTGCATAATTACCATTTCCCAGAGTCAGATTCAAATAAGTAGTAGTACAACATAGCTGTATAGCTTGGCATGCTTTCAGACAGAATGGCTCAAAAAGAATGTGTCTTTTTAATGAGTTCCTTCTATATAACTGTAACAGCTGGGGAGTGACCAAATTGGGAAGAAACCTTCAACTTAAAAGAAGAGTTTTAAGTCAGAAAATGTCTCAGTTTTTCAACTGAGTTCCACTAAATGTTTAAGGTTGAAATACATTTTCATTAAGAAGCCAGTTTAATCCTATCCCATTCTTAAATTCACACTTTTCTGGAAACGGGAAAAAACTCAGGATATGGATATTACAGAATAGCACCTCTTACATAGAAAGCGGTTTTTCTTCGGCAAACACTTCAAAAAGCACTTTGACATTTGTCCAAGATGATAAAGTTGACTTGTAACAAAACAGGGAAAAATAAGAGGCAACACCTGATAGATTATTTTTTACCCATCCATGAATCATTTAAAGTAGCCAATCATCAACCAAGGGACACTTTAAAATATATACAAAGAATCAGATGTTCAATCTGGGATGCATCTATACATTTGCAATCAATGAATCTTCTAGAAATCTGTAATACAGTCCACAAAAACAGCTACAATCGGTGGCAATCGTGGATACTGATGTGCCACTTCAAGAAAGCTGCTTCAGCAGGGTGCTTTGTTGCTATCATGCTAACAATTGGCTCCCAAGTCTTAGGATCTGAAGATATTGAGAGTTTGTACCTGTGGATGAGAAAATTACATTTCCATCTATGATTCTAGACTGCCAAGTTACTAAGAAATATGGAAAGCGACCTTTTTGAGCAAGAGGTTGAAAAACCCAAGAATCAACAGTGAATCTTGGACAAGCACGCATCTAAAACAAGCCTAAAAGACAACCTTCTTTAAGGACAGCTCCAAGACTTTCTGCCTGGGTTTCTCTATACCATTCGTTAACTTTACTAACTTCTTTGGCGTCACATGACAAAGAACAAGAAATTGCAGGAAAGTGATCATGGAGGCACTACCATCCCAAGGTCCTAGTTTTCAGAGACATTCCCAATTTCAGGTGTTCTGACTATGCCATTGGTCCACAAACCATCAAAACACCCTAAGACATGCATTACACCTATAGCCTAGTAGACAGTGATTTGCTTCAAAAAGAGAGATGAAATATTTCCTCTCTCTTCCTCTTTACCTGGTACAATAACATCTGGCTCAAAGTCTGAAGATAGCATACTTAATCAATCTCACTCAATGCACAAAATCAAACCTCATCTCCCAAACTGTTTCTGCCACCAAAATCAGACATGAAGGGAAAAAAATCAGAAAATATATCTTCACTTGTAACTGTACACTGGTCTCTTGAAGAGCAGGTTGCGGAGCCATTTTAAAATGGGATACATTTGACCCTTATATAGGCAAACCCTTTGGATGAGACTCAAATTCATAAATTCTGTTCCACGGTATACAGTGACATAAAAAGTTTCAAGATCAAAGATGACCTCACCATTTGTGGATAGGCTATATGAGTAAGTTGGAAGCATGGCAGCACCCACTTTGGAGAAGAATGGAAAAAAGAAGAAAGCTGAATAGTTTCCAAGAGAAATGGGATACACCCAAGTCCAATGCCATTCTTTGTGAGCTCGGTGAATACAAACCCAAAATCTCAATTCCAATTTGAAGATCTACGGCTAAAACAAATTACTATAGAAAAACTGGGAGAAACTTTATGGAATGAATGTCACATTTTATACAGATTTGGCACACTGCTGCTTATGTTTCCCTGCCTAATAAGGATGGAGAAAAAAACAAATATTATGTTACACTTTGTATAAATATTAAATGTTTGCATGTTATACAATGTCGGTACAATGAGGCTTCCTTTCATAGTAACAAAAAAATTTAAGAGCTATGGATTATATCTGCAATTTTCTTACTAAATAGTATTCTTTCTATGAATCAGGGTATGAACAAGTTTCACAGTAGAAATGTTTTGTCTCTGGCTAATCAAAATTTAGGAGAAAATAACATGAAAGTTTTCATACACAAGAGCTCAACCAAAAGATTGAGATAATCATCAACAAACAAGTGGTATGTCCTGTTTAAATATTATCTCTATTGTCTTTCTAATCAGAATCTTCCAATTGATTTACATAGGTTATATTGTGAGTATGAGCTTAAGAAATGTTTTCTTTTAGAGCATACCTCAAGCATGAACAGATGAAAACTCCATATTTAAGCAATTACATGTAATTCAGAAATGCCAATTTCCATCACAATTAGCCTGAGTTATGCAACATATTTTTGTTCCTTTTTAGTATATAGTTGATATATGTTTTTATAATTTGTTTAACTGCCTATAGTGAAATTTTGAAATCACATAGGCAATATAAAACCATAAGAGAAAGGGCACCTTTTTATTTTTCCCAATGTACCATGTTTCTACATTGCTTATGGAGCTTGTACAAGAAACACTGTTAGTTTCTATATAAAGATTTCCATAAAGTTTTTACAGTTTCTATAAATGCATAAAGATTGTTGGTTTCATTATAACCTGTTTCAGTGCCAGTGGAAAGAAAAATTACCTGCAACTCTAAACAGCAATCTACATATACAGGGGTGGATAAGTATGCTCAGACCTTTCTTTCAGAGCTCTAAGACACTCACTGTATTCCATCAAAAAATACATGAGCACACTGGAGAAGCAACTTCTAGCACACTCAACTCTAATTGCCACTCTTAGAACAAACGGGCTATAAACAGTACAATTGCAAGAACAAATTATTATATTAATTCTACCTGTTTTGGTACTAGAAGTAATCATATTATAACACTAATATTTTTAAAATGGTATATGCAATACCCTATTATACTTGACACATTATAAGACTATTTATGGAAATCTTCTCTCTGATGAGTTACTATATCCTTATTCTAAACTAACCCATACTATACATAATTACTAAAGGCTCCTGGGTTTTTTGTTTGTTTGTTTGTTTGTTTAGCGTCGGGGGAGGGTTCTGGTAAGGACCGGAAAACGTGCTAGACAAATTCTAAAACAGCTGTAACACTTGGCTCCTGTTTTTTAATCTGAAAAATTATATAATGTTTTGAAGTCAAAAATGGGATTTTGATGACAGTGGTGACCATAGTTTGCTAACATGTTAATTAAACTACCCTCTTTTCCCTTAATTCAATTAGTATTCATTAAAACTGCACTAATCACAATAAGTAAAGTTTTACCAATTATTTCCATAATTATGAATGAACACAGTAAACACAGTAGAATAATTATTAATCCACTTAATTAACTACAAGACTATTTTCAGCAGGGAAGGATATTCATGTTTTTCTTATTTTTAATGTCTGATTGACATGTTGATATCTTTGAGAAACCATTTCTAGAAAGGAAAGAAATATTAGGTCATTAAATATAAAATGTCCAATTGTGAATCAAGAGTTTAGTTATTATATCTCAAATAAGAAGCAGTACAATTAATCGAAGTATGCGCCTAAACTATCAACACAGTTTTTGCCATCTTAACAGTAGCTTGCTTATGCCAGCAGCAAAGCAGCCTGGAGAATGAGTGGTGATGAAATCACAAAAGGTGTTTTCCACAGCTTGTTGAGAATTGAGTATTTCTCCTTGCAAGAAGTGGTCCGAAGCCTGGAAGAATTGATAGTCAGTTGGTGCAAGGTCTGGTGAATACAGTGGATGACAGAGAGTTTCCAAGTCCAGCCTCTGTAGTTTGAGCAGCATTGTTCGGATGACATTGTCTTGCAAGAGGACTGGCCTGTCTCTGTTGACCAGTCTCAGCTACTTACTGGCAAGTATCCTTATCATTTCATTCACCTGGTTGCAGTAGACATCCGCTGTCGTTGACTGACCAGGTTTCATGAAGCTGTAATGGATAATATCAGCACTAGACCACCAAACAGACACCATTAGCTTTTTTTTGATGAATATTCCGTTTTGGACTGTGTTTTGGCACTTCATCTTTATCCAACCATTGTGCTGAATGTTTGCGACTGTCAAAAAGAATCCATTGGCCAGGTGCGGTGGCTCACGCCTGTAATCCTAGCACTCTGGGAGGCCGAGGCAGGAGGATCGCTCAAGGCCAGGAGTTCGAGACCAGTCTGAGCAAGAGGGAGACCCCATGTCTACCAAAAATAGAAAGAAATTATATGGACAACTAAAGATATATATAGAAAAAATTAGCTGGGCATGGTGGCACATGCCTGTAATCCCAGCTACTCGGGAGGCTGAGGCAGGAGGATTGCTTGAGCCCAGGAGTTTGAGGTTGCTGTGAGCTAGGCTGATGCCACGGCACTCTAGCCAGGGCAACAGAGTGAGACTCTGCCTCAAGAAAAAAAAAAAAGAATCCATTTTCATCTCACATAACAATACAGTGTAGCAATAGTTCACCTTTACGTCATGATAGCAAAGAAAGGTAAGCTTCAAGACAATTTCTCTTCTGATGCTCGTTTAGTTCACATGGAACCCATCTATCCAGCTTCTTTACCTTGCCAGTTTGTTTCAAATGGTCCAATATTGTTGGAACAGTAACGTCAAACTTTCCTGCTAATTCACATGTCAGTTGAGATGGATTCACTTCCACTACAGCTTGGAGCTCATCATTATCCACCTTGGTCTCAGGTCGCCCACATGGCTCATTTTCAAGATTAAAATCACCAGAACAGAACTTCTCAAACCATCGATGTACTATGCGTTCATTAGCCACATCCTTCCCAAACACTTTGTTGATATTTCAAGCTGTCCGCGCAGCATCGGTTCCATGACGGAACTCATATTCGAAAATAACACGAATTTTTGACTTATTCATGGTTTCACAAAAATTGCTCTAAAAAAAACTTGAAAGATAATCACAAGCCAAACCATGTGTTTGAAAGACTGAAGATGTACCTTCACAATAAAAATAAAGTAAGAAACGTCAAAGTGAAATGTCAGAGAATTCAACTGTCAAACTTTGTACTTAAGGAAATTAGACATTTCATATTTAATAACCTAAACATTATCATGCTTATATCCTTCCTTAACAAAATTTTTCTATGACGCAGACTTTTATTAAGAGCCATATTACCTAGAGTTATATAGCAAGAGATTGAAAAGAATCTAGTCTAAGCTACCCAAACCTATAGTAACTCAAAAATTATATCTGTAATTTAGTAACCTTAACCCTAAAAAGAAATTTTAGACTATTTCATATTATACTTAGGAGATATATAATTTAAGAAAATTTTATAAGTTAGCTATTAAAAGGTCTTTCAAAAATACAGATTCAAGTCAAGGTCCTAAGCTAGCATTTAAACTAGCTAAACATTAAACAAAAGCAGATGAATAATATGAACCCTGAAAAGACCTTGTTTTTGCCTTTTTTGTTGTTTTTTTTTTTTCTTTTAAAAAATATAGGCATTGCATGTCTTTCAGGAATTAACAAAGCCTGTGTTTTCAGGTTTAAAGATAGCAGGCTTACCAGATTTTTAAATGAAATATTGAGTGCTACAGTGATTTAATGGTTTTAAACCATAGATGTCATTGTGGTCTGAGGGTGTCACAGACAACTTAAGGAGGAAAAAAAATGGGGCACAGAGAAATCACTTTGTCAGTAATTACAATCAAGAGTCCTAAAATGTGGCTCAGGCTGCTCATTACTTCTTCCTTCTGTATCAAGACCCTTATTTACATTTCAGATTACATTTTTTATGAAACAGTAAGATCTATCAGAGCTGAGAGGACTGAAATAATGAGGGGAAAACATTTTAATAAAACGTGTTGGGTCTGCATTACTTCCGTGACAGAAAGAAAGGCTTCTTCTGTAGTGATGGATCATTTATTCTGCTTCTAAACGAGAAGCAAAAAGATGAAACTGATGAACTTTTACTGCCCATTTGTCTTTAGCAGACAATTAAGACAGAGAAGATCAAAATGGATTATCATACCACGCAGACAACTGGCCCAACAGTAATACATCTCCGGGACCACAGATTTGTAACTCTCTTTTATCCCTCCCCTTTCTTCTTACTTCTTTTTCCACTCTAAAGGCAGTGCTAGCTTTGTGGCTCAAGGAGAGCCAAAAGGCTGGTCATCATTATTCAGTCACAGATGTCAATCTAACCTCCCTTTTTTCTCAGTTTCTAAAGCAGTGAGCCACAATAATTTGTGACAGATTCTTTTACTGTAAGGTACAAAGAACACACAGAATAAAACATCTAGCAGCAGCAAGCGTCTCTGATCAAGTGTGCTGGTACATGGGAAATACACTATATGTAAAAACAAGCACTGGTAGTTTAGGCGAATGAGAAGAAAAACTTGGAGGGAATTTTTGTGTGTGTGCGCGAGCACACGCGCACATGTGTGGTAATAAGTGCATCTCAGATATTCCTTATGGATTACAACATAAATGTTTTAATACTAGAAATGTTGTCTAGATTAAGTGCATACTCCGCTTTTAAGGTTTGTATGTAACAGAAATATTTCTAAGACTTCCTTTATAATAGGTACATTATAGGAAAAAATAATTTGGTTTAATCTAACAAATGCAAAGAAGAAAAATACAAGATTAGGACCTAAATGATAAAAAGTTAAATAGGAAACATGCAGTTCTCATTTTCTTTACCAGTAGATACAACTCTCAAATAAATTTCTGGGAATTTAGAGGTATGTGTCCAAAAACAAAGCAGATCCTTCATTAATCATTTCTTGAGTTATATGAAGTGAAAAAGGGAAATAATTTGTGTCAAGTCAGAAGAGATGCTAAATCAGGCAGAGATGCCTACAGTCTTATAAGTCTACCTCTAGCCCCTAAATATCATTCTCCAAATTTCAAAACTATGTCTCTGATCTAAACAAAGAAAACAAATACCACTATCATATGTGTACCTTTAAAATAACTAAAGCTATCATTACTGTTTAGGTTCATATTATCATTTTAATTATTTCAGTTTCAATATATGAAATACTTGTAAAGCCATCCATTAACCAAACTAAAGAGAAGTTCATAACATAATATCTGTCAGTAAACCAGCTCCATATGCAATGATGGAATTAATAATAGTCTATATTTCTCTCCGTACACACATATGCATGTACATGTATGCATACATACACACACATATATGCTCTCCTCAAACACACAAACGTACATGTGCACTCAGAGAAATAAACCTGGAAAGATAAACACCAAATTGTTACAGTGATTATCTCTGAGTAGCAAAATAACAGATGATTTGTAGTTTCTTTCATTTTTAAAAAATTTATCCTTGCTTTACCTATGTTTTCTACATTTTTTTGTCATGAACATGTTACCCACTCAGTTTTTAAAAGTTACCCTAACAAAGAAATCATGTTGTTCAAAAACTTTCAGATATAGTAGGAAACTATGTTTAAAGGAATAGACCCAGATGGTAACTATGTCATTTTAAGTTTTCTCCTACAGAATTCTCTCTCACTGGGTAATTCAGATCATGGGGCCACAAAGGTTATTATTTACCTAGACACAAGATTTTAGAACAATAAATTTGTTGTTTTTTTTTTTTTTTTTTTTTTGTTGAGACAGAGTCTCACTTTGTTGCCCAGGCTAGAGTGAGTGCCGTGGCGTCAGCTTAGCTCACAGCAACCTCAAACTCCTGGGCTTAAGCGATCCTACTGCCTCAGCCTCCCGAGCAGCTGGGACTACAGGCATGCGCCACTATGCCCGGCTAATTTTTTCTATATAGATTTTTAGGTGTCCATATAATGTCTTTCTATTTTTAGTAGAGACGGGGTCTCGCTCAGGCTGGTCTCGAACTCTTGACCTTGAGCAATCCACCCGCCTCGGCCTCCCAGAGTGCTAGGATTACAGGCGTGAGCCACCGCGCCCGGCCAAGAACAATAAATTTGTTAAAAGCAATAACCTCCAGTGTATTCTAAACAATACTTTAAGATCTTCTACCCTATAGGTATTGTTTAAAGAAAAAAAATCATTAATGAAAAGATCCTATAATCTGTGGATTGTGTAGTTTAAATCCAAAGGGCTCAATCCCATAGTAATTTAAGGCAAAATAAAAATTTAACTCTCCTGATAGAACATGAAGGGGTAGAGTAGGAAGATTCTAGTATTTTTTAAAATCTGATTTAAAAGTCTTGAGATCAGACACAAAGCAAACCATATCAGTTCTCTTGTGTTCTTGTACCATAAAATTTCATTACAAAGCATTTCATTATAGTGATTATCCAGTTATATTCCTGGTCACATTATGTCTCCTTTATTCATAAAGATGTATCAGATACTTTACTCTCTATACAAGAGGCCACACTGCAAAGGTGTTACTACCACTGTAGTGGGTATTGCTATTCCATTTTACTTAATCCTGATTCAAAGATTTTTAATAGAAAAAATTAAATGGATGTACTTCAGAAACATGCTTTTTTCGCGTACAATATCCCACATGTGAAAGGTTTTATAAAATTGTCTTATTCAGTGTAACCAAGGATGTTTTTATTTCAAAACTGCTTTAAAAAGTACACCAAATTACATATTTGAACTAAAAATGTAAGGTGCCTAAAATAAGCTACAAAACATCTCCAATATTTCTCAAGATAGAAACTGGAATCCTGAATGTATAACCTAGAACTAATTATAAAGAAGAGAGCAACATCAGAACTTCAGCACTGTTTTGTGAGTAAAATAGTTCCTTCCACGCCATCCTATGCTTGCAGAATGCCCGAAATTTGAGATGGCAGAACCAACTGGCCAACCTCAACTTTCACTGCCGTCATCAGAACCACCCTCACCCTAAAGACCATCCCAGCATATGTATCTTCTCCTTTCAGTATTACCATAACACATAGTTCATTATCTATTTCAAATTCCAGGAAATGTTATAAACTTACTTCCTCCTTCCTTTTTTTATTACACTGCTTCTTGCCTGCTTAAACAGCATTAAAAAAAAAAAAAATCAAAAGTTTACAGGCAATGCAAAAAGGATTTCCTAACGAACTGCAGACTGTAACACACCTCAAAGTAAGAAGCAAAATTTGTGACAGGTTTTCTTCCTTACTTTCTGCATTTTACCCCCCAAGGTAACACCCCAAATCTAGCACCAATATTTCCAATCCTAATCCAATATGTTTTACTTTTTGTCTTTGGTTCCTAATTACTGCTTTTCTTCCCTTCTAAAAATTCATTTATCTCTTTCAGTAAAAAGAACAGTAATAATATGTTGAACAACTCTGAAATAAATTTTGTCATGTAAAAAATTAATTACGCATTCCGAACCTGGTCACTGTAGTCCTCCGGGAATTGCCTCTGCACCTCAGGATCTGTAAATAATTGACAGATAATATTAATTGGCTTTGGATTAGTGAGCAAGCAGAGGATCACACATTAATATTTGATCAGAAGATGATAGCAGCCCTGGCAGGGGATCCAAGGGGGGCAGCTGAGGCTGCTATGTTGATGAGCACAAGGAAGGACTCGGCAAGGCACTCCCATTACCCTCCTCCAGAAATATAAAAAAGAAAAATTTTAAAGACCTGATGCTACTGTTAACTTTAGACTATTACCTAATGCAAAAATCTTGCCAGCTGCAAATTGCCTTCAATATATTTTTCCAGAGAAAATGAGTCTTAAACCTGCTTGACTTTTCTTCTCTAATCAGAAACCTCCTTTTCATAGTTACAGATGTGTGCTTGATAAACCACCTTCAGCAGCAGTTTCACACTGGGGAGAGAGGGGGAGAGAGGGAAGAATTCTTCCAAGGAACAAACGCAAAACTCACCGCTTTTACAAATAAAATATATCCTTCCCTAAATGCTTATGAATTCTCTGAAAATGCAGATAAAACTAGACAAAGTTTTCTTCAAAACAGAATCAATGCTTTGGGTTTGTCGGTGTAAACAAAATATATGAGAAATTATATTTCATCTGATATATTTAGACTTGCTCAGAAACTATAAAAATACAAAGGTGAAAATACCTTTCATGACCATCTATTTAAAATGGAATTACTAAAGGGACCGCTTTATTCTTCAATTATAACTGCAAGATAATCCAATGCCATCTTCTCTAAGTCAATACAGAAGTGAACTAATTAAAACCTATTAGCACTTCACTTACTATTGATTACAAAAACATTCAACCTCTTCTAATAAGAAAAAGATTTGAGTCCTCAGAGACACATTAAGGGGAGTGATCAGAATAATATCTATTTGAGAAATCATGTATCAATTCAAAAGGCTTATGGAAAAGCACAGTATATGAGGGTCTCTCCTCTAACAATGATCACAACATATACTATTTACTTTTCATAGCTATCTTTAAAAACCACATTAAAACATTAATTTACTTCTCTGTGCAAGCGAATCCATGTAAAAGTTAAAATTCTCCAAATCACAATACAGAAATGCAGTTCATTGTTCTTTCGTGAAGAATCAAGAAGAGAAAATACTAAGGACCTATTCCCATATTACATTTAAATCCTAGAAATACCAGTTTTCAAGTCATTAAAGCCCACGGATGTTACTCACTAAAACCCAAGGCTAGCCAACAAAAGCAGGAATATTGAAAAGGTCATACCGAAAGTAGTGCTTCCCAAAATGGGTAGTGCAAAAAAGGTGAAACTATCTGCAAACCAGTTTAGCTCTTGAGGTGTCTTCTGGTTGGCTTAAAAACTGGGGATCAATTTCTTTCTTCACCCTCATCTTCAGCTACTGGGAAGGGACCAATGATGGATCTAGACTGTGACTAGTAGAATTCTGGAGTAATGTCCCCGCAGTACCAATTCAGGGCTGCCTGGTGGGCCAAAGGAAGAAGCTGCTGCCTGTATTTGGCCTGAGGAAAAAAAACCACATAAGGACTCAGCCCTGGGAGACAGAGGCCAGAGGGTGCCAACAGCGTGGCAGGAAAAGTACTAGGCCTACAGAGAAGAATGTGCCAGCAGGATACAAAGGGGGGCAGCCTGTTGCCCAACAAATCTCTGAAAGTATGCAATGGGGTCGGGAGGGTAAAGGGGGAGTGAAGGAAGGGAAACAAGGGAGCCAGAAAAAAAGAGGGCAGTGGCTATAATTCCTAAAACATATATAAATAACTTAAAATTTGGCCCAGAGACCAAAAACATGCAACTCTAAGCCACTGAGGGACATAAAAAAACAGAGGTTGGGAAACCCACAAAATCACCTAAGGCTTATTCTTTTTCTTCCAATTGACACATGGTTAATATTTATTCTTCAACTAGAAAACTTCATACAGAAATAACTCACATATAATTCTTTAATATCATGCCCTCTTTCTTGCAGTAGTTTGTGTTGCTTGGGAAGCATCGCACTGATGAAAATAAAACCAAAGACTATTTTTCTATTGCCATTTTGTGAAGGGATAAGGGTCAGAAACCAAAATCTGTAGTATATTCTTCAATTAAAAAAAAATAAGTTTCTTATACATAGGTGAGAGAAGGTTCTTAAATCTCTTTAGTTTATTGTATTAATAAGAAATCATATTATAATAAAATATATTTTAAAAATATATTTCATTCACATATACAATATAAAATTGAAAAAGAGAAGGAAAATGGATGAAAAAAAAAAATCAACCTATCTTAACCCACTGAGGGTAAAGATGACCATGGGAATGCCAAGATGGAGGCCATTCAAAACCATATCATCCTAAACTGCCTCTATGGTAGGCAACTTAAACACCGGCAACTAAATTCCTTCAACTGTCCTTAGGCTATCCTTAAAATGAGATTCCCAGATTTTAACAGAATAATGTTCCAAGATAATACATGCATTATGATTTATTATGATTGAAGCATAAAACTTAATTGCTTTTCGTTAAGGCCCCTAATGTTTACAAAAAATAAACTTCATGGGTCCTTAACATTCTTTAAAGCAAGACAGTACTTAAAAAAAGAAAAAAAAAAAAAAACAAGAAAAAAGCAATGCTTTTTTAAAACCAAAGTCCAACCTATAAAGTTACATTCAATTAGCTCAAAGATCCAGTCTGATAGTTAAAAATTATGAAAGCCATTTTATAAAAATTAACACAAAAACTGCAAATAATGTTTGAATTTTCTTAAACTGTCTATTTTATACAGGAGGTTGAAATCTTCTTTTTTCACATTGAGTCAATCACTATGCCATAATGTCACCAAAATATCGACATTGGAAACATCTGAGTTAAAAAGGTCCAAATACAATCTGCTTTTCTCAAGCAACACAACACCCGCCTTACTAACAGTTTCAGCATGGCACATGTACAAAATCTAGCACCCTGCAGTTAAGCAAACCGCCTTTAAATTTTCTGTCTGGCAGCAATCCACTTGCGTGTCTGTATGTTTTTACAAGTACTCTATGTATTTCATTGCGTCAGCTGCATTTCTTTGAGTTTTAAATGGTCTGGGAACATTTTATAAAATGTTCTATATCTTTATATGGAAAATAACATACACTGGAAAACTGTGCATCGGTCTAATATTTATATATCTATTTCATTATCCACCATCCAGTGCTATAATTGCTAATGTTCCAAAACACCTTCTCACATTCATAAGCTCACCACCAAATGCAGTGTCACCAAACAGCTAACTTTCAACACAAAAAAATCTGCAGATAAGAGTCCTACCATGGAAAAAAGTAACATAATTTGCTTAGGCAATTGGCAGTCAGAATAGAGTTATCGGCATATGTCAAGTTTTTCACTAACAATTGCCCCTCTGACAGAAAATTAAGAGCATAATACAGTGGGACATAGCACACTCTTTTTTCCTTATCCTCCTCTTTCAGCAACTTTCTCCTGATTTAAGTAATAGAGCCTTACAAACTTAAAAATCAATTTCATCATCTCCCAGGAAAATATTTTAACAAAAAAAATTGTATTTGAAATATCTTGCCAACAATACGTATAGTTCAAAAGAGTCCACATATCTCTTAACCAACCAAATAGGCCCAAAAGAGGCAGTGAGTCCTCAAATGACATTTCACATCATGTCAATGTGATGTCCCAGCACCATGGCTCTCTAAGAGGCTGTCTCCACAGAAACACGTGTGCACCACTTTCTCTGAAGACCACAAGAAGCATTTCTGTATTTAAAATAGTCATTTCTCAGTATAGGACCCCCAACAACACATTCTCATCCAGGCACAGAACATGACCATATTTAAAAGGCTATGTCTCCTCAGCAGGAAAACATTGATCTCCAAAACAAACGTCATACTTTTCTTTTCTTTTTTTAAAGAAAGGCTAATTTTCTTCAATCTCAACAGTCTATGTTTTCTAGTCTTCTACTATACATACTTTTAAATCTTTAAGATATACCAGACTGCCACAGGATGTTTAATTAATAGAATAAGAGTGTGGGCAAGACTTAGTGGAAAGGTGCTATAAATTATTTTACACAGGCTCCAAAACCTTGAGTTCTGCCTTAGGCTTAAAGTTCCTAGAAAACGTGGTAGACAGATCTTTTACAACAGAAATGCAAAATAATTCATAAAAGTACTGTGGTTATGTATGAGGGCTCATTTGTACATCAGTAACTAGTATGTCTGTACACACACACATACACACACAATCTTACCAAATTATTTTCCTGTTTCCCTGTCACACCAATGACTCCATTTGAAGAGTCAAAGTGTGACATATTTTTAAACTGATTATTAAAAAATACACTGACTTCATTTTGCATGAAACGCATAACAACTGCGTGCGTACTAACCAAATGTCATTATCTTCTATATCTGGAGCTCTTTTAGGTAATTTAAGAGAAACTGCAAATGTAGCAGTTAACACGGGACTCTACACTGCTTTCACTTTTAAAATGCTAGGTATCAAGGCAGAAAACATTACATTTAATGCCTACTGAATTCATACAATCATTATCTCTAGGATATTTTAGTCAATGAGAGATAAAATATTAAACAAATTTAAAGCTTACAATTACAAAATCAGCCCTTTAAAAAGCGGGACTTTAACATTAGCTATAAACGATATAATCTCATTGTTTAATTTCATGGAGTTTAAGATACTATCTTTTTCTCCCCACAACCATAAATGTTAATCCAAGCTGTAATCAGATTTAATTTTCCAGATGAGAAGATGGGAATATGCTGCAAACGGGATAATAGTCCACTACACTGCTCTTTCACTAATGATGTTTTCAAAATTTGCACACTAAACATGTAGACTCTCAGAAAATAGTCTAACAAGTTGTACATTTTGAGGACTGAGTCTTTCCCAAAACACACTGAGAAATAAGGTTTCTTTTAATCTTCAGGAAGAAAATTTAATTTTTTGCATAATACAGAATTAAAGTTTCTTGATAGTATGATTGCAAACTGGACTAAGCTAAATAAAAAGCTTCAAAGATACTATCAAACCTATTAAAGCTACAAAAATTCAGCTGCATTTACTTTATATTGTAAAATACCCGAATCATTAGTTTAGCAATTTAACTGAACATAATTATTCTAGTAAATTACTAAAATTTACTTATTAAAAATACATTTTTGAAAGAACATTGCAAATGTTTTACATAGTTAAAAAAAACACCAACATGTTTTCCTTTGCCTTGACAATGAAACAAAAAGGTTTATGTTGTCTTTCCTTTTAAATTTTTTTTAAACTAAAGATTACTCTTTCCAAAAAAATTACTGATTCTAAAATGCAGATTTGACCCTAAAATTTCAAAGGACTCTGATTCACAAATTGGGAGGAAAAATCATTTCGAAGTACTTTAAATGAACATTCATATGGTTTCCACGTACAAATAAAATTTGTTACTTTTAAAACAATATATTCCAGGTACTAACTTTTTGTTCTTAAACAGTCTTCTGACTGTAAGACAGAAAAACTTTGAGTCATCACAATTTTTAACCATGAATCTATTCTAGTGTTTTCCCTCAACACTGGCATTTAAAATATAATCAAATACAATTTCAAGCAGCCAGGCTGGTAACATAGGCACACTTGACCATCAACACCTGTAACAAAACAAATAGCATTATTCAAGGAAGGAGAGCAAAACCCACCTCAGTGTGGCAAGCCATGGAGCCATTCATATGGCACATTCCTCCTCAGACTAACATATTCTGCCTTTCAGACATATCCTCCTCCGATGTGACTATTTATGCATAAACAGCAGACACTGACCTATTGTTTTCAGTTGTTGAAGTTATGAATGTAGTACAGTTACCAATTAAGTGAATCAACAAGTCCTAAATGCATCAGCTGTTCTACAAATAATGAGTCCATTGACATTACACAGTAAAATCTAGGGAGTCTCATCTTTCTTACTAGAGAATGCTGATAGATTTTAACCAGCACATGCCACTACTTACTGATAATTTGAAGCATTTTTCATAACTAACTTCATCTACAAAAGGAATAGCAGTCTGATCCTAAAGCAAACTTATGCCACATAAATTCCAAAAATCAAACATAAGTGAAATTATAAAGGGAGCTTTAAAATGGAAAAGCAAGGGTAGGGTGTGCTGGAGGGGAAAAAAAAGGTCAGAAGAATATGCTTATTTACACTTACCTTTTTCCCCAGTGAATATCTTAGTTTTCAACTTTAATTATTATTTAACTATTTAGGGTTTTTTTTTTAATTAGTTCAAACTTTGGAACTAATTCCTAAAATCTGTCAAATTGATAGATAATACAGATGAAGATTTTTTTTTAATGATTATAACCTCAGGCTTCTATGTAATTTTTCTATGAGTTAGGTTCATTTTATCCCACCTTTTTGAATGAGTAACCTTAAGTGTCACATTTTTATGCCAATGTGAATAATTAATTTAGACTTAGCCTAAATGACAGCTGTGCCCTTTATGTACTACAAACGTGACATCACTGCATATGGCTTTCACAAATAGATATATCACATCTGTCAAATTTAGTGAAAAGAGATAATTATTTACTCAAATATAAAAACTATTGATGGAATACCCACTATTTGCCAAACGCTGTGATAGACATTTTATATAAAATTTCTGATTTTCCCTTTGTAACAAAGCTATGCTATTGGGACTATCAATTCTATCATAAAGAAAGCAATAGGTTATCACTTGTCCAAAGTTAGAAAATTAGCATTCATTCATGGTACAAATGCTCTGATGGGACTGGCCCCATTGATGAATAAGCCATGGTCCCCACCCTCCAGAAGTTCACAGTATAACTAACCCTAATGGAGAACACAGAGAATTAAACAAGCAGTTACCATGGGGGCTTGGTAAGTGCTACGCTAGGGATTAGCACAGGGGCAGCTGGCCTTGTCTTACAGGGGACAGAAAAGGCTTCCAGGAAGAAGTGACAGAGCCAGGGGTAGAGTCCAGGACTAGATCAAGGCTCATCTCATGACACAACATGCCACTTCTGAACAGTATACAGTGAATGGGTATTTTGTGAGGCCAAGTCTCATGTTTTAGTTTTGTCTCCTACAAAATGTCTTGCATATTATCAATACCTAACAAATATTTTGGGCATAAAAGAACAAAATAAACCCATTAAATACCCTGTGTCTCTCCAAGTAGATAAAAGGCCAATTTTAAAACATCCAGTTGAAAACAAGCCTTTGAATGCTATTAAGCTTCCTAAAGATCACATTGGCATGTAGTAAGCACACAATAAATATTAGTTGTTGTTATATTATTAACCCCAATGGAGAAATAAGCAAGTACTGTAAATTAGATGGCTACAGATGTATAGGTGTGCCTCAAATTGGAAATACATGTGTTCCTGAAATAAACTTTTATAAACCCAATTAAAATTTTCCCATTGCCCTCTATTGCTTACTTAGAAATCTTATAACTTTATCAGAAACCAATTTTCTCTACATTGTCAGTGGCTCCAAAATCCTTAAGCTACAGTTTATTTGCCTCCTGGCATCTGTTTTGCTAATGATCTGTAAACATCAAATACACTAGGGACTCTCCCAGATTTTACAGAAACCCTGAGGTAAATCTGTATAAACTGAAGGACCTTTCTGCTAATTCCTTTGCTTTCTAAATTTGCACACGAGATTTCAGAAACAAAGTCTCACTAAACATTTTTTGTAGTAACAATTATAATACTACCAGCCACCACTTATTCAATGCCTGGATATACCAGTCATTGTCATGAGTGGCTTAATTTGTTACATTATTTAATCCTAACAACGCTGCTAGGTAAGTAGATGTATCCCTATTTTATAAATAAGAAAAGTGAGGTTCCCTATAAACAAATTCATAGAGTTAAGTAACAAAGCTGGGATTTCAGCCTGGATCCATCAGACTCCAAAGGAAACCAACACTGGCTTTCCCTTTGGCTTTATTTATTTACATCCTCCTGTTGATCTGTCTTCTAGTCATTATTGTGACTCAACAATAAGAATACATCTGGACAAATAACTGAAACATGTTGTCGTAAAACAGGCCTTAGCAGATTATGAATGAGAGGTTTCCAATTTCTTTATTTATATTCCTTTGCCAACTTCAGGATATAAATAAAATGGCTCCAAAGTAACTAGCACTCAGTTCAACTAGTAAATACAATATTTAAAAGACAAATTCTTATTAAAAACAGAATAATTTTGAAGGCTAGAGATTACCCTTGCATCATCCATGAAAAAAATCATGTACTAAACAAACAGTGAATAAAAACAGAGAAAATGTTTTCCTACTTAAGAAAATGTGTTTCCAAGTACCTCTGAACCATACGGAGAAGCCCAATGGTAAGAGCAAACTAGTGCATACACGACGGATAAAGCTGGCACCTCTGCAGGGGAAACACACTAAGCCTGTCAACCAGAAGATTTCCTTTTACCAAAACTGTGCCTCTCCCCCACCGGGAACAAGCCACTGCGCCTAGCCCTTACATGCACCACTGGAGAAACAGTGCCTAATCTATATTACTTTTTTAAATCGTGGTAAAATATACATAACATAAAATTTACCATTTTGACCCTCTAAGCGTACAGTGCTGCGGCATTAAGTGTATTCACGTGGTTGTTCCACAACCACCTTCCATCTCCAGACATTTTTCATCTTCCCCAGGTGAAACTCTGAACCCATTAAACACCAACTTTTCATTACCCCCTTCTCCCAGCCCCCAGCACCGTTCTACTTTCTGTTTTTATTAATTTGATGACTCCAGGTACCTTATATGACGAATCATACAATATTCGTCCTTTCATGACTAGCTCCTTTCAGTTAGCGTAATGTCTTGAAGGTTATTCATGATGTAGCATGCATCAGAATTTCCTTTTTACAGATGAATAATATCCCATTGTATGTATACACCATATTGTTTATCCATTATTCCATCAATGGATACTTGGGTTACTTACACATTTTGGCTATTTTGAATAAAGCTGTTATGAACATCGGTACACAAATATCTGTCCAAGTCTCTGCTTTTTCTTCTTTTGAGTATATATCCACAAGTCAAACTGTTGGATCATCTGGTCATTCTATGTAAATTTTTTTTTTTTGAGGACCTATACCACTTTTAATGTTTCAAGACCTTTATGTTGCAAAGCTATTGTAACAGCCTAGAATCCTTAGCCTAGCCATTAAGACCAACCCACCCAGTTTCATCTCTTTCTTAAATATGAATCCCTAAATCCAGCCAGCCTAATCAATTCAGTTTCCCACAAAACTTGACATGCTCAGCTCATCTTTCTCCTCTTCCCACTATCTAAATCAGACCCTTTCAAAAGATGCACTCAAGCATCACAATTTATAAATGTGGCCAATTGTATATTCTTATATGAATTAACAGTCAGTTGCAACCACACTGGCACTTTTAAAAAAAATTTAAAAGACAATGGTGTCCTCCATCAAAAGTGCAATGAATTTTAAATGAGTGTGCCAAACGAAGAACAAAATTGTCACACTCACATGCATTGCTCCCCAACTCATGAATCTCTTACTTGCTTTGGCACTCACAGCCAGCCAGCAGCAAAATTCTCATCCTCTTCTCTATAAGTTCCCTTAACGTGCTTACTCCAACCAAAAGCTGGCTTCCTCTGGGGTCCTCCAACGGTGGATGTTTCTTCTCTGCCCCTCCTCCCATTGGCCCAGAGGTGGTATAAGTGACTTCTGTTCCTTGTTGCCACTGCCAGACCATTTTCCCTCCTTATTCTCCAAAACCCCAGAGTTTGACCTCAGGTTACCAGACTATACTCCCATGTTCTAATCCCAGGGTTACTCCTTATCCCTTGAACGTGTAGCTCATAGTGCACTGTCACTCACTCTGACATTGCTCCCACCACAGTCTTGTCAGTTGCACTGTTCACACAGAGATGATCCGTCCAAATCCCTGAACTCTTGATTCCTTGGCCTCTTCTCCCCCAACAATCTCACCCTCTACCCAACCTCAGCTACTCATTCCCATGGTCATACCCTAAACTCTACCATGTTCAATAACTGAACCCCCCTCACTAATCACAAATTGAAAGCATCTTGGTCTCCAAGCATGACCCACCTCTGCTCTTTCTAGTTCATTCCCTGTAGTACTCTACTTTCTTCTACCCCACAGGGATGTACACTCTGTCAATCTTTTCACTGCCCTTCATCTGCATCAGGTCTACACTATCCTCCTTACACAGCTTAAATTCTATTATAGCCGCTTCTTCACACACATCCTCAGCTCCCTTGGGCCTCTCTTTGTCACCCTCACTTGGCAAAACCCCAATCCTTGCTAAATCCAACTGTCTACCCGCACCCCTGTAGCCAACCATGGCTGGAGAAAAATACAACTATGCTGACTAATCTCACTTTAAATTCATGATTATTAACTGCAAATGAGCTTTAATATGACTCAGTAATTATACCACATTTTCCTTCATTTATTCACTCTCTCTCTCCTCAAACCTCCAACCTTCTCCAACCTCAATTGCTACTAATTACCTAATTTGCCACTTCACTGAGAGAAGAGAGCAATCAGAAGAGAATCCTATCACCCATCTCCTCTGCCCCCCTCCTATGACAGGTGCCCCTTGAGAAGACCCCTTGTCCACTTGTAAAGGAGGATCCCATCCCTCTCACCAACTCAGTCACAGCTCCACCAACTCTCCCATTGTGTTTACTTTGCCTCTCTATTGGCTCTTTCCCATCAGCATACAAACACAATTATTTCTGCAATTTTTTTAAGAGGTCAAGTCCATTGTAACATGAGGTCATTTTTTTAAAAGGAAGGTTAAGCCCACTCCTCAACAGCCACCACCCCATTTCTCTCATTCTCTTTATAGCCAAATTCTTTGAGTGTCTATACTCACTGTCACCAATTCGTCTCCTCCCACTTTATTGGACTCATGGCAGTCAAGCTTGTCTCTGAAACTACTCGTGTACCAATGGCCACAGCAACGGCCTTCTTTACTGCTAACATCAATTATCAATCCTGAGTCTTGACCTGTGAGCCCCATTTTACACCCATGATTGCTTCCACCTCCCTGAATCACTTTCTTTCTTCATGTGGCTTCCAGAGCAGCCCACTCTCCTGCCTCGCTGGCTTCTCCTCAAGCTCTTGATGATCTCTTCCTGTTGAAGGGCCCCAGAGTTTGGTACTTGGACTTCCTCACATTTCTTTCTCAAAGCCCTCCTTTGCTGGTCTTTTTCAGTCTCCTCACTTCAAATACAAATATGCACTGTCAACTTTAAATGCAT
This sequence comes from Eulemur rufifrons, assembly GCF_041146395.1. Taxonomy (NCBI): domain Eukaryota; kingdom Metazoa; phylum Chordata; class Mammalia; order Primates; family Lemuridae; genus Eulemur; species Eulemur rufifrons. The sequence goes on from NC_090989.1 coordinate 275,885,816, forward strand.
TTATCCAGCTCAGATCTCTTCCAACTCCTCATTTATCTAGCTGTCTGCTCAACATCTCTGCTTGACATCTCAAATTTAACATGTCCAGAACTGAACTCCTGATCTTTCTCTCACATCTCAGATCCAATGTTTCAGCCAATCCTGTCAACTAAATCTTCAAAATACATTCAAATTCTAACCATTTCTCTCCATCTCCACCACTACCGCCCTGGTGTAAGCCACCATCATTTTCTACCTGGACTACTACAGTATCCTCCTAACAGGTTTCCCTGCTTCTGCCTCCAGTTCCCTCTAGTATGTTCTCAAAACAGCAGCCACAAGAATCCTGGAAAACTCAAGTCAGGGTCTCCTCTAAAATGTTCTCCCTTCACCAGTGACTCTCTGACCTCACTTCCTACTATATTCTCCTCTCCTAACTCTGTTCCAACCTCACTGGTCTACCTGCTGCTCTGCAAACATGCACGTCATGCTTCAACTTCATGGCCTGTGCCCTGGATGTTCACTCTGTCCAATAAATATCAAGGAATGAGGCATGTTGCTGTCAGCTTTTTATTAGGTCTTTATTCACAAGTTAGTTTCCCAATGTGGTCTTCTGCAACCACCTTATTTAAAATCATAATTTCCTTATCCTCACCATTCCTTATTCCCTTTTCCTGTGTTATTTTTCTCCTTAGAGCATTTCACCATCCAAAATATTATATACAAGTTGATTTTCCTTTTTCCAAAATGCTGTGGACCAGAAGTGTTTCAGATTGTAGATTTTGTCGGATTTTGGAATATTTCATATACATAATAAGATATCTCGAGGGTGGGACCCAAGTCTAAACAGAAAATTCATTTATGTTTCATATATACCTTATGCACATAGCCTGAAGGTAATTTTATACAATCTTTTCAATAATTTTGTGCACAAAACAAAGTTTGTATACACTGAACCATCAGAAAGCAAAGGTGTCACTGTCTTAGCCATCATATGGATAATCTGTGGTTGTCTGGTATCACCATCATTCCTCACTTCGAATTTATATGCTACTGATAAGCAATCATTTATACTTATTCACACTTAAGTACCTAACAATAAAAAACATGAGATACCATCAATACAATGAAAAAATAATATGTTCAGGGTAACTTGTGGCATGATGTCGGCACTCAGAAAGTTTTAGATTTTGGAGCACTTTGGATATCAGATTTGCATGTTAGGGATGCTCAAGCTGTACTTACTTACCTGTTTTCCCTACTGAAATGTACGCTTTATGAAGGCAGGGATTTTTGCCTGTTTTGTTCACTACTATATCCCCAGCATCTGGAATAGGGCCTAGCACATATATACTGAATGAATGAAAACAGGAAGAAAGGAAGAAGGTGAGCAAAAATTCAAATGCTCCTTTTGGCAAATAATTTTGTGACATGTATCAAAAGCATTATAAATGTCCACACTCTACACACTAGTGATTCCACATCTCAAAATCTATCTCAAGGAAATCATCTGAAATGTAAGGAATTTTTTAGTGTTTACTTCAAGCACCATTTCAAAAATTAGAAGGCGAATATTATTTAATAATAAGCAAGTGACACAGTATTTATTTACATCACCATTAAAATTAGGTGGTGTCTGTAATAACATAGGGAATACTAGTATCATTGCATTATGAAAAATTAACTCAAAATAGAATACAAAGATTTATGACACTGCAATAGTAATTATTATTTTTTGAATGTTTTAAAACAAGACTAACAGTTAACCTACCCAAATGTCTAGCCATGAGTCTCTGAGTTGTAGGATTATTGGTAATTTTTTGGCCTTATTTTCTGAATTATCTACATTTTTTTAACAAGGTTCATAATTTTTTTTTAAATGAACTTTGTACATAAAGAAACATGCTCCTGGGAAATTAGATTTAAGTGACACACAACAGCTTATAGCGTCCCATCTGCCTCTTCCAGGAATCCATCTCTGACGTCAGCCCACACTGACTGGTCTCCTCTCTAAGCTTCTGCAACATTTACTATTTTGGCAGCATAAATTATTAAGCACCTGATTATGCACCTAATCATTTCTTATCTTAGATGGTTACTTCCTTAAGTACTTATCTACCCAGTAAGTAAAATAAGTCACTCCCAAGACTAGAACCCATGCATGTCTCCTTACCATCTGTGCTCTCCCCATAGATAAAGGCACCACAGCATACAAGCGGGGTACCCAGCGCAAAGTAGGTCACCTTCCACACAGGCTTGACGAATTTTTCCCAGGGTAGATTAATTTAGGGGTAGTTCTAGCCAAGTCTCCCCTAAAAGACTTTATAAAATGCCTATTCTGTGTCACACTGTGATAGGCATAGACCATACCATGTCACTTAAGTTTCACAACTCTTTGACTCTACAAAGTAAATATTGTTATCCCCAGATGACCAGGAAATATAAAATCACTGGCTCGTAATCACACCAATGGTAAATACAAAAGCCAACATTTAAACTCACAGATTTGACTCTAAAACCTATATTCTAATTATTGTGCTTATACGGCAGAAGTTGTCAAACTTTAGCATGCATCAAAATCACATGATGGGCTTGATTCAGTTTCTGTCTCAGGAGGTCTCAGGTAGTGCTCAATAATTTGAATTTCCAACAGGTTTTCAGGTGATGTTGATTCTACTGATTTGCAGACTACACTTTGACAATTACTGTTATACAGACTTGATTAAAAAAAAACTAGCAATAGGAATCCACACATCAAAGTTTCCTAGAAAAGGTTAGACATCAGCCGGGCACGGTGGCTCATGCCCATAATCCTAGCACTCTGGGAGGCTAATGCAGAAGGATCCCTTGAAGTCAGGAGTTCAAGACCAAACTGAGCAAGAGCAAGACCCAGTCTCTACTAAAGACAGAAAAAATTAACTGGGTATGGTGATGCACACCTGTAGTCCCAGTTACTCGGGAGGCTGAGGCAGGAGGATCACCGGAGTGTGAGATTGCTGTGAGCTAGGCTGATGCCATGGCACTCTAGCCCAGATGACAGAGAGAGACTCTGTCTCAAAAGAAAAGAAAAGAAAAGAAAAGAAAAGAAAAGAAAAGAAAAGAAAAGAAAAGAAAAGAAAAGAAAAGGGGGGGGAGGGGAGGAGAGACATCTTTAATTCTTTTTTTTTTTGTTTTTGTTTTTGTTTTTTTTTTGAGACAGAGTCTCACTCTGTTGCCCGGGCTAGAGTGAGTGCCGTGGCATCAGTCTAGCTCACAGCAACCTCAAACTCCTGGGCTTAAGCGATCCTACTGCCTCAGCCTCCCGAGTAGCTGGGACTACAGGCATGCACCACCATGCCCGGCTAATTTTTTGTATATATATATTTTAGTTGTCCATATAATTTCTTTCTATTTTTAGTAGAGACGGGGTCTCACTCTTGCTCAGGCTGGTCTCGAACTCCTGACCTCGAGCGATCCACCCGCCTCGGCCTCCCAGAGTGCTAGGATTACAGGCGTGAGCCACCGCGCCCGGCCTAGACATCTTTAATTCTATCCTTCCAGTCTCAGCTCAGGTCTCAGAGAAAGTTTTCTAACCACCCCACCCCTAACTCCACCCCCACCAGCAGGTTAAGTGCCCTCCTATGTGTTGATCCTAAACATTCTGTAGATTGGCTCACTTGACATCTATTACAACGGCCTTCTGTGGGCCCTCCAATATCATAGAGGCTGGAAAGCTAAAAACTGTTTCCCAAAGGTTCCTGCAACCAGGATACTGGCTGTGATTTCGGTTCTGCCAATCAGATCCACCTGGTGAGACCTGAAAGCTCAGGAAGTGGGGAGCCACAAGGTAACATGACAAACCCCTTTTTCTGATACAGAACTAGCAGGAATGGCACGATAGTTTCTACTATCTTCAACTGGAGCTTGACAATTGATATCTCTGACATTTAACTTTGACACTTTTTATTTAATTATACAAGTACATTCTCAGTCTTTCAAATGCATGTTTCGGCTTGTGATTATCTTTCAAATTCTTTTTTAGAGTAATTTTTGTGAAACCATGGATAAATCAAAAATCCATGTTATTTTTGAATATGAGTTCTGTTGTAGAACCAGTGCTGTGCAGACAGCTCAAAATATCAACAGTGTTTGGGAAGGATGTGGCTAATGAACACACAGTACATCAATGGTTTGAGAAGTTCCATTTTGGTGATTTTAATCTTGAAAATGAGCCACATGGGCAACCTGAGACCAAGGTGGATAATGATGAGCTGAAAGCAGTAGTGGAAGCAAATCCGTCTCAACCGACATGTGAATTAACAGCAAGGTTTGATGTTACTACTCCAATATTGGACCATTTGAAACAAACTGGTAAGGTAAAGAAGCTGGATGGATGGGTACCACATGAATTAAACGAGCATCAGAAGTCTAGAAGCTTGCTTTTCTTTGCTATTATGACATAAAGGTAAGTTACATGTGATAAAAAAAATGGATTCCTTTTGACAGTCATAAGCATTCGGCACAATGGTTGGATAAAGATGAAGTGCCAAAACATAGTCCAAAACTGAATATTCATCAAAAAAGCGAATGCTGTCTGTCTGGTGCTGCAGTGCTGGTATTATCCACTACAGCTTCATGAAACCTGGTCAGTCAATGACAGCAGATGTCTATTGCAACCAATTGGACAAAATGATGAGGATTCTTGCCATTAAGCAGCCGAGATTGGTCAACAGAGACAGCCAATCCTCTTGCAAGACAACGTTCGATCATATGTCACCCAAACAACACTGCTCAAACTATAGAGGCTGGACTTGGAAACTGTCATCCACCATATTCACCAGAACTTGCACCAACTGACTACCACTTCCTTCCAGGTTTTGGACCACTTCTTGCAAGGAAAAATATTCAATTCTCAACAAGCTGTGGAAAACGTCACTCGTTCTCCAGGCTTCTTCACTACTGGCATAAGCAAGCTACCATTAAGATGACAAAACTGTATCGATAGTTTAGGTGCACACTTTGAATAATTGTACTGCTTGTTTGAGATATAATAATTATGCTTTTGCTTTGAAATCAGACATTTCATATTTACTGACCTAATATGTCTTTCATGTTACAAGACAACTCTTTCCTGGGTGGCATTTGTCAAGCTGCCCCTTGCCTCTGGACGCTGCATCCATGCTGACTGACAAGGGGAGCCAGGTGAGGAGCCAGGGCTCAGGAAGCAGAGCACACAGAAAATGTGGGGTGTTGGGCAAAGCAGGTTAAGAGGGTAGCAGAAGGCAGGTACACAAACAGATTTTTAAAAAAGAAGAAAGAAAAACCATCCAAATCCCCATGATGCCTAAAGTTAACTACTGTCAAAATTCTAGCAACTATTCTTCCAGCTCTTCTTCAAGACTGAACAGACCAGGATTCTCAGAGAATCAGTTGATGCCCAGGGTGCACTGAGATATAGGGGTAGCAGCAAAAGCAGCTTTCTTATTGCTTCTCTCAGACTCACTAGCAGTCCCTCCCATAAATATCTCTGAATAAACACACAACTCACTCCTGAGAATAGGTATGGGGCTTTGTCGGGGTTGGTGCTTCCCAGCTGCTATCCAGGAGTGGGAAAAGGGTAACTGAATTCACAGGATGCAGCAAACAGATTCTAGAGTGCTCTCCCAAGGCACTGATGAGATTCTTCTCCCTCGACTTTCTACTGGAAAACCTGCCTGCACTGTACCCTACTGCATCACTATGGCTATATATTATGACTACACTGCCCAGGTTGCATTCCTTCCTGCAGTATCCCTCCCCATAGAAGAAAACCCCTATATTGCTGCCACTGTAGCTCTACTTACACCACCAAATCCACTCTCAGAGCTCCCTGGCACCTACAGGATTGGAAAGCAGTGACTGAGAAAACTGAAAACTCCTAAGGCTGATGCAGCTGGTAGGAAACCATCCGATGCCTCCAGACTATGCCCTGAGGAGTTGGTGTGGGGTGGTGACAATACTGGCTCTTCTACTAATTAGCTGTGTGACCTTGTGATGGTTATTTAACCTTTCTGTGCTTAGTTTCCTCATCTGTAAAATGGGGATTAAGATCACATCTATAAGGCTGCTATGAAGTAGTAAATGAAATACTACATTGAAAGGAGTTGAACTACGGCCTGGCATGTGATAAGTTGTGTATTTCAGCATTACTATCATCTTTCATATTATCTTCCATAGTAGTGTGGCAAGTGAGGAGGAGAATGAACATAGAATCAGTCCTGAATTAGAATCTTGATTATACTATTTATCAGCTGGTGATCCTGGACAAATTAGTTTTTCTGAGTCCCAGTTGTCCTCATCTGTAAATTGGGCATAATAATGTCGGCCTCACAGAATGTTCAGGATTAAGTAAAATAATGAATGTAAAGCACTTTGAACAGTGACTGACACCTTGTAAATGCTTAAGAAATGCTCTTTTTTCTTCTGTAATAGTTAATTTTAGGTATCAACCTGACTGGGTTAAGGGATGCCCAGATAACTGGTAAGGCATTATTTCTGAGTATGTCTGTGAGGGTGTCTCCAGAAGATACTGACTGAATCAGTGGACCCAGTAAAGAAGGTCCACCCTCACCAACGTGGGTGGGCGCCATCCAATCTGCTAAGGGCTCAGATAGAACAAAAAGGCAGAGAAAAGGCAAATTGGCTCTCTCTCCTGGAGCTGGGACATCCATCTTCTTCTCCTGCCCTTGGATATCAGAACTCCAGGTTCTTGGGCCTTTGGCCTTGGATTGAATTACACCACCAGCTACGCTGGTTCTCAGGTCTTGGGAATCAGACTGAGATACCACTGGCTTCCCTGGTTCTCCAATTTGCCGAGAGCGTATCATGGGAATTCTTGGCCTCCATAACCACATGAGCCAATCCCCATCATAAATCCCCTCCTGTATAGCTATGTGTATATGTACGTGTGTGTGTGTGTGTGTGTGTGTGTGTGTACCTCCTATTGGTTCTGTTTTGCTGGAAAACTCCAATATACCTCCCAAGGCCACCTATATGTAAAAGGCATATAAAAACAGTAAGCAGCTTCTGAAGTCACGAACTATTCTGTTTCTCTCTGACTGTGACCCTCTGCTTACTCCTAACTGGGGTCTACCAAAGCTCTGCTTCTGAGCTGTATTTAGAATGCTGACCCTTCCCAGTCAATCCTGCACTATCATTGCTCCCCTCCCATTCCCAGTGAGGTATATGATCTTTTGCATTTGTCCCATTAACCCAATTAGGCTAGATTGGAGCCCTTACTAATTCATGCTGGCTTCCTAGCCTCAGTTGCTCACCACTGGTGCTCTCCAAGAAGGTGTATCTTAAAGGCCAGAAGTGTGAGATTGTCACACTATCCTGACATTTCCCTTCCAAAGAAAAGGCTCCAGTGAATACTGGGTCCATTAACTGCAACATTATTTATTGCACACCCACTGCTAGTCATGTATTAGGCACTTAGAGGGCATCAAGAGACATTATCTGTGTTCTCTCCCTAGTAAGACACAATAAATAGTCTCCTAGAATTGCCCAAGTAAAACAGAAATTAGGATCGTTTTGAAAGGAAGGATGAACAGGTGAATTAAGGATCCTCATACCTAATCAAATGAGGTAATAAATGTAGTATGCTCTGCCAGAGAATTGCATTTGCTCCCCTCTCCCATACTAACATAATCTAGAATTGTCTAGAAAGCCAATTTGAACTTAAATCCTTGAATCTTTTTATCTTTCTAGCTTGAAGGCTTGACTAGACTCTGTTAAGCAATCAACCTGGCCTCTCCTTCCCCTAACACCTCCAAAGTTGAAGGCACTTCCCAAGGAGATGGGACACCATGCCCCACACCTTACCACCCTGAAAGATGCCAGAAAAAGGGATGCAAAGAGGTGCTGAAGTTTTACAACCCCTCAAGCACATGTCATTTTCCCCCACCAGATTAGCAAAGGTTAAGTGTGAGAAACATCTAGAGAACTGAAGGGTCTAAGGAAACAAGCACTCTTCTATACTTGATAATTAAGACAGTGAATGGATGAAAATTAATTTGGTACAATCTTTCTGCAGCACAAATAGAACCAATTTTAAATGCCCATGCCTTTTAACCCACCAATTTTCCTTCTAGGAAAGCATCATAGAATTCATGAAGGTCATTGTCTCCTACAAAGAATTGCATTACAGCGCTGTTCAAAACAGTCAAAATATGAAACCACCTGAATATCAACAAGGCAATGGTTAAATAAATTATGATAAATCCATGTAATAGAATATTAAAGAGTCAGTAAGAGTGATTTAGGAGGATGTGGAACTAGAACTCATACACTGCTGGAGGAACAATAAATAGGCATATCTACTTTAGAAAGCTATTTGATAGCATCTAGTAAAGCTAAACATATACCCACCTTATGACCCAGCAATCCCACTTTTAGGTATATACCCCAGAGAAACAAGTGCATATATTTAACCAAAAGACAGGTACAAAAATACTCATGGCAGCTTTATTGATAATAGTAAAACAAAAGTGCCAACTGACAGAAGGATGAATAAATTGTGCTATATTCATACACTGAATACAGCAATTAGAATGAACAACATGAATGAATCTCACAGACATATTTTTGAAAAAAGGAACAAAGTGATTTATATGAAGTTCAAGAACAAATGAAACTAATATACGGTGATAACAAAACAGTAGTTACCTCTGGGAGGCAGGAAGCGGAAGGGAGGGTGCTGCCTAGGAGGGAGGACAAGATAGTCTTCTGGGGTACCACAAATGGCCTTGATCTGGGTAGGTGCTACATATGTATATACATTCATCAAGCTGTACATTTAAGATTTGTAGATTTATCTCTTTGCTAAACCTCAATATATTTTTAAAAAATAAAGTGATTTAGAACTATAAAGGACATGGAAAGGTGTCCTTTTTAATCACTTTTAATTGAACCTCTGAAATACAGTCATGTGTCACCTAATGACAGGGATGAGCTCTGAGATATACATTGCGAGGCAATTTCATTGTTGTGCAAACATCATGGAGTGTACCTACACAAATTTAGAATGATATAGCTTCCTACACACCTAGGCTACATGGTATAGTCTATTTGCTCCTAGGCTTTGAACCTATAGAGTATGTTATATTAAATGCTATAGGCAATGGTGACACAATGGTATTTGTGTGTATAAACATATCTAAACGTAGAAAAGGTACAGTAAAAATACAGTATTATAATCTTATGGCACTACCATCGTATATGTGGTATGTAATTAACTGAAAAGTCACTAAGCAGTACATGACTATACTTTTATATTGATTACCATACAGATATAACAAATATTAATTTTTTTGCAAGTTGACTTTGGTATATTTTACAAATCACATAATTTACCCATCTCAAGTGGGTAATTCAATGATTTTTCGTAAATTTACCAAATTGTACAACCATCACCATAACTCTTAGAATATTTTCATCACCCCAATGAAATCCCTCATGCCCCTTTATTGTTAATCCTTTTCCTACTCCTACTCCAAACCACCATTCACCCACTATCTGTTTCTGTAGATTTGCTTTTTCTAGACATTCATCTAAATGGGATTGCACAATATGTCGTCTGTGTCTTGCTTCTTTCACTTAGCATGATGTTTTTGAAGTTTGTCCACGCAGTGGCATATATCAGTAGCTGTTCCTTTTTATAGCTAATAGTATTCCACTGTATGGATATACCACATTTTGTTTATCTGTTCACCAGTTGATGGACAAAAATAGTAATTTTTTTGCCATATTTCTATCCATAAACATAGCTAAAGCACCATTTCCTACCCTCATCTCATTCTTCTTCTTTTTCCCTTCCCAAAAGTAATCATTGTCTTAAGATTGGTGTGCAGCCTTTGCATTCATACTTTTATAATTTTACTATATATGAATGGCCCCATGACAAAATAGAATTGTTTTTTATTTTTAACATTTACGTATCTGGTATATTGCATATAATATTTTAATCTGTTCTTTTACTCACAATTATGTTTTTGAGATTTATTCATCTTTCAAGTAGATGGAAAAAATAGATTCAATTTTCATAGATTTAGGGGCATAAGTGCAGTTTTGTTATTTGGATATATTGCACAGTGGTGAAATCTGGGCTGTTAGTATACTTATCACCCAAATAGTGTACACTGTACCCAACATGTAATTTTTCATACCTTACCTCTCTTTCCACCTTTTGGAGTCTCCAATGTCTATTATTCCACTCTGTATTGTCCATGTGTGCCCATTGTTTAGCTCCCATTTATAAGAACATGCAGTAATTTACTCTTTTATTTCTGAGTTATTTCACGTGATATAATGGCCTCCAGTTCCAACAATGTTGCTGCAAGAGACATGATTTTGTTCTTTTTTATAGCTGAATAGTAGTATTCCATGGTGTACATATACCACATTCTCTTTATCCAATCACCTGTTAATGGACGCTTGACTTAGCTATTGTTAATAGTGCTGCAATAAACATATGTGTGTAGGTATCTTTTTTATAAAATAATTTCTTTTCCTCTGGGTAGATACCCAGTAGTGGTGTTGTTGGATCTAATGGTAGATATATTTTTAGTTGTCTGAGAAATCTCCATACTGTTTTGCATAGAGGTTATGCTAATTGACATTCCCACCAACAGTGTATAAGGTTCCCTTTTCTCTACATCCTTGACAACATCTGTTGTTTTTTGACTTTTTAATAATGGCCACTCTGACTGGTGTAAGATGGTATCTCGTTGTGGTTTTAATTTGCATTTCTCTAATGATTAGTGATTTTGAGGTTTTTTTTTTTTTTTCATGTTTCTTGGCCATTTGTATGTCTTCTTTTGAAAAACGTTTGTTCATGTCCTTTGCTCACTTTTTAATAGGGTTATTTGGTTTCGTCTTTTTTTGTTTGTTTGTTTGTTTGTTTCCTTGTTGAGTTTTCTGACTTCCTTTGTAGATTCTGGATATTAGTCCTTTGTCAGATACAGATTAATAGTTTGCAAATATTTTCTTTCATTCTGTGGAATGTCTGTTTACCCTGATTCTTTTGCTGTGCAGAAGCTTTTTAGTTTAATTAAGTTCGATTTGTCTGTTTATGTTTATGTTTGTTTTTGAGGACTTAGTCATAATTCTTCACGTAGGCCAGTGTCCAGAAGAGGTTTTTCCTAGGTTTTCTTCAGGTCTTGCATTTAAGTCTTTAATCCATCTTGAGTTAATTTTTGTATATGGTGAGAGATATGGATCCAGTTTCATTCTTCTGCATATGGCTATCCAATTTTCCCAGCACCATTTATTAAATAGGGTGTCCTTTCCCCAGTGTATATTTTTGTCGCCTGTGTTGATGATGAGTTGGTTCTAAGTAAGTGGCTTTATTTCTGGGTTCTCTATTCTGTTCCATTGATCTAGTGTTGACGATCAGTTGGTTCTAAGTAAGTGGCTTTATTTCTGGGTTCTCTATTCTGTTCCACTGATCTATGTGTCTATTTTTATACCAGTACCATGCTGCTTTGGTTACTATAGCCTTGTAGTATAATTTGAGGTTAGGTAATGTGATGCCTCCAGCTTTGTTCTTCTGGCTTAGGATTGCTTTGGCTCTTTGGGCTCTTCTTTGGTACCATGTTAAATTTAGAATTGTTTTTCCTAATTCTGTGAAAAATGATATTGGTGATTTGATAGGAAACACACTGAATCTGTACATTGCTTTGGACAGTGTGGTCATCTTAATGATATTGATTCTTCCAATCCATTAGCATGGGATGTTTTTCTATTTGTTTTCATCTAAGATTTCTTTCATCAGTGTTTTATGTTTCTCCTTGTAGAGATATTTCACTTCATAGGTTAAATGTATTCCTAGATACTTTTATTGGTAGCTATTGTAAATGGGATTGAGTTCTTGATTTTGTTCTTAGCTTGATCACTGTTGGTGTATAGAAATGCTATTGATTTTTGTATGTTGATTTTATATCCTGAAACTTTACTGAAGTCATTTATCAAATGTAGGAGTCTTTTGGAGGAGTCCTTAGGGTTTTCTAGGTATCAGATCATATCATCGGCAAACACAAATAATTTGACTTCCTCTTTTCCAATATGGATGACTTTTATTTCTTTGTCTTGCCTGGCTAGGACTTCCAGTACTATGTTGAATAGGAGTAGGGAAAGTGGGCATCCTTGTCTTGTTCCAGCTCTCAGGGAAGAATGCTATCAACTTTTCCCCATTCAGTATGATGTTGGCTATGGATTTTTCATATACAGTTTTTTTATTTTTGAGGTATGTTCCTTCAATGCCTCATATGTTGAAGGTTTTTATCATGAAGGAATGCTGAATTTTGTTGAATGCTTTTTCTGCATCTATTGAGATGATCATATGGTTTTTGTTTTTAATTCTGTTTATGCAATGAATCACGTTTATTGATTTACATATGATGAACCATCCTTGCATCCCTAGAATAAAACCCACTGATCATGCTGTACATCATTTTGATGTGTTGTTCAATTCAGTTTGCTAGTATTTTGCTGAGAATTTCTGCAACATGTTCATCTGGGATATCGGCCTA